>NC_065586.1:126968319-127568319 GCF_024542745.1 Macaca thibetana thibetana | reverse complement strand
CATACTCACATACATACACATATTTACCCTCCTTCATGAAAACAAATGCATACACAACTCTACACATACCTGGGCCTACATTCATGCACATATATGTGTACACATGTTAACGCATATGCAAAAATACACAGGCATAAGCACATATATATGCACCCTTTTGCCACCATAGACTCAATTTGTCATTATCACAGGTCACAATTTGTTATTTAAAAGAGACATTGAAATACACACATAATTCACACAATTACTTAGTTGGAGTGAATGATACATTTTTTACACACATCACTTATTTGTTCATGTTCTTTTTTAAGAGGAAGGAGGAGGTTTGTCAGTGGTCCAGGAATTGTGTCTGAGGCCTGTGATATAGAAGAATGCCATCATCCTGTGATTAAGCAGTGACCTTGGTGACTTTTACTCTCATTTTCATTGGACCCATCAGTGTTTTCACCAAGAGAATGTCTGGTTGAGTGAAGAGATCATGGGCATCAGTTGAACTCTGCCTGCTGTACAAGTGAGGAGGAGGCGATGAATACATTTCAGAGCAACACCAAGGTCACATCTATGACATCAACAGCAGAATGTCCAGGCAAGTCCATTTTTAAATAATGCCACATTGAGTCAGTTGTGTTACAAATCTCTGAAGTCTATCTGCTGTATTTTTACACTTTACACTTATTCTTTAGGAACATGTACTTGCCTTCCTTATACACAGCGTACAGATCTGAAAGAGAAATTAAAGACTGTTTCTTAAGTTCACTTTTTTGGAAAACAGATGAACCCTAAAAAAATAATAATCTCTTGAGTTGAGTGGCTGGGCTCAGCATTTGAATGCTTGTAATGAGTCTTTATGATTTTCGACCTACCCATTTCCCCTTCCACATAATTTTTAAAAATTGACAGATACTTTTATTTTAATTTTAGAACACTTTTTTTTTGGTAAAAATCTAGGTCAGCGGTAAGAGCATGACATTTATGTGAACACCTCCGGTCATGATTTAAGTGGTGGGACAAGATTTAGTAGAGCTGCCTGGAATAGTTTAATGGGAAACACCTTTAGGGTTATTTATCATCTTAGTAACCCCGTTAGTTAGTTAGGCTCTTGGATACATTTTTCTAAGTGTCTGTATGGTATTAGTTAAAGAAATAAATTTAAGTAATCTTTCTCTCTTTATTTCTCTCCTTGAATGAAGTTTTAGGTCTGAATATGTATTGTACTAAAGATTTTATTGTACGTTCAAGTGTAATCTTTATTAACCTTCACTTTATGAAGGAAGCATTTTGACTTTTTCTTTTCACAGGTATTATACAGTACCCAATTATGTTGGGTAATAAAGTAATTTTGAGAAAAAAGAAGTGGGAGTATTGACAAATAGTTTTCAATGACACATTTGTTTACTTCTACAACAGAATGTGTATATAAAACCAAACAATAACATTCAATATAATGGCATCAGCACAGATTTTGAAAATTAATTTTTGAGATAGATGCTTTTAATTTTTTGCCTTCAAATGAAGATAATATATTTATTATTTTCTTGTTTTTTTCTAAATAACAAAATATGAGAGAAGGTTCCAGAATTTCATTTTCAGATATTCTATACTTGCACTCATTGTGTAGGTTGACTATTTTTTGTATATAAATAAAAAGCCAAATTGACAAATCATATCTACTTTTTAATTTTATTATTGCTTTCTAAATATGGACACATTACAATGCGTTTAGACAATTTGAATGAATGATTATAATTTATGAATGTGGTGAAGATCATCTTTAGGCAAATTTGCCAAATTATTATAATTTTACACTCCTCTCTTATTCTATTTCAATATTAGTGTTTCCTAGTTTACTGATTTTAATCGTTTTACAGCAGTCATAAATGTGATGATATAGTTTCATAAAACAATTTAATATTCAAAAATATCACATTGTTAGAATTGTTCAGAGGCACGTTCTCACGACCAAGTTATCTTGCTCAACAATGACCACTCAGCACTTAGCGATGTATTTAACAGAGGAAATTACAAATTAATTACTGTATTTGTCAATTTACAAAATATAAACTTAAAATATCTTAATATCTTTAGTAAGGAAACCCCCATCATACTGTGAGTTGCATAAATCCTCCCTGGTGAAAGCCAGAACATATCCAGGCAGTGTCAAAAACCCACAAATAGAGTTCAGAATGGTCCCATCACAAATGTTGCTTTCCAGTGAGCAGATGGACATGTGCTCAAAGCAGACACAGCCATCCATCCATCCACCTATCCGTCAACTCATTCATTCATCCGTCCATGCATCCATCTATCCACCCATTGATCCACCCACCCATTTATCCACTCATCCATCCACCTACCATTCATTCATCCACTCATCCATCCATCCACCCATCCATCCACCCAACTACTCATCCACCCATCTGTCCATCTATCCATCCATCCATACATACATACCTACATACATACATCCACTCATCCATCCATCTACTCACCCATTCATCCATCCACTCACTCATCACTCCATCCATCCATGCATCCATTCATCCACAATTCATCCACCCATCCATCCACTTATCCATCCATTTATCCATCCATCAATCCATCATTCACCCACTCATCTACCCATTGATCTACTTATACATCCACCCAAGCATCCATCCATCTTTTCATCCGCCCATCTACCCACCCATCCACCCGTCCATCAGTCCATCCATCCAATCATTTATCCATTTATCCATCCACCCATCCACTGACCCATCTATCCATCCATCCATCCATCCACTCACCCATTTGCCTATCCATCTATCCATTCATCCACCCATCCATCCATCCATCCATTCACCCATCCATCTCTCCATCCATCCATCCATCCATCCATCCACCCACTCATCCATCCATCCATCCATCCATCCATCCATCCATCCATCCATCCATCTATCCATCGATCCATCCATCCATCCATCCATCCATCCATCCATCCATCCACCCATTCATCAACATCAGTCCATTCATTCATACACCCGTTCATCCACTCACCGATTTACTCATCCATCCATCACCTATCTTTCTCTCTATCCCTCCCTTCATAAGCCAATTCATTGATTTTTCACCCATCCTTTCTTCCATACACACACCCATCCAACCTTCTGTCCATCCATCTATTCCTCTTTTCATCCATCCATTCATGTTTTCATCCATCCATCTATCCATTGTCCCTTCATCCACCCATTGCTTGAGCCCTTCATTCACTCACTCACTTATACATCTCTTCAAATGTTAATCCAGCACTAGCTAATGCCAGTCTTTGGAACGGACATTGAGGGGACAAAATGAAGTTCTGATGTCAACTGTCTTTCAAATACATTGCTACCATGAAAGACTTATCTCTCTTGGTCGGACATTGTGCTGAGTATTTTCCATTTGCCTTATCAATTGCACTGTCCCACTTTTGCTCCCTGCCCCATGCCCCAGGAAGCTGATCTGCAGTATGGACTGCATCATTAGGTCTCATGTGCTCTGTGCTTCTTGTTGGGCTCAGCCAAAGGGAGCATGCAGGAGATGCAAGGTAAAGAGGTGTGATCAGGATGGCTGTACCCTGGCCCCTCTCTGAGGTGTCCTGTTTAGCAGTTTCATTACTCAAACCTTTTCTGTTACTCTCCTTCTCTCTCTCTCTCTCTCATGCTCTGCCTATATAAAGCACAAGCTAGAGGGTAGTATCTTCCTGCTTGCTTATTTCCACGTTTTCTTTATCGTGGATTAGGGGACTGCTGTTCCCATTCTCCATTGTGGTGGATGCACAGAGTATAAACTGCAAAGGCCATGGTGTCTTCAAAGCATCGCTCACCACACCCCTCTCTCATGGATGCTTGTAAGAACTAGAATTATCATATTCATAGCTTTATCTGACTATCATCTAACCTAAAATTTACTCACTCTGTGTGTCCTTTGATTCAATTTCTATTTCAAGAAAGATTGGTTTATCATATTTCCTCCTTTTACTTAGAGATGCATTTTAATTGGCTACCTATGTCTCGGCAATGCTAAGATCTTTGAAAAAGCATAGAAGCTCCTAATTTCTCTGGAATTGAATCTCAGCCAGTTGAACCTTTATATTCCTTAGCTTTTCTGCTGAGCATATATCTTGTATAGTAAAATTATCAGAATCACTTTAAACCTCCTTTTTTATCTTCTTATGTCCAAAATCGGTCTTCAACTATGAGGTTGCACAACTGTTAAGCAGTGTATTTTTCTCCACGTGGTCATACACATCACAAAAATCCAATGCTTTATACTAAGGACCCTTTGTGAACAAACAGGTTCAGGCTTAACCTCACTTTTGAGGACCTTTTCATCATAATACTTGTCATATGGGGCCAGATGCAGGTAATCAAAGTCGCATCGGAGAAAACCCCTTTCCCCAAGGCTCCACAACTAGGCTGAGGAGGAGACCCCTGTGCCGACCTGGGACTCTGCGTACCACGTGGTTCAGCCTCAGCCTCAGAGCTGTGTCACAGCTTCAGAAGTGCAGACTGGCAATCACAACATGACTCCAAAATGATTCGAGCTTTTCCTTGCATTTTAACCACTGAAGGGGATCCCCGTTCTGCCCCATTAATTACTCTGATTTCACCCATTTATCTACTGTAAAGTTTTTCTTCTTACATAAATTAGTGACATACATATTGTTTTTCTCCCTGAACCTTGTCTAGCTCTCAACTTTAACAGTTTTGGCATCTAGAATGGTGTCTTTTTCTCTTAGGAGACACTGCAGTAACAGTAAAGGCAATATTGCCAGTCTCGGGAAGACTCCAAAGGGCCTGCTCCCCTAACCTGAATGCTGAGCTTCTACTCAGGTGACAACGATGGCTCCTTAAACCCATGAGATAATAAGGTTGACGAGCTCTCAGTTGTCTCTGAGATGCTACCATCACTACACTAGTGTGCCCTGAATCAACAGGCCGGCATGTGGGCCATGCAACATGTGTTGGCTGCGGAGAAGTGCGTTCCTTTCTCCTGGCTGCCTGTATCAGAAAACTGTCCGTCTTGAGCTGGCTCATCAGCCTGAGGAACGCTCCCGTGATGGATGTTTAGGCTGCATCCACTGAGCCATTAGCTGGAGGGAGTAGCTCATTGCCAGACGCAGAAGAAGCCGCATCAATCAGTGAGCTGCTGGCCCTGGGCCACTTAAGGCTGTCCTTGTTCCTCTTAAATGATGTAAATCAAATACAAAACCCAGCTCATTATTACTTGAAATTTGAGAAATATGCAAATGAGCACTCCCTAAACAAGGAAAATGACAGTACCTTTCTCATCATCCCAATTTAAACGGAATAACACACTCCCATAAGCTGTGACATTTCCACGATGATATTTCAACAGGGCCATTGGTTCATCTCTGTGGGCTGTGGAGCTGTTAGTGCCTGCACCATTTTATAGCCTGGAAGTTAAGAGGAAAAAACAAAACCATCCTTTGTCGCTCACTAAGGAAGTCACATTGTGATCCAAGGAGTTTTTAAGGCAGATTGGAGTATGAAGAATTGGAACACTGAAATACATTTTCTTGCATTTTATCTGGATTCCTCTGGGCTTTCTAGAAATGGTTTCTGTACCATTCTTCCTTCCCTGGCCCCGTCTCCTTTCCCCTCATTCTCTCCTCCTATTCAAAGCAGCACCTCTTGGTTAGACTGGTTCACAATGTTTCTGTCTAAATTTTAACAAGGGTGCCTCATTTCAAACTCTGACCCGGTGGTAGGGGAGTATAGTCAATCTAGAATGAATCTCCTTACCTCGAATTTAGCAGGATGTGGCCTGAGAGCCCGATTGAGCACAGAGCAGCTCGATCTGTGGCATTCTCATCTGCTAGTCTAGTAATGAGTTTGGCATTGGGAAGCTGATGGCTGTTGCATCCAATTACTGGATTAAGTTTCTGGAAGACTTGGATGGCCTCCGTGGACTTACATGGATTAGGGAGGCATAACAGGTAGATATTTTTTAAACAAGAAGTCCTAAAGCCAAAATGTCTATTTTTTAATTATTTTTAAATTTCTGAGATCGAAAGTAGCTACCATAACCCTTCAAAGCGAGTGACGTGTTCTCATTTCACTCCATTCCAATCGCATAAAAGTTTCAGTAGAGAAAAGACCCTAGGCCAGGTGTGGTGGCTCATGACTCTAATCTCAGCACTTTGGGAGGTTGAGGCCAATGGATTACTTTGAGCCCAGGAGTTTGAGACTAGCCTGGGCAACGTGGTGAAACCCTGTCTCTACAAAAAGTACAAAAAAATCTGCCAGGTGTGGTGGTGCACACCTGTGGCCCCAGCTATTCAAGGGGCTGAGGTGAGAGAGTCACCTGAGCCTGGGAGGTGGAGGTTGCAATGAGGTGAGATTGCACCACTGCACTCCAATCTGGGCAAGACAGTGAGACCTTGTCTCAAACAAACAACAAACAAACAAAACAAACAAAGCACACACACATAAAAGGCCCTAAATAGATTAAATGTGCTCATGGTTATTCATTAAGTCATTCTATGACTTAATCTGGCTCCTAATTCAACTTCGAGAATATTTGAAGACAAAACAAACCATTCTTCCTCACAGTGCTGGTTCCTGGTGTTGGAGACGGCAGCAGAGGAAAGGGGGTGGCAAATGGAACCTGAGGCAGGAGAGCACTTGGCACCGCTGTCTTAGCTGCATGGCTCCGAGGGGAGGAGGAGATAAACACATTTTACTCTCAGTTCAGAGCTTGCAGGACTACCAGTGTAGCTCGTTTCATGTTAGAATCTGTTGGCTGTGAAGCGAAAGCTTTTAAGACGTCACACAGCCATAGTCTCAATGCTGAAATAGCCAGGAAAGAGAATGTTCTAGGAGCTCAGTATTAGGGTTGCCAATATCACAAATTTCAGGAAAGGAAACCAAACTGAGAAAAAAATCTTAGAGTCAAAACCCTCTCCTCCTCTCCTCTCCCCTCCTCTCCGTCTTCTCCTCTCCCCTTTTTGAAACTTAGCATGCCCTGCTCAGGGGGCAGAGGGTTTAAGGAAAAGAAGGGGCTGCTGCTCTCACACTTCCAATGCCAGAGCTTGAGGGAGCCTGGATTTCGATCATTCAGGCCATGGTGACATCCTTCCTCCTCCCCAGGATCACTGGGTGGCATTAAGATTGCCCCTGCAGAGATGCCCGGGGATCCCTCAGCTCTCCCACTTTGCAGAGGCATGCAAGGTGCTTCCACCATTTCACAGTGGACTCTCTCCGTCCCTCAGTGAGCTGGGGAGGCCCCTCTGGCCGAGGTGGTTGGCTGAGGACACCCAGTGTGCTGGGCATGAATGTCAGTTTAAAGTGAGCTGCTTGCTCAGAGACCAAGCTGGGGCAAAGAGAGACAGAAAATAGCCAGAAAGTTCACAAGAAGGGGCTAGCACACGGGAAGGGCCATGCTCCTGGCCTTTTGTGGCTGATCTCCGGACAGCAGAGGGAAGGTTAGAGACACAGACACCGCAGTTGCCATCTGCGGCATCCATGCTGCTCCAGGCTCTTTTCCCATCACAAGGTCTGTGATCACTGAGGAGCCTGGGAGAGGGGGCTGGAGGTTGCTGACCTGACACAGATCCAGAGCCAGAGGGGTTTCTGAATGTATCAGCAAGGATAGCATTTATTCTACTAGATATGCAATGTATTTTAATCAACATCCTTTAAGCGTCATTAATTGTTGACCAAACAGATCTCTTTGGCAAATGTTCAACAATAAACTTTCTGATAAATTTTTAACAGTCACAGATGGACACTACATAATAAAATTATATTTACTAGAGAAATGTCATTTTTGGACACCTTGTTACACATGCTCCGAGTATTCCCTTCCTGCTGACAGTGGGGATCACCATGGCATCAGCGTTTGGTGGAGAATGAAGGCGTTTTACCCAGTTAAGGGTGGGCTGTGTTAATTCCTGTTGTTATAATTGCACTTGAAAGGCAACGTCTTCTTTCCTTCGCGCTCGAACCGTTTAGAGGACCGGATGAGCACTGTGGGTGACAAGCAGTGTTTAAATGAAGTATGATCCTGTGATTTATTTAGGTCACAGTGCAGTTAATAATTAATGAGGCCAGGCTCTGCTGATTTGAAGAGAAGTTCTGAAGGACTCACTCACTTTGTTTCAGACACTTGATATTCCAGACAGTCTTCCAGATTCAGCATCTCTAATGAGCTCTACCTTCCAGGGCACTAATCACGTTAGGTTGTAAAAGGCAGCGAGGAAGAGGAAAACTACATTAAAAACAAAGCCCCACACGCACACACAAGAAGGAACTCACCACCCGCACTGCAGCACACGCAGCCATGGCCGTGTTACCTTCACCGGGAAATTCAGCCACTGTCAGTTCTTCCAGGGAAGGTTTTGTCTCTCTGGTGTGTTGAGGAAATTGCGTCATTAAAAGGAGGTCATGCCATCCAGTGGAAAGGTCCAGGACTGGAGGTCAAACAGACCCAAATTCAGGTCCCAGCCCTGCCCACGAGTATCTGTGGGACCCTGAGCAAGCCACTTAGCCTCACTTGTGAAAACCAGCAACACACAAACACGCCACCACCCGACTCCGTTGATCGATTTGGTTTTTGGTTCAGGGTTGACTCATGTCAGCCTCACGACACCCACAGGGTCAGTGTTGTTATTTCGGTCTGTTTGGGCTGCCGCGATAAAATACCATGGATGGCATGGCTTATGCAGCAAAGGGCAGAGCTGGTGTCTGGAGAGGGCCTCTTCCTGGCTTCCAGCCGCTACCTTCTCATCATGGCCTCACATGGCCTTCCTCCATTCAATGCACTGGAGAGAGAGAGATTTCAAGTCTCATTCTCTTTAAAAGGGTGCTAACCCCCTCGTGAGGGCCCGTATTCATGGTCTCCTCTACGCCCAATCACCTCCAAAGGCTCCACCTCCACAAACCATCACACCGCGGGCTGGGGCTTCAGCCTGAATTATTTTGCTGGGGACACAGACGTCCAGTCCATGGCAGCTATTATCTTCCTCTTTTTACAGAAGAGGAAACTGAGGCACAGAGGGCTGAGTGGCTTGCAGGAGATTCTGTGACCTCATTCCTTATTCCAAATACCACTGAGACTCGTGCCCCATTTGGAGTACCAAGAACGCAGGACACACACAGCGACGCAGACACCTGAAAAGGATCAGCCATGAGAAAATCGACACCTGCTCTGCGTCAGTCATTCATCAAAGCTCCCAAGCTGGGCATTAGGATGGGCCAAGTGCAGAGAAGTCAGGACGTCCACCCAGCAGCCTGCGTCTGTGCCGGGTCACTGAGTGGACACAGCTGTCTCTTCGCCACCGCTCACAGCCACAGTCAGAGGTCATGGAAATTCCACCTATCCTGCAATTTACACTGTTTGTTGTGAGGTTTCTGTTATTAGTGAAAACTTTTACCAAGCTGTGTTAAGTACTAAGTCAACACCAAGTATGTGTATTTTTGGTGACTGGGGCCTGTTGCTCTCAGAAGGCACTCATGGGTCCTGACTGCCAGGGGGCGGCAAGGATGCATGTCTTGAGTGCGGGGCAGGCTTCTCTGCAGTTCTTGGCTTCCATCAGGACTCAGCAGCCATCCAGCTCCGGAATGTGCAGGTGCCCATGGCTGCCCAAGGAGGTGGTAGACTCAGCCCCTCATTGCAGGTGGCCGAAGAGAAATGGCCGGCAAACCTGTCATCAGGCCCACCCAGGCCCTCAGGGGACGGCGTTTGAGGGAATGACTGATGGATGGAGAAGAGCCGGCTTCAGCCATTACCTCTGTGTGGCCTTGGGACTGACGGGGGAGGAGGAGAAACACTACTTCTGCCTGCTGCCCTTCTGCACGGCGTGCGGGAAATGCACGTCCCAGCACCTTCGCCAGCTGGGATCCCCGAGGGGCATTTTCAGGAGGAATTTGAGCCCAGAGAGGCCACACATCACCCTGGTGCCTGGAGGTCATGTGTCACCCTCATGCCTCAAGGTCACATGCCACCCTCATGCCTAGAGGTCACAGGCCACCCTCATGCCTCGAGGTCACATGCCACCCTCATGCCTGGAGGCCACGCGTCACCCTCATGCCTGGAGGTCACGCGCCACCCTCATGCCTGGAGGTCACGCGCCACCCTCATGCCTGGAGGTCATGCGTCACCCTCATGCCTGGAGGTCATGCGTCACCCTCATGCCTGGAGGTCATGCGTCACCCTCATGCCTAGAGAGGCCACGTGTCACCCTCATGCCTGGAGGTCACATGCCACCCTCATGCCTGGAAGTCACGCGTCACCCTCATGCCTGGAGGCCACGCATCACCCTCATGCCTGGAAGTCACGCGTCACCCTAGTGCCTGGAGTTCTGCTCCCAGTCAGGCTGCTCTGCAGTCTCCGAGCCCCGCTGCTGAATGCACCCTTGCTAGGTTTAAGTGTCACTGTCAGAATGCTGGAGAGGAACTGTGCTCATAGGAAAAAAACAATAAAACTGTATATTTTAGGATGCGTTACAAGTCCATGGGCCGGAAACGAACAGTGTCCCCAGGCCTTCCTGAACGAACCGTCCAGCATGCACCCTGACCTCCAGGCCGTACGTCTACAGCACACTCAGTGGAACCGAGATGCTCACTGACCTAATAAATCAATGCCATTTATTCTTTTTGAAAATTCTCCATAATTCAATGTGCGGGGCACCATTCAGCGGGGCAGTCTGTGTAGGAGAGGGATGTTTCCCTTTTGGATTTCAGGGCAACATTCTTTCCTGCCGCTTCAATGTCACTCAGTGTGTGTGTTGAGGCAATTAATCAGCGCCTTAATAACTGGGCTCGCCACGACGCTGGCAGAGGTAATTATCTGTTTAGCTTCTCCAGCTGGCCTGTGCAGATGCTGTCGTGGCTTCTGGGTAGGAGGCGTCTTCCCTGAGTGCAGGAAGGGGCCGGTCGCAGGAAGCCCCCACACGCCAAGGAAGGACATGGCCAGATAGGCTCTGTGCGGCCCCAGGCACCGCGTTGCACTGCCCACTCGGAAGGAAGGACATGGCCACTCTGCCCTGCAGAGCTAGAGTACCTCATGGATGTGGGTGGGTTTGTCCTTCATCTTCCCATCCCGGACCCCACAAAGGTTCCCGGGAAGCCACAGCGCCTTCCCACCTGGAAGGGTGTGATGGTGAATACTGAGTGCCAACTTGATTGGATTGAAGGATGCCAAGTATTGTTCCTGGGTGTGTCTGTGAGGGTGTTGCCAGAGGAGATTAACATTTGAGTCAGTGGACTGGGAGAGGCAGACACACCCTCAATCTGGGTGGATACCACCTAATCAGCTGCCAGCACAGCGAGAGTAAAGCAGGCAGGAGAAGGAACGAGGAGACTCCCTGAGACTCCTGGCCTTCATCTTCCTCCCGTGCTGGCTGCTTCCTGCCCTTGGACATCAGCCTCCAGGTTCTTCAGTTCTTCAGCTTTCAGTCTCTCGGATCTTCAGCCACAAACTGAAGGCTGCACTGTCGGCTTCCTTACTTTTGAGGTTTTGGGACTCGGAGTGGCTTCCCTGCTCCTCAGCTTGCAGATAGCCTACTGTGGGACTTCCCATTGTGATTGTGTGACTCAGTACTCCTTAATAAGCTCCCTTCACACATCCATCCAATTAGTCCTGGCCCTCTGGAGAACCCTGACTAACACAAAGGGCATTTGAGGACACCGGTGCTGGCTCCAGCTGCTGAAGTTGGGGCCTGAGGACCCCGGGACGCTGCCTCCACCCTGCTGCTGCCCCTCGAGCATCTGTCCTGGGGCCATGCGCCCCTCCCGGAGCCCCCTGGGTGTGTTTGTAATTCCAGAATTCCCAAGACACTCTCCTTTGTTTCCTGCCAGAGAAAACTCAGCACATTGGTTCCAGCCCTGCTCTGAGAGGGTCTTAGAGGCAGAGCCACAGGCTGTGTGTGTGTAGGGGGGACACGAGTGGCTGGGAGGGGGAGGGGTGGGGATTGAGGGAGGGACATGTGTGTCCCTCCATTGGGGCATCTGGAAGGGTCCTGGATTAGAGAGATGGAGCAAACACAGGGACTCACATCAGGCCTGAGCAGAGCCTTGGGAGCAGAACCCACCTGGGGCACAGTGCTAGGGTCGGGGCTGAGCGGTAATGAATGAGTTCCTGGAGGCTCAGTGGGGACAAGTCTGAGAGTAGCAGACTCCAGTGGACTCCGTACCTGAACAACCCTCACGATACTGTGCAATTTGCCTCCAGGATCTTGACCAGAGTCCCATGGTAAGTACCCAAGAAGCATTCCCTTAGCACAGGGAGGGGAAAGGGACCTTTTGAAAAGTGCCGGAGCACCCTGCTCTTGCTAGCAAGGCCTACGCCCGGGGAAGCCAGTTGTCCTAAACCAGAGGGAGATCACCAGAGCCTCCTGACCCGGGTGAGGGGAAATACCCAGCCCAGGCCACTCAGGCTGGGTTGGGAGGCCAGACCAAGGGATGTCTACTACAGAAAGATCACCACAGATGTCTGAACAATGAGGTCCCATGACTGAGCCTGTGCCGAGGACAGAGGCAACTGGTGGTCGTCATGCTGCCTATGGACAGAGACGACGTCCACAGGTGATGCACGGTTGTGATCCCAGCTACTCGGGAGGAGTCAGGAGAATGACTTGAACCCGGGAGGTGGAGGTTACAGTGAGTCAGGATCACATCATTGCACTCCACCCTGGACCACACAGCGAGATGCCATCTCAAAAAATAATGCGTAAATGAATAAATAAATAAATAAAACAACTGTAAACCAAAAATAAAATCTTAAGCCCACCAACCAACTGGACAGACCCTCTTGGGGCCATGGGTACCTTAAAGGAACCTGAAAAATGGAATTCCTGACCATGATAGGAAGGGAGGTTGGGAGGTCAGGCATGTCTCATTATACCCGCTCCCTTTTGGAGTTTAGGGACATGACCAGCATTAACTTTAAAGTGGAGAGCAAAAGGCTGACAAAACAGACTCTGTAGCAATAAGAGACCAATTTCCAACTGGACTCTGGTATAGCATCGCATGTCAGACAGCAGGCCCTGAACGAAATCAAAGCATTTTACCCCGAAATGTAATGTATTTCCTTCACATATTTTGAAATGGCCCTGCAAAGCTGTCGTTTGTGGGGGAAATTTTGCATCTCCAGGGAATCTCCATTAATGCAGCCAGGCCTTCCCAGATTTAGGAGAGATTAACTGAGAGTCTGGTGTCTTTTAAGATCCAAAAAGAGACACTGACCATCTGTCCGCTCGGAGGGCTGCTACCGCTGAGGCTTCCTCTACTTAACACCAACCTTGACCTCCATAGCCCCCCTTATTTTAACTCAAGCATTTCTTTCTACTGACATCAAGTCTTTAGACAAAGTTTCACTTTTTTAACCAATTGCCATTTAGAAAATCTTTGGGCTGGGTGCGGTAGCTCACGCCTGTAATCCCAGCACTTTGGGAGGCCGAGGTGGGCTGATCATGAGATCGAGACCATCCTGGCTAACATGATGAAACCCCGTCTCTACTAAAAAATACAAAAAACTAGCCGGGCCTGGTGGCAGGCGCCTGTAGTCCCAGCTACTGGGGAGGCTGAGGCAGGAGAATGGCGTGAACCGGGGAGGCGGAGCTTGCAGTGAGCTGAGATCACACCACTGCACTCCAGCCTGGGTGACAGAGCAAGACTCCATCTCAAAAAACAAACAAACAAACAAACAACAACAACAAAAAATCTTTGAATCCACCTATGACCTGTAAGCCCTCCCCCACCAAGAGCTTCACGAATCTTCGCCTATTTAGGCTGAACCAATGTACACCTTTCATGTACTGATTTGTGATTTTGCCTACAATTCTTGGCTCCCTACAATATGTAAAACCAATCTGTTACTCGACTGCCTTGGGCACTTCTGAGGACCCCAGGCCAAGGTCACTCCTATCTTGGCTCAGAATCAACCTCTTTAAATATTTTACAGGTTTGGGTTTTGTTCCCATCAATACGAGCATGATTAAAATGCTAAGGGCTCTGATGGGTAT
Source organism: Macaca thibetana thibetana (assembly GCF_024542745.1). Taxonomy (NCBI): domain Eukaryota; kingdom Metazoa; phylum Chordata; class Mammalia; order Primates; family Cercopithecidae; genus Macaca; species Macaca thibetana. The sequence continues at coordinate 127,554,314 of NC_065586.1, read as the reverse complement.
AACAGGCAGCACTTAAGAACAGATGGGCAATGTTAGCAGAGAGATAGAAGTCCTAAGAAAGAAAGAAAAAGAAACGGAAGAGATAAAAAATACAGAGACAGAAATGAGCAGGGCTTATTAGTAGACTGGACGCCGCTGAGGAACGACTGTGTGAACTTGAGGACACATCCACAGAAACTCTGGAAACTGAAAAGCAAAAGCAAAAAGAACAAAGACTGAAAAGAACAGACCATAATATCAAAGGGCTGTGGGACACCCAGGAAAGGCGTAACAAAGATTAATGAGAATGTCAGAAAGAGAAGAAAGAAAGAACAGAAGAAATACTGGAAACAATAGCGTCTGAGAACTTCCACAAATTAATATCAGACACCAATCCATGAAGTGTAGAGATCACCAAGCAGGGTCTGTGACCCCAAGCCTACACCTAGATATGTCATTTTCAAACACAGAAAAACAAGGATTAAAAAAAAGTCCTGAAAAAAGCTAAAGGGAGGGGAAAAGAAAAAACACTTTACCTGTAGAGGAGCAAAGATAAGAATTAACTCTGTCTTCTTCTCAGAAACCAAGTAAGCAAGAAGAGAGTGCAGTGAAATATTTAAAGTATTTAGAGGAAAAAACACTGCAGCACAGAAATCTGTACCCTACAGAATTACCCTTCAAAAGTGAGGGAGAAATACTTTCTCAGACAAACAAAAATTGAGGGAATTTGTTGACAGTAGGCCTGTCTTTCAAAAAATATGTTAAAAGATCCTTTAGAGAGAAGAATAAAAACGCCAGAATCTCAGATCTGCATAAAAAAACAAAGAGGGCCAGGTGCGGTGGCTCACACCTGTAATCCCAGCTCTTTAGGAGGCCGAGGTGAGTGGGTCACCTGAGGTCAGGAGTTCGAGACCAGCCTGGCCAACATAGTGAAACCCTGTCTCTACCAAAAATACAAAATTAGCCGGGCATAGTGGTGCATGCTTGTAGTCCCAGCTACTGGGGAAGCTGAGACAGGAGAATCGCTTGAACCCAGGAGGCGGAGGTTGCAGTGAGCCAAGATCTTGCCACTGCACTCCAGCCTGGGCAACAAGGGCAAAATTCCGTCTCAAGAAAAAAAAGAAAAAAAAAAAAGCACTGAAGAAGGAAGAAGTGAAGGTAAAATAGAAGCTTCAATTTTTCATAAACTTAATTGATCTGATAGGTAAGTGTATTCAAAATAATAACAGCAACAATGCATTTGATCATGTATGTATTTAATGTTATATGTATATTTGCACACACACACTTATGTCTCCTGATATAGCAATGAAATGAATGACAACAATGACACAGGGACTGAGGGGTGATTAGGCTTATTTGGTTGTTTTAAGGTACTGGCATTACCTGTGAAGTGGTGTAGTGTTTTTCGAAAGTGGGCTTAGATTGGTCATAAATCTATATTGCAAACACTAGAAAAACTACTAAAAAAAGGTTAAAAAAAAAAGAATGTGACTGATCAGTGAAGAAAGGAGAGAAAATGGAATTATATAAAATCTCAATCAAAATCAATTAAAAGGTTAGAAAACAGTGGAAGACAAAAATAGGAGCAAGGTATAAAGGCAACAAATAAACAATATCAAGTATGGTAGATATTAATCCAACTATATCAATCATCACTTTGAAAGTCAATGGTCCAAATGCACCCATTAAAAGACAAAGATTATCAGAGTGAATGAAAAAGCAAGACGCAACTACATGTTATCTATAAGAAACCCACTTTAACTTTAAAGAAACATAGATTAAAAGTACATGGACAGGGGAAATATACGCCATGCTACCACCAATGAAAAGAAAGTATAAGATGTATTAATGCAGACAGAGCAAGCTAGGAAAGCTACCAGAAATAATGATAAGGGTATCAGTTATCCTACTATATACAACAATCCTTAACGTGATTAAGAACAGAGTCAAACCAATGAGGCAAAAGCTGATAGAGCTGCATGGAAAAATAGGTAAACACACTATTGTGAACTTCAACACCCTCTGTCAGAAATGGACAGCTCCAAGGGCCAGAAAAATCAGTAAAGACATAGGTGAACTCAGCAACACCAGCAATAAACTGGACATAATTGACATCTTACCATGTGAGTAAAAAAAGAAAGCTTAAGAGAAATTTAGAAATGTTTAAACAAAATAAAAATGAAAACACAACATACTGAAACTGTGATGCGGTGAAAGCAGTTTTTAGAAGGAAATTCATAGCATTGAATTCATATATTAGAAAAAGAGAAAGATCTAAAATCAACAATTTCAGTGTCCAACTTAAGAAACTGTAAAGAAGAGCGAGTAAAATCCAAAGTAAGCAGCAGAAAAAAGTGGTTAAAAATGAAAGCTGAGATCAATAAAACTGAAAACAGGAAATGACAGAGAAAATCAACAAAGCCAAAGTAGAGAGAGGACACAAACTTCTAATATCAAAAAAGAAAGAGAGTTGTCACTACAGATCCCATGGGCATTAAAAGAATGACTTTTAAAATGCTATGAACAACTCTATACCCACAAATTTGAAATCCCAGATAAAATGGACCAAATCCCTGAGAACACAATTTGCCAAAAATCACACAAAAAGAAATAAACAATCTGAATAGGCCTATGTCTATTAAAGAAATTGAATCAATACTTAATAACCTTCCAAATCAGAAAGGCTCAGGACCGAATGGGTTTATTAATGGATTTTACTGAACATTTAGGGAACATATTTTGCCAATTCTCTAGGATCTCTTTTAGAGAATGGAAACAGAGGGAAACATTTCCAATGCATTCTGTGAAGGCAGTAACACCTTGGATGGGGTTTGGCTGTGTCTTCACCCAAATCCCATCTTGAATTGTAGCTCCCATAATCCCCATGTGCCGTGGGAGGGACCCAGTGGGAGGTAATGGAATCACGGGGTGGGTTTTCCCCCTGCTGTTCTCGTGATACTGAATAAGTCTTACGAGATCTGAATTTTTTTTTTTTTTTTTTTTTTGAGACGGAGTCTCTCTCTGTCACCCAGGCTGGAGTGCAGTGGTGTGATCTCTGCTCACTGCAAGCTCTGCCTCCCAGGTTCCCGCTATTCTCCTTCCTCAGTCTCCCGAGTAGCTGGGACTACAGGCGCTGCCACCACGCCTGGCTAATTTTTTGTATTTGTAGTAGAGACGGGGTTTGACGGTGTTCGCCAGGATGGTCTCGATCTCCTGACCTCGTGATCCGCCCACCTCAGCCTCCCAAAGTGCTGGGATTACAGGTGAGAGCCACTGCGCCCGGCCAAAATCTGATGGTTTTATAAAGGGCAGTTCCCCTGCGCACGTTCTGTTTTGCCTGCTGCCATGTAAGATGCCTTTGCTCCTCCTTCACCTTCTGCCATGATTATGAGGCCTCCACAGCCAGGTGGAACTGTGAGTCCATTAAACTTCTTTTTCTTTATAAGTTATCCAGTCTCAGGTATTTCTTCATAGCAGTATAAAAATGGACTAATACACCCTAATATCAAAACCAGACATTGTAAAAAAGGAAAACTCTACATCAAAATCTCCCATGAACATAAATACAAAATCCTCCACAAAATATTAGCAAAACAAACTCAATAATATATAAAAAATTATGTATCATGACCAAGTGGAAATTATCCCAGGTATGCAAGACTGGTTCAACATTCAAAAATCAGTTAATGTAATCCATCACAGAAACAGGCTAAAAAATTTTAAAAAAAGAGATCATATTAATAGCTGCAGAAAAATGCAACAAAATATGGCAAAACACAATACAATACTCCTTTATAATAAAAACTTTCAGTAAACTGATAACAGAGAAGGACTTCCTCAGCTTGATAATGAATTATCTACGAAAAACCTATAGTTAACATTATATTTAATGGTGAAAAACTTGAAGCTTTCCCACTAACATCAAGAGCAAGGCAAGAATGTCCCTACTCACCACTTCTTTTCAAACACTGGACTGAAAGGCCTAGTTAATGCAGTAAGACAAGAATAAAAAGGTAGACATATTGGGAGGGAAGAGATAAAACTGTATTTGTTTGCAGATAACCTGATCATCTATGTAGAAAATCTGAAAGCATTGACAAAAAAACTTGTGAAACTACTGATGATAGCAAGGTTGCAAGATATAAGGTTAACATACAAAAGTCAATCACTTTCCTACATATCAGCAATAACAAGTGGAATATGAAACTTAAAAATAGTATTATTGGCTGGGCACGGTGGTTCACACCTGTAATCCCAGCACTTTGGGAGGCTGAGGCAGGAGGATCAGGAGGTCAGGAGGTCGAGACCAGCCTGGCCAACCTGGTGAAACCCCATCTCTACTAAAAATACAAAAATTAGCCAGGCAGGGTGGTGCATACCTGTAATCCCAGCTACTTGGGAGGCTGAGGCAGAAGAATTGCTTGAATCCGGGAGATGGAGGTTGCAGTGAGCCAAGATCATGCCATTGCACTCCAACTCTAAGTGACAGGGCAAGACTCTGTCTCAGAAAAAAAAAAAAATACATATATATATATATATAAAATTTACATTAGCACTCTCAAACAGGAAACACTTAGGTATAAATCTAACAAAATATGTATAAGATATATATATAAAGAAAATTACAAAACTCTGATGAGTGAAATAAAAGAGTTAAATACATGGAGAGATTATCGACAATTATGAGTAAGAAGACTTGATATTGTCAAGATGTCATTTCTTTCCAACTTGATCCATAGCTTCAATGCAATCTCAATCAAAATCCCAGAAATTTATTTTTTAGAGATCCACAAAACTGGGTCTAAAGTCGATGTGGAGAGGAAAAGAATCCAGAAGAGCTTGCACAACACTGAAGAAGAAAATTGGAAGACTGATACTACCGCACTTCAAGACTTATTGTAAAGCTACAGAAATCAAGACCACATGGCATTGGTGAAAAAACAGACAAATGGATCAATGGAATGGAATAGATATTTCAGAAATAGACCTACACAAATGTAGTCAACTGATCTTTTACAATTGCTGAAAAGGAGCGAAGGAAATACAATACAATACGCAGATAGTCTTTCCAACAGATGGTGTCAGAACGAGATATCAACATGCGAAAAATGAATCCGGATAGACTTTACACTCTTCCCCAAAACTAGCTTAAAATGAATCATAGACACAAATGAACAATGCAAAACTACAAAACTCCTAAAGAGATAACGAGGAGAAAACCTAGGGAGATCTTGGCATGGTGATGGTTTTTAGATCCATGATCCATGAGAGAAATAATTGATCAGCTGGACCTAGTTAATCTTAAACACTTCTGCTCGATGAAAGAAAATGACAAGAGAATAAGAAGAGAAGCAACAGACTTGGATAAAATATTTGCTAAAAACACCTATGATGAAGGACTGTAATTCAAAATATACAAACACGTCTTAAAATAAAGCAATAAGAAAATGACTTGATTTAAAAACGGGCCAACGATATCAACAGACATCTCACCAAAGATCTATAGATGGCAAATAAGCATATGAAAAGATGCTCCATGCCATATATCATCAGGGAAATGCCAGTTCAAACAACAATGAGACACCGATACACACACCATTAGAATGGCCGGAATCTGGAACACGGACAACCCCAAATGCTGGTGACCGTGTGAGGCAACAGGAACTAACACTCATTGTTCATGGAAATGCAAAATGGTGCAGCCACCTTGGAAGACAATTTGGGGGTTTCTTACAAAACAAAATATACTCTTACATATGATCTAGCCATGACATTCCTTGGTATTTACCCAAAGGAGATGAAAATTTATGATCACACAAAAATCTGCACACAGATATTTATAGCAGCGTTATTAATAGCTGCTAAAACTTGGAAGCAACCAAGATGTCCTTCAGGAGGTGAGTAGAGAAATGAACTGTGGTTCATCTATGCTAGGGAGCGCTCTTCAGCACTAAAAAGAAGTGAGCTATCAAGTCATGAAAAGACACGGAGGGAGCTTAAATACATGTTGCTAAGTGGAAGAGGCCGATCTGAAAAGGCTGCATGATGTTTGATTCCAAATATAGGGCATTCCGGAAAGGGCAGAATTATGGAGACAGTAAAAAGATCGGTGGTTATTGGGGGTTGGGGAAGGAGGGATGAGCATGTGCAGCACACGGGACTTTCATGGCAGGGAAACTACTGTGTGCGACACTTCAGTGGCGGATACGGTCATTGGAGATTTGTCAATACCAAGAGCGGAGCCTAAGGTGGGCCATGGAGTCTGGTTGGCCACAATGTGTCGATGTAGATTCCTCAGGGGTAACAAATACCCCACTCCGGGAAGGAGGTTTATTATGGGGGGTTGTGCACCTGTGGGAGATGGATATAATTAATCTTTTCATAAGCCTAAAACTCCTCTAAAGAGGCGTCTTACAAGATAGGAAGAGGCTAATCTCTGCATTTCCCTCCCAAATCATAAAACTAACCGACCACAGCCCCTAAGCCCTCCATCTAAATATCACGGCCAGAGCTTCTGCTCTTAGCCTACTGAGGGATTATATGAAAAATAAAAAAGAAAGAGAGCGAGACTAACAAAGTACCGAATCTCTGTTTTAGAACCTAGGGCAGAAGGCACATAGGGTTCTGAGGAAGAGGGCAGCCAGGCGAGGCTGTCTCCACCACATGCTCAGGAAGGGAAGCCCGTGGGAGGGTTTAAGCCAAGGTCTGAAGGACAAGAAGGGGCTGGCCTGTTCCCCCTCCCCACCTCCACCCAGGTGAGGGATGCTTGTTCTAGGGAGATGGCAGGTTACCACGAGCAGCCGGAAAGAAACCAAGGGGAGCCCAGCTGGTGAGGCCAAGGGAGGGCCCTGGGCTACAAGATCAGAGATGGTGACCAGGTGGGCCAGGCAGGATGTTGTGAACCATGAAAGAGTCTCTTGACTGTGAAGAGAACCAACAAACTATCAATCTCATTTATGTTTTAAGCAAGCCATGGATGCTGCAATGCAGAGGACACAATAAAAAGGAGTCAGGCTAGAGTGGATTTGAGAACCCTGAGAAGTCAGGCTCAGTAGCTCAGAGTAGGTGAGCAGGCCTGGGGTGCAGAGGTGGGGGATCCAGACACCGGGGGAGTGAGAACTCAGGGCTTTCTGATGGGTCCATGGCGGAGAGTGAGTCCGGACCCTGAGGAATGCTCCCAGACGATGCATTTTTGAGCAAGATTGAAGCACATTCCCTGTAACTAATTACTGCAAGAGTCATCCTCTCAGGAGCAACCTTCTCTCCCAAATCAGCAGCCTCTAGCAGCATTCTGCAAAGCAGAATCATCGAGGAAACGACTGCTCCTTCAGGGAAAGTACCAGGTCACGCACAGCCGATGTCAGCAACAAACAATTCTGTTCCTTAGATTTCGGAGTCTCCCTGGCAGGAGTATCTCACCCTCATCACTTGAGGCAAGTTTTGGAGAGGGCCCTTGTGATAGGACAGGAGTTTTGGAGAGGGCCTTTGTGATAGGACAGGAGTTTTGGAGAGGGCCCTTGTGATAGGACAAGAGTTTTGTAGAGGGCCCTTGTGATAGGACAGGAGTTTTGTAGAGGGCCCTTGTGATAGGACGGGAGTTTTGTAGAGGGCCCTTGTGATAGGACGGGAGTTTTGTAGAGGGCCCTTGTGATAGGACGGGAGTTTTGGAGAGGGCCCTTGTGATAGGACGGGAGTTTTGGAGAGGGCCCTTGTGATAGGACGGGAGTTTTTGGAGAGGGCCCTTGTGATAGGACGGGAGTTTTGGAGAGGGCCCTTGTGATAGGACGGGAGTTTTGGAGAGGGCCCTTGTGATAGGACGGGAGTTTTGGAGAGGGCCCTTGTGATAGGACGGGAGTTTTGGAGAGGGCCCTTGTGATAGGACGGGAGTTTTGGAGAGGGCCCTTGTGATAGGACGGGAGTTTTGGAGAGGGCCCTTGTGATAGGACGGGAGTTTTGGAGAGGGCCCTTGTGATAGGACGGGAGTTTTGGAGAGGGCCCTTGTGATAGGACGGGAGTTTTGGAGAGGGCCCTTGTGATAGGACGGGAGTTTTGGAGAGGGCCCTTGTGATAGGACGGGAGTTTTGTAGAGGGCCCTTGTGATAGGACGGGAGTTTTGGAGAGGGCCCTTGTGATAGGACGGGAGTTTTGGAGAGGGCCCTTGTGATAGGACGGGAGTTTTGGAGAGGGCCCTTGTGATAGGACGGGAGTTTTGGAGAGGGCCCTTGTGATAGGACGGGAGTTTTGGAGCGGGCCCTTGTGATAGGACGGGAGTTTTGGAGAGGGCCCTTGTGATAGGACGGGAGTTTTGGAGAGGGCCCTTGTGATAGGACGGGAGTTTTGGAGAGGGCCCTTGTGATAGGACAGCCTGTAGAGCTTGTATATTTAACTCCTTTCAGCCCAGGGAATGTTAGGCTGGAGGCTCCTCTGTAGGGCACAGGGTTCCCCCACAATCCCAGCAGTTCCTAATCAAGCCCTCTGTTCCGGGCACCCCAAATCCCTTCTTGCTGCATCGACATTAGTTCTGCATTTCTTCCCAGAAGAGGAGGGATCGACTTCACCTTCCCACGCCCCGAGCAGCCTCCAGCTCCGACCCGCCTTCATGTGGGTGATAGGATGCGTGACCAACCTCCTCAAGGTACTAAAATGCTGGAGAGAGAGCTGGTGATGAGAAAAGATCTCATGAGGCTGTCAATGTTAATGGTGCTAAGTGCACCAAACATTTGAAAAACGTAAACTTTAGATTCCATAAAAGGGTTCGTATCTAAAATACATAAGGAATTGAAACAACTCAATAGCAAAAAAAACCAGGTAATCTGATTTAAAAAGATGGGCAAAGAATCTGAATATAAATTTTGCCAAAGAAGACATACATGTGGCCAGCAGGTCTACGCAAATGTGCTCAGCTTCACTAACTGTCAGGGAAACGCGAATCCAAACCACAGTAGGCATCATGGTACATCTGCTAAGATGCATCATATCAAAAAGTCAAAGTATAGCCAGTTCTGGTGAAGGCAGAGAAAGGACACCCTTCACACTGTGGTGGGAAGGTGAATTGGTCCAGCCATTATGGAAAACAGACTGGAGGTTTCTCAACAAACTAAAAATAGAGCCAGCCCACAAGCCAGCAATCCCATTTCTCGACATATATCCAAAGAAAACAAAACCACTCTCGGATACAGATATCTGTATTCCCATGTTCATCGCGGGGTTATTCATGATACTCAGATATGAAAACAGCCTAAGGGGCTGTCACAGAAAAACATTAAATAATCCTTAAAGAAGTAGCTCTGTTCCTGTAGTGAGTGGAAAACCTTTCAGAGTTGCTGTCCTTTAGACTAATTAGCTGTTTCCTACAAACCACATGAGGGTGATTTAATACCATACACATGCATCCTAGCAGATCAACTTGATGTAAAATACCAAAACATAAAATTTAAATTAAATTCATGGTATGAGTCATATATCTGATTAAAAGATAAATAGATAGACCTTATAAACATCAAAAGGCAGCTTTAAACACTCCTAATGGACCGTACGAAGAATGAATTACATGGAACTCTTCAACTTCCTTTTTTTGCTCAGTCATTCATGCATACAGTCAGATTCTAGTAGCAGTCTCTGTGATGGCTAAAATAGGTCCTCAGTGAGAAGCATGAAGCATAGTTAGAGGTGAAGCTGAGGCTGCTGATTGTTAAGGGGAAGCTTCTGAGGAGTCACATCACGGCTCTGTAAGTGGCTCCATCATTAGCACAAAACCACTAGACATGGTTTGTTCTACTCATTGGTGTTCATCCATCGTGAGTGGGAGCAGGTTCCTGTGAGAGGCAAGGAGCAGGTGCGACAGAAGAAACAGACAACAACCAGAAGCAAGAAGTGATGGGGGTTAGGGAGAAGAGTGGGGATGGAGGAGAAGAGAGAGAGTCAGAGAGAGAAAGAGAGAGAGAGAGATGGAGAGAGAAAGAGAGAGGGAGAGAAAGACAGAGACAGAGGAAAGAGAGAGACAGAGAGAGTGAGAGATCGGGAGAGGCAGCAGGAGAGAAAGACAGACAGAGGGAGAGAGACAGAGTGAGAGATGGGGAGAGAGAGGGAGAGAAAGAGAGAGACACAGGGAGAGAGAGAGGGAGATAGAGAGACAGAGTGAGAGATACAGCGAGACAGTAGAAGAGAAAGACAGGTGGAGAAGAGAGAGAGACAGAGGGAGAAAGAGAGAGACAGAGTGAGAGATGGAGAGAGACACAGGGAGAGAAAGGCAGAGACAAAGGAAGAGAGAGAGAGACAGAGATAATGACAGAGAATGAGAGAGGGAGCGAGAGACAGAGAGCTGAGACACGGTGCCGTTGGACATAAGAACTCTAAAGCTGGTGTCACCATGCAGAGACAGGGTACCTGAGGACACATCCACGACGTCATGAATGCAATAACATTCCCACGACGAAGTCTTGCAGCTGTCAAGAAAAAGTAAAATAAGCTCAGGAGAGTTCAACCCATAATCCCCAAATATGGGATTACTACTAGAAAGACAGGATTCTCTAGCTACCCAGGATTAAAGCAGTGCTGTTTCACATCTGCATTAAATACAGCAAGGAAGGGAGGGGCACACTCAGATGGAGACTCACAATAAAGACTGTTTTGAGATGGAAGCAGAGAGAAATATCTGTATTCACTTTCATAGAAAAAAAGATAAGTGTTCTCATGAGTAAGAGCTGAGTGATTCTGAAATATTTCATGGAGTTGAATTTTACCGATGAATAATTTTCATATTGGATTCCTTGAGTTAATGGGACTTCAGAGTTGGCGGTGGATATAAAGACCCCTGTGTCAGGCCTCCTCTTTTTGCATCAGCAGAGGCAGCCTCAGGAAGATGGAGGAGTGTGCACCCCTCCACGGGGCTGGCTCAGAGCTGAGAGGGAAACAGACCAGCTGTCTTGACACCCAGCCAGGGGAATGGACTCAGAACTGGACGTGCATGAGACAAGGGTCTCCTGGCGTGGCGGAGGGAGGAGGCTCCAAGCCTGCTGCCCCTGAAGCAATCACGAACTGGAGAAGTGACTGAAACAACCACTCCAGTGCCCTGGCGGTGGACCAAAGCCTTCCACCGGGCTGAGGTGCGCTTATTCATGACCAATGGCCAGGCTCTGGCTAAGGGCACTGGGGCTCTAAGGCATTCCTGCTCCGGGTGACTCCTGCCTGCTCCCAGCATCCCTGCCCCACTCTGGTGGTTGTCCAACAGGCCAGGGCAGCTGTGAATTGCTGACAGCTGTGCTGTTGAAGGGGCTGGCTGGACACTGTCTGTAACTGACACTGTCTGAAATCGGCAGCCATCCCGGTGGTCAGTGTGTAAGTGTGGCAGGCTGTTCCATTAGTCTGAAATGTCTGGTCTGGGTGGGAGCAGTGACAGACTAGCTGAACATTTATCCAGGAGATACAAGAAAGGGTCCCAGGGATGTGCCTCTCCCAGCAGCCCTGCCTGCCAGGAGCCACGTGCAGGACGGCGAAGACAGAAGCAGGCTCTGTAGATAGCAAAAGCGGAGCAGGCTCAAAAGCTCCCTGAACTTGGAATGCACCCCTGAGCCCACACACAGCCATCAGCAGTGGGCAAGGCTTGATTGCGGCACAGTATTTGAGCACAAATTCTGACCAATCATTAGTTGACCACTAAGCTATGCAGATGCAGGGGTGGCCTCAGGAAGCTAAGCTGAAAAAGAAATAACAACAATAAAACCCCACACAAGACGAGCGAGTTCTCACTGAGTGCACACTCGGGGGGCAACACAGGTCCCAGAGCTGGTCCAGGCAACACACTCAACCAACAGCAACAACTGCCCTCCTGGGGGAAGCCAGGAGCCAGAGGTGCCACAACGTGCGACCTCACAGATCTGGTGTTACCCTGATACCAAAGCCAGATGAAGCCGTCACAAGAACAGAGGATGACAGGCCAGTACTCCTCACAACACAGATGCAAGAATCCTTCACAAAATGTTTGCAAGCTGAATCTTGCAACATATAAAAGGGACTGGTGACCAGGCGGGCTTCGGGCAGGCTTCATCCCAAGAGTACAAGGTTGGTTTAACAACTAAAAATCAACTAAGGAGGTAAATAATATTAATGAATGAAGGGTAGGCAAAATACACGTGATTATCTCAGTAGGTGTAGAAAAAAGCATTTGACAAATCTATCATTCATTCAGGACTAAGGACTCTCAACAAGCCAGGAATGGAAGGGAATTTACTTACATTGATAAAGCTCATTTGCCCAAACTTCTCATATAACATCGTAATTAATGCTGAAAGACTGAGGGACAAGCCAAGGATGCCCACTTTTGCCATTGCTCTTCAGCAAAGCACTGGAGGTTCTAGACAACATGGTCACACAACAGTAAAACTAAAGGTATCAAGATTGGAAAAGAAGTGAAGCAGTCTTTATTTGAAGATGACATTGTCCTGTATAAAGAAGATATTAAAGAATTCAGAAGGCCGGGCGCGGTGGTTCACGCCTGTAATCCCTGCACTTTGGGAGGCTGAGGCTAGCGGATCACAAGGTCAGGAGACCGAGACCATCCTGGCTAACACGGTGAAGCCCTGTCTCTACTGAAAATACAAAAAAATTAGCCGGCAATGGTGGCAGGCGCCTGTAGTCCCAGCTACTCGGGAGGCTGAGGCAGGAGAATGACGTGAACCCGGGAGGCGGAGCTTGCAGTGAGCTGCGATGGCGCCACTGCACTCCAGCCTGGGCGACAGAGCAAGACTCCATCTCAAAATAAATAAACAAACAAACAAACAAATAAGAATTCAGAAAAAAACCTACTGGGATAATAAACAAGTTTAGAAATGTTGCACAACAAAAAACCAATATAAAAACAAATTGCATTTCTATATACGAGCAATGAACAATCTGAAAATAAAATTAGGAAAACGATTCCATTCACAAGAGCACTGAAGGAATAAAACGTTTAGGAGTGAATCTAACAAAGAACATATAAGACTTGTACATGGAAAACCACAACATATTGCTGAGAGAAATTAAAGAAGAACTAAATAAAGACGTTCTATGTTTATGGTGAGAAGACGACATCGAGATGGCAGTTCTCTCTAAATCGCTCCATACAGTCAAGGCAATTCCTATCAAACTTCTAAAATAGAAACTGACAAGCTAATCCTAAAATATATAAGAAAATGCAAAGAGCATAAAATAACCAAAATAATTTTGAAAAGAACAACCTTGGAAGACTTACTCTACCTTATATGGAAATTACCGTAAAGTTTTAGTGAATAAGACAGCGTATAGTGGAGTAAATAGAGGCATAGAGATCCATGGAATAGAATTGTGAGCTTAGATGTAAAACCTTATATATTTGATCCACAGATTTTCAAGAGAGGTGCAAATGCAAGTCAATGGGGGAAGGACAGTCTTTTCGACAAATAATACTGGAACAATTCTACAAACATATGCAAAATATATATGTTCTTATTGCACACCACTCACAAAAATTAACTCAAACTGGATTATGAACTTAATGCAAGCGATTAAACTAGAAATTCTAGAAGAAAATATGGGATAAGTTTATAATCATGGGTTAAGCAAGGAGTTTTTAGGCACAAAAATAGAGACATGATTCATAAAAGAAAAATGGATAATTTAGACCTCATTAAAATTAAAAAGTTATGTGCTTTAAACGACATCATTAAGAAAATGAAACAACACAGCATAGACTCGGAGAATATATTTTTAAATTACATTTTTTGTAAACAACTTGCATCTAAAATACGTAAAGAACTCTTACAACTCGATGAGACAAACACCTGAATTTTAAAAATGGGCAAAAGCTCTGAATAGCCACGTCACCTAAGAAAACATGCCAATGGCTGAAAAGCACCTGAAAAGGTGCACAATGCTATTAGTCGTGAGGGAAATGCAAATTAAATTTGCATTTGTAAATTTAAATTGTAATGAGACACGCCTGCAAACCTACAAGACTGGTTATGACGAAAAATACAGGCAATATAGTGCTGTCACGAGTGAGGAGAAGTGGGCCCCCGTGCATTCCCGGTGAGAATGTGAAATGGTATAGTCACTTTGTACACTCGTTGGGCAGTTTATTAGAAAGCTGAACATGTGCTTATAATATAACCCAGTTGATTCACCCCCTAGAACCTCCCCAAGAGAAAGGCATACCTGTGTCCACACAAAAACTTGTACATAAATGTGCACACCAGCATCATTCATAGTTTCTAAAACTGGAAATGATATAAATGTTCATAACTTGGTGACATAAATAAAATGCGGGATAGTCCTACAATGCGATACTGTTTAGCAACAGAAAGGAGTGAACTGCTAATATATGCTAAACAACAGGTCACACTCTCATACATTGTGGATGAGAGTGCAAAATGAAGATGGAAAGTCAGATGCAAAAGGCTACATATCATAACGTGATTCCACTTCTAGGACATATCCGGGGTGTCACGTGTGTAATTTATGAGACTGAAAAGAAAGCTAAGAGGTTTTCCGGGGCTGGGTTGTGGAATCTATGACTGACTGGAAATAGGTATGAGGGACCTTCCAGGAATGCTGGAAATGTCCTAAAACCGGCTTGTGGAGATGGTTGGACAGGTCTGTGGATTTACTAAAAATCACTGCACTGCCCACTTTTCAAGGTAATGCAGATTATGCTTTGGTAAAGCTATTAATATTTGGACAGCATCAGGGTTAATATTTGGACAGAGGGGACCCCCAGCTCTGTGGCACTGCGATAGCCCATCTCTGGGTGGCATTCTGTGGTCTAAGCAGAGCCTTAGCAGCTTCTCGGGGCTCCATCATCTCCTATTTGCCCTTTCTCCTTTTTCCTGGCACAAGTCACATGTTTCCCGTTATCTGAGGACAGCACCTCCTGACTTTCAGGAGGCCCTGCCTAAGCCACCTGCCAGCGTCCACCAAGGCTTCCATCAATGTCCTCTCCGGCATGGCCAGAGAACGAGGTCCCCAGCTTTGCTGCAAACCCTCTCATTGGCTTGTCTTCTCCGTCTTCTGTCTCTGCCATCCACTTTCATCTTCCACTGGTTCTCTCAGGAAGTGCTGCCAATGTTTTCCATTATGAAACACACAACACTATTTCCACACACTGCAGTGGACACAGGAGGCATCTCTTGGCTGCAGGTGACCAGCCAGGGCACCGGTTCCCCATGTCCCACTGGCCTGGCCCATCTAACTCCAGGAAGTCACGACTACAGCTGCAGCGTACACCCGCAGGGGTGTCCTCCAGGATCTCCCTCTGTCTGACAAGTGACTTGGAGACAAAAGGGCAATTTCTCAAGGGACATGGACTCCCCTTAGTGTTAGAGTGAACTCACTTTGTGAGTCAGACAGCATTACAGACAGGATTCAACTGTCCACGTTCCATCTTTAACTAGAAACTCTAAGACGCTATGAAAGAAGCAGTTGCAAGAGGAGTTGAAATGTCAGCACAGCCCATCACGAGCTGTTCCGGGAGACGCTCTTGAGAAACACTTGCTATTTCCGAAAGGAAATGAGTCTGTTCCCGCCTTGGGGAATACACTCCAAGCCCGGACCCGGAGAGCCGCATGTATTAATGCAGGCATCAGGGCTGCAATACCCCCAGTGCATTCAGCTTACATAGTTCCCAGGGCCCACATGAAACTCACCGTGCACCCTTACCATGAGGATCACTGCTGAGAGTTGTCTGGGCACACTGAAACCTTTCAAACAGGGGAATGACATTTTTTTTTTTTTTTAATAGCAAAAACATTAAGACTAAGACTTCGCAAGAGCTAAAATTCCTCTCCTGGATTCCCCTGGGATTGCTCTTGGCCACTTTTGTATTTAAATTGAATCTTCAAACATTGCAATTATGGGCTTTCCCCTTCAAATTTAATACATTTCGTAAAAGTGGCCTTTCTGGAATACAGATTCAGAGGAGATGGATTTTCAAAGCCCCAGATTCAGCTAAATCTAGACGGTGTGATATTTTGACAGAAAAACATTAACATGCAGTTGTACATTCTGAGAGTTTGGTCATTCTTCTTTCTTAAGCACATTTTAAAGAAAGTCATCTGTCTAGGAGAGCTTGGAAGCCAGCCCTCCGTGGTGCAGCAGATTGGAGTCGACGGGATGTCTGTCTGTCCATGCAGCAGCCGTGCTTTGGTGGGCCTGACCCCCGGAGACCTGCTCCGGGCACAGCTGAAGACGCTGGACCACAGAACACAACAGCGGCGTCAGAAATAGTTAATTTCACACCCTTCACTTCGGAGTCCCCCGCTGCTGCACGGGCATTGATTGGCAGTTCTTGCACTGATATACTCCTCTTCAGGTCCAGCCCTCTGAGACTATTAACCTCCCGGCACCTGAGCACATTCGAGTTCCATTTAGTGATGCTTTCCAGTGTGTTCGCTTTGAAATGCTCCTGTCAGGCATGAGATAAATGTGCTGCTGCAAAATTGATCCAATTGCCTGAAATACTGGCTACTTCCTCCATGGAGGGTCACGTTTCACAAAGGCAACCTAGTTATCAGCACGATTACATCATTTTTATATTCAAAATAACTGGTTGAGGTTAATCACCTCCACGTCTCCACATGTGAGTAAGAAAAACGATTCGAATACAACATTTTGCCAGAACTGTTTAAGATGAACAATTGAATATATACAAATTATGTCCTGATTTAGGAAAGCTTAACATTCAGAGATGTAAACTCACAATTAGAAACAGTTGTGCTTTGCTTCATGGAAAAATTCTTGGGTTTAATTAGGACACCATCCAGCAGAAGTAGCCCTAGTGGAACAAAGTATCAGTTTAGAAAATTTGGCTGGCGCCGTGACTCACGCCTGTAATCCCAACACTTTGGCTCATGCCTGTAATCCCAGCACTGTAGGAGGCCAAGGCGGGTGGATCACAAGGCCAGGAGTTCAAGACCAGTCTGGCCAACATGGTGAAACCCCATCTCTACTACAAATATAAAAAATTAGCTGGGCGTGGTGTTGTGCGTCTGTAATCCCAGCTACTGGAGAGGCTGAGGCAGGAAAATAGCTTGAATCCGGGAGGCGGAGGTTTCAGTGAGCCGAGATCACGCCACTGCACTCCAGCCTGGGTGACAGAGCAAAAACAAAAAAAGAAAAAAGAAAAGAAAAGAAAAGAAAATTTTAACTCTTTGACAACCTTGAGGCTGGAAATGACACTAGCATACGGGGAGCCCTTATTATAAACTTCGAAAGAGAGAGAGAAAGCTGATCTGAAGTTACAAATACGCTGTGCAGATATCAGGGCTGCACAGGCCACAGCTGATGCCCCGGCCCCTCCGTGGGGTAAAATAAGAGGCTGTGCAGTCCCTGGACCACAGCTGTCACCACAAGCATCCATTCTCTCCCATGAAGAACTGCAGTGGAGATGACCTCTGGGGCTTCACCCCTGGAAACTCCTGGTCTCCTGCCTCTATCCCGAGCCCTCTCCAACCTCCGTACAACTGCAGGATTGTCAGCTGCTTCCCACAGGGCCGTTAAAATGGGAGAGTCAGCTCCTGGTTTCATAACAGCGTCCTCATCACTCTCCATCTCAGTCATCTGTACAGGCATTTTATCAAGAAGCACGCGACTTTTACTGCCAAGAGTTTGTTTTAGTGAAATTAATTGAACCCAATTATAATCTGAAGTACAATGTTTAGCCACAGCTTACATTTGTGCTGTTGCTTGCCATAGAGACATTTATACTGAGACAGAATGGCCAGGCTCGGGCTTTTTGACAGTTGGTTAAAGATTTTAGAATAAGCAACTTCCACATCGGTGAAAGCATGTTAAAAGCCAGACAATTATGATAATGGGATGCATATTCATATTCCAGAATGCCACACAGAAATGAACCAAAAAAGGCCTTTTTTTTTTTTTTTTTTTTTTTTTTTTAAGCCAAGAACAAGTACAGGTATTTAAATCAAAGTAAAAAGTACTCCAGGAACCATCTGTACCAGGGGGAAAAGCAGTCATGGGTACTGGGGCTTCGGATGATTAAAGATTCTCAGCATATGGGGAGCGACCAGTTACTGAGGGACTGGCTCTGCCAGCAGCTGCCACATGCTTAGCTGGGAGCCCTGCTCAGCCTTCCCCTGCAGATGTCATTACTTTCACAGGGCCCTGCAAGGCGGGGCTGCAGTGGCCTGGGCCCCAAGGGGAAGCCCAGAGCAGGGAGGCTGGCGAGGCAGAGGCAGGCGAGGCTGGGGAGGTGAGCATGGGCTGTGCTGTTCCCGAGGCCCTCAAGGAATCTGGGCCAGGCGCAGTGGCTCACACCTATAATCCCAGCACTTTGGGAGGCTGAGGCAAGAGGAGTTTGCAAGAGGAGCTGAGGCAAGAGGAGCCCAGGAGTTTGAGACCAGACTGGACAACACAGTGAAAACTCCTTTAAAATTAGCTGGGAGGGGTGCCAGACCCCTGTGGTCCCAGCTACTTGGGAGGCTGAGGCAGGAGGATCACTTGAGCCTGGGAGGTCGAACCTGCCGTGAGCTGTGATCAAGCCACTGCACTCCAGCCTGGGCAACAGAGACCCGACTCAATAATAATAATAATAATAATAATAATAATAATAATAATAAAAAAAAATTTGAAGAAAGACCGTTTTGACTATAAACCAAACGCCAAAATGAGTACTTCAAACTTTTAATCCCCACAGCGCCCTCTGGAGGTGGACGTGGGTACTACAGCCTGCGCGGACGGGCGTCCAGTTGAGGCCGTGGAGGGAGAAGCGCCCGCAGGTTGGCACAGCTCTTCAGTGACAGGCGGGGCTTGCCTGCAGCCGGGGGCAGTCTCTCTGAGCTTCTGGGCTGTCAGGGTCCAGTGAGTCGGGCACATGCATCTCAGAGCTAGGGACAAGTCTTCACCTGCCACGGCCCCCTTGGATTGAGCTCAGCCATCATAACTCCGCACAAAGCGCTATGCCGGGCTTGGGAGCCTGGAGGCTGAAGAGCTGATGCCCCTAAGGGCAGACCCGGCTGTGGCGGGTGGAACTCCAGGCAGGGAGGAGCACAGTGTGGTGAGCACCCCAGGCCGGGCAGGCGGCGCGAGTCAGGGTTGTGCATTTAGGAGACACAGCATTGCCTGGGAGGGGAGAGTGATTGGCAGCTGGAGGTCATGCACTGGCTGGCAGCTCCAGGGGGTCCCGGGGCACAGGGCATGGGGCGGAGCAGGAAGCCTGCAGTCTGTGGAGCGTCCCGGCGCTTCCCTCCACCCGAGAGCCTGGGCAGCCCAGGGGGGAGACAGCAAACCTGTGCTCCATCCTCCGGCCATCGGTGGCTGCTTCTTCCCAGGGCACTGGAGTGCCAGCGGGGCCCAGAGCTTACAGTGGCAGCTGGTTCAGAGGCCAGAGGGGCCGGGGAGGAGCGCCACTGCAGAGCGCAGAACCTGTCCCTGCTCTGGGCCTCCCCTTGGGGCCCAGGCCACTGCAGCCCCGCCTTGCAGGGCCCTGTGAAAGTAATGACATCTGCAGGGGAAGGCTGAGCAGGGCTCCCAGCTAAGCGGTCAGTCCGGCAACTTTCGCCATTGTCAGGGCCTGGCTGCGGCTGCGGCTGCTCCGACTGCATCCCCTCCCCTCAGCGCCATCCACCTCCCGCCTCTCCGTGCGTCCAGAGCAAGCCATTCACAATACTCTGCATCATGCGATGGCGCCAGGCCACCCGGCTTTACTCTGCGATCTACGTGTGAGTTCTGGAACTGGCTCCACCTTGCAGATGCAATGGGGCCATCCTTTTCCTCACTCTGGACTAGCATGTGTTCTCACAGGGACACCAGCCTGCCTCTCCTAAATGTGGGAGGCCCTCTGTGCTCACAGCTCTCCATCCTTCGGCTTCCCCCTTAGGAACGGGAGACACATACCTGCACCTGGTCGCCTGGACACCTGGACGCCTGGACGCCTGGACACCTGGACGCTGCTGGACATGGTTTGGCTGTGTCCCCACCCAGAATCTCATCTTGAATTGTAATCCCTGTAATCTGCATAATGCCCAGGTGTCAAGGGAGACACCAGTTGGAGGTGATTGGATCATGGGGGCGGTTTCCCCCAGGCTGTTCTCCTGATAGTGAGTTCTCGGGAGATCTGATCGTTTTCTAAGTGTTTGGTAGTTCCTCCTGCTTAATTCTCCTTCCTGCTGCCTTGCTTTCCCTTCAGCTTCCACCATGATTTTAAGTTTCCTGAGGCCTCCCCAGCCATGCCTCCTATGCAGCCTGCGGAACTGTGAGTCAATTAAATCTGTCCTTTATAAATTACTCAGTCTTGGGCAGTTCTTCATAGCAGTGTGAAAATGTAGTTACACTGTCTCAGGATGGCATCCAGGCAGTAGGGACATTGAGGCCTCAGTTGGCTCCAGGAGGACCCAGAAACTTCCTTGTTTTGCCATGGCCGAAGGCACCTGTTCCACCTACAGGGCTCAGTGGGGGAGCTCACCCCAAACTTGGAAAATAACATAATGTGGTTGGCACAATTTCCTAAGAGAAGAGACACTGGAATGATAGCGTCTTAAGAAGTGAGAATACAAACATACACGGCATGATGTTTCTAAAAAACGACTGAAGGGCTTTTCTTTTCGCCTTTTTTAAATGCATGAGTTTTTCCTTGGTGATCGCAAGGCACCTCTGTCTTGAGTTGCACTGAGGGGTAGCGGAATTAGGGTTTTTTCCAGAAAGAATGTAAAGAAAGCACAGTGTTAATGCACAGCTTCAGATATTCAAAATAAAATTGTGCAATTAGACAAAATGCTTAAAAGCCATGAATTGCCAGATACAGCAAGGATTTTCTAATGTTAGTTCTGAATTTACAGGGTGGGAGGCAGGGCCCAGGCTTGCTTGGTGCAGGCCCCAGGATTCCTCCCATGCCTGGTGTGGGCATTCTGTCTACTCTTGGTTCCCGTCCTCCTCCAGGAGGAAGTCAATGGAAACCTGCGTCTCTGGATGGGGTTGTGATTAAGAGAAGGAATCCATGGGTGGGGGGTGGAGGCGCTGAGGTGGGGCCTCACTAGAGGAGGGAGAGGTGCATCCTATCAGCGGGGCCTCCTCTTGGGCCTCTGGGCAGCCCACAGCTGCAGAGCTGGCGGCACGGGGAGCAGAGAGCTTGCCCATCTGTGCCTTCCTCAGCTCCTGGTCACTGAAAACTGCCTGGAGAGGCGGCCGGCCTTTTGTGGGACCTGCTGCTGGAGTGGGAGTGAGGAGGCCCCAAAGCAGAGGCGTTGGTGGAGGGTCCCTTGGGTGGCAGGCTTTCAGCATTGTCTCTGGCTGAGATAGTTGAAGGAGCCACATCATACATGAAGGATCTCTGGGCACTGGGAAGCCCTCCCCCAGCAGTGCTGTGAGGTTAGGAAGACCCTGAGCCCCAGACACCCAGATGCCACTTTGAGAGGAGCAGGCTGAGGGTGGGGCTAGGACCCAAAATACCTGCATCGCCTGGAGAGACACATCCATCCTTGCCTTGGACGGCTTTACCCTGATTGAGTTAAATAAGATCAATACTTGTGCCCCATTTCTCCAGCAGGAGATTTTGAGGAAGGCCAGCCCAGCTGTGTACCCATCTTCCAGATTCTAGAAGAACCAAAGCCAAATGCCCTATTTTAGGCCTTAGTCCTTCAGGCACTCAAGCACTTCCAGTGACTTTTATCTCTCCTGGGGAAAGGATATAAATAACAAATTATAACTGTATTAGTCTTAGTATTAGTCTTAAGGAGGTTCCACCAAGACACACCCTTTAGTTTTTTTTGTTGTTGTTGTCATTTATTTTTGAGTTGGGGTCTCGCTCTGTCACCCAGGCTGGAGTACAGTGGCATAATCATAGCTCACTGTAGCTACGACCTCCTGGGCTCATGTGATTCTCCCACCTTAACCTCCTGAGTAGCTGGGACCACAGGCATGCACCGTCACACCTGGCTAATTTAAAACAATTTTTTAAGAGATGGAGTCTCACTATGTTCTCCAGGCTGGTCTCAAACTGCTAGACTCAAGTGATCCTCCACCTCGACTTCCCAAAGTGCTGGGATTACAGGGATGAGCCACTACAACTGGCTTTGCCCTTCACTTTCTTTTTTCTTTTAATTTTTGATGAAGTCTTGCTCTGTTGCCCAGGCTGAAATGCAGTAAAGCTATCTCGGCTCACTGCAAATTCTGCTTCCTGTGTTCAAGCAATTCTTCTGCCTCAGCCTCCTGATTAGCAGGGATTACAGGTGCCCACCACGACATCTGGCTAATTTTTTGTATTTTTAATAGATTTGGGGTTTCACCGTGTTAGCCAGACTGATCTTGAACTCGTGACCTCAGGTGATCTACCTGCCTCGGCCTCCAAAAGTGCTGGGAGTACAGTCATGAGCCACCGTGCCCGGCCCACTTTTCTTATATAAATTTTACATTGATGTGATGGAGTGTGCACACCCATATGTGCATGTGAGCGTGTGTGTGCCTGTGTATGTGCGCATGTGCGCATTCCCGTGTTACAGCTGAATGGCTGGGTGGGGCTGGTTATCCACTGAACCACCTCCAGCGAGAGAAGGGATGCGGCTGACTCTCGTGACTGCCAGTCATTTCTGACTTTGGGAAGCACCTTGAAGGCTGCAGGCTGATGCCTGGTTTTGGACAACATTGCCTGTGTCCTGTAGGACACAGTCCCCAGGGGAGGGCTGAGCTGCTCACACATCTGCTGAAGTAACTCCCACCAGCTAAAGGCTTAAGTGCCAATGCCCACGTGGGAGCTGCCTGTTGGGATTGTTGTTTTGGGTAGAGATTAATCAAGCCTGGTGTTCAGACTTCCCTCGTTGTTGCTGATTTTAGAAGAGTCTGGTGATATCTTGCCTGATTTTATCATGACCTTAAAACAATCTCGAAGAAACTGTGTTTTCTCTGCAAATAGAAAAAGCAGGAGGCGAGCTTGGGGCCTCATTCTATGGTTTTTTAAAAAAATTTATTTTTTAATCGAGTCTCGCTGTGTCATCCAGGCAGCTGGAGTGTAATGGTGCAATCTCAGTTCACTGCAATCTCCACCTCCTGGGTTCAAGGAATTCTCCTGCCTCAGCCTCCCAAGTAGCTGGGATTATAGGCGCCTACCACCACACCCGGCTAATGTTTTTGTATTTTTAATAGAGATGGGGCTTCATTGAACAGGCTGGTCTCAAATTCCTGACCTCAGGTGATCTGCCCACCTCGGCCTCCCAAAGTGTTGGGAGGCCACTGTGCCTGTCCCATTCTCTGGCATTTTAAGATCATTTGAGATTCTTATGAAACAGATTTTTGTGTTTCAAAGACCAGCAAAATTTCAAATAAAATTTGAGAAACAGCAGGATGTATGGTGTTGCTAACTTTCATTTTCCTAAGAAGGAGCAAGCATTGAAGAAGAAGTGGACAGCCACACGCTCCTACGACTCCCCCAAGACCTGCAGACCCCACAGAGCAGAAGTGATATGGGCTAGGAATAGAAAACAGCTCTCCAGATGAATTAAACCCAGCATGAAAGCAACAACAGAAACAATTGAATCACCACCTTATCCTTATCTTTCTGTTCTGGAGACAAGAATCCCACCAGGGACCCCCGGCAGGATGTCCCATAGCACTCCCTCCCTACAACCAGGCCAAGGGTGTGTTCGGTGTCCCAGAGTGCCCCCAGCATCCCTCTGCCCTGAGGACCACTCTCACTGGATGTGCTCTGCAGCCAGGGCATGCAGAAGGCTTGGTGGACATGGCGGGGAGGGGACAGAGGGGCCCAAGGAGGGGCCCAAATCCTCAGTGATCCCAGAGCAGAGAACATGACAAAGCCCAGCACCCAAAACCATGGGAAGCCCGGCAACCAGCCAGAGTCCAGGGAGCAAGGCTGCTGCTGTGCCAGGCGTGGACTCACCATGCCCTGCGGGGCACCCCTGGGATGAGAGTGGCCTGCCTTGTGGAAAGCCCCCAAGAGCCCCTGAGTGTTCCACACCTTCCCCAGGGACTCGCAGTGACCAGGTCTCAGCTATTCACGGGAAGCTTTACCTTTGGGTTACAATAATCTTGTGCTTTGTTTTGTCTCCTTCTCCCCCACCTCCTCCCCTCCTCCTCTTCCTCCTCCCCCCTCCTCCTCTTCCTCCTCTTCTTCCTCCTCCTCTTCCTCCTCCTCTCCTCCCTCCTCCCCCCTCCTCCTCCTCTTCTTCCTCCTCCTCTTTCTCCTCCTCCCCCCTCCTCCTCTTCCTCCCCCTCTTCCTCTTCCTCCCCCTCCTCCTCCTACCCCCCTCCTCCTCCTCTCCTCCTCCTCCCCCTCCTTTCCCCTCTTCCCCCTCCTCCCCCTCCTCCTCTTCTTCCTCCTCCTCTTTCTCCTCCTCCCCCCCCCCCTCCTCCTCTTCCTCCCCCTCCTCCTCCCCTCCTCCTCCTCTTCCTCCTGTTCCTCCTCCTTCCCCTCCTCCCCCCCTCCTCCCCTCCTCCCCCCCTCCTCCTCCCCCTCTTCCTCCTTCTT
This sequence comes from Macaca thibetana thibetana, assembly GCF_024542745.1. Classification (NCBI taxonomy): domain Eukaryota; kingdom Metazoa; phylum Chordata; class Mammalia; order Primates; family Cercopithecidae; genus Macaca; species Macaca thibetana. The sequence goes on along the minus strand of NC_065586.1, from coordinate 127,529,887 downwards.
CTTTTTTTGTTGTTATTGTTTGTTTTGTTTTGTTTTGAGACGGAGTCTCGCTCTGTCGCCCAAGCTGTATTGCAGTGGCGCGATCTCGGCTCACTGCAACCTCCTCCTCGCAGGTTCAAGCGATTCTCCTGCCTCAGCCTTCCGAGTAGCTGGGACTACAGGTGCCCGCCACCACGCCTGGCTAATTTTTGGTAGAGACAGGGTTTCACCATGTTGGCCAGGATGGTCTTGATCTCTTGACCTCGTGATCTGCCTGCTCAGCCTCCCAAGTGCTGGGATTACAGGAGTGAGCCACTGTGTCCAGCTGCCTTTTCAGTTTTATATCTGGACAGGCAGGGTAAAAAAGGCTGAGAGCCTATTGGAACCCTCTGCGTGGGAGGTGCACATCAGAATCTCCATGGCCTCTTGGGCAAAGTGACACCGGGCTGGCCCTCCCGAGGATCTGGCCTGTTTCTTGAAATCAGGGTTGGTGACTCCAGAAGGACAAGTGCACATGTCAACTCGAATGTGTTTCCGTGGGACGCCTTGTGTGTGTTTCTGCAACACTGCGTTGTGGGTTTGGAGGGCCACCCAACAGCAGCGTTGGTGTGAGCCGGCTCCTCCCGTGTGCGTTATAGCCGTCTGTGTTTTCCGCACGTGTCTGCAAGCTGTATTATGTCTGCGTTTTCACTTCCACTTTAATTTTAGGAAAGTATCGTATCGCAGAGAATTTAGAAATGTAGACGTATGAGGAATGTGGAGTTTTCCCTACATCGTGTTTCATGTTAAAAAATAGAAATTTAAAAAATTAGCTGAATTCTTAATGTTGCATTTAGCTAACACATTTCTTTCAAGAATCTCAAAGCTCAATGCCAGTATTTAAATATAGGTTTTTTTTTTTAATCACTTAGTAAAGTGTGAATGCATGTTACAGAGGCTCGTGCCGTTCTCTTCCTTTGTGTGGTGATAACACCTTTCTGCTGTCATTATTTCTGTGGAACGTGGCTTGTTGTTTGGGCTGTGAGAAAAGAGGCTGAATGGAATTTTGGAGAGGAAGCTGAAGTTCATGCACCAACTCAAGTCATCTGTGAGATTTCCCAGGAAGAAAGCACTTTGTGCTATTGACTGAAGGACTGACTGATTCCTTGATCTTGACATGAGGTTTACGTATCTAAGCTTCGAGGCTTAGTCAACAGTAGAGGCCAAGACCCTTTGGAATTAGAATGGTCCTTTATATAATTTACTTTTATGAAGACACAGGCCAGCCCAGCAGATCCATAAGCAGCTTTTCCCTAGAACACAAAACTCACTAGCGTATTATAGAAATTCAATATAAATGATAAATAATAACATACTTCTTTTAGCAGTTATAATTATGTAACTTTATATTCTAAATTATATATGCTGACAATGATAAATCATATAGAATGCAGAGTGGTTTATGCCTTAGGGTTGGAACTTTCTTCCTTTCCTCCCTGACTGACCACGGTGTCCTCAATGCTAAAATAGGGCTTACCAAGGTAGCTGCTTAAAACTATCCGCAGAATGCTGGATGATGCCTCCCTTCTGCCGCAGCTGTCAGTCCACCCTCGACGACTGAGCCACCAGCTCTGGAAAGCAGATACCTCTTACTAATAACTTCTAGCATCATGGACAACGACCTGACACTTGGGAACTTGGGGCCTATTTGTCCAAGTCTTCCTACAAATTTGGTGACCACCAAACACGTTGATTATATTTGAGTCTCTATCTGGAAATTTGTTAATTCTTTTTCCTCTTTCTTTCTTTCTTCTTTCTTTTTCTTTTTTTGTTTGTTTGTTTCTTCTGAGATGGAGTCTCACACTCTTGTCCAGGCTGGAGTGCAGTGGCGTGATCTCGGCTCACTGCAATCTCCGCCTCCTAGGTTCAAACAATTCTCCTGCCTCAGCCTTCCTGGTAGCTGGGACTACAGGTGCATGCCACCCTGCCTGGCTATTTTTTTGTGTTTTTAGTACAGATGGGGTTTTACCATGTTGGTCAGGCTGGTCTTGAACTCCTGACTTTAAGTGATCCACCTGCCTCAGCCTCCCAAAGTGTTGGGATTACAGGTGTGACCCACCGCTCCAGTTAATCCTTTTTCTTATTAAATTGCAATGTCATGAAGATGAAAGGGGTGGAGGCACGTTCTGCATACGGCATTCCAGAGTTTCTGCAAAACCACAGGAAGAGTCCAGGCGTCAGCCTGTCCAAATTTCCTATGAGTAACGGGAGGCTCGGGTTTACTGGAGAGAGAGAGAGAGGGCTAGAACTGGTGAAAGTTACATGATCTCATAAGGCTGGGGGGATTTTAACTCCAACAGCGATTGGGGTGTCACGTTGCCTCCCTGTAACGTGTCAGCACCACACACACACGCACGTGCACGCACACACTGAATTCTTAACACCTCACCCAAAACTCCCTTCCATCTTTCTATCATGCTATCTATCTTGATAATTTTCTGATCTCACTTACACAGCCTGAATCCCCAAATGTGCTTTGCCAGCTGGCATGGCATTATTGAGCCATCCATCATGATGGTGACATTGCCACTAACTAACTAGCAGCAGTTGCAGATGGTGCCAATGCGTTCTCGGAGACCCGGGCCAAGCAAATTATATCACACTCTGTTTTTTCATGGTCTTTCCTTATTTGGTTTTGAAAATGACAGGATATCAACCAATGTATTCTCTAATTCCAAGGCTCGTAAGGTCGGGAGGGTTCATCTTCTCATTAAAGATGAATGGCATTGACATTTGAACAGATCACTTCCAATCAGTCCTTGGGACTCCACGCGGGTGAATATTAAAAATCTTTTCCGTACGCTGCAGTCCGGCCACACCTCTTTGGATGTGTGATTTAAGGGGGGAAACTGCCCTTATGCATTACTTCCTCCTTTGCTGGCACTAACACAGGAAGTCCATTTTTCTGTCCTAGCCTCTTAAGGCAGCTGCCAGGAGCCAGGGTTGAGGTGGTCAAGGTTCTAGTGAAGGTTTTCATGGAGATATGGAGAAGATCCCCCATGTGCTCAGCCCTCCCTGGAAAGCCCGCTGGCCTTCCCCTCTCCCCACCCCACATTGTCTGCTAGACCATCTTACCAACCAAAACCTGTAGCTCCAGGGGGCACCCACCCACCTACACGGAACGCCCCCAACATCTCCCTGGGCATTTGAGCCTCACCTGTGTTGACGAGTCTCAAAGGCTGAAGGACTGTGTTGAATGATGATGGCATTATTCATTCTCCTTAGTGACATTTATTGAACAATATAGTATCATTTGGTTTCAAGAACCAAAACCGGTTTTAATTGCAGCCCCAAAGGATGCTGAAAGAAGTTCCCATTTCATCTTGGGAGCGATACCCCTGGTTCCCTTCTCCAGTGCTCAGATTCTAGTTTCAAAAGCTCTGTCTGCTCTGCTCTGTGTCTGTCTGTGCAGTAGTCCCGTAGCTGCTGTGACAGTGGAGAAATTAAACAACATGAAAAAGGGAGCCCAGACATTCCACTGTGGTTGGCTAGTCACACAGATGCCTCAAAGCCCAGGCCCTGTAGATTCTCCACACTCTGCAGCGGTGAGAAAACTGACGCTTGGGTGGCTGTTTCCCCAGTTTCCTGAACATACAGCCTGTCACCTTTCCCAGAGCCTGACTCCTCCAGGCAGCCCACTGTCCTGGAACCTCAACCGTGCTGGTTCCATTGTAGCGGTGGAATCCTCTGTTTCAACCTAGTGAAGACTCCCTGCGCAGCGCTCAAGTTTGGCACTTTCGTGGGAAGGCTCTTCCATTCTGAGCTGTAAAAGTTCTCAAAAGAGAGATTTCACCTACGACCCCATTCCAGCTCTGCACACGCCCAGCCTCAGAGCCTGGCTTCCAGCCTGTGCTCTGCTGGCACCGCATCCTGACTTCCTGGGTCATCAGCCACAGTGCTTCCCTCCTTCAACACAGTCTCCACAAACGTGTGTCATATGATTCTGTGTGCTCACCTGAGTGCAGGTCTCCACCAAACCCCTGTGTGCTCACCTCAGTGCAGGTCTCCACCAAACCGCTGTGTACTCACCTGAGTGCAGGTCTCCATCTCACCCCTGTGTGCTCACCTGAGTGCAGGTCTCCATCTCACCCCTGTGTGCTCACCTGAGTGTAGGTCTCCATCTCACCCCTGTGTGCTCACTTGAGTACATGTCTCCATCTCACTCCTGTGTGCTCACCTGAGTGCAGGTCTCCATCTCACCCCTGTGTGCTCACTTGAGTACATGTCTCCATCTCACCCCTGTGTGCTCACCTGAGTGCAGGTCTCCATCTCACCCCTGTGTGCTCTATCATAGCCTCTATCAGAGCCCCTTGTGCTCACCTGTGTGCAGGTGGCTCTGTGCCAGTGAGGATCAGTCCCCTGTGGGTGTTTGTTGAGTGGAGGACATAGCCCTTCTGTGGTTTTGCTGTTGCCCTCCACACTGATGCCCTCGCACCTTGCTCTGCTGGGCAAGGCAGTCATGGGCCTTCTTTCTGCTGCTGCCAGCCTGTTAGGTGGATGAGTGTACGGTGGGTATGCCTGACAGCAGCACCTGAAGCCCAGCATGAGAATGACCGTGGATAGCAGGTGCACCTGAATGCGGTTCAACGTTCTGAGTTAAGGAACCCAGGAGTAGCCAACCTGAAGGTTTGTTCCTTACCTATGAGGAACATTTGAGCCCCTACCATGTCCCGTGGGTTGCAGGCTGTACTGTGGATCGAGACCCTTTGTTTGGGCTAAATGAAGGCTGCTGGGTGGAGGTTGTTTGGGGAGGGTGCTGAGTGGTCACGGTTCTCCTGCCCAGCCCGCTGGACTCTCTCCCCTGTCTGTGTTCCCCAGTGAAACCCCATGACTCCTTTGCTGGTCCTGGGTCTCTTCTCCAGTCTCTTGAGCCTGGTGCCATCCTTACTGGAGTGGATAGGGTCACATAAGTCTCTCACTTTTCCATTCTAGAGAACTGTGGCAAGCATCAAAAGGTGCAGGGGGATGTGGCCCATGCCACCAGGAGTCCACGGCATGGTGTGAAAGTCAGAGCTTCTTCAAAGAGGGAGGAGGATGTGGAGGAGGAGAGGGAGGAACAAGAGGAAGAGGAACTGTCCATGGCAGGACATGGTGTGGTCACAGCCTTGCCTCAGGCACCTGCCTGGCTGCTGTGGGATGAGCGTTTGGCCATCTGGGCCCTGCAGGCTCCACCCTATAGCCCCATTCCTCCAGCCTCCAAGGAGAAATTCAGTAACAACATGGTGGGGACACAAGGTTTCAAAAGCACTTGTGGAAGAGGTGGCCCCATCCCACCTGAAGAATGGGGAGAATCAGAACCCTGGTCCCAGGTGGTGGGCGTGGGCAGGTCTGCCGGACCTCAGAGCATGGCTTCTACTGGAGAGGCCAGCTCGGCCTCTGCTCTGGGACTTCTGTTTACAAATGCAAACCACACAGAGTCCATTACCTAAAACCTTCCACTTTGCATTAAAAAGTATAATTAAGTGTTTTAATGAGTTTGTGTGGAGATGCAGGTGAGTGTCATTAGCGCATCTCCAGGCTGCAGCTGGAACTTTTAAACGACAGTTTCCTTCTTCTGCACTGGGTCTGATCAACTATAGACATTGAATTATTTCCAATTTAAAGTTGAACGTCAAATAATAAAATCAGCTATGTTTGTTTTTAATCTGAGGAATTAAAGCCCGAAGTTTCGGATCAGACTCAAGCTCTGATAATTCGTGATGGGAGTCACAGCTCTGCAGGAGCGGGAAGAAATGCACGTGGCAAGGCAGACCAGCCAGGACGGATGGGGCCGAGGCCGCTCCAGTGACATTATTTGACGTAACGTTGTGTTTATACCTATAATCGGTAAAGAATTCAAAAATCACTTCTGGGGAAGGGAGACGGATGGAGGCAGAGGGAAACGCTTTATGATATGGGGCCCTGACACTTTATGCCTTAGCATCTCATACCCCAGCAGGACCATCCTCAGCCAGACGTGTGGGCACCACACCACCAGCAGGGACAGGGCTCTCAGAAAGCGGGGCCTAGCCCACCCGGAGAGGCTCCCCACGCCTGGGCCAGGCTTCCCTTGTGTACTGGAGGATGCATCCCAAATCAGTCAATCTCTTGCTCTCACACACACGTCCACATAAAAGAAATCAAGCAATCAGAAAATCAAGTTAAAAATGCAAAAGATAGCTGAATGTGCAAGAAGACACTTACAATTAAGAACTCGAGTTTAAGTGACTTTGTATTTCCTTCCCTGTTTCATTTTCAATCTCACTAGCATCAGGGAGTCATCCCTGCACAGCTGTGCAGCTCACCTGTTGGTGCTTAAACACTGAGATGCTTCTGCCCCTCCCAGGGTCTCCAGCCTGGTTCTCACCTCCAAGGGAGGCTCATCTCCATCCTGTGCTTACTCTGGGCTCTTTACATCTTTGTCTGGCCTTCCAGACCCTGACGTGTTTGGGGGCAGGTCCCGAAGGCCAACCTCTGCATCCTCATCACTTTGCACCATGCCTGATGCCCACTGAGCCCTCATTCAGTGCTGCCTGAATAACGGCTAGGAAAAGTCAAAGGATAAATGAGCCCACAGAAGTGCATTTTCCGTGCAGTTAAAGCTCTTTTCTTATAACTCGAGCTTATGCACCTAACTATCGCCCTTTTTTATTACGACTGCAAAAGAAAATCTTCCAGACTTTGCTGCCTTCCTAGGAGAGCTGCCCAGATTGTTAGACACCTCCCCCCGGATGCCAGCATGACCCTGATTTCCACATGCACAAAACGCATTCCCTCAGCCTCTCCCTCCCCTGCTTCCTCTCTCCACCACCTGACTCCATCGCGCTCTCCCTCTCTGCCCCCACCTCCCATCTGTCCCGTGGAGGGTCCACACTGCTTTCCACCAGCAGAGGTGGGGAGTGTGGCTGCAGCCACAGACTCCTGCCTCCAGCTGCGGAGGGTTTAGCCAAGGGCAGGCATCAGCAGGCAATGGAGCCAGAGGAGGGGAGAGCTGGCCTTCCTCCCTCTCTCCTTTTTCCCTTCCTTTCTTCCTCCTTCCTTCCTTCCCTCTCTTCTTTTTCCCCTTCCTTTCTTCCTCCTTCCTTCCCTCCCTCTCTCCCTCTTTTTCTTTCCTTTTCCCTTCTTCCTTCCCTTCCTCCTTACTCCTTCCTTCCACCTTCCTTCTAGCCGGGTTAGTATGGGTGACTCAGCTCCCATCGCAAAGGCTGTAGTGCCTTAGGTGATCCTCTTCTGGCAGTGCCCAGGACAGGAGAAACCCGGAAAGATCCAAGGGGCACATCCCATTGTTGCTGACCAGGCGATGCTGGGTAGACGGGAACAGGGAGCAGGTGGTACCTGCAGCACGGCAGAGTGCCTAGGTGAGGGCACACGGCAGGGCAGTGAGAGTGAGAAGGGCTGGATGTATAATCTTGGGGGCCTGGTTCAAAATGACAACGTGGGGTCTCCCATTCAAACATGGCTGAGGCTTTCCTGATGATGCACAGGGCATTAGGTCAGTGGCGGGCATCCTGAGCTTGTGAGGGTCACGCGTGCATGGGGCCGGCCCTGTGGGCAGAATCAACAGCTACTCACCAGCAAGGTGTAGGTGTAGGGGGTGAGCAGAAGCGCCTGGCCTGGGGTGGAGGGGGCATCTGGGTCAGGCTCAGGACCCTCCCTCTTCCCTCCCTGCTGACCAGTGACGACCACTTCGGAAGCGGCTGTGCCCCTGGGGACACCCTCACAGATTCCCAGACCGGCTCCTTCACGCGGCATCACCTCACAGCCAGGAGCCTGGGCTTCCTGGCTACCTTCCTCAGCGATGGGGCCCAAGACGGCGGCTCGGCTGGAGCCGGCTCCTCGGTGACCTGACTCGCTGGCTCTCGGGTCATGTTCAGCTCCAGCCCCCGGCTGCCACCTGTGCCCTGCCCGCGGGGGCCTACAAGGTGCAGCTGTTCGGGTTGAGTTGGGGGGCGCAAAACATGGTTCCCAGCTCACGCTCCATAATTCCCACTCAGCTTACATCTGCGGCGGACTCTGAAAGCAATTGTACGTGAACTGTCACTTTTCCATTTTGAAATGTATTGCATTTTAAGCTGCCTTCTGATTAAAATATCTAGTTAGCATTTCCACTGGTGGCAAAGTCGTAGATCAAGAGGGTTGCAGCGTATTTCTAACGTCGTCAGAAAACCTAGGATGACTCAAATAGCTCAGATGATAAAGGCAAGAGTTTTGTCTTCTTATAGAGCAGCATAAAAAATGAGACCGCTTGCCCGCTGCTCCCGTAAATACGCCATGATCCTAAAGGCACCGAGGGCTTTGCAAGGTTTCTGATTGTGGCCGTTGGTTTAGGACTTGCTTTCTGATATTGCCGGGGCTGGGCTCTGTGTGACCACAGTGAACACTTAGCTCTTTCTCTCAGATGGTATGTTTCCCATGTTTTGATTTTTTAAAAACTGTTTTAAGCTGTAATTTGGGGTCAGACATGTAAGAAAGGGAGGCATTTAAAGGAGATGCAGCCCCCAGGTGAGGAGGCCCTGGCGGGTGTCCCAGGCATGACTCCGTACCTGCGGGGCCCTTAGCTGCACCCAGCCGCTTTCCCAGTGGGAGGGAGCCTTTCCCTTCTGGAAAGTGCTGTCCACCACACGGGCCTGAGAGGACCCTGGAGAAGCCTCCTCCCCAACCTGGACATGGCCACTGCACTGGCCGGGGAAGCTGTGTCCACCACCAACAGGAAAAGGGCCTCGACTTCAGGGCCTTCTAACAAGTGCTTAGTAAAATCTAAATTTAGAGGTATTATATTGTTGAAGGGCCCTTATTTTGACTCTAATTAAACACAAATTTAAACGCCAACCATGGGAAGAGCCTTTTTCCAGAGTCTGCTTCCATCCCCGTGAGAGCCCCACGAGGCTGACTTTGCTGCCCTGAGTGGGCCGTGGAGGCTGCCAGGATTCCCCGCTGGGAAGCCCGTGTTCTTTCACCAATGGAAACCCAAGGACGCTGCTCCTAGGAGGAAGCTGGAAGCAGGTGTGGGCAGAGCAGGCTCTGCTGGGGGCACTGGGGCCTGAGCTGGGGGCACTGGGGGCAGAGAGCACAGGTGGAGGAAAACGCTGGGGCCGGATGCTGGACCCGGACAAGAAGCTCAGGCTGCAGAGGAGGCCACCAGCCACTCTCACACCAAGGAAAGACCTGAACTTGTTGCCCTTTCAAACGCCTAAAAGTCTGACAGCAAGGTGAGCCTCAGGGAGTTGCCCACAAATATAAATAAGTCAGGGAAGCTTGGGAAAGTGACATTAGGACCAGTGCTGCTGCCCAGCCCATGTCACCAGCAGGGAGTTCCTGCCAGGAAATGCACAGGCCTGGGGACCGGCAGGTACTCATTAGTGAATAAGTAAAAGGTTGGGCATTCTGATGAACGAATAAAAGGATAGAGGAATGAGTGAAAAAATAATAAAAAGAAAGCGAATAAAAGGCTGTTTATTAATAGAGCACAAATGAATGCAAAAAAGGAAGAAGGCAGGAAGGGAGGGAAATAGGGAGGGAGGTTGGAGGGAGAAGGGAAGAGAGGAGGGAAGGAAGAGAGGAAGAAAGGAAGGGAGAGAAAGAGGGAGAGAGGATGGAGGAGGGAAGAGAGAAAGGAAGAAAGGGAGGGAAGAAGGAAGGAAGGAGGAAGGAAAGAAGGAAGGAAGGAGAGAAGGAAGGAAAGGAAGAAGAAAGGAAAAGGGAGGGGAAAGGAAAGGAAAGGAGAAGGAGGAGAGAACAGGGCCAAGGAGCACTTTCCAGCCCCGCTCTGAGGACACTTGGCAGCCCTGGGGGGACTGCCTCCAGCCTCCAGCCTCTGTCTAGGGGCACTGGTGCCTGCAGCAGCACCCTGCCCGTGATCCCGACGAGATCAACCTGCACTAGTGCTCTGCAGAGCACCTTGTCCTTGGGCAAAGGCCGGAGCAGTCTGTTCTCCGAATCTTGCCTGAGAAGCCAGGCTGTCCTCATTTCCTTGGTTCTTTGTAGCAGAGAGGGTCCAGCCGTGGACAAGTACCAAGTGCCAGCCTCCTCCTTGCCCAGCAGCTGGGCCCAGACATTCATTTCCATGGCCCCTGGGGAAGATTCCGGCAGGGCTGAGGGGTGCAGGCGGGATACCTCACCCAACAACGTATGGTTTTGGCTCCATGCTCCCTATTGAGCAGAATTCAAGTATGTTCCTAGGAGCAGATTCACTGCAAACGTTGCTTGTTAGCCTGGCACAGGCAGCTCTGCCCGCGGGCATCTGGCCAGGCTCATCTCAGCAGAGTGCAGGGGGGCTCCAACCAGGCTTCCATCAGGCCCCGCAGGGCAGGGAACTTGGACCCCCAACAGCAGCCTCTCTGCCTTTGAGAGGCAGCACTTGCTGGCAGGACAAGCTCCTTCTCTCTGAAGGACTAGGGAACCACAGAAGTTTGTCAGCAGAACAATGACCAAGGCTGTCTTTTTCTCTGAGCAAAAACTGAGGCTTGGGAGGCAAGAGACTTGTCCAAAGCCGGAGATCAAAAGGGCAGAGTCTCCAAGCCAATGCTGGGCTTAGGAATCAGGGTGCAGGTTCACTTGGCCAGGGTGGTCTTCTGAGGCTACTGCACCTGTAACGGGAACAGGCATGACTGCACCCGCCTGCAATCCAGAAGGCACAGTTGTAAGCAGAGGAGGCAACAGGCAGGGCAGAGGGTGGCCACTCAGGTGCATCCCTGCCTGGGGAGTGGCCCAGGGAGGAGCCCAGGCAGAGTGAGTCAGAGGCAGAGGTGTCACCAGCAGACACCGTGTTCCAACCATCACTCATCTTCCAGCTCTACCTCACTTGCATGGGCCTCTTGTGTTGTAATTGAAAACTATCGACTTTGATCTATTTAATGGGTTGCATCCTCATTTGTTGTAAGCAAATATTTGCATTCCAAATACAAAAAACAATACAGAGTTTCTCAGCTCATTGGAAATGAAATTTCGAGGTTTTTATCCTGAAATTTGTCTTGTGGTCCAGCATGCTAGTCAGGCATGTTGATGTTTCATGGGATTCCACCTTCCTTGGGTGGAGGGAGGCTCGTGGGGTTCTGCCCTCACCAGACCTGCTGGTTTTCTTGCTGCTGGCAGGAATGACTTGGCCAGAGCAGCCCGCATTTCACCGGGGGAGCCTGGGTGCGCTCTGCTGCAGTGTGGCCAGCCTGACGATGGCAGGTGTCTGGGGAGAACCACTGCTTCGAGGCTCTGGAGGAGCCCCTGACACTCTGGACGGGGACAAAAGGGAGTCACTGAACATGCTTCCGCTCCCCACTTTTCTTCATTTTGGCAAAACATGTGTAGTCCGGTGAAACGGCTCCAGGGGCCTGGGGTCAGTTCAGTGGGTGGTTGTAATAATTTTCTGTTTTCTGTGTGATTGACACCCGACAACTGGGGGAGGGATGGGCTGGGCTGGGGCCAGGATGTGGGGGATGGGGCCCCAGCAGGCACACGGACTGGGCTGTGGGCAGTGAGTGGAGGGTGTTGGGGGTGGGAGGAGACCCTCCCTCGCCTTGCCCTCTTCCTTCTCATTCACTGACTTTCCAAATCCTTGGTCATTCCTCCTCAGAAATTTCCAAATTTATGTAATTTTTAGCCTGGGGTTTGATGAAGATACCTGTAATACCACAAAAATTATGACGACTCCTGTGTTCTGCAAAATTTCTCTTTGCAATGGAAATAAATCAAATACTTAGCAGCAAGCCTTTGATGACAGGCATCTCTGGGGTCTCCCGACTGGCACTGATGTGTGGTCAAACAGGTAAGTGCTCCTTCCTCCACCCCTCAGAGCTTCCTCCTCTTCTTCACTCACACGTTCAAGATCAACAGACTTAGTCTGATGACAAGCCTTAAAAATGGAAAGTTTGGTGGCATTTCAGCCAAGATTCTTTTCACTGGGGTTGCCTCAAACATTAATCAGTCTTCTATTATAAATGGCTCGGCTGGAGAGCAGAGTTGGATGGATTTCAAAGACTTCTCTCTCTAACAAGCAAGCACCGATAGTTTCCTAAAACTAAAAGGATCGTACATGGCAGAGGAGGAAAAAATCATTAGAGTCATTAATGACTGTGGCTTTGCTCTAAAGGCTGCTTAGATGCTGGAGCCCAGTTAGCATTCCTCTGGCAGGCTCGGGAAGCGATTCCCTTCTTTTATTCATGAGCCTGTTTCTCATTAGCTGCTCAGTGTAGATCCCAGAGACTTGGGCAGGATCCTGGCCTCAGAGGACTGCTGGCCATCCAGAGCTGAGGCAGGGCCCTCTGCTTTGATTTTTGATTTTTAAAATAGAGGTTTTAGTCCATGCTTTGTTCTCTTGCTAGCAGATGCATGGGCTTTTGAGGAACCGGCAGTTTCTGGAAGAAACCCAGAACTAATAGCATTTTGTTGTTGATGATGAAGACACAATTACTCAGCAGCCCCGGGGTCCCCTGCCAGGCTCCAGCCTCAAATCTGCTACCCCTGTCCTGAGCCCACAGTTCCAAGGCTGAGGAATCTTCTGCTGGGTTAGTGTCAGGTTGTCCTGGCTTATACGTCGGGGAGTTAGTGGAGGCCAGACCCCAGACAGATCTTCGCCTCCCTGGGAGGGCCGGCACTGATGACCTGCACAGCTTCAGAGCCTTTCCCCAGCCTGCACACGTTTTACCAAAATGAAGAAAAGTGGGGAGCAGAAGCATGCTCAGTGGCTCCCTTTAGTCCCCAGCCAGAGTGTCACGGGCTCGGCCAGAGCCTCGAAGCGGCGGTTCTCCCCAGACACCTGCCGTCGTCGGGCTGGCCACACCGCAGCAGAGCACCAGGCTCCTCCGGTGAAATGTGGGCTGCTCTGGCCAAGTCGTTCCTGCTCTGCCCTCTAACTAGAGAGTCTAACAAAACAGACAACACAACCAAACAACAACACTAGCAACTTAAACCATGGTGGTTAGTCCAGTTCCCAGTTTTAGGATACATTTGTGGTTTGCTTTGTCAAAGAGACAGACTAAAGACACTTAAAAAGCTTATATTTATGGAGAAATCTTAGACTTGCAAAGAGATCCCTTGTCACATCTTTATGAGAGTTGCAATGTTGGAAAAAGATGCGGTGGGCTGATGTGCTTCTTCCACGTCGCCTTCTGCTGGGCCTGGCCGTGGATATGTGTCTGTCCAGGCCCTCGGGGCTTCTCCTGGTTCTCGGGTTGTGGAGACTCAAGGACAATTTCAGGTGTGGGGGTGCTGTCCCCAGCGCGCACGCTGGCCCTCACGGCGTGGGCTCATTCGCCTTTGCGTATGGTGTGTTCGAGATGTTTTAATAAGGCCTGCCACTTTCTCTTTTCTTACTAGAAAAGCTGCTTTTTAATCGTCTCCTTGAAATCCCTTGTAATACATATGGAATTACAAACTAAAGTCGGACAGTTCAAAATGAAATAGCGCACAATGGTTGAGACTTACTTAAAGCTGGTGTTGGTAATTGGGATGACAGGATCACTGCAGCATCTTCAGACAGGCAGTGTGCACACACGTGCACATATGTATACATATGTTTCTTTTATTGATGTATGCACGAATTTTTTACTGTGACTAATGTTAAATAAGCTGTTATTTCATATTGTTCCCACATTTATACAATTTATGACTGCCCCAACCTAAATAGAAGGTTTATTGGTTCGAATCTGCCCACTGTCAATTCTGCACACATCTGAGATTTTCCTTCCACGGTCAGCACCTTTCAGAGTTCTTACAAGTTCACCAGGAAACACCCGCTTCCCAGCGCCCACTCTGCATGAGGGTCGCCATTTTCACAACGGGCTTTTCCATCCTTTTTTGGTCAATGACCCCTGGCTTCAGAGCTCTTTCTCTAAGATGGCGGCAGAGAGGGGACCTGGGGTGCTATACACAGGGCTCGCGTGGCCCTCATTCACCTAGCTCATGGTCTTCCTGAAAACGCCCCCTCTCAGAGAAAGATCATACTGACTCCAGCTCCCACTGGAGGAGCCAGACACCTGCTGTCCGGACCGTTGGGACAAGAGTGTTCCAGGCAGCCGGGGGGTCCTGGGGGCGTTGATCCCCATCAAGGGCCGAGGACAGTTTGAGATTCAGCAAGAGGCCCACCTAGAAGTCCAAAGCCTTCGGAGCTTTGGGTTCTCAGACGCTGACAGGGACAGCCACGCCATGTGATTGCTTCGGGGTCCGGGGAGGAGGTGGTTGACCTCAATTGCGCAAGCTTGTGGGCTCTGTTATCTGAAACTGGGGCATGGCTGAGCAGCTGATCAGGCTGACCTGCAGAGCCCGGACCATTCTTCATATCTTGCTTCTAGGCATTTGGGTTGGGACAAAATGGTGCACAATCTGTTCCCTTAGATTTTTGTCAGTTCTCATCTTTCTGCCTTGAAAATAGAGCTTACGCTTTTTCAAAATCTTGTGAAATTATACAAAACTAACTCGGTTCCCACAGAGGCTTCCCTCTGTGCTGCCACATAGCAGGTTACCGCCCGTTACCAGAAGACTCGACCTCTCTGGACCTCCGTTCTCCCAGACAAAAATTCAGGGCACTGGCAACTGTCCCTGGAAGCTGAGGACACAGCCCAGCTCATGCCTGATGCTTGCTCAGGACTCCAGAACTCCGAGTTTTGTGTTACATAACTGCAAGAAACCAGGCTAAGGTTGTGGATGACAGGGCATTTCTCTTGTTTTAGAGGAGGATACAATTTATCTGTTAAGCACCTGCTCCAGTGCAGGGACTAGAGAGAGAGAATGTGTGAGACAAGCCCCAGCCCTGTTCATGCAGCTCCAGGCTGCAGCTCCTCAACTGCCTGATTCCAACAAGCAGCCCAGACCAGCCTTGGCGGCTGCTGTAATTGTCTGCCCTCATTACGTCCCCACACCTGCCTGTGTGCCTGTCATCCCCACTAATTAATCCCCACCTGCTCAGTCTCCTCTCATTGCAATCTCTGTCGGTGCTGAGGTTTCTGGAGCATCTGCAAAGGGTGGAGGCGCCAGCGGGGATCCCACCCCGCTTCAGCAAGGGGCTCACGATTCCCGCAGCTGAGCAGGGGTCTTCAGGACCAGAGGTAAACTGAGTCACCCTGTTCTAAGCCCTAGACGTCTCACGCCTGGTGTGCAAGCTTTTCTGGAGTGGCACGCTTCGACATTCTTGGCTTTTAATGCGATTGGGTAATTTTTGATGATCAATATCCTGTGTATTCAAGTAGACAGAGCCACACACAAGTGCTTAGTTTGATAATGTCATCCAGTAACAGAAATGTTTTCCTTTTCACAACTCTTTTACATCTTTATCTAATTTTAATATATTTATTTAAACAATGATAGCACTTTGGCAAATATTATCCTCCTGTTGTATTGTATTTTATTTGTTTTTTGAGACAGAGTCTTGCTCTTTCATCCAGGCTGGAGTGCAGTGGTGTAGTCACAGCTCACTGCAGCCTCAGTCTCCCGCACTCAACGGGTCTTCTCCCCTCAGCCTCCTGAGTAGTTGGGATGAGAGACGTGCACCACCACACCCAGTTTTCTAAATATTTTTTTGGAGAGACAAAATCTCCCTATGTTGCCCAGGCTGGTCTCAAGTTCCTGGGCTCAAGCGATCCTCCTGCCTCGGCCTCCCAAAGCGTTGGCATCACAGGCATGAGCCATGGTGCCCGGCCTCTCTCTCGTTTTAGATGTGAGCTGAAACCAGGAGAATGAATCTCTCTACCCCAGATTCCAGGTCCTGACAGTCAGGACTAATGCCCAAGTCACGAGATTTTCGGTTCTCACGGAGACAAACGGACTGCCCATTTTGAACATTTCATGGCTCTGTGGTGCTGGGAAACAGCTCTTATCCACATCAGGAAGTCTTCTCTGCAACCAGGTGGGCTCTAGCCCCTCCTCAGCCTCTGTGTGGGTGACCCTCATGCCTTTCCAGACACGTTCCTCGGACCCGGGGCATCCCCCAGGCATCCCCCACACAGGATGTGGCCCTTATCTTTTGCAGGGTCCCTGGCCCCCAGAGACCACCCTGTGAGCACTCTCAGCTCCCAGCCTGGCAGCCCTCTCCCCTCTGCGCTCTCAGGATGGGGTCTCCCTTGACCACACGGCCTTGGCCCCTGCTGGACACTGGAGGTTTGCAGGCTTAGCTCTCCAGCCCAGGCCTCTCCCAGGCAACCCTGCCCACGTGTCCCAGAGCCTCCTGCCATCCACCGCATCCCAGCAGGTTCCCACCCAGGTCAGCCTCATCTGAAGACCCAGATCTAGGAGCAGGTGTGATGCTTTCTTGTCATGCACTCCCCAGATTCGGACAAAGGGAGGTAACTCCCGCTGACGTTTTCTATATCATATGCCACCCTATTTCACTGCTGCCTTCATACTTCAAGCCAGCACAGTGCATCCCTCATCTGGGCCCTGGCAGCATCTTCCCAGCATGGCCTGTGCTTTCATTCTTGTTCCTCTTCCGCCGCCCTTCTCAACATAGCCCAGGAGAGCTTTCTGTTCACAAATCCTGTGCTTCTCTGGCTGTAAATACTCATTTGGCTCTTCCAGTTCATAGCTGTGGCCATGACCAGGGCTGGGGTGCAGCCTGCACCTGCCCTGCTCCCAGCCCCAGCTCCTGTCCCCAGCCTTGCTGCTCCATGCTGTCCCAGCACACAGCCCTTCTCTACCTCCCTGGAGGGTTCCACACTCCTTCTTGCCTCTGGGATTTTGTGCTTTCTGTAAACAAGCAACAAGCATGCCTGGGATGCTTGTTACTTTTGTTTTTTCACAGAAGGTTGCATAATTCAGGGCTCAGCTTCCACGTTCCCTCCCCACGCAAGCCTTTCCTGCCCAGGCTAGGTAAGGTCTTTCTATGCAGCTGGCCCTGGCTCTCGGCTTTGTGTCCGTTGTCTGGCACTGTGTCCAATGCAGAGTAAATGCCCAACACGCCCAGAGGGAACAGCCAGTCCCTTAACTCCAGAGTGATTTTCATCTTTTCGGGAACTTTGAAGAAAGAGGGGCAGGGGTGCTCACTGGGGGGATCCTCTCACGGGTTTTACCACAGGACTATGCAGGGGTGCTCACCGGGGGGATCCTCTCACGGGTTTTACCACGGGACTCTGCAGGGGTGCTCACTGGGGGGATCCTCTCACGGGTTTTACCACGGGACTCTGCAGGGGTGCTCACTGGGGGGATCCTCTCACGGGTTTTACCACGGGACTCTGCAGGGGTGCTCACTGGGGGGATCTTCTCACGGGTTTTACCACGGGACTCTGCGCTCTTTCCTCTGTGTGATCTGGGTTCTGCATCTGATAAAGACCATTTTTAAAGTTAGATTTGATGAGATAAAAGTTCCTTAACATATTTAATGCCACCATTTCCAAATCTGTTAGCAAACATTAAAAAAAATCAATTCTAGCCATTAAAAGGAAGGACATTTAATTATATGTAGGGTTAATGATTTTCTAGTTTCAAAATGTACTTACAACACAGGAAATTATGCAGGCTGCACAAGAAAGCAGGAGACATTTTTAAAGACCCACTTCTACAGAGCCCGACTTCTCCGTGCAACAGCCGCAGGCAACCAGCCAAGTCGCCAGTGGCAGCCGTGGAGATAAATTTCTTTTTACTTAGAGCTCATTAGCAAAGAAGCAGCTGTTGGTTCATCCAGCATTAGCGACGGCCATTGTGGAATGGGAGAGCCGGTGCTGACTCCACCATTTACCACTCCTGCTGGGCACCGTGGGGTGGTCCAGATGACCAGACACTAAGTGAGTTGTCCTCGGTGAAATGGCAGAGGGATGGTTATGACGTTCTACCGTTGCTCCTTCTCTAAGGGATACTATTGTGCCTTATAATATTTTGGAGACTAGATGAAAGCCCCACATTTGAAGCTGGTGACAAAGGTGCAGACCCTCCATGAGGGAGGTGGGGTCTCGAGCAGGTGGGATGGTGTGCTGTCACCATATGGCAGGCAGTGGCATGAGACCCAGCACACAGGAGCCTTCAGAGGAGGAATCACACCTGCCACCTGCAATTCCAGTAAAAGTGAACTTTTGCCAACATTTCTGAATAACAGCTTATTAAATATCTTCCCATCTAGTTTAAGGACTTCTAACACTTTTTAGTAGAAAAAAAAATATTCCCTGACTTAAAATGTTTTCTGTACATGAAATCAGAGGAAACCAGTGAGGAAATCTGTGGAAGTCTGACCAACTGCAATAGGGCCTGTGTCTTCCTTAGATAAGTTCAAATTCTGGGGTGAATGGAGATGTCTTTTGGGAAAGAAGTAGACATGGTGGTTTAGGAATAACAAATGAAGAAGAAAAGCCTGAAGCATCCTCACAATCTGGGTCATTTTACTTGTTTTCTGCATTTTTGGCGTTGGCGTCCATTGGAGTGAAAAACGGGTTTGATCTTCATTGTTTAATCTGAGTTTTCTCAACTAGTTTAACAGGAAGGGATTTAATTGAGGTTACTTCTGGGGATCAGAGATGAGAATCACGTGGCTCCCTGCAGAAAAGGGTGAGGAATCCGCAGCTCAAGCCTCCTCCATGTAGGCGGAGAACGGTGCTGTTAGGATGCACCTGCCTGGCCACAGCCAGAGAAGTAGTGACCAGACGCAGTGGCGCTGGCCATGGGGGACCACATGCTTCTAACAACTGCACTTGCCCGAAGAACATCTGTGGCTCAAGTGTGGCCTGGGCTCCACCCCTGCCTCCAAATCTCACCCGGTCGCATGGATGGGTGGATGCCAGATCGCACTCACGGGACTAGGTCCAGAGAACGCTCTGCTTTCGCAGTAATGAGAGGCACGTGTGGGGATAACTCCCACCAGCATGTCCACTGCAGTGCCCACCAAAGCTCCCATCCTCCGTCTGCCCTCTTGTGCCTTTGCCCCCGGAATTGTCCCCGGACCTGGTGAGGGGGCTGGATTGTCACTGGGCTCTTTACATTCTCACAGCATCATCTGGACATCACAGATGACCTCTCCTCTCAACCACTGAAAAGTATTTCCTCCAAAATTAAATTTCAAAATTACAAATGTTCGGCTCAGGTGGGAATCTGCTGCCCTGGAAATCCCAGACTTGGACGTTAGTGGCCAGTTCCACGGAATTAAAAGGCCTCATATTCGTCTAGAGAGAAGAGACACACTCAGGAGGTGGAAGGAGACCCTTTTGCGTGAGCTGCTCTGTGCCTCCCCCACCGTCGTGCGCTCGTGTGCCTGGCTCTGTCTCCACCCTGGGCCTTCATTGCACCCCGGCCCTGCCTCCCACCTCTCCTCTCCGTGACGTGGGGCTGCTCTCTAGGGGTGAACTGAAGACTGCTTGCCCTGTGCTGGCTCTCCAGGTGCCAGAGGGACATGGCTGAGCAGACTGAGGCACAGCTAAGAGTGAAAGCCCCGGGGCATGGCAGGAGCTGAGGCCAGGAAGGAGCTGAGAGGGAACCAGGGGCAGCGTCTGGGGTTCTGGGAGGACCTCCCTGTGCTCTGCACTCCTGTCTGGAGAGTGGGAAGAGGGAATGAGATCAGTAGTTATGAAATCCAGGGCCCAGATAGCTGCCTCATGGGAATGGGACTACGGTGTAAGATGCAAACCGAAACAAACCAGAAGTCCAGCTTTTCCGGTGTGAATTTGCTCAGCTTATAAATGTGGAAAACTCATTCACAGAGGAGAAATCCTGAGGTCTAATGAACTGAGTCGTGGCCCGTGTGCACCCTCTGGTCTCAGGTGTGTGACTCTGGGTTGGGTGAGTTCCTCATTCAACCTTCCAGATCCTTCTACCAAAGCAGAGGAGAGGTCGAGAGGCTTGAGGGGGGTTCTTGTCTTTAGTGACTGTGGTTAGTCTTTGCTCAGGCCACATTTCTCCTCCTTTCTGATCCCTTTCTGAATTTCTCTGGCTGAAGCTCCAATTTTTCAATGTGGATAATATGGAAAAAATAAAGTGGAATTGACATCTAAATAATTTTCCGTATTCTGATGACATTTTGTAAGGATTACATTTTCAGCAATGTTCTCTCTCTCTCTCTGTCTCTCTTTCTCTCTCCCTTGTAGAAGGGAAAGTTGAAGTTGGGTGAAGCAGGAACTTGAAGTAGAAACGGTCATTCCAAGCTGGCTCGTGTAATCACATGAACGAGGGCCACCCGCAGAGGGGAGGGTTCTAGGCACCACTCGGGAGGCTGATGGGGCTGGGAGTGGCTTCTCTCCCTGGAGAAGGAAGCCCCTCTCACTGCAGACCCTTTGTTCTTCTGGGATTCCCAGTCCTTCCATCCCTGCCACACTCAGACAGTCAGGTCTCCCGTGTATGCATTGCGTATGCAGCTTCGGACAGCAGCCATGCAAAAAGTCTCCAGCCCCAGAGAGTTGGCTGTGGGTGGCGTGGCCAAAGCCAGCACTGGGGTGGCGGGATAGGCCGTGCCATCTGAATGGATGGACTGGGTCCAGGGAGGGATGCGGAGCTGGGGCCGTCTGTCAACGCAGACCTGCTCAGGTTGAGGCCCGTTGTCATCTGCTGGAACGTCTCCACAGCATCTCCATTTAATCCATTGTAGACGCTTGTTGTAATCAAATTCTATAGAAAGAAAACAAATAGAAGAATAGCCAGTATGTGAAGAGGCAGTAATGGAATTATGGAAATTCCATTGAGAAAATTGCTTGATAACAGCTCACATTATACCTATGTGAGCAAACTTAAATGTGCCCAAATTAATGTTTATTCATTGCAAACTCATGTTAATTAGGCAAGCTATCGTTTAATTTTCAGGTTCTGAAGATGATTAAGGCCACCAAGCTGAGACAGCCTTGATGTCTAGAAGTGACAAATAGAACTTCCTTCATGTTATTTACCTCATGTGTTCAGAGAAAATGCCCCCTTCTGGCTTGCATATTTAACTGTTGAAAGAAACATCTGTCTAGATAACAAGAGTTTTCTCACTGATATTGGTCATTCATTTGCAACGCCAATAAAAGTCAGGAAATCGGGCCATAGTTTGGGTAGATTTATTTACGTGACCTTTGCAAAAGTCCCCCGCCCCGCTTACGAGATGGGATGGGAATGTTCTTTTGAAGTTTTACGATGTGCCTGTAGTCATGGCTCTGCTGCCCGGTGGACGGCCTAGCAGCGGGGCACCACTGCTTCCAGTTTCTAAACAGAGAGGACCCACTCACGGTTCCCTTAGCCCAAGGCAGCGGTGCTGGTATTTAAATGCAGGCCCGTAGGTCTTCTCAATACCTAGACTTTTCTCAGAGGAAAATGTCTTATATTCAGAAGGAGAAAAGACAGATGTTGTCCTGTAGGAATTAAAAATGTGTCCTCCCTCCTCCACAACCTGCTATTTGACTGCGTTGCTGATTCCCTTTATCCTTGGCCTGCCAGGGGAGCCAAACAGAAGGTCTGCCTCGCCCTGTAGCTCTCCAGTGAATGTGGGCAACGGCCAGGTAACCCCGGCAGTGAGGGTGTATCCTGAAGGGGTGGAGGAGGAGCTGCGTCCTCAGAGCTGGGGTTTTTCCAGTTTCATAATGAGGACGAGTTCGGGGAGCCCAGGTGAACATGGCTGGAGGAGGAGATGCCCACCCTGGGATCACACCCCGACGTCTGCACACTCACCATGCTCCGTCCTGTACCACCGGGCGGTTCACCTGCCGTCTCCAAGCCTCGGCTCCTTGGTCTGTGAGTGGGGAGGCTGACCGTGTCTGTTGTTGCAGGGTGAGGTAGGAAGAGCACGCACCCCTCCCCAGTAGCACCCACCAAGCTGATTATCCCAGGAGAGGCCGTGCCCATCACGTGCATCCCTTTTGAGCTTCATCTGGCCCTGCCTGATGTTCCGGCATTCACAGCCCAGGTCCTTCGAATGCCTTAGCTGTTGTTTTAAGCGTGGAAGTGTCCATTGGGTTGTGCTTGTGTGCTCAGGAATTTAAGACCACTCATATCCTGGGTGTCCAGCCCAGAGGCCACTTTTCCTCTCAACCACATCGGGGATGCCTCCCCTGTCCTTGATTGGCTTCAACAGCATCCTCTTCAGTGGTGTTCCGGCCTTCAAGTCACTGGTTCCAGCTGTGCTCTGAGAAAACAAGGTCTCCTAAGCATGAGTGATGGACCCATTAGATAGCAAAGGCAGAGGGATCAGGAAGCGGCCTTGACCCGACGTTCTGGCCAAAACTTGGGCAGCTGCCCAGACTGAGCTGCTCCAGCCCCTGCAAAGCAAGTCTAGGCTTCCCATGTCTGCAAACGGGAAGGGAGAGCCTTCACTCCCCACCTGTCCTGGCCCCTCCTTCCGGGGCTCTGTTTTGAAAGTCCTCGCTGCCCAGGCTGCTGTGCCGGCCGCTGCTGAAAGCCCACACTGAGACGGGAGCAGACTGCCCAAGGGAGCCCGGCCAGGCCCCGGGTCTCCACTGCTCATCCCTCAGAACTGCCTGGGCTTGTCTCTTCTGTCTGTTCTGTTAGGGCCAATGAAGAATTGGAGATGGGCCTGGGGTCATTTGCCTCCTGTGATGTTGGCTTTGTCTCAGCCATGCGATGTAACCCCAGGACAAGGCAGGGTCCCACTGCGCCTCCCCAGACCTGCTCAGCTCCTGCCCCTGTCCATGGTTCCGTTTTCTGTACCATTCCTCAGAAGAGGCCTGGAATCTTTCATCTTAGCCATGTGCATTCAGGCAAAGACTGTGGTTGCTGTTAGAAAGTTGGCCTTGGAAGCAGGGTCCAGGGCCACAGTGTCACTGAGCCCAAGGGCTCCCCAGCAGCCCAGATCTGGAAAGGCCACTGGATGTGAGGAGCCAGGCAAAGGACGGGGCCTTCCTCCTTCATAAGGGCACAGAATGGGGATGCTGTGGGCCCTGAGGTCACTTGGAGACCAGCCCTGCCCCTGCCCTAGTGCAGAGAGCTCTTTGGATGCTCCTCCCCCTTGTGCCCTCACCCACTCTCCCATGGGATGAGAGCCTTGTGTGGGAGACTCTCCAACTCAGTCTATTTCAGAGAACCCAGTGTAAGATGCTGCTAACGTCGCCCTGGGAATTGTCCTAGAAAGAAGTCTGTAGAAGGGGATTTGAGAGGTGGACCGTCCTCCAAACGGTGCTGATTAGGATTTTATACTAATGGGTACAGGGTACGGACCCCTCCTGGCATGCTGTAATGCACACTTGTTACAGCGTTTACTGTCAGTGATGAGAATAGCATGAGAGTTGAAGGGGAGTCACATGCTAGGGTGAGGAAAATGACAGTCGTCAAGGCTGTGCAGACTCTGAAACGGCAGCTGCAGCTGAGAGCCTTTGATTCACTCAAGATGAAGAGGGAATCTCTGGGGAACTAAGCACCTCCTTAAGACTGAACGCAGAGGCCCCGGGGCAGCATGGAAGTAAACGCAGTCACCTGCAGCTGGACGGATGGAGCTGAGCAGAGGACGAGCTCGGGACTTAGGGGAAGATCACCAGGGATTCAGAGGAAGGGCGTCTGCGGCTGAGGCTGCTTTCCTGAGCCAGGACCAGGCCCTGCTGGGGAGGGGCAGAACCAGAGACTCAGAGCAGGACCCTGCAGGTAGATGTAACTGACAGCCACGAACCCACCGTGTCCCCCTCCCCCCGACACTGAGCCCTGCTGGGTCTGAAAGGGTGACTCCACCTCATTGTTTTGGGAGATAAAGCTAATTCAAAGACCACAAGTGAAATGGGTGCCTTGTCGCAGGGGTCTTCAACCTTTGGGCCACAGACTGGTCCTGATCCGTGGCCCGTCAGGAACCCAGGCCACACAGCAGGAGGTGAGCACGAGCCAGTGGTACTGCCTGAGCTCCGCCTCCTGTCCCATCAGCGATCAGCAGTGGCATTAGATTCTCACAGGTGCCCAAGCCCTGTTGTGAACTGTGCATGGGAAGGATCTGGCTGCATGCTCCTTATGAGAATCTAATGCCTGATGATCTGAGGTGGAGCAGTTTCATCCCGAAACCATCCCACCCCCACTCTGCCGGTTCTGTGGAAAAAATGTCTTCCACGAAACCTATCCCTGTGGCCAAACCGTTGGGGGCCACTGCCTCACAAGACGATGCGATGCTCTTCAGTGTGTCCCCAGTGCGCCTCCTGGAAACGGGACAATGTCGAGGAAACAGCTCCAGCCACGGACTTCTGTTTCTGGCATTGTGAAGTCACTCATACAGGACTTGCTCTCCTGTAGTAAACAACTAGCAAATCAGACAAAATGCATGAGCATCTGTTTCCAGACACTGGACAACAGGCAGGACAAGGCTGTGACCCTGGAGAGGGGACCAGTCAGGGGAGCCCCACGCCCTGGGAATGGCCTGGTTTTCTGCCTGGAGGGATTTTCTAGAAGACTGCACTTGGAGAGAGAATTGGCCCAGTACAAAGCATTCAGACGGAGCTGAAGACACGGAAGGGGATGCAGGGAGGCTGAGGCGGCTAAAGTTCCCAGGGGAGAGTCTCAAAGAAGGGAGAGTTATAATAGGGCAGGGCTCCAAAAACCTGCATCCCAGCAAATGTGAAGCTGTGCGTGTGTAGGATGAGACCACAGGAGGCCAGGCAAAGGCCAGCTATCAGGGAAAGAGCAAGTGTCCACAGGTCTCCACGAAAAGGAGCAACTTCCAGAGCTCTCACCAAGGGAGGGCATTGCAGTTCTGTTCACCTGAAATGAAGATGCTTTGCTGAGCCTCAGCATCCAGTCGGAAAGCCAGAAGGGTGACACTCGGAGAGGAAGAGGGTTGCTCCAGGAGAGGAGCACACTAGTCTGTACCCCGCCCGGCACATTTCGAAGAGAGCCTCTGTGGATCGTGTTGACCCGGAGGTAACTTAACTGCCTGCCAGAGCCGACGCCAACACTTCCGGAAAAGAAAACGAAATCCAGACAGGCAGTCATGTCACTTTCAAAATATCCAGTGTTTAATATTTTTTAAATTATAAGATATGCAAAGATGCAGGAAAATATAACTTATAATGAGGAGAAAAAAACATTAAAAAACAGACCCAGAAATAAAAGAGGTGATGGAATCGGCAAATGAAAACTTTAGTAAGACTATGATAAATATGTTCAAAGATCCCGAGAAAAGCAGGAACATATAAGATGAGAAGGGGATAAAGTGAAGTGACATTTCCAGAGCTGTAAAATACAATATCTAAAATTAAAAATTCACTCGACAGGCTTCATAGCAGATTAGACACCACAGAAGAAAATAGCAGTGAATCCGGGGGCAATAGACACTACCCAAAGTAAAGGGAAAGAAAACTCAGTGAGAAAAAGGTGCTATGGCAGTTACCCCTCTAAAGTCACAATCTGTTTCCCAGTGTTGGTCTCAGAACTAATTCTGAGACCCGAAACCCACTGGATGAAGTTTAGGGTGCAGGTCCCTATGAGACAGTTTCCTAAAATATGGTGTCAGATAAGCTTGGTAATCATTTTCTCATTAGTGTCTCAGAAAAGCCCATGACCACTTACCTACGCAAACATGAACCAAGTAAAAGAGCCCCTGATGGGCCTTTGGAGATGCTGGACACAGGGTCTGCATTGACTCCAATACCCAGATGCCCAGGGGCCCACCATGGCCCCTGCTGTAGGGAGCCTGTCGGGCAGGGTGGTACTGGAGTCCCGTCCCAGGCGTTGCTGACGCTGCACCTACTTGCATTCATTTTACCCATCCCGGAATCTGTCATTGAAATTGGTAGGTGGAGAGCCCTTGCGTTTTTTCCATGACCTGTGGGGTAGGAACTATCATAACTGGGGGGCAAGTGGAAAGTTCTTGACTGTGGGCAGTCCCCCAACTCCCAACTATCCTTCCTTCTGTCCGAGAGAATAAAAAATAAGCAAACCAAACCAAGTCACAACAGCAAAATCCAAACCAAGTCACAACAGCAAAATCCAAACCAAGTCACAACAGCAAAAACCAAGATGGCATCTCAGGAGGGAATGTTGGAGATTATTGCCACTATCAAAGGCTTAAAGAATGCAGGATAGTGGTCTCCACTATGTACCTACTTAATTTACCAAACTGAGCCCCACGACACTTGGCTAACTCATGACGGAAGACTCTGAACTATCAGACACTCAGCCCTGTAGCAGCTCCGTTGGCAGCACTGGGCTGAATGGCCTCCCACTGGATAGAACTCTGGGAATTAACCTGCTCACACACTTTGAGTAGAGAGAGGAGTAGCCTAAGGCCAGAATATATGCACAGTTACAAGCACTGGCAAATGGCTGGATTGGTTCTCTGGGATCCTGGAAAGACAAAGTGTAGAAGGCTGAGGACGAGAGGAGTGGGACAGCAACATATAGATGTGTAGATAGGGGCTCCAGGAGAGGACACAGAGTGTGAGCCTCTTGTCTTGCAAGCTGGCATCTATCAGGGAGCATCCACTCAACAGCCAAATGGGCAGAATGGCTTGGCCAGTAATTGGCAGAATGGCCACACCTGTGCTGGTAAGTGGACATATGAGCAGAAAGGCAAGGCAGCAGTGAAGGAGCTTATTCCTGGGCCCAGCAGCTTGGACCTTTGTTTGTTACAGTTAATCCAGCTATGGATGCTGCCTGATGTCTAAACCACCAGCAACAAAAACCAGTACTGAGCTCCTTGTACAGCATCATCCCCTGAAAAGACCACCCAGGAACTTGGTATCAGATTGATACACTGAGCCTCTTCCACCTTAAAGGACAGTGATTCACCTTGGCTAGAATCGACACATATCCTGGATGTGGGTTTACCTGGCCTGCCTATAGGGCTTTGGGTAGTGCCGGTATGTGAGGATGCATAGAGAGTTTTATCCTCCAAGTTAAGGTCCCACTATGACCTCACTGGGCCAAGAGACTGACTTTACAACAAAGGAGGCGTGGCAGTGGGCCCGTGACCCAGGCACCCACTAGTCCTGTCACATCCTACGGCGAAGAAGGCGTGGCAGTGGGCCCGTGACCCAGGCACCCACTGGTCCTGTCACATCCTACAGCGAGGAAGGCGTGGCAGTGGGCCCGTGACCCAGGCACCCACTGGTCCTGTCACATCCTACAGCGAGGAAGGCGTGGCAGTGGGCCCGTGACCCAGGCACCCACTGGTCCTGTCACATCCTACAGCGAGGAAGGCGTGGCAGTGGGCCCGTGACCCAGGCACCCACTGGTCCTGTCACATCCTACAGCGAGGAAGGCGTGGCAGTGGGCCCGTGACCCAGGCACCCACTGGTCCTGTCACATCCTACAGCGAGGAAGGCGTGGCAGTGGGCCCGTGACCCAGGCACCCACTGGTCCTGTCACATCCTACAGCGAGGAAGGCGTGGCAGTGGGCCCGTGACCCAGGCACCCACTGGTCCTGTCACATCCTACAGCGAGGAAGGCGTGGCAGTGGGCCCGTGACCCAGGCACCCACTGGTCCTGTCACATCCTACAGCGAGGAAGGAGTGGCAGTGGGCCCGTGACCCAGGCACCCACTGGTCCTGTCACATCCTACAGCGAGGAAGGCGTGGCAGTGGGCCCGTGACCCAGGCACCCACTGGTCCTGTCACATCCTACAGCGAGGAAGGCGTGGCAGTGGGCCCGTGACCCAGGCACCCACTGGTCCTGTCACATCCTACAGCGAGGAAGGCGTGGCGGTGGGCATGTGACCCAGGCACCCACTGGTCCTCTCACATCCTGCACTGTGCACTGCACCACTAGAAGGCCTAGAAGGCCTCAGCCTTGGGGAGGCTGAGAATGGCCTCTGGAAGGTGCAGGTGAGGCATCAGCTCAGATTCTTGCTGTGAGGAGGGAGCGTCATCCACCAAGATGCAGTCCTCATCCTAAATCAATGCCCACTCAAGACACGTGGATACCACAGACGAGCGTAGCGGTGGCTCCACTCAACACCACTTCTAATGACCAAGTCAGGACATTTGTGCTTCTCGTCTTGCCACTGGAGGCTCTGAAGGTGTAAAAGTCTTGGTGCCCAGGGGTGAAATGCCTCCACCAAGGGATGTAGCTGTGGCTACAGCAGTGTCTGTAGGGGACAGGCTCTGGAGCCAGGCTGCCTACACCAGGATGCAGGGGCAGTGTGGCCGCAGGCATGTTTGCTCACGCCATTCATCCCTCACATGCTCACCCCACAGCAAGACTCTGCCACGAGTGTGGCACTTCAGAACACAGCAGTGGCCTCTGCGTGGAAAACCGTTTCATGAGCATACATTTTATTTATATGCCAAGAAATAGGCAGAAAGTACACAATAAAGGCAAGAAAGGGGTTCCACTGTGGGCTCTGATCTGGAACACCTGGGGAAGCCCACCTTTAGGGGACGCTCAGGGAGGCTCACGGAGGTCACCTTGGAGCTGCGAAAGGAAGGATGGATGTTTGGGGCTGTGCAGAGCTGGAGCAGACACGGCAGGTCCAGGGGCCAGCAGGAACAAAAGCCGGGGCGGGGAAGAACTCTGGTCCTTGGACCACATGGAGTGGGGCCAACAGGAGGGCAGGGCCTGAGGACCCCAGCAGAGAAATGGATGGAACCAGCCAAAGCAGCTGGCATGGTGGGCCATCCAGGCCTTAGGGTGAGCGTGAAGAGTTTGTATTTATTTTTTATTCTGAGAGCATTAAGAAACTACTGGAAGTTTTCAGCTAGAGAAGTGACACAATCTGATTTTAATTTGAAGATGACCCTGCCCCTAGGGTGAACTCCATGGAGAATGGAAGCCACAGAGTTGGGTTTGAAGGGGAGGCAGTGAAGACTGGGATCTGCAAACCCTGAGTTCTTCTTAGCCATAATCCTGGCACCACAGGCCTGCTGCACAAATCCATGCCCACCGGCTGGTGCATGCAGCTGCTCTGAGTCTGCACTGTTCCTGGCACTGAGGGCACTTGAAGGTCACTGCCATCTTCAGAATCAGCGTCAAGTGGAAAGGAAAGCTGGGCATTGTTCTTAGTTATTTAGTCACGTTGTCCTTTAGCCACTGACGACAGAGTGACATCTGCTGCACCCCAGAGCCCTTCACTGCCCTGCACCCGAGGTTCAGCCCCCAGAGAGAGGAGCGCTGGGAGCCTACCCTTTCGTTCCAGGTGGGTTGAGCTGGTGGGAGCCTCAGCAGGAGGAAGAGGAGGGCAGAGGAGATGTCTACTCGCCTTCTCCCCACTGCCCAGCTTCTTCCTCCCTTGACCATGTCTACTTCCCTCTCCACTCACCCAACTTCTTCCTCCCTTGACCATATCTACTCCCCTTCCCCCCACTGCCCAGTTTCTCCCTCCCTTGACCATGTCTACTCTCCTTCCCCCCCTCACCCAGCTTCTTCCTCCCTTAACCATGTCTACTCCCCTCCCCGCCCACCCAGCTTCTCCCTCCCTTGACCATGTCTACGCCCATTCCCCTCCCTCATCCAGCTTCTTCCTCCCTTGACCATGTCTACTCCCCTACTCAACCCAGCTTCTTCCTCCCTTGACCATGTCTACGCCCATTCCCCTCCCTCATCCAGCTTCTTCCTCTCTTGACCATGTCTACTCCCCTACTCAACCCAGCTTCTTCCTCCCTTGACCACACCCTTCCATCAAACCAGGCTCACCCTTCGCCCCTGAAGGCCTGAGGTCGGGGCGGCCCCTCTTTCTATTAACAGATCCTGAGTGCACCTGCATCTTGAACTTCTTCACCCTGGCCACACCTCCAAACAGTCCTGCATCAAACGTTCTTCCGTTCGTTCCTGTGGTAGGCGTCCTCTCGCTTCTGCTGCAAGCCCAGGCACATTAACATCTGTCTTCCTTTGGGCTCAGCGCCGTCATTCTGCCCTTTTGTGTTCTCTCCCAAGTACGGCACATGATGAGTCGTCCCGAGAAGGGTTCGAATCAGAGCAGCTGCCTGTGCAAGGTGACGATCAATTCACTCAGATGTTACACGACTAAGACACTTGACTATTGAGTCTGCATCCCATGAACTTAGAGAAAATTCTAAACAGATATTCTGAATCAACCCCACTTGCTTCTTCATTGTCTTCTAAATTAGCCATATATGTTTGTCATGTGATCTATTAATTGGAAACTTTAATGGTTTTGCATGGGTAGCTGAAAGTCCTTAAATGGTTCTGAGTTTACCTGAGGTCTCGAATGAAGTTCACTAATGTTAATGTTAACTGCAGTGCTATTTCTGTAGCTTCTTAATGGAAAAATAATGCACAATAACCCCTAAAAGTTAATACAAGCAATGGAGTCTCACACTGTCACCTGGGCTGGAGTGCAATGGCACAGTCTTGGCTCACTGCAACCTCCACCTCCTGGGTTCAAGAGACTCTCCTCAGCCTCAGCCTCCCAAGTAGCTGGGATTACAGACGCCCACCATCCTTTTTTTTTTTTTTTTTTTAAGTTTCAACAAATCACTGTGTGCCTAGGGTTGAGGGACTCCCTGAAGGTGTCACTGTCTGTGCATTTGGGGTGTGGAGCGTCTGGAATATCACAGTGTTTCCCATTTCCTATGGGGCCACGTCTTCAAGATGATGTTCACCCTCCAAATTGATACTAAGGCTTGGTTGAATGGGCATCCAGCACCCAGGAAGACGCCCACAGAACTTTCTCTTTAAAAATTTCTGCATTCTTTCTATATTATGTTTTCCAGTTATAAACAATTACAAAACCATCATAAAATAATTTAAAGTTAAATATCACAAACATAGTTAACTTGGAAATAAAAGTCAGAGACAACCACTATGAAACTATTGTGTCTATTCTTTAAGATCTCTTCCTATACATATATGATTACTATTATTTTATGGGTGCATTTTACTTATAATAGATGACATTGATTCATCATTTTCTGCATGCCTGACTGCATCTAAGTACTTTAAGCAGATTAGTCATGAGACACAGGAAAGTTATGAAATATGCCCAGAGTGGCATAAAGCCAGGAGCTGAACTCCATCACAACCAGCACTGTTGCAAAGGGAGACCGCCCGACCACACACTCACGTTGCTGAAATTCACTCTTCACTTCACAGGACTTCAGCATCTTTATAAGTAAGATTTTTAGATTACGTCTTAACGGCTGCAAAGCATTTCACTTATACCAATAATTCATGCACTTAGTCTTCTATTAATAAACATGTAAGTTGTTTGAGTTCCTTTTTCATTTACACGCAATGCCACAATGGTGATCACGTTTCGTACTTGGTGAATTTGTGATGGGGTTTTTGTCGGATGAATGCCAAGAAGAGAACCTGCCACATCAAAGCACCGACACAGTCTTCGTCCTGATAGCTATTGACAGATTGATTTCTAGCTCCCAACAGGAGTCAATGAGAGTGACTCTGTCATTCACACCCTTACTAAATTTGGATGTTATGGTTGTTTCCTTTCTTTTTTTAAAGCCTTTGCCAATCGGATAGAAGCACTTGTAGATTTTGGGGGGGAGGTTGGCACTTCTTTGATTATTAATGAGATTGGCTGTTTATCACACACATACTGCCCCTTTGCATGGCTTTCTGTGGGAAAGTTATGTCTTTATTTGTTATCCCTTTATTGCCTTTTTAATTTGTATTACTTTACAAGGTTTCCTTATATATTAAGGACGCTGCTGGATTACTATGTAACAATTAGAAGCAATAAAGTAGATACTCATAAATTAGCAGAAACTATAGAGCTGGATGAATTAGTAAAACAGAATAAGGCCTGTAGCATTGTATTCTTCATGTAAATTAAAATAACACATGCATGGGTTCTTTTGGAAATAGTGGGCAAGTTAATTTAGACCAAAACTACCACAGAGAACAATTAGAAAAGCTGGGAAAACAATGCTGAGAAAATCAAAGAAGACCTAATTAAATGGAAGAATATGTGAGATGCATGCATTGGAAAATTCAATATTGTAAAGCTGTTAATCTCCCCCAAATTTACCTATAGAGGCAAAGCTACATCAGTAAAAATGCCAACAGATTTGTGTGTGTGTGTGTGCACGCACAGGCATGGGCGTATCTGTATAGGGGGAGAGGGTTTATTTATTTAATTTTTGTAAATGTACAAGCAAATTCTGAAACTGATACGAAAATGCAAACTCCCCAAATAGTCAAGATCTTACTGAAGAGGAAGAAAAAGTGGGAGAACATTCTTCCTTCATGTCAGTATTTATTTTCCGTGCTATCTAAAAACATGTGTTTTGGGAACGAAGGGAGACACGGAGACCAATATGGCAGAATGGAGTCCAGATACAAATCCTCCTGTGTGTGGACTCTGGATCTATGGCAAAGCCGGCACCGCAGAGCACAGGGCAATGAATGGCGATGGGTCTGTGGGTTCTCCTTTCCACATTTACCACTACACATAAATAGCAATTCCAAATAAGCTGTTGTTCTCAACCTGAAGGGGAATGCTACAGTTTTAGGATCATTTCCATTTCCGGGTAGGATAGAGCAGCTGAGGCAGACCGACCCCCTCTGAGGACAATGAGAAAAACACAAAAGTCATTGATAGGATCAGAGCTGCTGGAGCCATGAGAACTGGAGGGTCAGCGCAGACACACCAGACATGCTTATTTTCTGGGGCTGCTTGTCAGTTCTGGACACAAGGGAAAAGCTGAGGATGGGGGCTTCGCGTCGGTGAAACATCAATGAAGTCATTGGCCGTCTCCAAGTTCAGAGACATAAAATTGCACACCGGAGGCTCCAGTGCACAGCTGGTAAACTGACTTTGCCTCTGGAAAGTGGGAGGGGCGTTCAGTGGTTCCACCGCATTGAGAAGACACAAACAGAGCTCATGACCTGCAAAGGGAAGCAACGCAGGGGTGCACCGTGTTCTCAGTCCACCGTACTGAAGGCCATGCTGAGAAAGTAAATGAGAGGCAGGCCCAGCATAGTATTCTGCTGCATGAATGCACCCACATGTATTTATCCATCGTTATGCTGATACTTATCCAAGTTGCTTCCAACTTGGAGTTACTGTGAGTAGGGCTGTGACAGGCATTCCCATGCAGATGTTTTGTTGCATGTACATGCACATTTATGTTGGAAAAGGTAAATTTGTGAGTAAATTTAAAAGTACATTGATGGTAAAAACAAAACTGATATTGTCTTGTGTAATTTACAACATGTTAAAATCTGAAATGCTAAAAATTGAGAGGCCTACTAATGATACCTCAGAAGCAGCAGTGAAGTGAGCCAGTGAAACTGCCCATAACAGCATGGGTGAGTCTCACAGATGCAATGTTGTGTGAAAGACGTCAGTCACCATGGAGTGTGCGTCACAATTGTATTTAGATTGAGTTTGTGCTTTTGGAGCACAGGACAGTGCTTAGCTTCTAGGAACAGGGTGCAGTTACCCAAAGGTGGCATGGGGCGTCTGGATGCTGGTGATATCCTGTTTTTTTGACCTGGAAGATGTTTATGCCTATTTTTATTGTGTGTAATTTACTGAGTATTGTATTTATGATCTGTACTTTGTTTTCAATAAAATAGTTACAAATATATACACATAGAAAACAGCACTTGTATGTTTCACTGGGATAAGAATCAAAGGTACAGAGCAGGCAGGTGAGGGCTATTCCCCCAGGCTGGTGATGGAATGCAAGTGGGGGACAAGCAGAAAAGGGAAAAAAATAAATCTGGGCACGGTGGCTCATGCCTGTAATCCCAGCACTTTGGGAGGCCAAAGCAGGAGAATCGCTTGAGCTCAGAGGTTGAGTACCAGCCTGAACAACATAGTGAGACCCAATCTCTAAAATTTAATTTTTTAAAATTTAAATTAGCCATGCACGACAGCACCTGCCTGTGGTCCTAGTTACTCAGGAGGCTGAGGTGGGAGGATCACCTGAGCCTGGGAGGTAGAGGCTGCACTGAGCTGTGATCATGCCACTGCACTCCAGCCTGGAATACAGAGCAAAACACCTGTGTATAAAAAGAAGAAGGAGAAGAAGAAGGGGAGAAGAAATGAAAGGAAGGCGGGAGAGAAAGAATGAGGGACAGGAAAATGACAGGGGTCACAGACACAGGCTCCAACTGTGTGCCATTGACCAGGACGTGAGACGTATTCCACCTGCTCCTCCCAGGTTCTGGGAGAAGGGCAGCCTTTTGTTGTCTAGAGCCCCATGAGCTTGTTCATGCAGCCCTTGAGAAATTGAAGATACAGGTTTGCCTCACCTTGTTCCTTATCAACATCTCAACACGTTGGTTCAATCGTCACAAAGCACTGGCTGTGACCCCCTGAGAATGAACCTGGAAGTTCACACACACAAGGTGCTAGACAAATACACATAAAGCATTTTTACTCCCATTTTATTGAAAAAGAAACTGAGATTCCAAGAAAATAAGTTATTGGCTCCCCCTCAGTTATCCATGTGTAAGAGCAGGGATTAGAACTCACACAGCAAAAATATGGTGAGTCTCGGTATTTGCATTAATACTTTCCAAACAATTGATTGCTCTCAGCAGCAAAACAAAACTAATTTTTAAAGGTTTCAAAAAAAATAGAATCTGACAGCATCCTCAGGAATATAAATTATGATTGTGTTTTTGAAAAGTGTACCCTGTTAGGAAGATTCTTCTCTTGACGCTTTTATACACAAATGGCGTCATGGTTCAAATGGGTTCTGGAAAATTAATAAAATAAAAATGTATAATATTAGCCCAAATGCCTTGGTTTCAAGAACTAACCCTTCTATAGCATTTACCACGTCCCAGTCTCTGATCTAAGTGCTATACAAATATTAACTCAATTTTTTAAAGCCACAGTTTTCTTCCCTGCCCCTCATCGCCCCAACCATCCTAGTCTTTTTAGCCAGTGATGGCTGGAGTTTGAATGCCACAAGCCGCATGACCCTAGGCCAGTCTCAAACTCTGCAGCTCGGGCCTCATCTTTCAAAGGGGCCAGTGAGCAGCTTCTGCATAAAGCGGAATTCCACAGATTAAATGACATATTGAATGTGGAAGCATCAGCTCAGGCATGAGGCTGACGCCTTGTAAAAATCCAGGTGCCAGTTGGCTCCTCCTTGGACCCAAGTTGAGGACGCCAGGCCAGGAAAGCATGGAAACAGAACAGTCTAGCTCTGCTTCTCCGGCTTTGCCTGCCTTGGAGGACGTGCACCATCTGAGAAGCCCTTGAAGGCTCCCTGGGGAATGACGGGCAGATGGTTTCTCAGAGGAGGAAAGACAGACCCTCCTCCAAGGTGCCCCATGCTCTCTGCAGACAATCATAGAAGAAAAATCCAGGCCTCTAATTTGCAGGGTAAGTGCTCTCCTCCCAAAACACTATTGTGAGAAATCATTTTAGCGGCAGTGGCAATGTAATGTTTAGAAAATAGATCTGAGTAGAACCATACCTCATGTTTATAGTTTCTAAAACGCATTCTGAGGACATTTACCCAAACTAGGTTATTAAGACAACTTTTTCTGGCTGTCAGACGCCTTCGTTGGCTCCGCTTTCTTTCCTTCATTTTCTTAGCCAATGAGACTATTACAAGGCTTGCTTAGTAAACCGATTTTTTAAGCTCTAAGAGAAACACCCGCTAAGAGCTTGCATTGCCTCTTCCCTAATCTTTTCAGCTTAGTGGGAAAATTTACTGTGGACCTCTCCATTTTTCCCTTCACAGACCATTGGTGACACGTCGCAGGGGATAATAAGTGAGAAAATGAAATTCTGTCTCCCTTCTAGAGATATACACCAGCATCGCTCAAGCCTCTGGCACTTTTATTCTTCCTTTCTCTCAAGCTTGCATTGAGAATTGTGCAAGTTCAGCTGCGCCTTCAAAAGAGAAATACTGAGGTTGTGTGGAACCCTTTTGCCCATCTCTTCTGAAGTGCATTTAGAAAGTAGTCTCATGATTACTACTTACCCTCTGATAGGTAATCCGCTTTTTTAAATGGTGGAAGTGCAGGCACTCAGAACTACTTTTATAGCTGGGTGCCATGTATTTTTCTGGAAAGATGAACCAATGAAATGGTTTTCCAACTGTTACTGATATCTAACGAAGACAGTGTGTCCACTGGGGAAGGAAAACACACACAGTGCAAGGTCTCAGGTTGACCTCTGTAGTCCTATGGTTCTGGGATTTTCCAGGGTCCTCCAGGGTCCTCTGGGGTTCTCCAGAGTTCTTCAGACTTCCCCATGGTCCTCTGGGGTCCTCCAGGGTTCCCCAGGGTCCCCCAGGGTTTTCTAGGGTCCTCCGGGATCCTCTGGGGTTCTCTAGGCTTAACCAGGGTCCTCCAGGGTTGTTTGGGGATTCTAGGATTCTCCAGGGCTCTGTAGGTCCCTCTGGGTCTGTGTGATGAGGCCCTGCTGCATCCTGCTGTCTGGGAACCCCTCTGCTCCGGGCTACTCCCTCCCGCTTGCTCCTGACTTCCGTGCCTGCACTCGGGCCTCGGTTCAGCCGTGCCACTCCAGTGAGAGACAGAACCCCCATCCATGCCATTTGCTCCTTGCTGATGGCCATGGTAAGCCACAGGGCGTGGTGGAAGGGCTGCTGCTCTGGGACAGCCTGAGTCTGGATTGCTCACAAATTTCAGTCCCTTCAGTTCTGTGGACACGGACAGTGCTGCTTCCCTATTCCCGGGGACCCTGTGACCATTAACCCAAGACACCGTTCCCGTTCAGCCCTGCCCCGGCCTCCAACAGCTGAGCTGCAGGTCATTCTCCCTCCTAGGCCCAGCCTGTTTTCTTCCTACGTTATACCAAATAAGATAGAAATTTCCTCATAAACTTTCTAGACATTCTCCTCTCACCCACCTTATCCTCCTGCAATCACTGTTCCTCACTTTTCCATCGGACCTGGCCGCTCTGCCTAAAGCCCCTCAGACACCCGGGGATTCCTAGTGGTCTGTCTCCCACCTTTCCCTGGGCCCCACACACAAGGTGCTGCTGCTGCATGGAGTTGCCTGAATTTTTCCACTGTCCTCAGCTCTGTCCCACTCCCACGCACCCTGGGTTCCATCTCGCACCTGCTGTAACCAAACACCACAGGCCAGAGGGTTGGAAACCACAGAAAGGCATCCTCTCAGGGTTCTGGGGGCTGGAAATCTGCAACCCAGGTGGCATCAGGGCTGGTTCCTTCTGAAGCTTTGAGGGTGAATCCATTCCAGGCCCTCTCCTGGCTTCTGGCAGCTCCAGACATCCCTGGTGTCCCTCGGGTGTTTGACGCATTGCTCCCGTCTCTGCCTTCACTGTGATACAGCCACCTCCTCCGTGGGTCTTCGGTCCTTCCCTCCTAAAGACACTTGTCGTTGAATTTAGGGCTGAGCATAACACAAGGCGATTTCATCTCAGGCCGCTTAACTTATTTATGTCTGCGAAGACCCCACCTCCTTTTTATTTTTTTTCAAATAAAGTCACATTCACAGGTTCTGGGTGGATGCAGCGTTTCGAGGAGCTACAATTTGCCCACAATAGCACATTGTTCTCACCCAGCCCTGTCCCTGCCTCTGTCCCAGCTGAGGCCCACTCACCCGTTAAGCCTCTCCCTGGACGCCGTTTCTCTTAGGAAGCGCTTTGAGCCTTAGTGTCAGGTCGGCACACTGCCCATGCTCCTGTGAAACAGGGATCTCAGTGCACCTGATTTCCCAACTGAAGGCCCCCCAGCCCTCTAACCACCCCCTCAGCACCTAACATAGCCCTGACCCTGGACACTTTTCCTCGAAGGTATCTGTTGGCTGGCTGAGGAATCTGCATGTAGTAGGAAGGGAGCGGGGGGTCAGGAGTGAGGCCCGGTGCGTTCAGCATCCCTCCTAAGGGTGTGAGGGTCCTGAGGGGTTCTGCTGAGCCACACGTGCTTCTAGAGTGAACTGAGGATGGTCTCGACAGCTCGGGTGGGAGTCCCAAAGGGAGACTCAAGGGGCGTTGGCAGGCAGTGGTGTGGGTGGGGACAGGCGGCTGGAGGTGGAGCAGGCCAGGCCTCCGGGCTCCCTCCTCATGTCTGCAGATGCATCCAATGCTGTGCAGGACTTAGGGTCAAACCAAAGCTTCACTGGGCCCAGGACCCCCAAGCCTGAGGGCCTCTCCCGGCAGAACCCCTGGAACCCAGCTGTGGTCAGGCTTTTCTGAAGACGCTTCTGCATGCAGTTGGCTGCCCAGATCCTCCCACCTGACCCTGGGGAGTGTGGAGAAGACCTGCCCACAGCGGGCACGGTAGCACCTCTCATGCCTGGCTGGTGTGTGCTCTGCGGCGTCTCTGGGTGGTGTGTCTGCGTGCCCGTCTACCCCTGAAGACTAGTTATTAAAGACGACTGAGGCCAGTGAAAGTCGGCAAAAGTCAGGCTCCCCTGAGAGGGATGTGCAGGTGTTTGACAGCCATAATCAGGGGTCTGCAAATCAGGGCGCAGGTGCCCAGTGTGGCTGGCCTTGTGTTTTGTGTGGCCCACCAAGTAAGAGGGGACTACACGCTTTTAAATGTTGGACGTTTCCAAAGAAGAATGGTATTTCACAGTGTGGAAGTTCCATGCCATTCAGACCACAGTGTCCATGGGCAAAGCAACGCTGGGCTGCAGCCCACCATGCGGGCACTGGCTGTCTGTAGCTGCCTCTGTACCACAGCAGGGCCCGCCAGCCCACAAAACCAAACACGTTCACTCTCTCGTCTTCGACAGAAAAGGCTGATCTCCCTTCGGGAGGCAGAGCGGCACAGAGCCACTGCACTGGGGCCTCTGAGACGGGATCCAGGCATGCGTGTGTGTGAACTGGCTTCCCGGAAAGTTCTCAAGCACAGTGAAGCTGGGGAATGTGGATCTAGACAGCTACACACCCACAGCCCTGCTCAAAGACAGGGGTAGCTTTGGCCTCACTGGAGCTCACGGGGATTCACCAAATTCTCAGGTTAATCTAAAGACCTCAGGTGATGAGTCTGGCGTAGTCGTCCTGACTACCCTGGAGGAGGTCTCGCTGGTGCCATGACGACGAGGAATCAGGCCATGGAACCAGGCAGCACAAAGGCCCCGGCAGGCAGACTTCCGAAAGATGATGCATTTGAGGCGCCACGAAGCTCCTGGCTTCCTGAGGCGGGTCGGCCACCATCTGGGCCGCTGCTGGCTCCGGATCTGAGGGCAGTGCTCTGCTGCCCAGTCTTTGCTGGCATCAACACGTGTTACAGTCGGTGCTCCTGTCCCTTTAATTTCCATCACGTCTTTCTCCTCGACACTGGAAACATCGCCCTCCTGGTGAACACGTGTTTGAGGTTTTCTTGTAATGAAATTAATTGTACAACATCCAGTGATGGTTGCCCCCTTTCCTGCCCTGCATGGAAGTTTCACATCTTCTCCTACATCAGGACCTCTGAAAAGGTAGCAGAGCCTCAGTTGGGCATTTCACAGAAGGTGTCTTTCTCTGGACAGTGAACACTAAGGCAACGTGGCTGTCGTAGGGATGTTAAAGGGGACCCTTGGCCTCTTTCTTCCCATGCTGGGGACGGCTCCAGGACCTCTGTTCCTGAACCCTGAGACGAGGCCCTTCAGCTTGGAGAGAAGGCGCCAGGAGCGACGCTTTTTGAAGCCTCTTGTGGAGGAGCTGAACGTGAGCACCTTTTTGCATTTACACGGACGCCGCTACCAGACGAGCTGCTTTCCTGACGACTGTGCAGAATGGATCCGGGAGCTTCGCCTTGTAACGCGCTGTGTGAGCACTGCTGCTTCATCATCAGATCAAACTCAGGGCTGAGTTAGGCTTGGGTTCAGATGCGGTGTTAACCTCTGAGATGGCTGTGTCGGGGGAGCCCCCGTTGCAGTGGGGGGCAATTTCAGCCCATGTCTGCCCCTCGGTAGTGCCACATCAGCTCTGCTCTGCAGAGGCAGCTGTATCCGTGATCACATGATTTGGGGTTGACATGTTGGTTCCCACAGTTCCAGAGGCTGGAAGTATGAATTCAAGGTGTTGGCAGGGTTGGTTCTTCCAGGAGGCTCTGTGGGAGGATCTGTCCGGGCCTCTCTCCCAGCTTCCGGTGGTTGTTGGCCATTCCTGCATCCTGTGGTTGCAGCCGCATCACTCCAGGCTCTTCCTCCGTCTGCAAACGCCTCCTCCTCATATGTCTCTGTGTCTCCCATCCCCTTCCCGTAACGACACCAGTCATCGGGTTTAGAGTCCACAGGAATCAAGTATGACCTCATTGGAACTTGGTTCTATCTCTAAGGCTGTCCTTCCAAATAAGGTCACATTCAAAGGTAGCTGGGTCAGGATCTCAACTTAGTTTGGGACACACAATTCGACTCCAGCAAAGCGGTTACCAGATGTTCGTCTTCTTTTAAAG
This sequence comes from Macaca thibetana thibetana, assembly GCF_024542745.1. Lineage (NCBI taxonomy): Eukaryota > Metazoa > Chordata > Mammalia > Primates > Cercopithecidae > Macaca > Macaca thibetana. The sequence continues at coordinate 127,489,835 of NC_065586.1, read as the reverse complement.
GGCCTTTTTCCTCTTGGTTTAGACCAACGGGCTGAGCTTGTGTGAGTAAAACCTCTATCGCACGCACGTCTTCCTCCTTGCAGGGTGCTGAGAGCAAAGACAGGCTTTCCCGGGAATGGTGAGACCGTCATTGACAGTCCTGGGACCTCTCATTTGACCCTCGTTGCAGCTGAGAGAGGGGCGCGTGGCGGGGATCACAACCCCACACACAGGATCACGTGCTCTGAGCCTCGAGATGCCGCCCAACACCAGTGGCCTTGAGTCCTGGGTGGGTAGGACTGGGGCTGGAGCCGGTAGGCACCGTCCACGCCGTCCCACAGACGCACTCGAGGTCAGGAACTGCTCCTCAGACACAGTTCCCTCGAGCTGAGTTCCCTTTTCTGCCTATTGCTCCTCTTGAGTTTTCCCCACAGACAAAATATAATATGCCTAGCTCTCACTTGGGAATCTTGGCTGCATCTTTATTTTGTCATTGCCCTGAAGTGTCGGGTCTGATTAAAATATCTGGCTGGGCACAGTGGTTCGCGCTTGTAATCCCAGCACTTTGGGAGGCCTAGGAGGGGGCATTGCTTGAGTCCAGGAGTTTGAGACCAGCCTGGGAAACATAGCAAGACCCTTATCTCCACAAACTTTTTTTAAAATGAGCTGAGTGAGGTGGCATGCACCTGTTGTCCCAGACACTCAGGAAGCTGAGGCAGGAGAATCGCTTGAGCCCGGGAGTTTGAGGCTGCAGTGAGCCGTGATGTGCTGTTGCACTGCAGCTTGGGTGGCAGAGCAAGACCCTGTCTCAAAACAAAACAAAACAAAAAACAAAACCAAAAAACAAAACAAAACAAAAAACAAAAAACTCACGTGATGACCTCAATCTTAGCAAGTGACAGAGAAACATCCTCTTCAAAGCAACTCCATTGAACAAGAATCAACTTTGCTACAGAAAGATGCAGACAGCCAAGGACGGCATCTCCAGAAGGAGGAGGCCTAGAGTCTTGGAGCCAGTTCGAGGGTCCGAGGGCCACGTGAATGTCTGCTCCTTCCCAGGCTGGGGCTGGCTATAGACCACCCTGAGGCCCCGGGAGCATCTCAGCCTGTATGGAGCCTCTTGCTGCTCAGGTGCTTGGCCCCCTGCCACAGGTCCGAGCGGATGCTTCTGCAGTCATGTAGATTACAAGGGATACTGAGCTAAACATGTTTAGAGTGTTCCATTATCACGGATTAATTTTAAATGAGACTGTTGCCCTTATCATAAATTTATCTCCTATCAACATACTTGTCACCTGCATTTTTATAATTAGTCCACTTTGATTTAATATTAACCGTTCAAATGAAGCATAAACAAGAATGGTTTCTCACCAGCCGGGATTCCCATCCTGGGAGAAAATCGTAATAGGTTTAGAGAGATGCTCAGCCCTCCCGAATCCCCACCTAAGGGCAGGACTTAGATCAGATTATCTGGGCAGAGCAGTTCCTAAAGGCCCATCTGTTTCCTGTGGCTGAAATGCTGGCTTGAGTCTGAATGCTTACAGAGCTTAGGATGAATTCAGGAATTACAACTCCCTGTCAAGGAAATGCAGAGGGAGAAAGGGAGGATGCAGGTCAGAGGCGTGATGCGGGAAGCTTCGCGTCTGTGCAGCGCCCACAGCTCTTTAGGCTTTGTTGTGTCTGCTAACTTTTTTTTTTTAGATATGGTCTCACTCTGTCACCCAGGCTGGAGTGCAGTGGTGAGATTATGGCTCACTGGGGCCTCAACTTCCTGGGCCCCAGGGTAGCTGGGACCACAGGTGCGCACCACCATGCCTGGCTCAGTTTTATGTTTTTGGTAGAGTTGACATTTCTCCATGTTGCCCAGGCTTGTCTTGAACTCCTGAGCTCATGTGATTCACCTGCCTTGGCCTCCCAAAATGCTGGGATTACAGGCATGGGCCACTGCACTCAGGGTGTGTCTGTCACCTCATTTTGATTCTCACAACTTCCCCACAAGCGCGCTCCTGTCAACCTTTCTTTCTCGGTAGAGAAGTTGAGGCACAGAGAGGCTCTGTCATTGGCCCTAGAGGTCCCAGGACAGCTCAGGCTCATGGTGGGACTGGGGCTGTGCCGTTGCCTGGGATGTCTGAGGCTTCTGGCTCAGGCAACTGCAGCTCCTGGCTCCTTGTCTCTTCCTGGGCTCCCCCTTTGCTCATGAAAGGTGATGCCCACCTTCCAAGGTCTGATGTCATCTCTCTGCCCCCATGGAGCCTCGGAATGCTCTGGGCTGCTCGGGCAGCCCCTCCCTGCACTTGGAGACAAGACCTCACTGCTGAGTGCTGGTCCCCTCGCCAGGTACTCATTTGCTGGGACGTCCCCCACACAGGTGCAAAGAGCACAGTGACTGGGAAGGTTTGCTCCCTCCTCGGTGCCACTCACAAAGCCTGTCTGGCCTTAAAATACCAGCCAGGCTGTCCCCAGGCAGAGGCGGCTCACCTCTGAGGACGCCTTTCCACACACATAATTTGCAGGAAGGTGCCCATCCAGGCTCTCTCCAGGTGGGTGCACCCTTAACCTTCTACCCAAACCCCAAGTGGTGCTCTGCTCCCAAGGACAGCTCACGGTGCTCTACGGTCATGACGTCCACACGTCCCGTCCTTCTCCCAACACACGCAGAGATGCCGCTGAGTGGGGGACCTTCCAGGACCCTGTGGGAGTGCAGGCAGGAGTCACTGAACACTGGGGCCCTGGGCATGGGCGGTCTAGGGCAGCCTGGGTTTCCACCTTTGGTGACCACTTGTTAGTCCTGCAGCCTTGGCCACAGTCACCTCATTTCTGGTTTCAGTCCCCTCCTGTGTAAATGAGAAATGACACAGCTTTCTGGGTTGTTCTGATGGTTAAGAGAAGATATGGGCAAAGGGCTTGGCCTGGCCCTGGCACAGAGCAGGCCTTCAAGAAGTGGACTGGCAGAGGCTGTGGCCATGGCTGGTCTCAGATCAGGGTGCTCTCTCCTGACCTGCTAGGCGTGGACTTCCCTTTGGGAGGAAGCTCTTTTTCCAGCTACAGGGATTCTCATTATTCACCACAGCTACGTCCTGTAAAGTCACTGTGAACACTGAATTCGTGAGTACTGAGGCCTTGCTCCTAGGGGAAATACAGGGTTAGGCTCCTACAAGCCTCTGACCACTTTCTGCCAACCAATCAGTGCATGCCCTTGTGTTATATATAGAAGTTTAAGGCATCTTATTGAGTACACATTGCTGATTCTTTAACCCTGGACTTATGGCCAGCAGCACCCTGGCTCGTCCTTGGAGGGACGTCTCTAACACACGCAGTTCCTCCCGACGGCACGTCACAGGCTTCCTGCCTTTAGAAACACTGCACAGGACTCCGGCTCTGTGCTCCATGAAGCAGCGAATACACCAATAAAATGCATAAAAATGCAAAGGTGCCCTGCTAAACAGACTGAGCAAAGGATGTGTGTTTACAGTGTGGGGCTGAGAGGAGAAGGTGGAGCCAGCACCGCCAACCTCAGCAGGAAAATGCCTGTGGCCTCGCGGATGCTGTCACCTCTCTGCACACGTTTGTTACTGACTGTGAAAGTACCACGAGTATCGACTTTAGCAAGTAGGTGAATTCGCAGACGTGGAATCCACGAATAACAGGCATCAGCTGTATCTGCTCTCTGTATTCCCAAATATCCACGACTTCCACCAAGCAGGGTCCTTAGCTAACCATTCAAGGTGACTCCTCCACCAAGCAGGGTCCTCAGCTGACCATTCAAGGTACTGCACAATCAACTCAACTTCTTTCAGCCTTAACCCAAGTCCTTTTTGGCACACGGCTGATTCACAGGCCCTTCCACAGACCACCCCTGACATGCCCAGGACGTTTCCTCCTGAGGTCTTGTTAGGAGGGAGGGTGTGATTCCAGAGGGAGAGTGAGGTCCTGGCTGGAGGGACCCTGTCTATGCACCTGTTCTCCCCAATTCCTTCTTATAGGTGCATAGAACTAGGCTGTCCCTCACCCGGGCCTTACCTATCCTGGCTCTCTGTGTCCTCCGCTATACAAACAGACAGTGCTGTTTCCCCACAGGGAGTGGAGGGTGCATGAGAGAATGCAGGTGGACTTTGGGAACTGCACCTGGCAGGGGGTGCTCAGTGCACACAATTTGGGGTCCCTGTTTGTCTTGCCAGAAAAGGCACATCCTCCCGTCTCTGCTGAGCTTATGTGCAGCTCTGGGGAACCCGTGTTCTCGCACCTCCTCTGGTCAGCCACTCTGTGCCCAGAGTGCCCCTGGCCTACCAGGCCTCAGAGGATGGAGACTTGCTGCCCATCTGTGTCTCCCACCCATAATCCAGGGGTCTCCCCAGGGGCCACACCTTGACCCCCATCCTCTGCACCCTCACAGAACCTGACCCAGAGCCACACGTGGGGAGACTCAACTCCTCTGCTCCTCGAAGGAGTGACATTGACATCTGTTCAGATGCTCCTCACAAATCAGGCTTCTGATGTATGAAATGTTTTCGTGTGATTTATTGCTGCTTCCAGGAAGAAAATCTGAATTTAGACCAAGTCATCAAATTACTTAGTATTTACAGCCCCACCCATTAATGTGAAATTCTGAAGCCACCATCTCCATTTGTCTGCTCTGTTCCTGCATCCCAGTAAATGGAGCTGGTGTTCCCTAGTGAATTACCAGCCGGCATGGCGGTGATTGAGTTTAACTTCCCCGTGGCATCTGACCATTGGCACGGGTTGACTCACAGGGGACAATACAGACCCCTTCACACACACACCCCAGGCCGTTTCCCTGGATTGAACGGAGGCCCGGCTGGGGACTGAGAAGAGCATGGAGAGCTTTGGTGCCAGATGCACGCAGTGGCTGATAGTGAAGGCACGACCTGGCTGACGGCTGCCAGCTCTTCTCTGCCGGTACCAGAATGAGAGCTGAAGCAGATGCCACCTCGGTCCTAGGGAGCCCCTCAATGGAGGGGGGTGTCCAGGTGGGTGGGAGGGTCACTCCCACCGCGCTCTGTGCCTAAGGGAGCCCCGAGCCTGGGCAAGACCCCATTAGTGCAATATTGGAGGAGTGGGCGGAATGGTTATTTTCTAAACTCTCAGGCTTCTCCCAGGGTCAGCCGTGCTCTCCTGGTGATGAGGCCCTGCTGTTCTGCCCCATCGCTGGAGTCTGGAGTCAGCCTGGGAGTCCCCGGGAGGCTATGAGTCACTTTTTTGGTGGGCCAGGCTCAGCGAGGCCAGGGCTGCGGAGGGGAGGCCTTGCCCCAGGACGGCTGGTGGGGGTGGTGCCCAGGACCAGGCTCTGCCAGCACTGCCGGGGGGTTTCCTCCAGCCATCCTGCTGTGGGCAGCTTGTCCCTGTGGCCTGTGCTACCCCACCCCAGCCTCCCCCATCACCCGCCCCTGCCGATTGGGTCTGTCCTTTGCTTTCCTCCCCTAGTGATGAAGTTTGGAGGTGAAGTGCACAGCACGCGTGACTGCCCCTCCCGTGCCACCAGCACAGAGACGCGAGAGACCCACGGAAGGACGTTTCTCCTCTTTCCTCACTTAGAAATTGTTCACAGATTGTTCTGGTAGAGTTCAAAGTCCTGAGTCACTAAGCCAGGCCCTGCCCTGTGGGGCCCAGAAGGGTCTGGAATGAGCTGTTCTCTACTCACAAAGCAGCAGTGGCATGGTCATGGCCCGAGAACTGAGCTGAAAATGGTGAAATTAGGAGGCGCTCGGTTCTAAATGAGCGTTTTTCATGCTCAGGTCTCAGAAGCTGCTCTCCAGACGGTTTGTGTCTTTCTGTTTGAAATGCGAGCCGCCTTTGCTGCCCTTGGTAGGTGGAACCCTACCTTTTGATCTAGAAACTGAAAATGCTGGAGGACTTTTGGAGGTCACTTTCCTGGTCAATCCAAGGCCGGGGATCACAGACGCCGGAGCAGAGCCATCTCTTTTGATGTGATGGGACTTGAGGACGATGGGATCCTATCCTGTCCTGTCCGAATCCTATCCTGGTGCCTTCTCTGCCCCCGCCTGGGGTAACAGCTGCTCAGGCAGCAACACAGTTTAACCTCCGGGAAGCTGTTGAAGGCTGATTTTCTCCTTGTGATTTCACATTGTTCAGTTTTTAAGAACCTTCCATTTTGATGCAGTTAATGCTGAAACTTTTCTTCTGGCAGTCGATGACATATTTCCAGGACTCTCTCTACTACAAATGTCATTATTTCATCCTCATACCAAGAAGCCGGTTCTCCTGTTGATGACAGAACATGCAGCAAGTCTTTTCACATCTGCACCTTGTTAACTGGAGTACCAACGGCCACCCCGCCCTGTGAGCCTCGTTTAGAGCTGGGAGGGAGCCCCTCATTTCACACCTCTGCCCGCTTTTCAGCAGAAGTGTTGAATACGGATTTAGAAAATTATTAACAGGCTGGCATCAATATTAAGAGTGACTCGATATACAGGAATTTCCTGTGGCTGAACTGTCTGTCCCCAGACTTCTAAGTAATCGGCAAACACTACACACAGCCTGGGACCTTTGAATTTTCACAGAGAGATAGGAGGGTGCCAAAGAAACCAATCAGAAAAGGGTTTTGGGCCGGGCGCGGTGGCTCACACCTATAATCCCAACACTTTGGGAGGCTGAGGCGGAAGGATCACAAGGTCAGGAGATTGAGATCATCCTGGCTAACATGGTGAAACCCTGTCTCTACTAAAAAATACAACAAAAATTAAGCAGACGTGGTGGTGTGCACCTGTAGTCCCAGCTACTGGGGAGGCTGAGGCAGGAGAATGGTGTGAACTCAGGAGGCGGAGCTTGTAGTGAGCCAAGATCGCGCCACTGCACTCCAGCCTGGGCGACAGAGCTAGACTCCATCTCAAAACAAAAAAAAAAGAAAAGAAAAGGGTTTTGAATCCACATTACTCCACAGGGTGCACCCTGAATGAGTGGACGCATGGATAGGATATGACAGGAAATGATCTGACAGGATGTGGCTCGCTGCAAGGGATCCACACGGAACCTCCTGGGGAGTGGATCCCCATCGCACTGAGGTCACAGCTCACCGGCTTCCATGTGCCGCCCCTTCTGCAGAATCACAACCCTTGTGCCACCCTCTGTGGCCCCCACAATCCCGGGTCCTTTCCCAGGGCCTCCAGGCTCCTGGTGCACTTCCCTGCCTGTCCCATTGCCAGACTTCTCTGACATCTGGGTGGATGTGACTAGTTCTGCCATAAGAAGATCACTTCTTTAGTTTTCTAGGTCCTGTTTTCAGATAAGATCTAACATTTGTGATTGGTTCCTAATCATACAGCATTGAAACCATCGCCCGGCCCTCTTTCGAGTCAGGACTGCATACATATGTTGTTGATGCAGAACGCGAATGAAAATGCCCTCTGAGGTGGTTATGCAGCCTGCTGGAGTTCACGCGTGGAAATGCAGCTGGCCCTCCTTATCCATGGGTTCTGCATCCAGGAATTCACTGCCTTCTCCTCAAAGACCACTGGGAAAAAAATGGCATCTGTTCTGAGCATGCAAAGACTTGCTTTTCTTTTTCTTCCCAAAACAATAAATTATAGCAACTATTTACATAGCATGCACATTGTATTAGGTATTATATGTAATCCAGAGATGACGTGAAGTACCCCTGAGGATGTCTCAGGTTGCATGCAAACACTATGAAATCTTAGATCAGGGATTGGGCATCTGTGGATTTCAGTATCTGTGAGAGGTCTTGGAGCAAACCCCCCATGGATCCTGAGGGGCGACTATAGGATGCATGTATTTGCTGTAAGGGATGGGCTCACAAGACCATGGACACTGACCAGTCTGAGGGGTGACTATAGGATGTACATATTTGCTGTAAGGAAGGGACTCACAAGACTGTGGACAGACAATGGACACTGATCAGTCTGAGGGGCGACTATAGGATGTAGGTATTTGCCGTAAGGGAAGGGCTCACAAGACCATGGACACTGACAAGCCCCACAATATCCAAGGTGAGTCGGCAGGCTGGAGACCCAGGAGAGCTGCTGGTGTAGCTTCGAGTCTGAAGCCCGGCAGCCTCAAGACCAAGGAAGAGCCGGTGTTTCCGTTTGAGTCTGAAGACAGGAAAAAAGCTGCCTCCCCCTTCAAAGGCTGGCAGGAAGAAAGAATTCTCGCTTACCTGGGGAAGTCAGCGTTCGTTTTATTCAGGCCTTCAGCTGATGAATGAGGCCTGCCTGCCTCATTCACCAATGGGAGGGGGCAATCTGCTTAATTCACCCTACCCGTTCAAATGTTAATTTCATACCCTCACCCACACACCCAGAATAACGTTTGACTAAACATATGGGAATCCAGGGGCCCAATCAAGCTGACACAGGGAGGGAAGGCTCCTGCGGGTGACACCAAGTGTCACTTCAATGAGGGACTGCTGTGGCATCACCTGCAGTGCCCTGACCTCAGTCGCCTCCGCAGTGGCCCCGGCCAGTCCCTTTGCCGTCAGCGGAATGGTGCTGCGCTCCCCAGCCTCCCCCTCCACCCTCCCCTTGGCGCTGCCCCAGGCACCCTCCCCACTCAGGCTGGGGCTGCCTAGGAGGGCCCTGCTTAAGCTGTCTCCTTGCATGAGCCGTTGTCCTGCTTTCTGCTGGGCCTGGAGGACTGAGGTCCCGAGGGCAGAGGCCACGTCTTGTTCATCTCAGCACTCAGGACAGTGTCTGGAAGGAGACAAAGCCCAGTCAACAACCATGAATCCCACCCTCACACGCACTGCCCCCTCCCTGCTGTGCCAAACAGAATCACTGAGAATTTCCTCCTGGTTCTGGAAAACAGGGTATCCTCTGCTTTTAAATGCCCACTGGTGCCGGGGAACCCACATGCCAGAGCTGCATGTACACCAAGGGGTGTGCTGAACGGTGCGCTTCTTTGGAATCACAATTTGTTCTCACCTATCCCCTCTGGCCATCCTCACTCCTTCTGCCTCTCATCAGCTTTTGGAATCCCATCGGAAACCGGGCTGGAAGCTGTGCTCTCTCTGTCCTTCTCCTGGCAGGTGGTTCACTCGCAGACAGACCTGTGCTCCTTCTCAGGAGGCCTGACTGTGCTTAAAGCCTCTTTCCCCCTAAAATTCCGATCTTTCTGGGGAGAGTCTTCAGATCCTGATCAACACTGGGTGGACCCTCCGTCCGTAGACCACATGCCCTTTTACAAAGACAGTCTTTCAGTACAACATGAGAAACGGAAGCCGACTTCACTTGATGTCAGAGTTACGGTTTGCATTTGGGGATGAGAGCTTTTCTTTCATGTAGACTTCATCAATTTATTATACCATCAGTGTAGGCTATTAACTGGAGGAGGAGGATTTGGAAGCTGGGTTGGGATGGCTCTGCAAAGGGTACGATGAAAGAAGTATACAAAGTAAAGTAGAGGTTCCTCTTCAAAGACTTTCCTCCCCATCTAATTAGGAATAAATAGTAACTTCTCTTAGAAGCAAAATTTATTCAAAGACTTCTGCTAACTTTTTTTTTTTTGAGACCGAGTCATACTCTGTCACCCAGGCTGGAGTGCAACGGCACAGTCTCGGCTCACTGCAACCTCTGCCTCCGGGGTTCAAGTGATTCTCCTGCCTCAGCCTCCCGAGTAGCTGGGATTACAGGCACCACCACACCCAGCTAATTTTTGTATTTTTAGTAGAGATGGGGTTTCGCCAGATTGGCCAGGCTGGTCTTGAACTCCTGACCTCAGGTGATCCACCTGCCTCAGCCTCCCAAAGTGCTGGAATTACAGGCGTGAGCCACTGCACCTGGCCGACTTGTGCTCACATTCTTAAATATCTGCTAGCTGTGGTAAAGAAATCAATGTACTTTATGTTCTTAGCTCCCACAATTTAGCCTAAATATTTGCTCTGGCATGCTTATAATGGTCCAAGCAAGCGTTAGGTCATAGCCTGTTCCTCTTCCTTATTTGAAGGTGTTTTTACCTTTCTCAGCATTCCACAAGTTACTTCCTGCTTCCTTTGTTCTCCTCCGCCTTTTCCTCTTTTAAAACATTGTAAGTTGCTAGCCAGTCAGGACAGATACAGCATGTGAGGTCCCGTTCCAGCCAATGGAAACCAGACACAGCAGTAGGGTGGCCGCGCCAGGTTATAAAAGACCTTGTCTCCTTTGTTCGGTGTACTCTTGTCGCAAAACTGCTGGCCAGTGTACCCTTTCTGCCGGAAGTTAAAAAAAAAAAAGGTCTTGCTGAGGAAATTAAATTTATATTCAAGTGCTGTTACTTTACGGCACCAGGGAACAAGCATTTCTAACAGAAGGTTAGTGTTGGCTTATGGCATGCTTCTTGCACCTGCAGTCACATTTCATCTGCGTGCCTGTTGTACATCAATATTAATAATTAAGAAAACATTTTCTCTTCTTTTCTTTTTGTTTTTTTTTTGACAGGATCTTGCTCTGTTGCCCAGGCTGATATGCAGTGGTACAATCTCAGCTCACTACACCTTTGACCTCCCAGGCTCAAGTGGTTCTCCCACTCCAGCCTCCTGAGTAGCTGGGACTGCAGGTATGCATCACCATGTTAATTTAAAAACTTTTTTTGTGTAGAGACAGGGTCTCACCATGTTGCCTAGTCCGGCTTCAAACTCCTGGGCTCATCGACCCTCCTGCCTCAGCCTCCCAAAATGCTGGGAAATACTTGTAAGGCATAAGCCACCATGCCCAGCCTTGCAAATGTTTTCCATGATAACATTTTAATAGTTTGTTTGCATTTTTTCTTGCACATGCAGGAGGCGGTGCGAGGGTAGGTGTATCTGACTTGCACTGAGGGGCGGGAACATCCGCTTACTACAGAGAAGCATCTACCGCCGTGACAGGCTTGCTTTACAAAAGATACGAGAATCGTGCGGAGGTTTTGAAATTTACATTTACTCTTTGGAGTGAAGGAGGGGGTTACTTCTTTCTTTGGTTTCAGTTACAGGCAAAATAAGCGATCAGAACAGTAATGTGCAGACCATTGCCTGAAGGGACACTTGGGGGCGAAGGGAAATATCAGAGGTAGGGATGACATGCAGGGGTCAGAGCAGCAGAGCCGGGAGCCTGGAGACACAGGGCTGGACTCTCAAGGGGAACATTCTGGTCCTTCCAGGAAGGCTCCAAGAACGGGTTGGACCCGGGCTCCCCAGCAAGCCAGCTGCCTTGGTCTGGCTCAGCAATCCTCATGCCGTCACCTGGAGAAGACCCACCGTCCACCAGCAGCCACACCCACCCAGGAGGGAGATTTCTGTCTGGGGACAAGGACACTCTAACAGAACTAGTAACTGGGTCGAAGCAGGAGAAAAGGGAAAATGAAGCAGGAAAATTCAAAGTTGGATAAAGGGCAGAGTGAGTAAAAGCAGAGAACAGAAGCAAGGTGAAGGGACAGGTGGGCAAGAAGAAAGATAAAAAGCAGAGGTTCGGCAGCCAAAACAAAAAAGGTGAGATTCAAAAGCGAGCAAGGACCCCATGGTTGCAAGATCCAGGCCAGATCAGTCGGGGGCAGCTCTTCGGAGACGGGCTCGTGCCTTAGAAAGAAAAAGTGTCCTTCGCGTCACCGCGTATGACAATCAGCTACCTGAGGTTCATGCACAGGGGCTGCATACCGGGCAGGTCCTTAGAATTATGCGATGGAGGTGACTCACAAGCACAAAGGAGCCAAAGTAACTAAGCAGCACACCCACCTGATCAAGAAAGGGCAGACACGGCTAGAGATTAGGCGGCCTTGGAAAGAGAAGGACAAATAAAAACACTTGCAAGTACCTAACTACACCAAACGGATGCCGATCTCGTCTTGCAGAGGTCAGTCCACTCTCCCCTCCGAGAGGGGCACACTGTGCTTCTTTTTTTTTTTTTTTTTTTTTTTTTTGAGACGGAGTCTCGCTTTGTCGCCCAGGCTGGAGTGACACTGTGCTTCTTACACTGCACCTGCCTTGCTGTGCTATCTGTGTGTGTCTCATCCAGTTCTTTGTACCAAGAGCCTGGGCTTGTGTGGCACCATCTGGTCAGGGGGTGACACTGGTTTTTTAGGGCAGCACCATAGCGTGGCAGGTGAGCGTGTGCACAGGGAGCCCCGGCCTGCCCCGTGTTCCTTGCGTTCCCCAGGGCAAGTCACTTCTGCTGCCCATGCCTCTACCTCACTTGCCTGCAAAGTGGGGATAATAACCGTGTCCAGCTCATAGATTGTTGTAGGGATTAAATGAGCGGAGGCGTGAGAAACGCTTAGTGGGTCAGCTCCTGGAATTACCTGGCATTCTTTGCTTTCTTACACTGCCCCAGCAATGTAAGACGGGGCACATGACGGGGGTGTGGAGTTCCACCTGCCACAGCTGTGAGTGGGGATGGGGGTTAGGACTGCGCTAAGCTGTTAGGTCTGTCCTTATTACTCTCGCTAACATACAGGCCACCTGGAACTTTAGGGTTAAAATTTTCCTAGGAAAATAAGTCAATAAACAATCAAGAAAGAGGCAGAACGTGAGAAGAGAGTGGGTTTTGGGGAAGGTGAATTGTCATTACTGCACGCCTGGCCATGAGCTTAGCAGACACACTTTAATCCACCTCAGGGATCATGCTGCACCCATCATCGGATGTTTGATATGTGATCATTGCAGCCGCATCTGTATGTTCATAGTTTCAGCTCCACCTCTTGGTTAACTTTCAGAGATTTCAAACATGTTTATTCAAAATGTAAGTAGAAAGTGTGAATCAGAATAAGGACCCCAGTCTTGCCGTCCAGCTCTGAGAGCTCCACTCAGCTTCCGACGCTGACCTTAGCACCCTGTCAAAACCCTGACTCCAGGGCATGAAATAAAATTGTGAAAATGACGGGTAAGAGGAGAATCCATGGCTGGCCTTTCCTAGTTATGCAACGCATTTGACAAATTTATGAAACTCAAAACGTAGTAATTTTCACGGCAAAGTTGCAAAAGAAAAGATTTGCAAATACCTGGCAAATGTCCACGCAGGAACGAATGGGCAGGGGTTCCATGAGCATGCAGCCTAGGAAATCACGGCTTCACATCAAGTAACTGTCAGAGCACTGCAGGGACATTCAAGGCCCCAAATCACAGGGTCCATTAGCCAGGGAATCCCTTGACAATTACACTTCTGCTTCCACAGTTGCCTTCTCTCCCCCTTGTAGAGGCCAAGATAATATCACTTGTCAGGTTGCACTTACCTTGGATCTGAGCAGATTTTATTTAAACACAGGCTCCTACCAAACCTGTGGCACCACCTTCCTCCCGACGGCTCCAGTCCCCTGCAGGTGGTTCGCTAGTTCTGCAATCGGTGGGTGTCCCAGGACTCCGGTTTTTAAGTCCTCCCCAGGCAAGCCTGCTCCCAAGCTGTTGTCCAGGAATAATTAACAACAGCATTTAGATAACAAGGTTTCTCCTGAATCTGCACATTAATTGAAGAAGAGCTCACTGTGGCAGTGACGTCGGTTGTGACAAATTGACCCTCACTCCTGCTCCCCGGGCTGTGCAGATAATCTCTGTGCTGTCAGTTTGCTGTATTATTTTGGAAGGCAAGATAAGCAGCCTCTTATAAATTAGACCACATGGACTTTGGAAGAGTTTCTCTTGAAGCAAGTTTTCTGTAGCCTGCTCAGTATTATTAAAATGATGCTTGCGTTTTACTAATGTCCATTGTGGTGGTGGGATAGAGACAGTATGAGCGGAAGTACAGGATTCACACCCAAATGTTGCCTGCAGAGTCATATTCATTTACAAGAGCAAATCTCTGAAACAATGTGGCCAGATGACAGAATCTATCCAAATGGAGTGGAAACTTGAAGAGAAAAAGGTCAACAGACACAGAATTCAAGTCAGTTGATGGGCATATTTTATTTTTGGAAAAACATTTTGTCAATTATCTTATAGGTCACAAACAATTGCTAAGTAACCAAAAGTTGCAAACTTTTGGTTTAAAAAATCTCAACCCGGAATTTGTAAGTTCAGTTTGCATGTGACCTGCAACAAGTAGGGGGTGCAGTTCTGAAGGTGCTGACTCCTGCCCCATTGAGCACAGGCATTGAATCTCCCTGGACCTCAGCTGCAGGCTGGAGGTGTAGGGCAAGCCTGGCTCTCACCGAAGCTCACTGCTTCACTTGCAAAGACTTCCAGGTGGGTGCTCCTTGATAGGCAGGGAGCTGTGGAGGTGTAAGGCAAGTCTGCCTCTCACCGAACCTCACTGCTTCACTTACAAAGACTTCCAGGTGGGTGCTCCTTGATAAGCAGGGAGCTGGCATTGGCAATGTGGCTATTTGATGAATGTGCACCGTGACTGTCTCCCTGAAAAGGTCTTTGCCCATGGAACCCTCAAGTTTGGTGTCCACACAGAGGGGCTTGTGGGTGACATTCCCTGGCAGACACTTTGAGAGCCAGACTAGCCTGTGTGTACTGAGCGTCTTTGAATGAGTAGCACAATGCCAAGACCTGAACTCCTTCTCCTATTTCTTATAACACGACCTCTTTTTATGTTAAAAATATTAGATAGTAATCATGAGACTGGACGAGTCTAGCTGGAGATTGAAACTTGCATCAAACATAAGCTCTCAAGTTTTTTGAGTTCAAAGGGCTATCACATGGCCTAGAGATGGAGCTGGGAAGTGTCCACGGTGGTCATGCCTTGTGTCTGCTCATTGGGGGCTTTGTGTCATTTACCACTGTAAGGGTTCTCAGTGTGGATCCTGCTCAGCCCAACTTTCAACAAATGATAAAATAATCCACTATGAAGTCTATTGGGACTGAGAGTGGAAACGTGCCCACACTTCAGGCCCACTTAGGTGTGGCCTGGCCCTGGACAATGAGGTGTCTGGATTGAGTCAGCTCTTAACCAAATAGGCTCTGTTGAGCTGTTTTACATCATGACTGGTTTTGAGGCTTCAAAGTGAACTTGGAATATCATAGAAGTCCATCCATCCATCCATCCATCCTTCCATCTTTCCATCCATCCATCCATCCATTCAACCATCCATCCATCCATCCACTCATCCATCCACTCATCCATCCACTCCTCCACTCATTTACTTAATTCAACATATATTTGTAGGCAGCTCCATGGGCCAGGCTCTGTGCCACATGACAAGTCTACAATAGTGAACACGAGAGACACAGTCCTCGGACTCCAGAGTTGACAGCAACATGGTGAGACGCAGTGCAGTTGGCTGACAAGTGCCCTCTCTCCAGGTGCCACGTCCTAATTCACAGGACCTGTACATGCATCACATTACGTGGCAGAAGGGCCTTTGGAGGTACGATGTGGTGAAGGACCTGGAGTTGGGGAGATTCTCCTGGACTGTCTGGATGGGCCCGCTGAAATCACAAGTGCCCTCATAAGAGGGAGGCAGGAGGTCCGAGTCAGGGCACAGGATGGGACAAGAGATCAGAGAGCCAGAGAGAGACGTGAAGAGGCCACATGGCTGGCTCTGAAAATGGGGGCAAGGCCAGCAGCCCAGGAACACAAGTTCCTCCAGAACTTGGAAAAGAAAGAAACCACTTTTCTACAGAGGGTCCAGGAGGAACGCAGCCCGACTGATGCCTTGACGTTAGCCCATAAAGTGACTTTGGGCTCTGACCTTCAGAGCTGTAGATGATAAATGTGTGTTGTTTTCAGCTACTGAGCATGGGGGCATTTGCTGAGGAGCCACAGGAAATGAAACAGGGACAGTGCCGAAGACCCTTAGAGCAGGGTGGAACTGGGGCTGTGACGGGGCCTCCAGGCTCCTTCGAGACTTCCTGGAGCAATTCCTTCCCCATGCTGGAGTGGACGCGGGGTCAGGGAAGATACTCAGAAGAAAGTAATGGGTTGAGGTTTGGAAGACAAGAGACAAGGTGAGATGAGAGGGTCTCAGCCACAGACAGCAGCGAATATTAAGGCCGGTGGTCAGATCAAGTGGAGCCCACCTGGGGAACAGGAAGACCCTCAAGAGGACTGGGATGTGGAGGGAAAGGGGGCCCAGGTCTGAGGTGACAGAGACCGGTGGGGGTGGACCTGCAGGGCCTTGGGGACAAGCTGTGACCCAACATTTGTGCACTGAGCCAGGAGCTACTCCAGGTTTGTGTGTGTGTCTCAAAAAAGGATCGCTCTGGCTTCGGAAATGGGAATTGGATTAGGGATGCCCAAAGCATCTCCATGAACACACAGAAATGCCCCCTGAATAAGGAGCCCCCAGGCCTCCACACCGTCACCAAAGACCTTCCACAGTCATTTGCGGCAGGAAGGAACACAGCCAGGGGGACAGTCTGGACATCGAGGGATTGCACACGCTTTACTTCTGCCATTCAGGCACAAACTCACCTTCTGCATGCAACATTCAGCTCTTAATTCTCAATTTGAAAACAGTGAAGGTTTGTTGTAAAAAATAAACAAACAAACCAAAAACACACACCCCAGACATTCCCCGGCTGCTGCTATTTCTCTTACTCTTTCCCTTCAGGCTGGTGCCAAATCCCCGGCCACGCTCCCCACACTCCCAGCCCTGTTCTTCAGAAAGCTGCTGCTTAGGCAGGGGCTTTTGGTTAAACACACAGGGACATACAAGGTGGGATCCCCATCCGGGAAGCGGATCCTGACCATTCCCGGGAGAGCAATGGCTTCTGTTGGTGAAAGGAACATACAACTTAGAGTCGGGCACAGCAGTGGCCCTAAAAGGGCTGAATCACGAGGATGTTCAGGTAAAGAGAAAAGAAGAGCAGCCCCTCCCCAGCCATTGCTCTTGGAGGTAACAAAGTGGCTTCCATCTGGTTCATTCTACAGACAGAGACAGGTAGGTGCTGGCGGTGCTGGAGACCGGTGGGCTGCCCCATTGCTGGCTTCGTGCAGAGTTGGGGCTTTGACACTATCATGACAGTCTCACACTCAGCCCTTGTTCTACAGACTCCCAAATGGAAAAGGCCAGGTGACAAAGTTTATCAACCCATATGCAAACGGCAGAGCACAGTGACGGGGACTGGAGGGCATGCCCCTAGGAAGACTCCATAAGTGTGAGAGGGAGGCCCACGCCTCCACCCCAGAACGCCCACTTTATTACATCAAAGTGTCAGAGACCGCAAGCCAAAGTCAAGTTTCCAGGTTGCATTGATGGGTTCATGAACACATGCGGCTACGTCTGAAATGGATTACAATGGAATTCAGAGAGATATTCCAATGACGGGACTTGGTTCCCTTACAGACCTGGCCTCCAGATGCCTGGCCGGCTGCCTTCCTGGGAGGTGGCGAGGGCCGTTCTCCTTGGAGCCACGTGGGTCTCCTGGTGCCATTGTCCAGAGACGATCAATGCCCTGGCAACTTCTAGAGTGCTGCACTCAGCAGGCTGCCCAGTACACAGTGGCTGAGCTAGCAATTAGCATCAACCACTTCTATCCACTTCATGTTTTATCACTCAATGTGCTTATGAACAATACTGATTCAATCAGACTTATTGTCTATAATTTGCTAGTGTATTGCTTTACTGCAGAGAAAAATCCCATTGGGGCTCAGATCTCAGCCTCCTAAAAATGAACTCTGAGGAACAATGGGCAATTTGCTGCGAAGGTTATTATTGGTGAGGCTGGAGAGCTCATTCTTTTTAGTGAGTATACTGAGCTTTAAAGGGCATTATGTATCTTTAGACTATAGTAAAAGGTATGCATTGCCTATAAATGTCATTGTCCCTAATCTTTGGATGGCAATATTCATGTTTCCGCCACTTCCAGCAAATGATCTGCATGATGTGAGTCATGACTGTGGTCCTAGGGGTGGGAATGTCAAGGTCTCAGTGCACCTCATGAAAACAGCTAAGTGGATGGACACACTATAGAACCAGGAGTAAACGGAAGAGTGCAGTGACGGAATGGACAGTTATCCGATAGTTTAAAAATACGGCTTGAACTGCAAATCAATGGATCCTATCACCTACTTCATGGAATTTACTATAATGCAAGAAGATCAACAAAGCTGGCGCCTATTATCTATGAAGGTTTCTTTCACATGAAGCCAAATCAGCAAACGCTATTGAAACAATCATCCCTGAGGGCTGAGTGACGATTTGTTCTTTGAAAGAACAAAACCCAAATAATAATACATGACTCTGATGTAGTTTCTGAGCACACTTTCCTTATCTAGGAAGCTGTCCCTGATATTTAGAATTTGGAAATACGTCTTGGAAGACGGTCTCCAAGTACCTCTAATCTGGACACCCAGCCAGCACTTGAATTTGCTGATAGCTGTCTTTGTAGCTTTCAGAGGAACTGATTGCCTAGATCCCTGAGTCAGGGCACTTGGGCATTAGAATCAGTGGAGAGTTTTCATGACCGAGCATCCTGTTGTGCTGCGATAGGAGCAAAATTCACTTTGCAATCTGCTGGTACAATCCCTGATGGAACTTTAGGGATGGCAGGGCATTGAGTATAGAGCACAGCATACTCACGCCTAAGTTTGCTCACATGCTAGAATCAGTCGTGGGGCACATCCACATCCACCACCTGAATCGATTCTCAGACCAAGGATGCCAGCCACAGAGAATGTGGTTCCTTGGGAAACGGAGGACTCATCCCTGACTCAAGCCTGTGGAGCAGTGCTGCTGTCAACACAGGGGTGGAGGTATCTTTTGGGTATGTTTGTTTCTTTCCCTTGAGTGGATACTCCATAGTGGGCTTGCTGGATGGAATGGTGTTCTACTTTTAGTTCTCTGAGAAATCTCTGTACTATTTTCCACTGAGGTTGTGCTAATCTACATTCCCACCAAGAGTGTGGAACGGTAGACATCAGAGACTCAGAAGGTCGGGAGAGTGCGTCAGGGTGGGGAAGGGAAATTAATTAAAGGGTATACGATGTATCTTATTTGGATGATGGATGCACTGAAAGCCTGGTCTTCACCACTATGAAACTATATAGCCATTTAACAAAACTGCATTTGTACCCCTGAAAATTATACATTTTTCGAAAAGATTGTGGAACACCGGAAGCTGAACCCAAGGTGGGAGCCCACCCACTGCTCCTCCTTTGGCCTCACTCTTCCACCTGGCTTTGGCTGGCTTTGGAGGCTCAAGTCCACTAATGTCAGGGGCGGGGTGGGTGCACGTATTCCACGGGGGCAGAAATCAGTCCATTGGGGGAGGATGGAGACGGTGCCTGCTACAAATTGTCACCACTAGCTCACCACTAGATCCTGGGGCTCCAGGCCAGAGGACTATGGCACTCAGGAGTCCAGATGGGTGGAGCTGGATTAGGAGGACAGGATGAAAGTAGCCCATGATGAAGTTAAGGCCGTTTAGGTCCAAGATGATCCCTAGAGAGATCTCAGGGTTTGGGAGGCAAGAATGGGATGGGGAAGCGAGAGCCCCCGCTGGGAGAGGGCAGCCAAGGGAGTCATTCTGTGCATCTGAGAGGCTGCACACGCTGCCGCTCTGAGCTCTGCCCCAGAAAAGTTACGGGCCTGGGTCAACAAGTGTTTTCTGAGCACCCACACTGCCAGAGGCCCCTGCTCTTGAGGTTGGGCTAATTTGCATTCCCACGAAGCTCCTCTACCAGCACTCCTCCCTCTGCTCCTCCCTTCTGCTCAGGTTGATTCAGCCGTGTCCAGGCAATGCTGCTCAGAAAGGCCAGTGGCTAGGAGGTGACCACTGCCGTGAACAGTGGGTCAGGAGTGCTGACCTGGAGGGGGCAGTGCTGCGGGAGCTGCCTGTGGGAGGGAGGCCTCCGTATCCATTACACATAGTGGGGGACCCAGCCACGGAGACACCTGTTTCCAGGCATGCCTGCTCTCCAGGACACTGGAGGAGATCCATGCTGGCCATGATGGAGGTCATGGGACAACATTTGAGGACATTCCTGGGAATAAGGAGCCACTGCCAGAATAAATGTCCTGCTTTCCAGAGATCCCCAAGGTGTGCCAGAAATTAATTACATGGGAATTAGCATCATCCAATCGAATGACTATTTTTCAAAGCAGCCTGTGGGTGGAGGTGTATCGCACAGGTGTAGGATACAAGAATCACTGCGTGGAGTTGGGATTAAGTTTGTCTCAATGAAATGCAAAGGCATAGCCTAGAGCGACCTACACCTTCTGTTGGCAATACCAAGGACAATGTAATCATGCTGTCCCCACAAAATTCCCCTCACTGATCAGGGGCTGCAGGATGAAGCACCCACACTGGCTCAGCAGTGGCTGAGTGACACCTCCGCACACATGGGTCCCTCGTGGTTATGAGTGTGAGTGGGACGCGTGCATTTGGTGAGCAGCGTGGGACAGGATGCAGGTGAGAGTCCGGCGTGGAGGCTGCATTCCTCTGTGGATGAGTTTTGTTGGGGATCCTTCCAAATGCCCTGGATTTATGATGTAATTTTAGTATAATTAAAACCTGAATCACTCAAACTATATAATTAATCACATTCAGCTTCAATCACCATTTCTAATTGATCCCAGGCTGCTG
This sequence comes from Macaca thibetana thibetana, assembly GCF_024542745.1. Classification (NCBI taxonomy): domain Eukaryota; kingdom Metazoa; phylum Chordata; class Mammalia; order Primates; family Cercopithecidae; genus Macaca; species Macaca thibetana. Next base: position 127,469,449 of record NC_065586.1, on the reverse strand, counting down.
GCTCTGCACCTGGAGATCTTGGTGACACCAGGAGCAGTGAGCAGGTGGCTCAGCCTGCTGCCTCCTTGCTCAAGTGCAGGGGCCAATTAGAAAAATGCTGTTTTGCTGCTGACCCCAGGGGAGGCAGACCTGGCGAGGGCACAGGCCGCACACGATGCCCATGGCACACAGCATAGATGCAGGGCTGCTGAGGGCAGGTCAAAGACGCAGCTGCGAAAGGACAAGCTGGAAGACCAAGAAGATCCCAGAGCTCCTTGAGTCTCATAAGAGCCATGTGCTGTCAAATGAGCTGACCAAGCCTGGCAGGTGTAGGAAATTGGACCCAAACTCAATTCAGTAAGCACAGCCCCTGCTAGAACTGCCTTCTCTAAAATGAGCCCTGTGTTTTATGAGAGAACCCAGTAGAATAAGCATAAAAGACAGAAACAGTGCTGAAGAAGTGAGGGGCTTGCCACGGCCAGCATCATAGAAAACTACGATGGTATGTGGCCCCACAGCTTCTAGAAAAACTTTCAAGGCGCTGACCAGACTCGTCAGAAAACCTATGAAGCTAATGCTGGAAATCACTGCAGCTCATGGGAAAATGGGTGTGGGAACCCCATGAGACACAGGATATTGAGGATGTTTCAGAATGTGTTCCGAACCTCCTCTGTCGCGGGTGGGGATGGCTTTCGTTCATCTCTAGGCTATTGTGACACCCCAGATTTTGCAGATAAGCCTGCACAGGAGCATTGTTTTAAAGTATAAGGCCCAGGTAGATCGTCACAGTCCATGCCAGAGTGTGCACCAGTCAGGTCACTGTGCAGGTCTGTGTGGGGGCTCAGGCGCTCTTCAGATGTGTGAAGCTGAAGCATGTTGAGAAAGGAACCTCTTTCTCCTCCACACAAAGGCTCTGTGTCCATTTCTGGTGGCCCCGATTTCTGGCTGTTATAAATGTCCGAGTTGGTTAGAAACTTGTGTCCACACAAAAGGCTGCACACGGCTGGTTACAGCAGTTTTATTCATAAATGCCAGGGCTTAGAAGCAACCAAGGTGCCCTCGGGTTGGTGAATGGGTGAATAAACGGTGGTGCATATCGATGGTGGAATGTTATTAGTGTTCACAGATACAAGCTATGAATTCATGAGAAGTCACCGAGGAAGCTTACATGCATATTACCAAGAGAAAGACGCCAACCAGAAACACGTTGTTCGAATCCAACTCTAGGACATTCTGGAAAGAAGCCAGCCAGAAGCACTTCGTATGATTCCAACTCTAGGACATTCTGGATATGGCAAAACTATGGAGGCAGGGAAAAAATCAGTGGCTTCAGGGGTTGGCGGGTAAGGAGGGAGGCATCGGTGGAGCATGGGAGACCTTAAGGGCAATGGAGCTGCTCCATGTGATACCGTAATGGTGGGTCCATGTCATGATGCATCTGTTCCAACCCACAGAATGTCGAAACAGTGAGCCGTCAGTAAACCATGATCTTTAGATGATACTAATGCATCATCACCGACTCGTTAATTGTAACACCCACCAGAGTGGTGACTGTTAACGGTGGGGGAGGCTGGGGGCAGGGAGAGGAGTACACAGAAAATCTCTGCATCTTCTGCTCAATTTTGCTGTAAACCTAAAACTTCTCTAAAGACATTAAGTCTTTTAGAAATGTCAGTGCTCAGAGTGCCAGGGGTTTGTCGATGATGAGGACAGCTGCACTGCAGCTGACACAGAGCCAGTGTCCCCTGAGGTGGGAGTAGGCACGGAGGTGGCCGAGGGGAGCTGGACAGGGCAGGAGCCCTGGGAATGGCTGGGAGGGGGCACAGGGGTCTCGGGGTCTCCAAGGGAAGCCCTGCGGAGGAGCAGGAGAGAGCGGGATGCTCAGGCCACAGGCCATGGTTATGCTGCAGCCAGGGCGCTGTTTCCGTCACAAGAGGAAAAACACAGCACACCATGGAGCCAGCCCAGGTGCAGTGAACACAGCTAAGACTGGTTTAGAAACAAAAACACAAAAAAGAGGCCCCCTGCGTGCCCTCAGACTTGTTCTAAGGGCAGGAGCTGGAGACTCAAAAAGGGGACGGCAAAAAGAGATGACTGTAGAGCCCAGGGAGCTGCAGATGGGCTAACGCTGGGTGGGTGCTGGGCCAGCTTTGCCTTGAAGCTCCTTCACCAGCACTCCTCCCTCTGCTCCTCTCTCCACTCCTGCCTCTGGTCCTCCCTCAGCTCTTCTTTCCACTCCTCCCTCCACTCCTCCCTCTGCTTCTTCCTCTGCTCCTCCCTCTTTCCCTCCCTCTGTTCCTCCATCTGCTCTTCCTTCTGCTTCTCCCTCCACTCCTCCCTGTACTCCTCCCTCTGTTCCTCCCTCCTCTCCTCCCTCTGCTCCTCCCTCTTGTCCTACCTTGCTCCTCCCTCTGTTCCTCCATCTATCCCTCTCTCTGCTCCTCCCTCTGGTCCTTTCTCAGCTCCTCTTCACTCCTCCCTTCACTCCTTCCTCTGCTTCTCCTTTCACTCCTTCCTCTAGTCCTCCCTCAGCTCCTTTCTCCACTCCTCCCTCTGCCCCACTCTCCACTCCTCTCTCCACTCCTCTCTGTGCTCCTCCCTCTATCCCTTTCTCTGCTCCTCCCTCCACTCCACCCTCCGCTTCTCCCTCTTTTTCTCTCTCTGCTCCTCCCTCTGCTTTTTCCTCTGCTCCTCCCTCCACTCCTCCCTCTGCTCCTCGCTCTGCTTTTCTCTCTGCTCCTCCCTCTGCCGCTCCCTTTGCCACTCCCTCTGTGCTTTGCTAGCGTAAAAACAAATTCTGATGACTTTTTCCAGGCCATGAGTTCTGTCTGCTCCACAGACATGCAGAGTGGAGGGAAAACCACACAATACCAGCAACGATGAAAGAACAGGTGAAGTTGATGACATCAACCCTCTGTGACTCTTCTGGAATCCCTCAGCAGCAAGCTTTTCAGAATTCCTTAAGTCAAGTCAAATAGGATCTTAGAAAAAAAAAACGTTTAATATAGTCATCGGGAGAATAAAAGAGACAAGAATAAGATAAAGATTTGTTTTTATTTATGGGTCAAAAATCTTATTTGACATGAAGTAATTTGTTTTACTGTGACTTATACACTTGAGAACAGATTGTGTGTGTGTGTGTGTGTGCATACGTGTGTGTGTGCATATGTTTAAGTGTGTGTTCATATGTGTGTATGTTTTCATGCATGGATGTGTCTGTGTCTGTTTAGACACCGGGCTTTTAATGTTGTCAGGAAAATGAAAGCCACAGAGCCCCTGGAGGCTCCTGGAATTCTCTGACTTATCCCCTGTGCGTGTTGGAGCGAAGACTGGAGAGAAGGTGAGTGCTTGGCTGGTTCTCCAGAGCCTTGGGCTTTCCCAGTGGGGGTGTCAGAGTCCCCTGCAGAGCCCCTGGCTCTCTGGTGCTGCTGAAACACCGTTGTTATGCAGCATTTTCAATTAGAAACATTTCACATTGGTTAGCTCTAGAGAGAGTTTTAACTTTTTCCGGATAGTCATACAGGCAGGACTGGGTGGTAATGAAGACCTCAGTCAAGTTCCCAGCTTAAGACACGTTGATTAAAAACCTCTGCTTGTCTCTTCTGTGTGGCTTGTGAGGTGGGACAACAAGCGCCCTGCTTCCCAAGTTTGCATGGAAGAAGGCTTCAGCAGAATATGAAAATATGTGGCTGGATGGCAGCTGATAACGACTGGCTATGAATAACATTAGCCAGTAATTCCAACTGGAGACTGCTATCCTCCGCTTTTACCTCGGAGATTATTAAATAGATAGAATGAGTTTTTCAAAATCTTTTAATAGTTACACATTATTCTAAGCTTTCAATTTATGTGCCTTTCTTTTCCCTTTGTGTTTATTTATATCTGACCATTTCCCGTCAACTCCAATACACCTTGTACTGAAATTGCTTATTTTTCCGCAGGACACCGTTTGAGCCTCAGATATACAGTATCTGTAGCAAAGGCCTCAGACATTCTGGGAAAACCCAAATGGAATGTGCACAAGAGCCCAAGCTCGGGTGGCTCAGCTCCAAGTCTGCAGAGCTGTGTAATTGCAGACTCCAGCTCTGCGTCTGGAAACAAAAACACAGGATGCAAACAATTTCTGGAAGGAGGCACGTTGCATTTGGTTTTGGTGGCTACAGCTTGAGATTAGAGAGTGTTCATTATGAAAAATTTGTATACAATTTCTAAATAACACTGAGGAGAGATGAGAAATGCTACTGAAAGTAAGTACTTCCCCGACACTGGCACACACACGTGCACACGTGAGCCCCACCCTGAGACATTTCAGTCCCTGGCCATCACAGTGCAGGTTGAACAAACAGCAGATCCATAGCTGGGAACGGTTGAAAGAGCCATTGAGTGGGGAAGTGAAGAGCATGGGCTTTGGGACCAGACAGGCCTGGGCTGAGCTCTAAACTTTGTTATATGCCAGATGTGTGGCTCCAGGCCTCAGTCTCCCCATTCATGAAATGAGCTGCAATGGCCTCCTGGGTTATTGGGAAGCTTCTAGGAGATGGGACAATTTGCGTAGTAAGCATTTGGTAGGTGTGATCACATTTTGAGGGAGAATCAAACAATTCTCTACTTGCGTCCTAATTCTCAACGTCGTGTGGGGACTTTCACGCCTGGATGAGGTGAGTGATGGTCCCAGGGTGCCTGGGATGCCTGGGACTTTCCTGGTTTTGAAATGGAAAGCCTGGCGTCCGGGAACCTGTCAGCCCCAGGCACGTGGGGATGGTTGGTCATCCTAGTTCCTTGGCACTCTCCACCCGCTCACATCTTCCCTCCCTTCTGGATCTGGGGACGGCCTTCTATTGCAAGACAAGTAAGAAAACCATGGGGAATAAGGGCTGTGGGACACAGTCTGGTTTGTTTGATTGATTGGTTTATGATCAGGAATTATAATGGGTCATTCCTTATTACATGTTTATAATTGATATGAAACTCTTTAGAATCTAAACAAGAAATAATTTATTGACACCAAAAGATCTGGACAGATGACTTTAACCTGGCTTTGATGGATTTTTTTTTTTTTTTTTTTTTTTGTTCATCGTCTTTTAATTTTAGCATGTGGCATAAACCCTAAAAATACAATTGTCAAAGTAAATATTTTCATTTAGAAAATTAAACTTTTGTTCCACAAGTTTGCAAAAGCAATACTGAGCATTTACCATTCTACCACCTGGTTTACATTCTTCTGTTACGTTTTAATAGGTAACAGTTGTGGTGGGCCCTGTTTAAGGTCATCCGGTTCCAAATTCCCAGAACCTGTGAATAAGTTGGGTTCCATGGAAGTGGGGAATTTGAGGTGACAGATGGAATTACTGTGATTAATTAGCTGCCCTCAAAATAGGAAGATGATCCTGGATCATCCAGGAGGGCCCAGTAGAATTGCCAGGGTCCTTAAAAGGGGAAGGAGAGGCAGAAAAGAGTCAGGGAGGGGTGACCAGCAGGACAGTCAGAGAGAGAGGGGTGACCAGCAGGCAGGTCAGAGGGAGGGAGGTGACAACCAGGACATTGAGACAGATGGGAGGTGACCACCAGGATGGTCAGAGGGAGGGAGGGAAGTGACAACCATGATGGTCAGAGGGAGGGAGGTAACCCAGGAGGTTGAGAGGGAGGGAGGTGACCCAGGATGTTGAGAGGGATGGGAGTCGCTGCTCTGAAAGTGGAGGATGGGGCCATGAATCAAGAAATCCCGGAAGCCCCTGAAAGGAGGAAAAGGTGCGGAGTGGACTCTGCCCCGGAGCCTCGCATCTGCCCAGCGAGACCCACACTGGACTCTGCTCTACAGGATTCTAAGGGAGTCACTTGTGTTGCTGAAGCCACCTAGTTTGTTGCAATGTGTTACAGTGACAGGGACCTAATACAACACTGTGTGAGGTTTCATTTAAATATATATATTTTTATTTATACCATTTGGTCCTTAACATTAGACAGAGGGAAAAAGGAGTTGGTATTGGTGCTTACTGGTTACCTGTTTCAGACAGTCCACCAAGAGACTGGCCCAATGCTCCCTGGTGCAGAGGGAGAGCGTCCCTAGGGGCTCAGGCACCCACTTTTCCCAAGCATCCCTGCAGCACTTTCACCCACCGCACTGAACTTCACCCGCTGCACCGACCTTCACCCGCGGCACCGACCTTCACCGCAGCATTGACCTTCACCGCAGCATTGACCTTCACCTGCTGCACTGACCTTCACCCACTGCACCAAACTTCGCCTGCGGCACCGACCTTCACCCACGGCATTGACCTTCACCCGCTGCACCGACCTTCACCTGCGGCACCAACCTTCCCCTGTGGCACTGACCTTCACCCGCGACATTGACCTTCACTTGGGCTGCCCAAAGGGGAAGTCTTAGGGGCCTGGGTTTGCTCCAGGGAGGGGGAAGTGTGACTGTGGGGTGGGCCCTGGGGAGGCCTGGGGTGGAGGTGAGGCTGGGGGCACCAGTGTGCAGACAGGGAAGCGTCATGGCCGTGGGCACATATATGGGCACTGGAGCACTGGGACCTCATAGAAGGAAAAGTCAGACAGAGGGAGGCTCACCGAGACCAGGTCGGGGGCGGGCGGGCCCTGATGATCCTGCCTTGACCACCCACTCCAGTGGACAGTTCTCACTCTTGATGATGCCCCCTTGGCCACACACCCCAGCGGACAGTTCTCATCCCTGATGACCCCGCCTTGACCGCAAATCCCAGCGGAAGTTCTCACCTCTGTGCTGTGCCCAGGGTGTGTCAGGGATGGGATCCAGGGACACTGAGTGGAGCTGCAGCCTAACAAGCCTCATTTCTGAACCGTGTAGCAACTCCTCCCGGAAGGTTTCATCATTTCCACTGTGCAGAGGGGACGCAGGCACCAGAGCCCACACAGCCAAGCAAAGGCAGAACCCAGGTCCCAGGTTCAAGTTCAAGTGTCTGAATCCCAGACTCCTCTCCTCCGCCACTCCAGCAGCCTCCCTAGAGGGCCTGGACCCTGAACCAAAGACAATCAACATGGCTCGCATGTCCGTGGACAGTGTCCACTCCTCAGCCTGCCCTTTGTGGCCACGGAGATGGGCTCCTCCTTGCAACTTCCGCCTGACTTCCAGTTGTGGCTGTTCCAGAGATTCTTGCAGCAGCTGCAGGGACCTGCCTGTTCCAGACACCTTCCCTTCCTCCAGCCTCCATTTCACTGCCCTCGTGTTCTCCCTGCCTACCTGGACTCTCTGTACAGACCCCCATGGTCAGGGTCTTCCTGCCTGAGAGGGAACGCCTGCGCCCTGCTCAGGGCCCACCTCCTCCCAAATGCCCGATAACACTACTGGTGCCTTCCCGCTGCCCCAGGCAGCTGCTGTCCTGGGGTGAGGTCCCCCCAGCATTGCCGATCGCACAGGGGGTGCTTTCTGTTTGATAGGTACCTGCTGGGGGTTGGTTGGTAAGTTGGAACAAATCAGTTAAAAAGGAAAATCACACCAAGTGTGTAGCTTAAGTCTTTTATTTAAAGTGAAACCTAACCATGAAGTCCTAGTGTTGCCATTTGGCGGGGAGCCAAGTCCTTTCCCAGGTGAGGGCCCGTGGTGTGAACCTGCATCTCCTGCCACTCATTCCTGCCATTTCCCTTTTCTCTGTCACCTGTGGTTACTTGTCAAAGCCAGAGTCTCTGTGTCATGACCCGGAGGTTGATGGGTCATTCTCGGCTACGTGATAAGCTGGATGGCTCCTGCCGGAACTGCAAGTGCTGCGTGAAGCTGCCAGGCTTTGGGAGGCTCCGTGAGCCTCATTGGATAGAGCATCTTTGCCCTCGCTCCCTTCACCTTTCCTCCCTGCTGGCTGTCCTCAGACGAGAGCCACAGACAGAGCAACACTGCAGACATTGGCATCGGTCTCACACACACACGCTTAAAACAGTTGAGACATTCACAAAACTATTTCAGTTCATTGAGGCACCCCTGGGCATGTTTTACCGAACTCGAGAGTCAAAGCCTTATCCCACAATGGCTGATCACCTCCAATCGACTGCTCTAAACTCATTTGACAAAACCAGCTTCTCATGGAAAATTTACAAACATTCCTGCCTGAATTACTGTGCATGAAATAGGACCACTGCAAGCTTGGCAATATTTCTGCTCAGGGCAAGAATAATTCTCCCATCTGGACCTACAATTTTAGGGAGGGAACACAGGTCAAAAGAGAGAACAGAATGAAGAGTTATTTCCTGGGCAGAACCCCTGAAAAGGTGCGGTGAGCGTCTTCAGCCGATGTTCATCTGAGCCCACTCCTTGGAACACAGAGTCTACAATAGCTTTGAAATTTACAACTGCAGCATAGAACTTGTGACTGCATGAATCAAGGAACTATCGCACTGGGAATGCCGCTGATGAGCTGTGAGAGAAATGAACAAACAACTAGAGCCTGTCCTGATCGCGCCCATGTGCCATGGCGGAGGTGCGGTGGTCTCGGGACCCTGGAATCCTGCTCCAGAGATCAGAGCAACCACGAATTGATCCTAAAGGAAGGACAGGGGAGCCCCGGTCCCGGGCTGCATTGCGTCCTGGGCTTCGGAGGAGTGGCCTGCTGCACCTTTAGAAGAGGCAGTCTTCCAGTGGTGTCTGCTGGCTGGAGGGTCCCTTGGCTGTGGGAGTGATGAGGTCACACTGAGCAGTGTTGTCTCCACATTCATAAGCTGTGCCTTGGATGCTCTGTGAAAACAACCAAGGTGCCAAGGAAATTAGAATAAGCATTGGAAGCAGGCGCATCTCTGCTTGAAGGAGATAAGACGGGGCCTGGTGAACACAGTTCTGATCTTCCGATTAGGAGCACAATCCTGCCGCAGCTGTGGAGCCCTGCACGTTCTCAATGCCTGAAAAATTACCCTAAAATAATCGCATGGCAGCTCTTGGTCATCACTTTACTTTGACTTTTGAACATCTGATAATTAAGTGTGAGCCTTCTGAAAGGTGCCTCAGTGCTGTGGGAAGCGTATCCTCATGGTAACTGTTCCCTCAGTCTGACCAGATGAATCAGGACAGAAATTAGGTGTCAGATATGGATATTGCCTTTAGAAAGAGCCATCTGATTAGGCTGAGAATTGAGGATGGAAAAACCAATTTCATTCTCTTTGAAAAAAATATGGTATCTGATGACATTGTTTTTCTTGGTATTAAGTTCATGTGTTTGCAAAAACAAAACTGGAATTTCAAGGTTTAAAACATTTATTTTGAGTCTCTACATGGAAGATGAGAACATGAAGTAGAACATTTTATTTTTAAATTATAAACATTTAAAAATAGCATTTAAATACTGAACATTAAAGGCATTTTTAGTATTGTTAACAAGTGGATGACTATTGAAAGTAGCTTGTGAACAGGCTGTCTATTCATCCTATCTATTAATTCATCTATCTATCTATCTATCTATCTATCTATCTATCATCCATCCATCCTTCCATCCATCTATACATCCATGTATATATGTATGTATCTAGCTAGCTATATATATATGTACACATGTATATATGTATGTATGCATGTATGTATGTATGTATCTAGCTATCTAGCTAGCTATGGAGGGGTATTTACTATAGGCAATCAACTCATGCAGTTTTGGAACATGAGAAGTCCATGACCTGCAGTTGGAAGTCTGGTACCCCAGGCCCCAAGGAGGTTCTCTGAGGTACCCAGTACTCAGTACCCCAGACCCCATGGATGTTCTGTGAGGTACCCAGTACTCAGTACCCCAGACCCTAAGGTGGTTCTGTGAGGTACCCAGTACTCAGTACCCCAGACCCCATGGATGTTCTGTGAAGTACCCAGTACTCAGTACCCCAGACCCCATGGATGTTCTGTGAGGTACCCATACTCAGTACCCCATACCCCAAGGAGGTTCTGTGAGGTACCCAGTACTCAGTACCCCATACCCCAAGGAGGTTCTGTGAGGTACCCAGTACTCAGTACCCCATACCCCAAGGAGGTTCTGTGAGGTACCCAGTACTCAGTACCCCAGACCCCATGGATGTTCTGTGAGGTACCCAGTACTCAGTACCCCATACCCCAAGGAGATTCTGTGAGGTACCCAGTACACTCCCAGGAAAACCCTTAGTGATGAGATCAGCAAGAGTACTGTATGCTGTTCTCACCTAGGAGCGCTGAAGGGCTGAGCCTTCAAGGGAGAGGCCTGGGCAGGACAATGGCTTGGCCTTGTTCCAGGATCCCTGAGAACCTAGAAGTTGTCAAGAAAAACACATTTTCCCACCCAATTAATGTGGCTAATTTGAAGTGAGTCTCTAAAAGTAGACATTTCGGGGTGAACAGATTGTACCAAAGTGCAGCTGCATTTATTGCATCCCTGGGATCGTAAAGGGCTGGGATTTGTGACAGACGCGTCATTACAGAAGGTGCGAATGATGGACATTCGAGAGGAGGATGCGGCGAAGCCCCACCCACTTGAAGAGGCTCCTCACGCGCAGGCAAATGCTCCCTCATCCGCGGTGCTCCTCCACAGTCAGGATCCTCCTCCCCTGTGGGCCTGGTGCTCGCTCGTCCACGGTGCTGCTCTTCCTCATCCCTTGTCTGGCAAGGACACTGCTGGCTGGCAGCTGCCAGGTGGCCCCTTCCATCTAGAGCAGCAGGCCAGGAGAGACAGAATCAGGTACCCCTCTGGGTGACCATGGCGAGAATTTACCTTCCTCAAGAACTGCAGGCCAAAGCGATTCCAAAGCATAGATCAGGCCAGTCTGAGACCCATGTGATGGGACTATGGGACTCATCCCAAAGGGAACCTTACTCACAGGGAGAAAAGGTGAAGGGCTCTGAATCCATGAAGAGGACAAACACAAGCATCGGGGTTTTCAGGAACGGAAACACAGACTATTGTGCTTGACTTTATTTCAAGCCGTCCTCGGCATGAATAATCCTGCAGCCTCCTGAGACCAGATCCCATAAAGCAACCAACAGGACGTTTACAAGGTAAGTTTCTATTTAGTACCTCGAAGAGACGAGCAGAACCACAGATGGAGAAATCGATGCCTTGTCAATCAAAGTCTGCAAAAGCTCCCTGGCCCGATAAGCACGCCTCTGCTAATCACCGATGGAGACTAATCGACGCACGTCGCCGGCGGGTTTTTCTCTGCACCTGCTGTCCGCTCCCATCTCTTTTGGGCCGCTTGAGTCTCACACGGGCTTTACTGCAGCTGGCCTCCCTCTCCTGCCCCCTCATTACCGTCTGCAGCTCTGACCACACTGACCTGATTTAAACAGAAGAAAGGAGAGGCAGCCTGGGGAGAAGAGGGTGGGCTGCTGGTGCGGTCGTGAGTGTGCGTGAACCAGCGTGGCGCCCCATCCAGGAGACAGCGAGGGAGGATCATCCCACTCGTTCATGCAGGGAGTGGGAATGGGTCCATTACAGGCAGGGTGAAGGCGCTGCATTTTAAGGACCATTCAGTGAAAATCATTTCGAAAGCACAGAGAATCTTTCCAACGGGTAAAAGTATGGAAAGTCCTGCCACCAGAATGTTTTTAAATTAAAATATCACATAACTATTTTCCAAGCCTAAAGTAACAAGGCCCCATCCCGTGGGCTGCTGCAGTGGAGACATTAAATATTGCAGTTTACGTCCTCGAGGGCCGCAAGGTGCCTTTAGATAAAATGTCACCATTCCAGAGACGATTTCATGAAAATAAATTCCCATTTAGCCTTTCCGAGTGCGCTGAAAGCATGATTATCACAGGCAGCAAAGTACAGCTCCCTCAACAAACCAGGCCTTCCCACTCCCGGGTCAGGATGATGATCACTGTCCAGCCGTCCTCCTCTGCCATGTCTGCCTCAATCACCCTTTCCAGCTCAGACACTCGGTTGGACACACCATGGCAATAATCCCTAGTGGAGATACAGCCCTGGCCTCAGGAGATTGTAGCCCAGAGATGGAGGCAGACACTCCAATAAGCACACAGCTAAATGTCGGGGTCAATGTCATGCCTGCTAGAAGGGATGAATCACAGCTGCAGGGGCTGGTCTAGACTCCAGGGAGGGTCAGGGAAGGCTTCACGGTGGGAGTGGTGCCTAGGATGAGGTCCCTAGGAGCAGGGGATGGTGAAAAGGACATGGTTTGCAGTCACAGAGACGCAGACAGAATAGTGCTTGCCAAGGGCCTGGGGCTGCAAGGCAGAGCATCCATGGGTAGGCAGGTGGGTCGGAGCAGAGAGAAAAAGTTGGAGTGGGTGTGAGGTTCAGCTGGGGAGGGTCTACCCTGACAATTATGGAAGGGAAGTGACAGCTCCCTACCTAAGTTTTTAAATAAACAAACTGTATTTAAAGTCAGGTCATTGGTGGAAATTTTGAAGTCAACTATGGTTTTAAAACTAATTGCATTTTATCATTCATACACAGTGATCTTGGTTAAGGGTTTAATCAAAATGTAGAGGAATTCAATTATTTAAAAAAAGCCCTGCTCAAGGGGATAGAAAATCTCATTTTAAATATCAAACTTTAATAATATAAAGTAAGAATATCCCAGTAATTACAAAAATCATATTTAGCAACTGGCTTGGTATATTTTTAAATTTTATTGTGATGAAACATATTTTCTCCATTTATTGTGCTTTGGGTAAGTGCTTACTGGAGGATGTGAAAAAGACATTTCTTTTCGCCACAAGACTATATAAGCTGCCCTGATTTTGCAGACCAAGGCCAACTTGAAGAAAACAGTCTATTAATCAGAAGGTCGCCTTTTCGGGCACTGTGGGTTGTTTGTGACTTGAGTGAGGAGGACACTTTTTGAGATGGTGAAATGAACAAAGTTTGCTCATGATAAAAAGAAAACATCTTAAAATCCTTTGTAATATGTGGCTTAGTATTAAAAATGGTAGAGGAAGAAAAAAGTAGAAATTAACATTTTTTTCAACTTAAAAGCCTTAAGGGACTAAGGTTCCAAATGTTACCTAACAGAGAAGATGCCAGCCTGGGACCCGGAAGCTGCAACTTCTCTGCCCTTCCTCCTGTCCTCCTTGCCACCCCAACCCCACTGCAGACATTGATTGGAGCCTTTCAGTGGGGCCTGGGCAAGGAGGGTGGGGGCTGATCCCCAGAAGGGTGCGTTTTGGTCTTGAAGGCTGATTGGCCAATGCCTTGGGCTGGTGCGCACAGATTGCAGAGTTCCGACCCCTTACTGGGGTCAGAGGTTGGAGCAAGGAGGATTTCCTGCAGACAGAGGTTTCTGACCTTGGCCACACAATGGAATTATCGGGGAGCATTTGAAAACGAAGCCTGGATCGAACCTGGAGCAATGATTCAGAATCTCAGGAAAGCCACCAGAGCTGTATCTTTAGGGCTCCCTGGGTGATTTCAGTGTGCACACATGAGAGAACCTGGTCATGGAGGTGATGCTGGGGCTGAGTACTGAAGGAGGAGGTGGAGTCAGTGAGGCCGAGAGTGTGGGGCATGGAGAGTGCTCCTGGCATAGGTGGGCACACATTGGGGTGGGAAGAGGCTGCTGGAGCTGGTTCTGTCCCACTTTCCTAAGGGCTTGTCTGCAGCCACTTACCCCGTCCAGGAGTGTGCACCTTGAAGAACCATAGCTCTCACTGAGGACCTGAGGGACTGCAGACTGCAGAAGTTCCACAGGGATGGGGGCCCTTTCCAAGCGAGGAATGACTCTATGCCCGTTCCATCTTGCCTTCAAGCAGTGACCTGCATTGGACACAAACCTCTTTTTCCCTTGAGACCCTGCATGTGTCCCTGGGAATCATGCCTGCCTCCTAGATCCCTGGCATCCTGGGATACAGGGCTCCTTCTGGGGCACAGGCTGTAGCTCCCTGGAGTACTCCCAGCCACGGAAAAGCTCCTGGACTGCCCTGGAGCACCCTGCTGCAAGTGGACTCTGTGGCTCGACGATTTCTTGTGAATCGTAGTGTGCATTTACTGAGAAGAAGGTGGGATTTTCGAGTGGAGATCCAGCAAAGCTTGGTAGCAATAAGAACAGCTGATGTACCTGAATTATGCAGATGGCAAACTGACTCAGGAAATCTCTTGTCTCTGCTGCTAATACTGTGAGAGCAGAATGTTAGCACTGAGGGAAATTGAGAATCCGGTTCAGTGCTGTCCAAAGGCAAGGCCATTGTGAAAGGGAGAATGTCAGAATGAGGAGGGGGAATGCTGCCACGTGGTCCACTTGGCCATCCATTTGTTCATTGGCTCCTGGTGGTGAGGCTGCCCAGGATTGCCCGGGGTGCACGTGGGAGGGCATGGAGTGTTGATGGGCGTAAAGACACCCTCAAGTGTTCCTGAGTGCGGGGGAAACTGAGCACCTGTTTTGTTACTGCCATCCCTTGAGATCCGTAGGGTCAGACAGAATGACTGAAGTTGCTACAGTGAATTCTCAGTGACACTGCACTTCAGTGAGATTTGCACACTGTATGTTTCACTCTTACCTCTGGAAGGCTGCAATGTGGTTGCATAAGAATGACTTTCAGCAGCTTTTCTTGAGTGACCACCAAACAATAAGCCAGGGGTCATCACCAGTAAATGTCGCATGTTAAATTACATTTTGAAAACACCGTGTTGAAATAAATAAATAGTATTCTTTGTGGCAAAACTCTTCCGAGCCTGTAATAGCTAGCATGCATTTTGGATTCCTAAGAGGGAGATCCTATAAAGCACTTTCCAGGTTTAGGTGACCACAGAACATTTCTTGGTCTCCAAGGCATCTCTTGGGACTATTGTTGCAGAAAACACACCTGGGAAACAGTTCTATAGCCATTTCAGCTGTGATGTAAATGAAAAGCATTGCAATGTGTTGTTATTATACACAGATAATGGCTGGGCGGCAAGACTCCCTCTCATGTCTGACTCCAGGGGAAGCAGCTCCCACAGGCAGCTGGCATGGAGGGAGGTTTTAAAGTGACAAAGGGAGCCCTGGGCAGCTGGAGGGCGCTGGGACCTGGCTAGGGGAAAACCCCCTGGGTGCAGTAAGTCCCACACATGCCTGGCACATCACACCACTGTTGCCTCCTCTTTGACCAGAGTCTCACCCCAGCTCTTCAATGACAAATGCCAGTAGTGCCATCCCAACTGGGTGCTGGGGACTGTCAAAGCCTCACCCACCACTGGAGATGAAGTCCCACCAGCCTGCCACTCATGTCCATCCAGCCCCCAAATCCCATTTCAGGGTCAGCTTCCTTCCCGGGAAGGGTTTCCTGGGAAACCAGAAGCAGAGAGTTGCTTTCAGGAAGTTGACTGGGGAGTTCTCCAGGCAACACCACCTGGGGACAGGGAGCAAGTAGGGCTGGCAGGGAGGAAGGTTAGCCGGAGTCCCCAGGGTCACTCCAAGCTGTGGCAAGCGGACTTAGCCTCTGCACCTGCACAAGGGGATTGAGGCTCTGCACCTGCACGGGAACCAGCTACTCCCAGGGAAAAGGAAGGTCACTCTAGCCTGTGCAGTTCCTAGGGAGAGACGAAGCTGTGAGCCCTGACAACACCCCCAGAAGCTGGGGAAAGGGCCTTTTCCTTCTAAGAGGACAGAGGACAGGATGCGGGAGGCACATCACAGCATCTGCCAACACAACTTAACACAACACCTGCCTGCTTCTTACAGAGTGAAATGCAGAGGAAGGAACTATGTTCTATAAATGGTGTGCACGTCTAAAACGTTTTAAATTACTAAATAAAATTTTAAAATACTGTATTTCTGCTCAACATCAAAGTGATTAAAATGTTGAATTTCAATAAATATATTTTAAAATGTGGTGGTATATTCTCAGTTTATTACTTGGCAACTTGGAATGCAGATTTGTATTCTTAACAATGTTTATTTAACATTTCATATTGTAAAGATGTCATTTCTCCAATAATTATCCTGTAATGTAATGCAACTTTTACCAAAATCATAATAGTGCTTTTTGAGAAACATAATAGCTAACTCTAAAACTTACCTGGAAAGATAGTGGGAGAGAACCCATTCTTCAAAACATCAAAAATATGTTATAGCTATAGTGATTTAAAAAGTACTTAATTAGTGCAGGATAAACAAATAAAGCAATGAAACATACAGAACAGAGGATCAGAAGCATGTGTATGGTTCAGGTCATTGCAGTCTGTTTTCTGCTACTATCACAGAATACCTGAGACTGGGTAGTTTATAAAGAACAAAGACTTATTTCTTATGGTTTTGGAGGGTGGAAAGTCTAAGATCAAGGAGCCCTCATCTGGTGAGGACCCTCCTGCTCTGTTGTCCCATTTTGAAAGGCATCTTCTTGAAGGCAGCAGGGTGATGGGAGAACCTTAGAGAAATGATCTGACTCCTGCAGCAATCTTATTCTAGGGATGTTAGCCAGCTCTGGGCCTGGGCAAGAGATGGAAAATCCAGCTTTGCACCTGTTGTGAGGTATAGGCACACTGGAAGAGCCTGCAGTGAAGATGAAATAGGCATTGAGAGTATGGCTAGGTTTTCCTCAAGCAAGCTGGAAAATCCCAGGGCTGCCCTGAGCTAGACGCTAAACGCCTATACAAAAATCTCTGAAAAGGATAGGAGTTTCTGTCACTTTCATGAGCCACAGGTTAGAATTTATGACTCACCAGGAGGGGAAGGCTGTGAATACACCAGACTCTCAGGTAAAAACCCTGGAGGGCCACGGTCAGATCAACTTGAAACCTGGTTTTAGTTAAACACAGTTCCTAGTTGGATTAAGGTGATCAATTACCATCTGTGGGCTTAGTAAAGATGAACCCTCTTAGGAAAAGGATAACATCATTAAACACCACAATATTTTATCCACAGTGTCTAGTACTTAATAAAATTGTATCTTTAGAAAGTGGTAACACAATACTGAAATTAAAGAGAAAAAATAAACTACAGAAACAGATCAATAGATGATGCAATTATCTGAGCTATTTGACAAGGACTTTAGTATAACTATGACGAGTATGTTAAAGAAAATAGATACAGAACCGTGGAAGACACATGAAAAAATGGAAAATATTACCAAAGAATAAGAATGTATTAAGATGAATCAAATAAACATTCTGGAATGAAAAAAATAATAACTGAAATTAAATTAAGAATCACTGGATGGGTATAACTGGGTATAACTGCAGATTTTTTTTGCAGGGAGCAGGGTCTCTCTCTGTCACTCAGGCTGGAGTGCAGTGGTGTGATCTCAGTTCACTGCAGCCTTGAACTCCTGGACTCAAATAATCCTCCAGCTCAGCCTTTCAAATTGCTGGGATTATAAGAGTGAGTCACCAGGCCTGATACATAACAGAAGAAGAAAGTATTAGGAAATGGAAGGTCAGGGTAGTAGAACATATCCAGACAGAAGTACGATGATATAATTGAGTAAAAAGAGAGAGTATGAGTTAAATTGGATGTGGCATACAGTTCTAAAATACCTGTAGTGGAGCCCCAGAATGAGAAGACAGAGTAAACGGAGAGAAGGAAAATTTAATGAGTAATGGCCATGAGTTTTCTAAAACAAGGAAAAGAATTCTAGCAGACTCAGGTAGTTGAGATTTGGAGGGCAGTGTATGTACAAGAAGGAATTTTCTCAGAGAAAGTTCCAGAAGTGTGCTCCAGGGTCCCACTGAGTCTTGGGCTGAGTTCTCAGCTAAGGACATATTAGAGTGAGATTCCTTGAGTCAGGACAAAGATGAGGTCAGGGGGCAGTCAATGGAGCAGGTCAGATCTCACAGGAGACATAGACGAGCTCCAACCGGTGAGACAGAAGGGACTACACTGAAGATGTACTGGTTTCAGTGGAGATGCAGAAGAACTGCACCTCAGAAATAGCTACTCTAGGCCTGCTCAAAAATAGCATGAAGTCAAAGGAAATAGTGAAATGAACAAACGGATCACTGACCCTTAGCTCACTCCACACGCAACACAACTTCAAACAAAATAGACCAAAGTGGAGAAGCTTAAAAATATAGATTTTCTAGGAAAAAAAACCAGGAGGAAACCTGGGATTAGGCAAAGATTTTTTAAGAATTCTTAATTGTAAGTGAAAATATTTGAGAAGTTGGACTTTATCAAAATAAACACTTCTGCTCTGTGGTCAAAACCATCAAAACATAAAAATATAAGACACAAACTAGGAGAAAATATTCCAAATGACTGCTATCCAGAACATAAAAATGACTTGCAACTCAGTAAGATGGTAAACACCCTAATTCAATATTGGCAGAATCCTGGCATTTCTCAAAAGGTGATATTTGGATAATCGATCAACACATTAAAAGATATACACCATTTGGTGACCAGGAGAACGGGAATAAAAACCACAGTGAGGGGCCACTACCTGACTCCTGAAAAAGCTAAAATATTTTTTAAAACAGCAACACTGAGAAAGGTGGGAATGCGGAACAGCTGGAAACCTCATACTTCAGTGGAAGGAGGGGATGATTGTGCAACCTGCTTAGAAAATAGTCTAGCTGTTTCTTATAAAGTTAAACACACACTTGCCACCACAGAGCCCAGCAATTCTGTTCCTGGGCATTTGCCCAAGAGTAATGGGAATGCATGTTCAACACAGTATTTATACACTTACATCCCTGGCAGCTTCCCTCAACAGTACAAAACTGGAAATGATCTCAATTTTTTTTTTCAATTAGAGAATGAATAGAAATATTTTGGAATATCCATATAATGGAGCAATATTCAGCAATAAAAATGAATACAACACTGATTTACATGACAACATGGATGAATAATGAAAAACATTATTCTCATCAAAAGAAGCCAGACACAAAACAGTACACATAACTCCATTTATATTTCTATGGAATTCTAGAACAGAACTAATGCACAGAGACAAATAGCAGCTGCCAGAGGGTAGGGATGGGAAGATTGACCAGAAGAAAATTGAGGACCCTTTTAAGGTGACAAAAATGTATCTGCCAAAACTCCAGCAAACTGTAAACTTCATTCAAATGAGTGCTTCTTACAATTTATACATGCTACTTCCGTAAACTTGATGTAAAGCACAATGTTGTGTGCTACCTACTCAGCAAAATGGCCAGAATTGAAACGGTAGATTCTATTGAGTGTTTGAAGAAGTGTGGAGCAGCTAGATCACTCATTGATATGATTTGGATGTGTGTCCTCTCTAAATCTCATTTTGAATTGTAATCCCCAGTGTTGGAGGTGGGGACTGGTGGGAGGTGACTGACTCATGGGGGCGGACTTCTTCTGAATGGTTTAGCTCCATCCTCTTGGTACTGTCCTCACGATGGTAAGTGAGTTCTCATGAGATCTGGTCCTTTAAAAGTGTGTTGCACCTTCCACATGAGCCTTGTTCCTATTCTGGTCATGTGACATGCCTGCTCCTCTTTCGCCTTCTGCCACGATTGTAAGGTTCCTGAGGCTACCCTGGAAGCTGAGCAGATGTTGGCGCCACGCTTGTACAGACTGCAGAACCATGATCTAATTAAACCTCTTCTCTTTATAAATTACTCAGCGTCTGATATTTCTTTATAGCAATGCAA
Organism: Macaca thibetana thibetana; assembly: GCF_024542745.1. Classification (NCBI taxonomy): domain Eukaryota; kingdom Metazoa; phylum Chordata; class Mammalia; order Primates; family Cercopithecidae; genus Macaca; species Macaca thibetana. The sequence goes on along the minus strand of NC_065586.1, from coordinate 127,449,998 downwards.
GAATTCTCTACTGCTGGTAGGAGTGTACATTGGTACAACTCTTTTAGAAATCTATGTGGCAATTCTATTGAACTGAAAGCATGTAACTGAGTAATTCCATTCACTGTTAAAGATGCCACAAAAAATGTGCACATGAGCGTGCCATAGTGTTTATTGCAGCTTTGTTAGCCAGACCTCCAAATGAAAGCCATCCAGATGCCAATGAATAGTGGGAAGATCACACAGAACACTGGAGGGAGGAGGTGCAACCACCTGTAGTGACACGGGCACATCTCACAAACCCAATTCTGAGTGTAAGAGGACGTGCACAAAGGAGCACACCCTGTGTCATTCCAGGCTTATGGGGTCCAGAGCCAGGTGAGTGTACGCCACACTGTCACAGGGTCTGGCTTCCCTCAGGGGAGGTGGGAGTGCGACAGGAAGTGAACTCCAAGGAGCTTCTACAGGTGCCGTAATGACCGTTTCCTGATCTCATTGCGGGTTACATCGATTTGTGCACTTTGTGAAATTTCAAGATGTACATTTGTAATTTGTGCAGTATTCTGAATGTTTAACTTACTTAATACAAAGTATACATCAAAACGTCAAAAGAAAATACATGTTTCAATAGCGAACAAAATATTTGACTAGAATTCAAATAAATACAAATGGGGCTGAAGCTGTATCAAGGTGGGCTGTGAGGGAGCTCTGTGAGTCTCGCGAAGGCGATGGGAGATTTGGGAGGAGACTGGGGACATAGCGGGTGACAGGAGACCCTGAAGGCAGCCCTGACTCCTGATGGACTCTGGAGGGATCTGGTTACAGGCACTTTTTTTGGTAGAACAATCTGGTGTGCATGTTTGCATAGGTGTCCTTGTATATGCAAAAGTATTTCATGACAGACACTAAAAACTTTAATTGTGACTCCTTCTGAGAAGCATAACTGGCCGTGTGAAGAGAGATGCATTTTATTGATCCTTCATTCATACGTTAAGTATTTACCAGCCATTTACCTAACAATTTACAGTAAATAAATTCAGCAAATGGAATGAACACAGCATCATCGTTCAAAATCAATAGCTTTACTTTGCGTCAATTAGAGAGTGTGACAGAGACAGAACCTACGCATAACAGGGGCAAATCTGCTTTGATGGTGCCTGTGGTGAGAACCATGGACGGAAGTGGAGAGGACCTCACACCAGCAGAGGCGCCTGACCCCACCTGTGTCCAAAGGGAGCCGCACCTCCTCCCAGGTGAACCATCGAGCACCACAGCCCTTACACTGCTTCCAGAATGTGCCTTCAAAAACTTAGTCTATGCTATGGGAGGTATTGGATCATTTCTCAGAAAAATTGTTTAAAAGCAGACAGTCTGTGAAGGAAATCAAAGTGGGTCACACATACCTCTTTTTCTTTCTATAGAAGCATACCATTTATTCAAAATTAGTGATGTCAAATATTGTTTAGGAGAGAAAAATAAACCTCTGTCAATGTGTGAGACAGAAATAAGTTTGGAAACCATAATGATGTGTTAAGGTTGTGCTCACCCCTACAATTTTTGCAAGTGAAAAGGTTTGGAAGGAAAAAGAAGTATGCATGTTCGTTAATTCAGCAGATGATAGCACAGGGTGCAGTGGAGAATGAACACGCTGGGCAGGCCCATTTGACTTAGTGCCTGCCTCTCTCACGTTTGGATTTCTAGTTTCAGTGACTAAACATCTCATTTAAAAAGGTAATAGAATGAACTATTTTCACTTGCTCCAGGTCTTTCATATCAACAAGCGAGCTGAATCCTATGATAACTTTATAAATGAAGAAATTCGAGCTTAGAGAGGTGAAGTCGTTGGATCAAGCAAGGCAATTAATTTAGACGTCAGCACATTGAATTCCCGACTTTCAAATTCCATGTTTTGTGTCTATTTCTGCTGTTTACTAAAACATTTGGTTTTTATTTTTCAACTGTGACAATTACTTGGCAAAGCAGACAACAAGGTTCATTCACTGTAGTTGGATGTTTTGCTTTTGTTGAGGTCAGAGGGCTCCCTGGCTGCCTAACGACACTGGAGACCTCCCCTTTCTTACTGAAGAATGGACTCTGGAACACTGTCATCCTACATGTAAGCAGTGTCTGTTTCTCACTTTCCAGCATCTTTCCAGCATGCAAACACATCCATTGCAGTAAAGTAGTGAACTGACCCAATGCACTGTGTTTAAGGTATGCAATAGGAATGTTCAGCTGAGTGCTGGCGGGGGAGAATACATGCTGTTTGGTCAATGAGTTGGCTTACTTTGGAAAAAGAATCATCAATCTGATAAGCAATGAGTACAATGTTTAAGATGTTTTAAATTCTTGTGTAGAACTAACTTTTCTACAGCATTCACTTTGTGAACCACCAGAGAAAAAAATAGCTGGGGCAGAAATGATAGTTTAATTTACATGTCAGAAAAGCAGCCAAGAAAACATTGAACAGCTTGAGGATACAGTGCTGCCAAGTAGCATGACTTAGAAATTCAATTCAGCTTTGTAAGGAAAATATTTCTCTTCCCACTTCTGCAGAAGGAAAAGTCCCAGGATCCTGGAGGCTGGGTGGAAATGGCAGTCATCACAGCCTGGCTCCCCATAGCCCCAGCACAGGCGCAGGATATGTGAGCCACTGGCTGTGGACACCCGTGCCACCACTGTCCACAAGGGGAGGGATGGTTGGAAGGCATTGGAACCCTGTTCTGCCATTGTCAGTCCCCAGCTTTGGTCTTGAATCTGCAGAAAGAAGAATTTGCTTCATTAACCTACAGGATCAGAGAGGGGCCACCACAATGGAGTTAAGAAAAGAGGTCCTGGTTCCCAGACTGAGGGCCAAGAAGAGGTTAAACGTGATGACGCTCACTATGAGAGTGTGTTCCTGCCATGAATTTCAAGAGCTGGTCATGCTTCATGTGTCTTCAGTCTCTGCATGTAGCTTGGCACCTGGCACCTAATAGGTGTTCCATTAACACCTGTTAACCGAAATGACCTTGAAAATAATGCTGATAACAGCAAAGTGAGAAGAACCTTACGGTGAGCCACTTTGAATACCCCTGTGTCCCTGGCAGACACTATACTGGGACCTCTGAGTTTGTCCTGGGCAGACACCCTACTGGGACCTCTGAGTCCTCAGGACAGAGAAGCCATCTGGGGCCCCTCGTGATTAAGAAACTTACTCAAGTCACACTTCCAGTTAGAGGCAGAGTCATGTCACAAAGCCCAAACTGCTACTTATGTAGAATCTAAGCCTCATCTCTTTCCAGTACTCTGTGATCGTAATGAAATTCCTGAATGTAAAAGAAGGAAAATAATTTTCAATACTTTATTTAGCTTAGAGATAGGAAGGTCGGGAGGTGTAAGCCACTGGTGAATGTAGCACGTGGCAAGTTTGTGCATGAAATAGAATGTTCCAGTATTTTTTTTTTCTCCACTCTGTAGGCTCCTTCACATGATCTTTGAGGCATGTGCTTTACATGAGGCACGTGCTTCACATGATCTTTACGCCCCGTGCATGCTGAGCACCACTGGGTACCATATACAGCTCCCGCTGAGACACAGGTCCTACCCTAACAAGGTCCCAGTCTAGCAAGAGGAGTCGACCTAGAAGAAACGGACAAGATGTGGCTTGTGCACATTAGAGGAATGTTCTGGCTGTCCTGAGGAACATCCAAGAAGGACTGGCCACCCTCGTCTGGGTGTTCGGACAGACATCACCAGAGAGGTGCATCTGACCTGGAGCTTGAAGAAGAAGCAGACCTGTGGATAATGGAGAAAGGACATGGGGCTTGCAGCAGAGGGAAGCTCAGGGCTGCTTGGTGTGGAGTCTGTGGAGGGGCGTCAGGCAGTGCAGGGACTCCTGTGCAGTATTCAAAGGCACCAGGAGGCGTTAGACCTGTTGTGCCTCCACAACAGGTGACACATCAGGTGTGGTTTTACAGAAATGGTTCTAGCAGGTAAGTTGTGTGGGAGCTGTTATGAAACAGAAGGGGTAAGCCTAGGATCGGGGGCACCTGGGAGCATTTGCTTTTCTCACTTGCACTCACGGGAAGCACCATGAGGAGGAAGGCTGAGGCTACAGAGGATGGAACAAGATCAAGGGACCAATCTGTAGGACCAGAGATGGACAGAGAGGACTGTGCTACAATGTCTGCAGTGGGCATTTGGAAGGCTGGGGGCATCCCGATCTGAGTGGGAGTGCAGAGGAGCCAGCTGTTCTGGTGTCTGGGGAAAGGATCATGAGCTTTGGGCATGTCGATCTGGAGGTGTTGCCTGTGCAGTTGAAGCTTGGAGAGCATGGACAGAGATCAGGGAGGGCAGGGCCAGCACAGTACTGGGTGGGATCACTCAGGGAAGACAACCAAGAGGGAGGAGACAGCAGGGAGTGCACGAATCTGAGAAACACCAAGGATCAGTCTTGGGCTGATGAGGAGAAGGCTATGAGATGGGAAATGTCTGGAGTCTAGTTGGAAGAGAGAAGAATCTGAAAACATGGGCACCAAGAAAGGCAGGGGTCCAGACGGGGGTACAGCCAGGGCGGATGGAGAGGCAGAAGTGAATGGCAGAGAAAATCCATCACTAGTCTTCGCTGACTATCATGCTGGGAATAAAGCTCAGGCTGGCCTCCCGCCAGGTGAGGCTGGGGCTGGTGATCATCAGAGTGTGGAAGGTTCTGCCTTCCTGTCTGAAATTGGGGCTCCTGGTATTCAAAAACAACAGAATGAATAGAGATGAATAAGCCTCTCTTTCCTGAAAGATCAAGGGATGAGTCACACAATCCATCAAAGTGCTTGACGTGATGCCCTGTACAGATCTGCATCAATTAAACCCTCCGTTGTAATGAGATTCAGTTCATTTGGTGAAAAATTAATTGAAAGTAAATATTGCCATTAAAATTCTCAGTACCACTGCCCTAGAGTCTTAACAACTTGGAAATTAGCCATGCCTGAGTGTTCCCTGCACAGTGGTGCCCCAGCCAGGGATCACCACGGGGTCAGCTGTTCCCAAGTCTGTGTCCCTGTAGGGCCACCACCATGTTTCCCCACGGGCAGCCACTGTGCCACCCAGGGTGCCCCATTCTCGCCCATTATGACGCTAGGACCCTGTGGACAGGACAGCTCCTCCTCCCCGAGGACCGGGGGACGTGAGAATGAGTAATAACCGTGGCCTTGGATCCAGAGTTGTTGCCTGCCACCCGCCCGGGGACATCTTGGTTGCAGGGAGTGATGATCTGGAGCAGAGGCAGGGCTGATGGGCAAAGGTGCTTCTCACTTCATCTGCGGGAGTGTTTAAAGTGTGATTGTGACAAACCAATGATCTGTGAAATCTCTTCTGTTAAAGTATAACTGCCACTGGGAAACAGGCCTTTTAATTGCTTCTCGGCCTTTTGGCTCAGAACAAATAGAAACAGGCCTTTCTTCAAACCTTCCCTTTCTCATCTACAAGAACTTCTTTCAAATTGAACCAAGAGTCTATGAAACATGTTTTCTCCAAATAGTATTATTGAACAGATAAAATTGAGATGGAAGAAACAAGAGTATTTTCTACATGGAATTAGCATGTTTCACCCTCAAGTGCAAATGAGCCTTAATTTTTGCAAAATACCTCCCTCCCCACCACCCCTGCCCCAGGACTGACCACTGGCTGGATTTCATTGGGCTGTCTGGGCTGATTCTGCACCAATGACAGAGAAGGAGACCTTGATGCCACCACCAGGACCTCTAGAAAGGGTCCCACTCTGGGTCCCATTCAGCCTCATAAACGCCCACCTCTCCCCAGCACAAACCTCTCTGGACAACTGCACCCTCTCATAACTCCCAAGCACTGTCCCTAGTTTCACACTTTGCTTCTTTTCACAGTAATGCACCAGCATGGGCACTGTGACTGCTACTCAACAACACCCAGTTCTTGCCTCCTTCCCAGCAAACGAATAGTCTCCGTGCCCTGACTGCTCAGTGTCAGAAGAGCTATATGACTTGCTCAGTCCAGTGGGTTGGGGGCAGGGTTGACATGTGTCGCCAGCAGGCCAAGCATTTAATCATCAGCATGAGAACTTCTAGCCAACCATGAAGCTGAGCACCCAGGCTGTGCAGATTCTGGACGGTCTGGCCTTTGTCCCTGGCTGCTGAGTCTCCACATGGAGGACACTTGTCTTGGGGAGCTCCTAGACCCGTGGCAGACCTTGCGTGAGGGAGAAATTCAGCTTAGTTTTTAAAGCCATGAGGTGTGGGAGATTTTTGTTACTGCAGCATAACCTCACCTGTGCTGACAGATACACGTGGCTAGAGCATTATAGATATCCTTTCCTGAGTGCTGGAGCCAAGCAGTGCCCTTTTCCTCTCACACCTGCCAAGCTGTTCCTCCATCTGCCTCCTTGGGCTTCTGCTGTTGCTGGAATGCAGCTCTGGCTGGTCACACTATCACCCTCACATTCTGTCAACCCTCTCACTGCCTCCCACTCTCTAGCATGGGCTCCATGAGGGCAGGTGCTGTGTCTGTCTCAATTATTGTTAGAGGCTTAATATATACCCAGGAACGTTTGTGCAACAAATAAATGAATGAAAGCTTTCTTACAAAGAGAAGAAAAATTGTATGATGCAAATGACTACTCACTAATTTATTGTTTATGTAAATTAACAGTATTTTATGTTGTATTTGTTTTAAACAGGACATACATATTATACAGAGACTAGAATTTAATTTTAATTAAACAGACATTTCTGCTGAAGTTGTTTTTGGTTTCCTCTTTTACAGTCTCACTTTGTTCATGAATAGTTCTGCTTGATACTTTTCAGCAATGTGAGAGACTGGAAGATAGCCACACTTTCATGAGCAAGTCTGCCTATCTGCCTCAAAATGTAGTCAACTGAGACATGAACAGACGTCTTCCTAAGTGGGACTCCAAGGGTGGTGCAGATGGAGTTCTGATCCCAGGATATCAGTCCGCTCAGAGGGCAGGAAGAACGGGGTGGGGAGGGGTTTCCCTCTCACCTGGTGAGTTGCACATGAAAAGGTGGCCTCATTTAGTCTTCAGTGAAAAGAACCTTGCACTGGTTGTATTAACTGTTTGCTCACCACACAGTCGCGATTTTCTTCTCTTTCAGCCATTTTTGAAGACTTGCCATGTGCCAGCATCTGAGATATCTTGGCAAGAAAGCCATAGGCCTTGTCATCAGAAGCTTGGAGCTTCTTTTTCTGGTCCTTAATATGCTTACTTAGCTCATCTACCCACAACGGGTCCCTGTTAGAATGCTTGAACACGCACACACACAGATACATGCACAAACACAAAAAACATACGTGCGAGTTCACACGCAGGCATGCACACATCTTCCGACTCAGAGCTTGGGAGTGGGCTGCCAGCCAGGTCCAGGGTACCCATAAGCCACAAGACACAGCTGGTGGCCGCTGAGTCTGAAAGCATTTTTTTTTCCCTAGACAGTGGAGTCTTGCTCTGTTACCCAGGTTGTTGGGCAGTGGTGCGATCTCAGCTCACTGCCACCTCCCAGGTTCAAGCAATTCTTTTGCCTTAGCCTCCTGAGTAGCTGGGATTACAGGCACCCACCACCACACCTGGCTAATTTTTGTATTTTTAGTAGAGACAGGGTTTCACCATGTTGGCCAGGCTGGTCTTGAACTCCTGACCTCGTGATCTGCCCACCTAGGCCTACCAATTTTTTTTTTTTTTTTTTTTTTTTTTTTTTTTTTTTTTTTGAGACAGAATTTTGCTTTTTTGCCCGGTCTGGAGTGAAGTGGTATGATCTCAGCTCACTGCAACCTCTGCCCCCTAGGTTCAAGCAATTCTCCTGCCTTAGCCTCCTGAGTAGCTGGGATTATAGGTTTGCACCACCATGCTGGGGTAATTTTTTTGTATTTTTAGTAGAAACGAGGTTTTGCAATGTTGACCAGGCTGGTCTCAAACTCCTGACCTCAGGTGATCCACCCACCTCAGTCTCCCAAAGTGTTGGGATTACAGGCATGAGCCACGGCACCCGGCCAGCCTGACAGCATTTCTGCGATAGCCTTCAAGGGAGCCACGGATGACCACGGACTGTCTTTAGGCAGAGGCTGCAGCGCTATTGTCATTGTGATATGTTGACAAGCTTCTGAGCTCTGATACTGCAATCATTACTTAATGGAAGGGACATTATCTGCTTCGGGGAACTTTGCCAAATGCTTCTCCTTCTCAGCTTCAAAAGACAATCTCGTCAGCGTGTGGACCATGTGAACAGATAATCGCCTGCCTTCAGGAGGTGGAGCTGCTGAGACAGGCAGGCCCTGAGAGCCAGAGCAGGGAGCGGCAATGTCCTGGCCGGGAGTTGCATGCTCAGCTAGACCCAGTGGTCAGCTCCCGGCCACCAGGAGTCCATTTAGCCAAGAGACAGTTCCACCGCCTGCAGGAGCCAACTCACACAAGCCAGAGTCTCACTTCCTTAATTAAGAGAAGCGCCTCTTGTTTTCTCTGCTCGAAATTTCCTGATGGGCACACACTCCAACAACCTTATTACTAGGTATAAAATGATAATTTCTGTCATGGAGAACACAAAGAAATGAGGAAAATGCTCAAACCCGGGGCCCCCTTGTGGCACACAGGAGCGCTTACCAAATGTCTTACTGTTTTTACTTTTGTAGGAAATTCTTCTCCTTGGTCAAAACCTCCTGTTTGGACAGGGCAGAGGATGCACCTGGCTTTGCTGCTTGCCCAGACACAAGGACAACAGGCTGGGCTAACCAGGGCCTTTACTCCGAAGGGCAATATATTTATTTATTTATTTATTTATTTTTGAGACAGAGTCTCACTCTGTCATCCAGGCTGGAATACAGTGGCACGATCTTGACTCACTGCAACCTTTGCCTCCTCGGTTCAAGTGATTTTCCTGCCTCAGCCTGTTGAGTAACTGGGATTACAGGTGTACACACCACTATGCACGGCTAATTTGTGTATTTTTAGTAGAGACAGGGTTTTACCATGTTGACCAGGCTGGTCTCGAAATTGCTGACCTCAAGTGATCCACCCGTCTAGGCCTCCCAAAGTGCTGGGATTATAGGTGTGAGCCACTGCGCTGAAGGGTAATATTCTTTATTCTGCTCTTGCACTTACAAATAATTGGCAATGAGAAAGAAAGACGCACTGACGTGAGGCCTTGAGACGGTGAACCTCGTGCTCGCCGGTCCCTGCCGCCGTCCGTCTCTTGGTGACATCCCAGCAGTTGCACATTTTATATTGAAACAAAGTGAGAGGCTGGGCTTGAAAACCTTCAGTTAACAGAATTGAATATTAATCTTCAGTAATGTGGGGGGAAACTAGTTCACCATCCTGTTCCTTTTTGGGGGCAAAAGAAGTCATCCCTCAGAGCTGGGGCATGTTTGGTTGTGAGCTGCGAAGTCCGAGAATCAGCAAAATATTTCTTGCTATGCGGGGGATGAAACAGTTATGCTGAGTAGGCATATTTCTCCACTGAAAACTGCAGTAATTGATTTTTAAAGCTACTGTAGAAAATGCCGCTTTTCCCATTCATTCCTCTGTCGTTAAAATGCAGTTTCATGTGAGCACATTTCTGCACCTATTCCCTTATTTCTCTATGCAATAACTAACAACATTGTCAGATTCTTTTGCTGGGATTTGCCCTCGTATTATTTCAGTGAAAGTGTCTTTACAGGCAGCCTGAGCCTGACTAAACAGCTGAAAGGAAAACATCAGAGACCGTCTTTGAAAAAGGACAGAGAAATGATGTGAATGGTGGGATGACTTTCAAACGACTGACAAATAATTAATAAAGGGAATGGCTTTGGCCTTTAATATCTCCTTACAAAGTAAAAGGTGCTGCATATCCTGAACCTGCAAGAGTCACTTGGGAGTCCAGACCTAAAAAGAACTGGTTCGTCTCAAGAGCTGTCAGGATTCCACATTAAATCTTATACTGAGCTGCATCTATGATTTGGGGTCATTCCACGGCAGCCCCTTATGAGATGTGAGCAGCTATGGCCTCTCTAAAAGCTTGTATGTGATAGCCGTGTGACAGCCCTGTCATCCTTGATAATCACCATTGGTTCTGGGTCTAGCATCAAGCTAATAGCAAGGGCAGTGCCTGGGATAACCATGTCCCACGGAGTGTTTGGTAGGGGTTCTGTCTCCCTCACACAGAGCATCACGTTGGATGTGTCTCAGTACCAAGTCAGGCTGCAAACAACCCCTTGTATGAATGTGAAAATAAAAACCCCAAGAGCAGTATTTTTGCCAGGGTGTGTCAGTTGAACTTGCAGGTTTTTAGAAGCCATTCCTACTGAAGGAATGGGAACCCTATGTTGTGCTTTAACTCACTCTCAATTTAAAGCTATAACTGTGCCCAGTGATTTTAACACTGGCTGGACAGTGGGGTCAGTTTCCAGTTTTCAGGATTTGATTGAGGAGTCCTCCTGGGATCCTTTGTGCTCTGTCCCCTGTCTCATGATCTTTATCAAGTTACTACTTATCAGAATATTGTATAGCAAGAGGCAGAGACAACAGCTCAGTGGGGGAAGGGATTATCAATGGCAGAGGACCAATGGCACAGCGCGTTTTGTATTTTGAGCATTAAAATCTAGAGTGAAGAAGTTACTTGTCCACAGTACCAGAACAAACTCAGGTGGGTCCAAATAGCAGAGGGATCATGGAGTTCTGGGACTGCACTTCATATGGCAGCCTGAGTTCCAGCCAGAAGCAAAGCTTGTGAATCAGGTGGCGTCCCCCTCTCTGTGGTGGGTCTCCCCCTTCATTCTGAGAGAGATTTCTGAGATAGCGAGAAAACAGACTATGTTAGGTCAGTGTCTGCGTCCTGGTGGAGACTCTCTTCCCGCCGGCTGTCATTGTCATTTCTACACTGAAACGCATCCAAGTGAAGGGTTTCTTTGCCTGACACTGAGCTATAAACTCCTGTGGACTGAGATAAACCAATTTGGAAGGAGAGCTATTATCCCACTACATGGCAAAGGGGAGAAAATAAGCAATCGGCTCATGCTGAAAAAAAAAAAAGCCTTGATAAATGGGAAATTCACTGCATTTGGCATGTCTTCAAAGCAGTTCGACTTCTATTTTAATAAAGTGACATTGAAAATAACACCAAATTTCTTTTTAAACTCCAAAAATGAAAAATCCTTTTAGCTATTTCCTGCTATAAAAATAAGTCCAAATGTTAGGTGAATGGATTCCAAATGATTAGCTGGGTGTTCCGTGGGTTGCCCTGTGACTTTCAGTCCCAAACCGATGTTGTGAACATGATCATCATCATCTGCCAAGGACCAGGGGAAAGAGCAGAGTAGTGAGTCTCGAGTGCTGCAGCTGCCTTTGATTTCTGTATCGTTAAATAGTAAAACGGTAAATGGAAGCTACTGGCCCAAATTCTAGGGATGCCACAAAATTGGGTTACAATGAAAAGAACGTGCACCGTTCAATTAGGGATCTGAATCAAGATTCCTTCATTAATGAAAATTCATTGAACACCAGGGACATGCTCAGCGTTGTCCGCGGTGCTGAAACTACCTCAAGAATGACCTCTGCCTTCCAAGGCATGAATGAGTGAATCCAACCAAATTCACCTGAACTCCACCCAAGTTGCAGAGCCATATGCTAACCTGTAGACCTATGAACAATAAGAAATGTGTGATTTTTAAATACAGCACAAAAACCAAAAATAAAAACCAACAACGCATCTTTGTCCTCATAGAGCTTACAGCTTACATTCTAGTGCACGGACACAGTCAACAAATAGAAAATAAATAAAGTCTGTGGTTGATTAGATGATAAATGCTATGGAGGAAACCAGGGAGGTTTAAAAAAGGGTGAGCCACGGGCACAGCTGGGACACCTATATATGTACCCACATACACATCTGTGTTTACATCTATATCTTACTCCAGGGTAAACTGTAACCACACATCCTGCACACATATACAGAAAGACACACCCACACACTGACATGAACACACTTCTCGTTGTGTTTCTCTAGAGAACCCTGATTGATACAATTGGTCATAACAAAACATAGAAAGTAAACCAACATTTTATTGTTTTATCTTGGCAAATACCCAGAGAAATCTAACCATTTTCCCCCAAACATCTGCCCATATGTCAAAATTAATCTCATCAGGGTTCAGGCAAAAAGGAAGCCAGAGAGATCTGCCACCTGCTTCAGAAAGAACCACAGAACTGTGAGATGCTTCCTTCTATGGGAGGATTTTATGTCAAATTATTAATTCTGAAAGTAAAATGACTAATAAACAGATCGCTTGAGCGTTGTTGGTCCCACTCATTCACCACTTAATTTGTTCACTAAAAGCTGTCTCTGGGGGATTTTATTAAGCTAGCAATCAAACCATTTGATTTTTCACCAGGCTATTTTGTCATTGAAAATTCAAATTTTACAATAAAGCAAACATTTATTTAATTCATTTACTTAATTTTTATTGGATAGCTCCATTACTAACTTGCTTATGTATTTTTTTTTTTCATAAAAAGAGAAGAAACACCAAGTCACTTCTCCCATAACAGCTGCGGGGCCCATGCTGAGGTCAGGCGTCCCTCCAAGGGGGGTGAATGGTCTACTGAAGGCTTGAGTATGGAATGTGTTGGCAACTGTACATCTTGTTTCTGATAAAATAACCAGAAGGAAGACACGAACCAACCACCACCATTACCTAATTCTTACATTATCTGTCATAGGAAGTTACATGTTTGTTTCCTTTTATACTCCGGAGTCCATAAATGCCACCAGTGTCAATTCTAGTGTTGAATCATGGTGACTAGAACTGAGGATAGGCCATGCTGCCACTCTGTCCCTCCAGGGAAGCCAAGGTTGCTTGTGTATTGCTTTCAGGCTTGCACAGGTAAGGACTGGGCTGACCCCAGAGATGGGCCAGTTCCAGAGAGACAGTGGCCCAGCCTGACCTGGCCCTGTGTGTGCTCCTGGGCCAGTTGTAAGAAGCTCTTGGCAATTCCCAGCTCTGGATGTTGGTGGGCAGTGCCCCTGTGGAGTGCAGTAGATGCGGCTTTCCCCACTCCTGGCCAGGCCCTGTGCATGGTCCCTCATGGTCAGTGTTCCTCTGCCCCACGCCCCACTTGGGGCACCCTCTAGCCCTGCTCCAGATGTGATTGGTCCTGAGCCTTGCACCTCTCTCCACAACGGCCTCCAGCTCCTGATGGTGAGTGGCCTGTGGGATCCAGAGCCAGCTGAACTCGAGTCTTAAGAGCAACTCTATCCTCGAGGAGGGGAGGGGGCTCCATTGCCACAATGGGAAGATTCTTTGAACTAGACCATCCTAGTCTGATAATGCACTTCTCATCTGCCAAGCAAGATTCCATTTACTAAGGAAGCCGGTCTCCACTGAGCCTGGATTAGACCTGCCACTGTGTGTGGAGCTTGTGTGCAGGAACAATTTTTGATGTCTTCCATTGAGTAAACTCACTGCGCACCAGGTAAATTTGCTTAGCTGGGCTACATCAATCCTGAGCCGTGCGTTTGCCCAAATCTGCAATGTTGACTTCATGCAGTTTTCATGATGTGTTTGGGGCCTGCAGTGTGTAGGATAAAAACACAGATTCTAAGCTGGGATTTTAATCCTGGCCTTGCCCCGACCCTGCTGTGTGACTCTGCAAAGCACTTAGCCCCTCTGTGCCTCAGCTTCCTCTACTGCCAAACGGGGATGATGGTGACAGGGGCATGGACCTCAGAGGTCTGCCATGAGGATCCGAGATGCTGTGCAGTTGTGTGTCGCTTGACAATGGGAATACATTCTGAGAAACGCATTAGGAGGCAATTTTGTCCTTGTGCGAGCCTCCTAGAGGATACTTACCCCACACTCTAGGAGGTACTGCCTCCAACACACCCAGCCCATCTAGTGTAGCCTACTGCTCTAGGCTACAAACCTGGACAGTGTGTGGCTGTGCTGAATACTGAAGGCAATTGTAACACAATGGTAAGGATTTGTGTATCTAAACATAGAAAAGCTACAGTAAACATATAGTATTATAACCTATGGGAGCACTGTCATAAGTGGAGTCCAAGACTGACTGAGGCATTTTATGTGGCATCTGACTGCACATGTGAAGTGGTAGGATGGTGCCTGGTATGATCACGCACCTACTGCTTGCTCTTTGCTGTCACTGTTTGGACCCATCAGAGCTCAGGTTCTGATCAAACTTGTTCTTCATGGCCGTTTTCTATGTGTGAACATTATGGTGCAAATTATGGAAATTATTTTAATACAAAGTAGAGCTGGGAGCCACACCTCCAGTCCTGACGTGGGTATCAAATCCCCCATATCTCCAGAGTAACCCTGAAAAGCCATAGCACCCCTTGTAGCGCATTCTCAATCATACGTCTCAGTCACAGAAACAGCAGCAAATCAAAGGTGGAAATAGCAAGGAAAGGGAATTCTGATCTTTAAGAAGCCTTATTCCTTATAAGATGGGGACGGTATTGGGAAGGAAGGGTAGGCGGGTACAGAGATTCCATGTATGTGGTCATGGACTGGTTACTCATTACAAGTGCCTGTCTCCCTAGTAGATGCTCACAGCACACAATGTCTCCCACTTTGTTTGTGCTCAGCTGTGATCAGGTTCCAGGAGGAATAAGGGGGAGTTTGGATTGGGAAGGACCCAGAAGGCAGGTCGGGTTGGTATCAGAGCAAATACCTGGACCGCAGGGCTCAGCCGGGAGAGAGGAGGGCTTTCCCGCAAGTCAACAGCTTCAGTCCAGCACTTTTATCAATTGGCCTTGCCCAAAGGCCACTGCCCAGCCAGAACAAAGCTTGTGTTGGCAGTGTTTCCACCAAGCCAGTGCCTGAAGACTGTCCTTTCTCTCTTCCTCACCCTCATCTGGAGAGGAATCGAGCCGTTCCCCATCATCTGGTGTGTGATACCCTCATCCCCCTACCCACCAGGGCTTCCCGGGTGGTTCCACTGGGATGCACAGGAGCTTAGGAGACCCCCAAAGACAGCACGTTCCCCTCCACAGCCCTCAGATGCTCTGGATCCTGGCACATCTTGCTTTCTCACCTCTGGGAATAGCCAATGCCTTCAGAGCCTGAGCTGTTATCAAGAGATTATTTCCTTCCAGCAAGGACAACCGCAGTTTGGCTCTTTGAGATTTATGGACAATAAAACATCCCGCACACATAAAGAAGTGCTCACGACAGCCACATGGCGTGTCTGGCAGGGACTGCAGAGGAGAAAAGTCTCCTCCTCCGCGTTGTCGTTCTGTTATCCCAGCCACCTTTCAACCTCCGGGTGTGTTGTTTGCGTCCATGGAGAAGAACGGAAATGCATCTTGATGCAGCCATCCCACTAGCTGGAGGACAATCAGAGGGCTCTGGAGGGGAACCAGCCCAACCAAACAATAGCCGGGAGTCTGTAGATAAATATTACATCAAACAGCAAATCTCTGGAGTGCAATTCATCCTTGGGTAATAAAGATTGAACACAAAGATTTCCCCCAAAGGTGACCAGCACAACTTACACGAATTTTTCCTTTCCAAAACCACCTCCAAATGGGGGTTTTGGCTCAATGCTGCTACATTTGCTGGTATCTGGCCCTCACAATGGGGCACCAAGAATGAAGCCATGACAAAGCCCCCAGCCTCTGCAGCTGGAAGACCCCACTGCCCTGACGACTAAATGCATTTTTCTTCCTTCAATCCCGGGAGCAGGGGCTGCTTGAAGGGTAAACAAGAACTCAGGGCGCTGACTCCAAGCCTGTAACATCCATGACAAATACCTGGGACTCAGATACTGATTCTGCCCCTCAAAGCCTGGGGTGGGGCCCAGAAATATGAGTGCCCAGGTAGGCGAATCTACTCCTGAACAACAGACACACTGAGAAGTGCTGCTGCCTTAGATGAGGATAAGGTGGAGGAGCGGCCTCCTTTGTCTGTCTTTCCAAGGCAAGAGGGCCTGAGGTCCAAGGAGCAGAAGGAACAGAGGGACTGCTGCAACTCAGAGAGAACCGGACCCAGGTGTCTGCCACAGGTCGACCAGAAGCCCTGACTGCTCAGTGAAGGTGGTTGGAAGGAGGGTGGTTGATGGGCAGCCATGCTGGGGAGTTCGAGTGGGGAGATGACAGAGACTATCCCCCCTTCAAAGGCCACCTCAAGAGGTACTGTGAAGAGAACGCTGCTAGGAATCTCCCAACGGTGAATGTGGCTTAGGGTGATGAAGAGGAGTTTGGGATTTTGCTGAGCACCACTTGCAGAGCCCTTCGCAGGGAGAAATTGGAGGTTTATGGCAGAGCACCCAGAGCAGGAGCTGCTGGAGTAAGGCCTGCGTGTCAGAGGTTGGACCATGGCAGAGCAGGCCCGTCCTGGGCCTCCTGCCTCCAGGCTTTCTCCAGAGGCTTCACTGGATCTTGGAGAAGGAGCTATAAACCAGGAAGGGTGGTGGGATGTCATGCAGGTGATGCACACAGGTGACACACAGGAGATGCAAACACAGGGGGCACATGGGGGATACACACAGGTGGCACGACCAGCTGGTGCACAGGTGGCCCACACAGGTGACACACAGGTGACACACAAGGTAGACACAGATGACACACAGGTGATACACACAGGTGATACACAGGTGGTAGACACAGGTGACACTCATAGGTGGCACACACTGGCCGGTCAGCACTCCCAGGGCTCTGCTCTCAGCTGCTACTTGGCTTTCTTGGAAATAGCGGCTTTCTAAGGCTATTGGAAGGCCCTGGCAAGGGAAAGCTGATAGCTCAGGAGAGCTATGCCCAGAGCTTCCGTCTGGCTCGTGATGACTGAGCCCAAGTTGAGAAGAGTCAGCCTGAGCTCTGTTCACCTGCAGTGTGTTGGGTCTTTGCCAAAATCGCTGGTAGAAGGATCCAACCTGGGGAAACTGGCCAGTCTGGATGGAGGTGCCTCTCCTGACCATCATGCCATTATTACGATGCTATCAAGGGATTCACTGGAGATGACCAGGCCCTGACCACAGACACATGGCCCCAGCCACACCGAGCCAGTGCCTGACAACTGTCCCTTTCTTCCTCTCCAGCCTCATCTGAAGAACGCAGGTGAGCTTCTGCACAGGTGCACACAGTGAGGGTTCTGAGTGCAGTCACCTGTTCCTTTCTGCCCTAGCAACCTGGGACCATGAGGAGTGTGTGACTCCTAGGGTCTGGCTGCTTCTTCCTAATCCTGGGCTCCCCTCTTAGGAGCTTAGATGGGTGGTTGGGTCACTCAGCATTTTGCTTCAGTTTCTTCATCAGTAGAATAAGTGGAGTCTCAGCAGCTATCTCCACAGCCTGCTGGAGGTTCACACCAGGTGACCTAAATTTACGGGGCAAAAGACAGTGGCTCACGTATGGTAAGACCCAGTAAATGTACACAATTATCATCAAAGAGTTTTACCACTGGACCTAGAGAAGTGAATTGTAGCTTCCGTATATTATGTGATTTTCCCGCAGTAAAATCAGAAAAATGCTTTATTTTTGGTGAAGTCTTGACACCTTAGGAATGAAAAAGGCCTCACCAACATCCGCAAATGTTAATAAGCTTGCTCATTTTCTTGCAGGTTCACTGAGGCCCAGGGAGTGAGGCACGGTGGCATTGTGCGGCAGGACCACAGTGTTCCTGTCCTCGCCCCAGGACCTGGCGGGTGAAGCTGGTTGACCATCCTCTGCTGATTCCTGTGTCGTTTCCATCCTTCATTTTCTGGTGTGGGATAGGCCAGGTCTGAGTGACTTCCTACGATGAGGTTAAGGGAAGGTAATTCATGGTCCCGGAGGAGCAATTTCTGTTAGGAAATCTCAAGACTGCAGGAAACCCACCAGTGAAAAACAAAAAACAAACAAACAAACAAACAAAACCCCACATATCCTTAAAAGAGCAGATTCAGAATCCAGCGACTTGCAGCAAACTTCATGCTCGGGGTCCTTTCAAGATGACTTAAAATAGGATGGCAGGGGCTCTCAGGCTGTAGGGGTGTGAGACTCCCTGGAGGGCTCCAACCTCCAGTGTCTGACTCAGTGGTCTTGGGGGACCTGAGACTCTGCCTTTCTGACAGGGTCCCAGAGGACGCTGCTGCTACTGTGCTGGGCACACACTGAGGCTCCGGTCTCCATTAGTCGATTTGCTGGTGGGAGGACCGAGCGGGAGAAAGGTTGATGGAGGAGGGAGCTTTGCCAGGCCCTTCTGCAGGGAATCCTGGCTCTGCAGGGGGCTGGCAATGAAAAGACCACCACCTTTGCTCCCCTGCTGCAAAAGCCTCCCAGAGGCTCATGGGCAAAAGTTGCAGGAAACCCTGTCATTACCATGAAGGTTTTCTACCCTGATGTAAGGTGATTGGTCACATTCACCTACACGGAATGTGCCGCCTGGCTTAGGATCCTCACCTTTCCTGTAATTCACCCACATTCCAGCATCACCTGCACTCCAGAATGTTCAATATAGCAGTTCAATTTCCAAAGCCTTACACATTCCAGCCAGCCACAAGGTCAGAAATACAGCTCAACAGGAACCTTTCTATTGCATGACACCTGGCTGTGGAGTGTTTCATAAGATGCAATTTATAATCATACACATCATTTAGAAAAAACAAAATTCAAAAAAATTTGTTTTCAGTGTATCGCCATCACCTGCCTGCTAGGTTTGTCATCTGCATTCTTGTGAACTCCTTGACTTGGGCCTGGCTCCCAGGCTGGAGAAAATGAGGTGTTGAAGGAAGGAAAGAAGAAAAGAAGGGAGGCAGGAAGGCAAGAAGGCAGGAAGGAAGGGAGGGAGGAAGGAAGGAAAGAAGAGGAAGAAAGGAAGGAAGGAAAAAGGAAGGAAGGAGAAATGAAGGATAGAAGGGAAGAAGGAAGGCATGAGAGAAGGAGGAAGGAAAGAAGGAAGGAAGGAGACAAGGAAGAAGGAAGGGAGGAAGGAGGAAGGGTGAAGGAAGGAAGGAAGAAAGGAAGGAAGGAAAGAAGGAAAGGAGAAATTAAGGAAAGAAGGGAAGAAGA
Organism: Macaca thibetana thibetana; assembly: GCF_024542745.1. Lineage (NCBI taxonomy): Eukaryota > Metazoa > Chordata > Mammalia > Primates > Cercopithecidae > Macaca > Macaca thibetana. The sequence goes on along the minus strand of NC_065586.1, from coordinate 127,431,021 downwards.
AAGGAGTGAGAGAAAGAGGAAAGAAGAAAGGAGGGAAGGGAGGGGAGAAGGAAGAAGGAAGAAGAAAGGGAGGAGGGAGGAAGGGAGAGAGGGAAGGAAGGAAGGAAGAAAGGAAGAAGGAGAAAAGAAGAAAGGAAGGGAAGAAGGAAGGAATGATAGAAGGAGGAAGAAAGGGAGAAAGAAAGAAAGAAAGAAAGAAAGAAAGAAAGAAAGAAAGAAAGAAAGAAAGAAAGAAAGAAAGAAAGAAGGAAGGAAGAAGGAAAGAGGGAGGGAGGAAGGAAGGAGAGAAGAGGGAGGAAGGAGGAAGGAAGGAGAGAAAGAGGGAAGGAAGGAGGGAGGAAGGAAGGAAAGAGGGAAGGAAGGAAGGAGAGAAGGAAGGAAGGAGGGAGGGAGAGAAGGAAGGAAGGAGAGAAGGAAGGAGGGAGGGAGGGAGGGAGGAAGGAAGGAAGGAAGGAAGGAAGGAAGGAAGGAAGGAAGGAAGGGAACAAGGAAGGACAGAAAAAAGAAGGGATGTTCACTGCCTGTCAGTTCTTCAAAGCGCACTTGTCACTCTTGAGGATCCAAGAATCTGACCTAGATTCTGATGCCCAGTGGGTGTTTAATGAGCAACTGATGCTGAACAGACAAGCTCAACGTCCTGCAAATACTTGTTAACAGACGTTTCTGCTTAGCTCTGTGGCTGGTGCCAGCTGGTGAGGCTAAACAAAACCAGCAGAACCTGGTCTGGAAGGTTGGACCAGTGCCCCTGACATCTACTTGGAGGTGCTCTTTCCCATGAGGAAACACCAGCCTTGCAGGCTTCTGGGGTGGGGATTTTGTCTCCTCATCCCAATGCCTGGTTGAGCCCCAGGTGACATTCCTGCAGAAGCTCCTGAGGCTCGGCAGGCAACTTGGGAAGGGGCTGTCCAGGCTGCGGCCCAGGTGCAGGATGTCACATCGCTGTAAGCAGCGTGTCTGCTTGGAACATCTCTGGACCAGAACTGTGGTTACACCACCAAAGAAAACGCAAACACCGAGGCTGAGGAAGCGTGTCCATCCCAGGCTACCGGAGGACACAGTGAGTTTGGAGGTTAGAGTAACATGCTATTGATATTTTATTTGCTCTATGTCACGTGTAGGTAAAGCTTCCTGCATGGCATTTCGGGAATGTGTATGCAAATCTCTGTTTCTCAAAATGAGCCTAAAAAGCAGAACTTACAACTGCTGTTTTGGAAACGGAGTAGAGGAGGGTGGCAGATCTTACATAATTTGCTCAAATTCACCAAACCAACATTGAAAGAGCCAGAATTAACAGTGAGCAGCTGTTGAATCCAAAGGGAATTTTTCCCCCGTGATGACACAGCCTGTGTCCCCTGGGAACCCTGGACAAGCACTGGGGGTTGCAGAGTCAGATTGGAGGGTGGACGTGAAGCCCCAGGTGGTGCCCCTTGCTGGCGAGCTTCTCCCAGGAAATGTGAGGTTGGAAAAGGGGCCTTCACCAGCTGTGCTACCGTTAGCCTGGGCCTGGCGAGTCTCCCTCCTTGCCATCCCAGAGGACAGTCGTGTGGCCCGGGACTGAAGAGATGGCTCCCGCCTAGGATTCCTCTCCACCTGCAGAGGGTTGTTCTCAGACCACACCACTGGGCACACAAAACCATGATGGAGGAGATGCCCTTCCTCCATCATGGAAGGCCTGCCTCCTCCTTTTTTCTGTTTTCTTTTCTTTTCTTTTCTTTTCTTTTCTTTTCTTTTCTTCTCTTCTCTTCTCTTCTCCTCTCTTCTCTTCTCTTCTCTTCTCTTCTCTTCTCTTCTCTTCTCCTCTCTTCTCTTCTCTTCTCTTCTCCTCTCCTCTCCTCTCCTCTCTTCTCCTCCCCTCCTCTCCCCTCCCCTCCCCTCCCCTCCCCTCTCCTTCTCTTCTCTCCTCTTTTCGAGATGGAGTCTCCCTCTGTGGCCCAGGCTGGAGAGTAGTGGTGCGATCTCAGCTCACTGCAACCTCTGCCTCCTGGGTTGGAGTGATTCCCCTGCCTCAGCCGCCCAAGTAGCTGGGATTACAGGCACACATCACCGCATCTGGTTAAGTTTTGTATTTTTAGTAGAGACAAGGTTTTGCCATACTGGCCAGGCTGGTCTCAAACTCCTGACCTCAGGTGATCTGCCTGCCTTGGCCTTCCAAAGCGGCACTCCGTATTTCTTCTCCTAAACCGTCCCTACTTCCCCAGGGTCCATCCCTTCCTGTTGCTAACTGGGATATGGCATCAATGTGCCAGACTGGGCCTCTTGGCCCACATGACAGGCATGCAGAGGGCAAGAAGCTGTGACTTTGGATCACAAAAGCCGCTGAGTGCCATGGAGACCATGCAGAGGTAGCTCACTGACCCCAGCTCAGTTGCATTAGGCCAGGTCCACGCGTGAGAGGGTGAGGAGGCCTTCAGAATGGAGTCTGCCATGGCTGGCCAGAAGCAGACCTGCTGTGATGGATCTGAAAATGGCCCCAGGGGCCCTCCCACTTGTGGAACTCTCCTCTGTCAACTCTGCCTCCAGACTCAGGCAGAGATGTGCCCTGGCGATGGGGTGCCAGCAACTGTAGTTCCAGCAGAATCCCAGAAAGCACGTGGAGGCTCAGCTTCCCAGCCTGTCTTCTGCCTTCATCAGCACCAGGCTCCAGGTACCTGCCAGAGGATGAAACAGGACCCCCAGGGTGTGTCAGACAAACCTGCTGCAGTCCCACCGACGGACACCCAACCTCCAGCCAAGATCAAAGGAACCACTTAGCCAACCCAGGGATTCATGAACTAAATAAACGTTAATTGTTTTCAGCCGCCGAGTGTGGGGTCATTTGTTCCACAGAGGTTCTGTGATCATAGATAACGGATGCACTTATCTGAGCTGATACTTGGGACCACACGCCCCGATGCCTCTCCCTCTGGGACCAGGCTGATGATCAAGGCCACGGGAACTGTGATGAGAGATGCCTGACTCTTGGGACCCTGTGGAGTTGCCTGCCCTGCCTGGCACGAACCGTTCCCGGCAAAAGCTCTCAAGTAGTCTGCACTTATTGGAGGAAGGGAGAGGAAACTGCCTGCTAAGCCCTTCTGTTATAGATTCAGCTTGTGGAGCTGAGAGACTGGCTGCTTCCCTGCTTTGTGGCTGGAGTGAAAACATTGAGTGTTACTGGGGAAAGAGCCGATGGAAGAGTGGAGCTACTTCCCTGCAGGAAACACGCATGGCACTTCCTGGGGGCGAACCACACTTTCAGGGAAGAACGAATCCTGGTCCCGAATGGGGGGAAGGCAGCCCCAATTTTTCTTTCTGAAATAGACTGTCTGCTCTCACCATAAATGCAGCTATGTGACTTGACATGGCTTTTACAACCTGATGTTAAAATAATCAATACTAAGAAGACAAAATGATGCATTTGGACAGTGATGAGTCAAAAAAAGAACAAAATTGGTGGAATTAAACAAAAATCTGAAACAGAAACAGACATCCCATTATTTGAGCTACAGAAAAATCATTTCTGTAGATTTTTTAATAAAGATTTTATCCAGTTATTTCAGGATCACGATTATTCTTAAAAATGAGACAAGCTGACAGTTTAAAAAAGCTTTCTTTTAACTATTCAGTGCCAAGGGAAAATATACAAATGGCTCTATTTTAATGAGTAAAATTTACATACACTGTTGACCTTATGTGCAACCTTGCATCATTTCATGTCATCTAATGTGCATTTTTCTTTCCCACAGCTGACATTCAAAACTACTTCTCAGAGTCCAGAAAAATATCACATAACCCTTACTTTTCCATAATCTAAAGAAAGGAGAAAGAAAGAGCAAACGTACATTTCTCGTTGACAAATCCATGAAGTGAAAATTCCCATAGAATCATGATCACAGAGCATGTGCATTCCTTCAGGTAGTGCAGCGGGAGAAGAGGGCGAGCCCCCATTAAACCTGTGAGGAAGCTTTGGGAGTTGGCATTCTCCTGGAGGGTATGCACCCCTTTCTTCCTGACAGTGTGTTGAGCACCCAGGCTGACACTGGTCTGCCTCAAAGGCCTGGTGTCTGCGCGGCCAGGCAGCCCAGCAGTGAGGCAGCCTGGGGAGTGGTGGTTTGCAGGCATGAGGGATGTCACGTCTGTGTGCCGATCGCCTCTCCTCTGACTGCACCTGCTGTGGCCTTGCCTGTGAGTGACCATGAGTCCTGGCACCCAGGCTGTCCATTTTGGCTGCATTTGACAAGCAGCCTTTCCAACAACACACTTTGCTCAGAGACGTTTTTTCTTTTTTTACCCAGATCTCTGCCTCAGTCCCTGCTGAAGGTTGTTTCTTCCATTTTGCCTAAAATTTGTTGCACAGGAAGGTTGACCAGCTCCTCCTTGGATGAAGAACCAGGTATCTCTGTTTGTGCCCTCACTGCAAGCCTGTGAGCGCTGAGTGGGGGCACAAATGCACACATTCATTCATTCATCCAGGAAGTGCTGACTGAGGGCCCATTGATGCAGAACAAAGGAGAATTCTTGTCCTCAAAACATCATCTGAAATCATATGCAGTGGAGACACACAGTGAGCTACGGGAGTATAGTAAGATGTGGGGTTAGAGATGCCACAGAGGGAGTAAATGCTTTTCACAGGAGAAGGTGTTTGATTTAGCCCTTGAAGTATGTGTCTGCAAGGAAAAAATGGTATGGTAGCTTTCTCAGGCAGGGTTTGCTTGAGGAAAAAGTGCTTGTACCATGCAATAGTGAGCAAGGAACATCATCTAAGTCACAGGAGAAGACATTCTCTTCTCAGACATCTAAGCTAATCAACAACTTTGAAAAAATGATGCAACCTGAAGAAGAATTCAATATATGTAAATTAAAACTACAACAAAAACATTGCTTATGGCCAAGCAGGTTAGAAGCATTTTCAAATAACACTCCATGATGGCATAATGAGATAAACTGGCTGCACTCACATGCTGCCGACTCAGTCATATGGATCAGGAATTTTAAAAGGGTCTGTACCATTCAGCCTTACGTCATCTGAAGACCAAGATTCATACTCCAAGACTGTCACACAGGACTGGGCATATTTGCAAAGCTGGGAAGTCCCACGTGCTCAACACAGGAATAGAGAACACTCATGCAGGAATGAGTATGTGGCTGTGAAAAATCAGGCTCATGAGAAATGTTGGATGACGTGGAAAATCATGACAGTATACACAGAAAGTTCTGTTACCAAAATGCATGACTCATGTTATCGCGGCTACATAAAAGTTGTGTTTCAGGTTGCATGCCTTTAGATGTAAGTAGCAAAGTGCGACGAGTGTCTTATGCCATAGGGGGTTATGATCATCCAGAACAAGACGTTTGGACATCAGTGGCCCTAAAATTAGCCCAAGTCACTTTTGTGCACTTCTGTGCTTCCTCTCTGCCGTTCCTGTTCCTGTTGCCCGGCCCATCCTCGGGTGTGGTCTCTTTTGCCCATGAGATGAATTCAGTATCCTGGACTCACACAGCCACGTCAAGATTTTACCCAGAAAACAATCATTCTTCCTTCTCTCTTTTCTCCACATAGATACAAATATGACATCTCTTTAAACAGCTGCCCAGGAGAGAGTCCCCTCCAGCTCAAATTTCTGTGGCCATGGTGCAATATATCCACACCAAAGCCAACCCATGGTGATGGGAAGGGATAGGGCGAGGCCAGCATTGACTTTCTGATGGTGTGGAGGGGCCCCTGTTTCCAAAATGCCCTGTCTCCAGTGGCCTTGGACTGCCATAGCAAAACACCACAGACTGGGTGGCTTAAACAACAGACGCTCATTGTCTCAAAGTCCCGGAGGCTGGAATTCCAAGGTCAAGCTGTTGGCCAGGCTGGTTTCTCCTGAGGCCTCTCCCCTCAGCTTGCAGATGCTGTTTCCTCCCTGGGTCCTAACCTCTTGTAAGGAAACACGTCAAGCTGGATTCGGGCCACACCCTTTTGACCTCATACAGTCATGCTGGGGGTCAGGGTTTTAACCCATACATTTTAGGGGAACACTATCTGGGCCAAATTAAAGGTCAGTAATTTTGCTAGCAAGAACTGTGAGTAGAGAAAAATGCGATTGCATAGACCACAAACCCTGAGTCACACACCCTTGGAGTAAAAAAATATATGCCCTCCAAAACTGTAGCAGTCATCCTCTCCGGAATATGGTGGCATTAGGGTTGAGTTTCATCTTCTTCTTTGTGTAGCTGGAATTTGCAGAGCAGAAGGAAGGAGTGAAGCATAGAAAGACCTCCAGACATTTTCATATTTGCCATTAGGTATTCTCGTGAATACGAAGCTGCATGCTCAGAGTGCAGAACTTTATAAAACTGGTGGAAGAATGACTGCTGTGTAGCTGTAAAATGAACAATTCCCAGAGCTCAAGCAGAGCTGAAAGATATTTGGGTTCTGAGCAGTCAAACAAAGAAGAGCGACCTCGTTTAGCGACAGGGTATTCACCAAACACCTGGGAAAATACAATGTTTAGGAAAGATACTGTGGAGCTTATAACAAACGGAGGAGCAAAATGTGTTCCAATTACAGAACGGAAAGTGGAAATTGAAGCCTACTGTTGTAAGTTTCTTACATTAAATGCAATGTTGTATATTAGTAGAAGATTGGTTGTGATATTTTAAATAGGCATGTCTTCCATAAAAGTATATTATTACCAAATAATGCTTATTCACATTGTGGAAGTGGTTTACATAAAAATCAGTTTGATTCACCATATTAAAACAATAAGAACAAAAAGTGGCCTCAATGAATGTGGAAAATGCATTTGATAGAATCCAACATCCATTCTTGATGAAAACTATCAGCAAACTGTGAAAAGATGGAAACTCCTCAAGCAGTAAAAGAAAACTATTAATACTGACCTTGCATATTTTGACCTTACTAAATTCACTCATAAATTCTCTACTGTTGTTCTTTTAAGAAAATTGTTTTTAGCCAGGCGTGGTGGCTCAAGCCTGTAATCCCATCACTTTGGGAGGCTGAGGTGGGTGGATCACCTGAGGTCAGGAGATCGAGACCAGCCTGGCCAACATGGTGAAACTCCGTCTCTACTAAAAATGCAAAGAATGAGTCAGGCATTGTGGTGCGCACCTGTAATCTCAGCTACTCGGGAGGCTGAGGCAGGAGAATCACTTGAACCTGTGAGGTGGACGTTGCAGTGAACTGAGATCATGCCATTTTACTCCAGCCTGGGCAACAAGAGCGAAACTCCATCTCAAAAAAAAAATTGTTTTCATTTTTCTAGGTAGTTTTAAATTTCATGTGATCATACTATCTGATTTCAAGACTTAAGATAGAGCTACCTTAATAGGAAAATGTGTAATTTGCATAAGGGTAGACTAGTAGCCCCAGTGAACAGAATACAATGCTGAGGTAATTCATGGAGAGCGAACACTCTCGGAGCAGCCTCTTCCAGAGGGGCTGGGAACTCTAGAAATCCACTGCTCCATAAAGACAATCAGAACACTGTATAGTATTGTCAAAATCAATTTTTTTCAGGACTCTGTAAATTAACCACAAGCTTGCAACAATCCTAGGAGCAATTTTTCCACGATAAATGTCTGAATCTTGAAATTAAATCCAAAACATAAATAACTCATACAGCTCAATAAGGAGATAAACGACTCAATAAAAAATGGTCAAAAGATTGGAACAGACACTCCAACAAAGCATGACATTAAAGTATATGCTTTAAATGAGTGCATTTTACCCTATGTAAATTACATCTCAGGCAATTGATTTTAAATTTCCATATTAAAAACTCAGCTAAATATTTGAAGAGGGGTTTGTTGGAGGAACATGCATGAATGAGCATGAGGCACACAGAAAGGTGCTCAGTATCACTTACAGTCATGAAAGACTTGCCCGTTCATGACTCCCTTAAGGCCCCAGGGAGACAGGACTGCATAAAAGCATCATGGATGGAATTTTGAAAACACATTTTTGGTGAAGATGAGAAGCAATTGAAACCCTGTTACCTTTCTGGAGAGATTAAATGTGGTACAACCACTTTGGAAAACAGTTTGACAACTTATTATAAAGTTAAACATATACTTTTCACAAAACCCAGAAATTCCATTCATATCTTTTCTAAAAGGAAATGAAAATACACAGCCATGCAATGAGCTGCACACAAATGATTATAACAGTTTTATTCATAATGGTCAAAAAACTTGGAACAACTAAAAAGTCGATCAACAGATGAATTGATAGCCAAGTCTAGGTTACATATAGTAGAATAGTACTTAGCAATTAAAAGGAAGGTACCACTGATCCACCTAAAAACATGTAGCAGCCTCAAAGACATTAGGCTGAACAAAAGAATAAAGATGCAAAAATGTACATGCTGCAACGTTGCTTTTATATGGAATTCTGGGGCAGTAAAACTAATCAGATACAGAGCAAGCGAGTGCTTGCCTGGGACCCGGGGTGGGTTAATGGGATGGAGGCCATAGGGCACTTTCCACCAAAAGACACATTCAACCAAGTGAAAAGGTAACCCAGAGAATTGGAGAAAATATTTGCAAATCCTATATATGATAAGATGTTAACATCCAGAATATATAAAGAACCCCTACAACTCAACAACAACAAAACAAACAACCTATTTAAAAATGGGCAGAAGACTTGAATAGGCATTTCTCCAAAAGAGATATACAAATCACCAATAAGCACATGAAAAGATGCCCAACGTCACGAATCATTAGGGCAATGCAAATCAAAACCATGATGAGATATTGCTTCACGTCCATCAGGACGGCTATCACACACAAAACAAACAGAAACGGAACAGGAACGTTCACAAGGGTGTGCAGAAGCTGGAATCCCTGTGCACTGTCAGTGGAAATGTAAAATGGGGTAGCTGCTGTAGGAAAGAGTTCCTCAAGAAATGAAAAATAGAATTGCCATATGATTCAGCCATTTCACTTCTGGGCATGCACCCAGAAGAATTGAAAGCAGGGTCTCAGGAAATATTTGTACACTCATGTTCATAAGAGCATCATTCACAATCGTCACAAGGTGGAAGCCACCTAAATGTCCACTGACAGATGAAAGGGTAAGAAAAATACATGGTCTACTCTACAATGGAACATTATTCAGCCTTAAATGGAAGAAGATTCTGACACAAGCTACAACACGGATGAAACCTGATGTGAAACGTCAGTCACGAAACGACGAAGGCTGTATGATTCCACTTATGTGAGCTACATGGAAGAGTCAAATTCACAGACAGAAAGTAGAATCCTGGGTGCTGGGGGCTGGGGAAGGAGGGTGGGGAGTCAGTGTTTACTGAGTACAGACTGCAGTGTGCAAGATGAAAGGAATTGTAGAGATGGGAGGTGGCGATGGTAGCACAACAAAATGTGAATATGCTTAATGCCGCCGAACCATACACTCAACAATATTTAAGACAGTAAATGTTATGTTTTGTGTATTTCACCGAAAATATTTGTAAAAAGTTAAGAAAAAAAACCAATGGAGGTAAATGGAAGCATTGGACCTAGCATTTCCCTGCAGAAAGATGCAGACAGAAAAAAGAAACAGAGACTGGCAAATTGAGGAAAAATGAGATAAATGAGGGGTGAGGTCACTTGCCCTGGAAGTGCTCAAACTCATATGCATTTTGCCAAAGTGGAATCGGTCAGCGAGTGGACAGAAGCAACCGTGAAAGCGATTTGGAAAACAGGTACACGTAATTTTTTTCAGTGTCTTTTGCATCCCACCATCCACCTCCATAAAATATTCTAAATAACTTCTAGCGATTTGAGTACCAACTGTCCTTTAATGCTGAGGCTTTACATGGCAACCCCTACTCGGCAATTTGTGAGAAATGATGAAATAGTGTGTGGGTTGATGGTAATTAATGCCTCAGGAGAAGTCTGTCCTTGGCACGAAATAGGATTCCCTCCTCATTGGCAGAAGAGGTGTAGGTTTTGTTCAGTGCTGGTGGTGCAGCGTGGTGGGTGGGCTTCAGAAGCTTTGAACCTTCCCACCTAACACCTAGAGCAGCCCTGGGGATAGATTTTGGTTTTGAAGTTGCTTCTGTCTGGGTACACTGCATTATGGTTGCAACAAAGCTGACTTATATGTGGCCGGGCGCAGTGGCTCACGCCTGTAATCCCAGCACTTTGGGAGGCCGAGGCAGGTGGATCATGAGGTCAGGAGATCGAGACCATCCTGGCTAACACGGTGAAACCCCGTCTCTACTAAAAAATACAAAAAATTAGCCGGGCGTGTTGGCGGCGCCTGTAGTCCCAGCTACTCAGGAGGCTGAGGCAGGAGAATGGCCTGAACCCTGCAGGCGGAGCTTCTAGTGAGCCGAGATCCGGCCACTGCACTCCAGCCTGGTGACAGAGCGAGACTCCGTCTCAAAAAAAAAAAGCTGACTTATATATGCTAGAAAGGATTTTGTATGTAGACTGATAGATTAAAAGAGCGACAGTGTCATTCAATTGTTGGAGGTATTTTTAAAGATACTTTGCATTTTTCTAATTTGCTTCATTATGTTTATTAAAATAGAATATAGAATATAGATGAGTACTTACTTAACAAGATGATTGCATCACTAGCCATGTTTTACATGTGTTACATTGACAGCATACGACTGTTTCATTTATTTATGTGTCCATTTAATTATTCATTTACTCACTCATCCATGCATTAATGTATCATGTGTTGATGAGATGCCTACTATATTCTAGCCCTAGGCTGGGTCCTATAGGAAATGAAAATCTCCCAGTTTAGGGAGCTATGATATTTCACAGTCACTTGTACTAGTGCTATGTGAACACAGAGAACACAGCGACCAGTCCTGCCTGGAGATCCCAGGTCCACGGGAAATGACTTCCGGGCTGGGCTTTCGAGAAAGAGGAGGGTTTGTCTGAATGGAGAAGACACGTGGGTGAGAGTAGCACATTCCAGGTAAAGAGGACAGCAAGGCCAAGACAAAACCCAACACTCTGCAGTTTGAAAAGCAGCCAAGGTCTGCTAACCTGGACAGAGAAATTTCCCTTTGGGATACCCCTGTGACCCACTTGGGAAGCAGGAGGCTTTGCTTAGGTTCCGCTCCATTTCTCCCTGCAACGGGCAAAGGTGTCCTCCTCTTTCTCACTTGACTTCCCCCAGTCTTTGCAATTCTCTGCCACTGAGGTTGGATCCTCCTCCCGTAATGACATGCATCCTCTGCTTGCCATTTAATACACTCGTGGTTTCTTGGAGGGGAACTCTCATCCCATGGAAGCAGGCTGTGTGAGTCAGCATGGGCTGGTACTTGTAAGAATAGACACATGCTCCATACAGGTCTGGAGGCTGGGCGTTCAAGACGAATATGCAAGCAGGCCCATTCCTCATGAGGGCTGCCTCCTCACATGCCCTCCTCTGGTGGAGAGAGCTCACTTCTCTCTTCCTCTTTGTATAGGACACTAATCTCATCATGGGGCTGTACTCTCACGAACTCATATAACCTGTTTCACTCCCACAGCCCCCGTCTCCAAATACCTTCACATTGGGGATTAGGGCTTCAACATAGGCATTTTGGGGAGTCACAATCAGTCCACAGCCCAGCCTTAGTCTGAGGAGCAGGAAAGGAAGCTCCAGCTCCAGAATCTAAGTGGAGCGCAGTGCTAGTTTCAAACCCACTTGGCTTCTTTGTGACTTCCAAGGCAGGTTTCCATGCTGTGGTGACCACACAGCAAGCTCTCCACCAACATCTGCCTCAGAGTCTAGCGATTGCTGCGCATTCAGCGGCACCCTTCCTAAATGCTGCTACCAGGAGGTGTGGCTGCTTCCCTTAGGTGGGAGTCTGGGACACACCTCACTCACCTGAGGGTGATCAGCTTTGAAACAGCCTTTCGTTCACAGCAAAGCTGGTGGGCTTCCAGCAGCAGATGTGCCTCTGGCTTGGTGGGCAGGTCACTGCTGGTGTGAAAACGTACTCAGACTGCCCGCGTGAGGCCCCCTCCGCCTCCCCCTCACTCCACTGGCCGGCTTCTGCACAGTCCAGGAAGATGGGGTTGCTTTTGCATCTTTTATTCATAGGCTCGTCATGAACTGGGCTCCCAGCGGACATCAACAATGGCATGAGTGATGTTATTTTAAAGCATCTTGCCACTTGATAGTAAAAGTGGAAGCATTCTTGTAGTGCAACTCATCAATCTCTAACTATGGCTTTTTCATGCTCTTCCTAGGGAAGGTCAAATTTGAGTGAAATAATAGGAATGGCATTGTTGGTGACTGATTGCTGCTTTCCTTGATGTTCTTCTACGAGGGCTATGAATAAGGATTTTCCGTGTCAGATGTTGCTCCGTGGAAGGCACTTGGAATGCAACCTAATGTTCCCTGAGAGCAGGGACATTCTGTGGCATCAACTGAAGCTGCTCTTAGAAAATGTGGAAATGTCAGAAGAGCAGAGCTGGGCCCTTCTTCAGAGCAGGATGCTTCATCTGCTTGAGGAGAATCAGTCATCCTGGCAAGATGGACTGGAAAGGGTGGACGGCCATGGGGACAGTGCAGGCCCATGTCATAGTGGAGAAGCATGCCTGCCTCTCCATGAAATCAGTGACCCACAGATGCAGGGATCTGTTTGCTGACCACTTGGTGCTTGGCATATGGACACAGAAAGATGGAGCTTTAGTCCAGGGACTGGTGAAAATATCTAAAGGTGTCTTTTTAAGTTACCAAAGTGGTCCAAGGTGCTTCGGTTCACATAAGCGTCAGGCAGGCATGTCAGAGTGTGTGACAACTAGCAGACCCTGTTCTAGACTCTGGATGGTGGTTCTGCTTGGGCCATCTTGATGACAGGTCTATTGACATGGTTTCAATGTTCTTTTTGCTATTCTCTTAATGTATAATACTGGTTCTCAAGGAGGGCAGGGAGGGTTCCTCATAGGGAATATTTGTCAATGTTCGGAAAAATTTTTTGATTATTATGACTTGAGGCAGAGCTACTGGTGTGTAGTTGGTAGAAGCTAAAGTGGTCAAGATGGCTTTCACCACTAGCAATTATCCACCAAAAACATCAATAGTGTTGAGATTTGTAAACCCTGCTCTATGCTATTTACATGCTGAAAATGCCACAACTATCAAAACAGCATATAAGAGAAAAAAATTAAAAAACAAAAAACAATTCTAGGGTTATTTCATTAGAAACTTTCATCACACCATAAAACAAGTCCATCTCAGCTGTTATGTAGAGAACAACTGAGTAAACACGAGGTAGCAGTGAAAGTAGAAATAATGTCACTAAAATTAAAAAATAATTTTCCAGATTTTTATCATGTTAGGTATCACTCTAAGAACTCTACACAAATTATACCTTTTACATTTTACAACAACCTTGTGAAATAAAGTTTAATTATCCATTTAGTAGATGAAAAAATGAAGGATGAAAGAAATTTTAAAATCTTAATAGCAAATATTGACATAGGGCTTATAGCATCCCAGAGGCTGCTCTAGGATTTTACACTTCTGATGCACAACAATCCTTTCAGGTAAATTCTATTATTATCCCTACTCTACAGATGAGGAAGCGTGGATGTCCAAAAGTTAAGCAACTTGCCTGTAGTTATGCAATTAATCATTGGAAAGGCCAAGATTTGAACACAGAAGTTTTATGTCAGCATCTGTATTTTCTATCAGTCTTCTAAACTTAGCCTACTTATGAAGGATGGGGCCAGATCTCCTTTAACTCATGTGTCCCTAGAATGTCCTTAAATATTACTCTGCGCTGAAAGATTTAGGGATCTCCCTTCTCACCTCATGAATAGCCAGTGCCTGGCCAGGAAGACAGTGTGCTCTGAGCACTCTCATGAGCCCCACAGGCAGCTGGGCATGCCCTTGAGGTAAAAGTCAGCCATAGCCTGGGTGCATTTTGTTCATGGTGGTGAGAATTACTCTCTGAATAATAGATAGAAAATTGACAAATAATTGAAAAGAGCCTCAGAGAACTGTGGGACTGCGATGAAGAATCTAACATTCATGTCATTGGAGTCCCAGATAGAGAAGACAAAGAACACTGGGTTAAAAAAAGCACTCAGAAAAACAATAACCAAAAGCTTCTCAAATTTTTTTAAAAAGACATAAAACAAGAGATTCAAGGAGCCAAGAAAATCCCAAATATAATAAGCCAAATGGTATCCATACCAAGAAATATCATGGTCAAATTTTTGGACACAAAAAACAAAGAAAAAATCTTAACAGCAGGTAGAGAAAAACTAACCAATCAGCACTGGGGAAAACTCATTTCAAAGTAGAGAAGATATATTATTTTAAAAAATAATAAAACTATGAAAGTCAGAAATAAATTGCATAGCATTTTTCAAGAAGCTAAAAGAAAAGAACTGTCAACCCAACATTCTATGCCCAGGGAAAATATCCTTCAAGAATGAAAAAGAAATCAAAACATATGTAGATAAAGGAAAATGAAGATAATTTGTCAGCAGGAGGCTAACCTCATAGGGATAGCTAAAGGAAGTTCTTGAAACAGAAAGGAAATGATGAAATAATAAATCTTAGAAAATCAGGAAGGAAGAATATGATAAGCCAGCATATGGATACTATAATATACTTTCTTTCTCCCCTTGAGTTTTCTAAATTATGTTTGTCAGTTAAAACAAAAATTATAACACTATTTGATGTGGTTCTACATGCATGTAGATGAAATATTTAAGATAATTATAATATAATAGGAGAAAATGAAGAGATGTAAAAGAGACAAGATTTCTATGCTTTACCTGAACTGGTAAAATAAAAACATCGGTGGATTTTCATGTTATGTGTATAAAATGTAATCCCTAGAGCAGCCAATTAAAAAGCTACACACATATATTGAGTCAATATCACTGTAAGTAAATTAAAATGGGATTCTAAAAAAAAAATAGTTGAGTAACCCAAATGAAGGCAGGAAAAAGAAAACAGAGAAAGCTAAGACAGAGAATAAATAGAAAACAAGAAGTAAAATGGCAGACAAGCCTTACACATCAACAATTATATTAAATGTAAATGATCTAAATATACTAATTCTGAGACAGAGATTGGCAGAGTGGATTAAAAAACTTGACCCAACTATATGCTGTGTGTAAGAAACTCACTTCAAACGTATTAGAGTCAGATTGAAAGTAAAAAGATAGAAATGCCACATTATGCAAAGATTGATCAACGGAAAGCAGGAGTGGATTTAGTAAAATCAAATAAAATAGGCTTAAAAATAAGAAAAATTCCAGAGCCAGAGAAGATGTTATATAATGATAATAGGGTCAATTCACCAAGATAACACAGCTATTATTCTAAATGTGTATGTATCAAATAGGAAAGTTGCAAAACATGTAAAGCAAAATCTGATAGAACTGAAAAGGGAAATAGACAAATCACAATTTGTCTTTAACAACTTCTGCCAACAACAGACAAAAAAATTAAAAAAACCTCTTACCAATTGGTAAAGCAAACAAAAAGCAGCAGATATAGAAGAACTTAACACCACCAGACCCAAACCAATTAGACTCAATACCACTGCATAACCCAATTAAACCAATAGGTTTAATAGACATTTATAGCATATTTCATCCAACAACAGCAGAACTGACATTTTTTTTTCAAGTGTCCACATAACATATACCAAAATAAACCATATCGTAGGCCTCAAAAATCTCAATATATTAAAAGAATTGAGGCTATGCAGAGTGTGTCCTTCTACCACAATGAACGCAAACTAGAGATAATAACAGGAAAATCAACAGACTCTTAGAAACAAAACAGCACATGTCCAAATAATCCATGGGTCAAAGAGAAAAATCTGAAAAGCAATTTTTAAAAATACACTGAACTGAATGAGAATTAAAATACAACATATTAAAATTTGTGAGACACAGCTAAAGCAGTATGAGAATAAAATTTGGAGCACTAAGTACACAAATTGGAAAAGCAAAAAACTGTTAAATCAGTAATATAAGCTCACATCTAAATAATCTAGAAAATGAAGAGTGAACCCACATCCAGGAGGAGGAAGGCAATGATAAAGATAAAAGCAGAAATCCATAGACTTGCAAACAGAAAATGATAGAGAAATAAATTAAACATAGAGGTTTGAAAAGCTCTATAAAATTAATAAACCACTAGCAAGACAGACAAAGGAGAAAGAGAGAAGATGTAAATTACCAATGTTAGGAACAAAACATGGAATATCACTGCAGACCCTGAAGATATCAAAAGGAGAGTAAAGTAATACTAAGAACAACAATACATGCATACATTTGACAACTTACATCAACTGGACCACATTGTTAAAAAACACCAAGTACCACAAGTCACCCAGTAAGAAACAATTAATTTGAATAGCCCTATAATCATTAAGAAAATAGAATGTATAACTTTAAAAACATCCCCAAAATGAATCTACAAGCCTAAGCGGTTATGCTAGAGAATTCTATCAAAACCACTAGAGAATTCTATCAAAATTTTAAAGAAGAATGAATACTGATTATACACAATACCTGCCCAAGGAATAGAATAGAAGATGACTCTTCTTAATTAACTTCATGAAGCTGTATAACCATTATACTAAATCACACACACACACACAGAGCAAACAAAAGTTCCCAGAACTGAGTGTGAATTCATCAAGATTGCAAGACACATGAAAATATATGAAAATAAATTTTATTTCTATATACTAGCAATGAACACATGGTCATCAAAATTAAAATAAAAATACTATTTATAATTGCTTAAAAAATAAAATATTTGACCGGGCACTGTGGCTTATGCCTGTAATCCCAGCACTTTGGGAGGCCAAGGCGGGCAGATCATGAGGTCAGGAGATCGAGACCATCCTGGCTAACACTAAAATCCTGTCTCTACTAAAAATACAAAAATTAGCTGGGTGTGGTGGCAGGTGCCAGTAGTCTCAGCTACTTGGGAAGCTGAGGCAGGAGAATGGTGTGAACCCAGAGGCAGAGCTTGCAGTGAGCCGAGATCGTGCCACTGCACTCCAGCCTGGGTGACAGAGCAAGACTCCATCTAAAAAAACAAATAAATTAAATTTAATTTAATTTTTAAAATATTTAAGGAAAAATTTAAGAAAACATGAACAGGACTTGTATGTTGAAAACTATACAATGCTGATGAGAGGAATAAAACAAAGATCTAAATAACCATGTTCAGTGATTGGGAGTCTTAACATAATGAAGATATCAAGCTTCTCCAAACTGATATACATGTTTAATGTAATTCATATTAAAATTTCAACAAGGTTTTTATAGATACATGTAAGATGAGTCTAAAATTTATATAGAAGGGATAAAGGAAATAACTAAAATAATATTTAAAAAAGAAGAAAGTGGGAGGAATCATTGTACCTGACTTTAAGATTTATTGTAATTATATAGTTATAGTAGTCAGCAGCGTGGTATTGAATCAATGAAACGAAAGAGATCTGCCAACTGGTTGCACAGAGATTTCCCCCACTGATTTTTTTTAACAGCTTTATTGAGAAACACCATGCAACTCATTTAAAATGTAGAATCACTAAGTTTGTAATATATTCACAGATATGTGTGACCATCGCTACAATCAATTTTAGATGGTTTTCATCATCTCAAAAAGAAGTCCCTTACCATTTAGCTATCAGTTCCCATTACCACATCCCTGCCATCCCTAAGCAAACATTACAGATTTGCCTGGACATTTTATATAAATGGAATCCCATGTGGTCTTCTGTGATTGGCTTCTTTCACTCCGTGAAAGGTAGAATGTTTTCAAGGTTTATCCATGTTGTAATATCAATACTTTATTACTTTTAAGGCTAAACAATACTCCAGGTACGGCTACAACACGTTTTGCTCATCCATTCATCATTTGATGAACGTTTGGTTCCACCTTCCACCTACGTTTTCATCTGGTGAACATTTGATTATTTCCACCTACATACCTAATTTTTGACAAAAGTACAAAATCCATTCCACCTGGGAAAGAGCATTTTCAACAGACGCGCTGGAGCAACTGGATATTGGTAGGCAAAAGAAACAAAACTGGACCTTGACCTATGTCTCACATTTTACACAAAAATTAATTCCAAATGAATCATGGATTTAACACACAATGTCAGAAACGGAAAAAACTATGAGTAAACTTTTGGGCATATGGCTAGGCAAGGAGTTCCTAAACTGGACACAAAAAGTGTGAGTCATAAAAGGAAAAATAATAAAATGAACGGCCTGAAAATTAAAATATTTTTCTCTATGAAAGACTCCAGAGGATGAAAAAGCAAGCTACAGACTGAGAAAATATTCATAAATCATATCTTGCAAAGGACTATTATCTGAAATACATAGAGAACACTCCAGACTCAAAAGTCAGTCAAATAATCTTCTTAGAAAATGAACAGAGGTATAAAGAGACATTTCACCAAAGAGGATATGAAGATGGCGTAGAGACAACAGGAAAAGATGTACAACATTATCACAAATTAGGGAAAGGCAAATGGAACCCACAATGAGATATCACTGCATATCCATCAGAACGGCTTAACACAGTGACAACACTCAATGCACCTGAGGATGGGGAGAAATACTCTGTCATAAATTGCTGGTGGGAACGCAAAATGGTACAGCCGCTCTAGAAAGCAATCTATCAGTTTCTTACAAAACTGAACATGCAACTATCACACAACCAACAAGTTGCTCTTCTAGACATTTTCCCCAGTAAAAATAAAAGTTAATGTTTATATAAAAATATGTAGAAATGTTTACGGACACATTACTCATCATAGCCAAAAACTCAAAACAATCCAGATGTCTTTCAAAAGATAAAGGTTTAAACCGTGGTCTATCCTTACCACGGAATTCTTAGTGATAAAAGAAGAAACCCCTGATGTACATAACCACCAGGATTAAATTTCACGGAATGATACTGAGTGTAAAACCGAAGAGGTTACATTCTGCATTATTCCATTTATATAGCATTCTTGAAATCATAAAATTATAGAAATGAAGAAAAGATTAGTATTCGCTGGGAGTTAAGGAGGGCACAGGGGTGGGACTGAAGTGGACGTGGCTGTAAAAGACAACATCAGAAATTTGTGGGGGTGGAAATCTTCATTCTCTGGACTATATTAATGCCAGTATCCTGGTGGTGCTGTCATCCTACAGTTTTGCACTGGGGAAATTGGATAAGGATACACAAGATCTTTCTGTATTATTTCTTACAATTGCTTATGAATCCACAATAATTCCAAATGAAAGGTTTAATGTTTAAAAGCATAAGACACTTGTTTAATGCTTTTAAATGTAAACAGACAATGTCTTCCCTGTTAAATATCTATGTTTGTTTGTGTGAGATAAAGTTTGCATAGAGTGAAATACAGAGATTAGAAGTGGAAACTGGTGAGTTTTGGTAAATGTAAGCATCTGTAACCCCTATCCCACCAAGACACAGAGAACTCCCATCACCCAGAACGTTCCTTGGGCCCCTGAAAAGTCAATCCCCACCCCCATAGCAACCTCTGTTCTAATTTCTAGAAATATAGGAGACTTTTGCCTATTTTTTGGATTTAATAAAAACAGAATAATTCAGTATGTATTCTTTCAGTCTGGCTTCTTTCACTCAACATAATGTTACACTAATCTGTGGTTTTTAGGCGATCTTATTGCTGAGTAGTATTTCACTCTTTGAACGTAAGACAATTCATTTCTCCATTTTCCTGTTGGCAGACACTTGGGGTGTGTTATGGACTGAATTATGTTTCCCCCCAAAATTTGTACATTGCAGTCTCAACCACAAGTGCCACAGAATGTAATATAATTGGAAATAAGTTCTGTACACAGGTAATTAAGTTCAAATGAGGTCGTTAATAAGGTGGGCCCTTGTCTAACATGACAGGTGTCTCATAGGAAGAAGAGATTAGCACACAGGCATGCACAGAGGGGATTCTGTGTGAAGATAAAGGGAGAAGATGGACACCTGGGAGCCAAGGAGAGAGGACTCAGGAGAAACCAAGCCTGCTGGCACCTTGATCTTGGACCTCCAGCCCCAGTACTTAGAAAATAAATTTCTGTTGTTTAAGCCACCCAGTTTGTGGTACTTTATTATGACAGTTCTGACAAACTAATACAGGCTGTTACTATTTGGGGTCTATTAAGACTAAATATGCTAAGATATTTTATACAAGTTTTATTGAAGACATATGTTTTAGTGCATCTGAGCTAAGTACCTCAGAGTGGAAGAACTCATCACAGGACAGGTGCAAGTTTAGCAGTTTAACGTTATAAGAAACTGCCAGATTTCCAAAATATTGGGACAATGCAACTCTCTTCTCTGTAGTGTATAAGACCTCTGGTCACTCCACAAGTCTCAGTGGTATTTGATATCATCAGTCCTTTGTTTTGTTTTGTTTTGTTTTGTTTTAACATTTTAGCCATTCTTGTGGGTGTGAAATGACATTTTTCAGGGGTTTTTAATTTGCAATTTTCTGGTGACTAATAATGTTTGGCATCTTTTAATATACTTATTATCCATTTGAATACCTTATTTTATGAAACAGCTAGTCAAATCTTTTCTTATTAGGTTGTTAGTATTTTCGTTAATTGATCTATAGTTCTTTATATATGCCAGGCCCTTTGTCAGATGTCTGAATTATGAGCTTTTTTTCCTCTTGGTTTGTGCATTGCTTTTTTGTTTTCATAATGGCGTCTTGCAAAGGGAGAAGCTCTACATTTTGTTGAAAGCTAATGTATCCATTGTTCTTTTTACAGTTCTGGCTTTCCTTGTCCTGCGATATTTTTATCTGCCTCAAGGTTGGGAAGATTTTCAAGCATGCTTTCTTCTAGAGACTTACACATTTTAGTTTTTAATTTTAGTTCTAGGATATATTTTGCTTTACAATTTGTATGTGGTATGATGTAGGGTTCAGTCTTGTTCCTTATACTCTCATATTTTTATTCTAATCCCATTTGTTGAAAAGACCTTTCTTTCCCTACTGAAAAATATGTACTTTATTAACTATTTGTACCCTTTGCACTTTCATAATGTATTTGAGAATCAGTATATCAAGTTCTATAAAAAATCTTTTGATTATTTTGATTGCATTAAAGTTATATATAAATTTGGGACAAGTTGGCAGCTTTAAAATCTTGAGTCTTTCTATCCATAAAATGCCTATTTCCCCAATTTTTTGTTTGTTTTTAAACATTTCAATACGCTTACAAAACTTTATCTTAAATAAATTGCACATTCTTGGTTAGATTACACTTTGGAATCTCCCTTATCTTTTTTTTTTACCATTGTAAATATTATATATTTTTACACTATATGCTCCATTTGTTGCATGTATTACAGAAATGCAAATAACAATTATATATTGATTTTTTAACTTGCCAAACTATTTTTATTCATTATTTATTCTAGAAATACTAACATGCATATTTAATTTGACAGTTAAAATGTAATAAGTCTGTTTACCTCTCTCCAAACTTATGTGCTGTTTTTGTCCAGCACTTTAGTCTTAACTGAATTTTTAACCCCACAGAGTATTCCTTCATTATTTTTCTCTCATAGATCAAGGCAGGTTCATATTCTGCCACGTTTAGTGCTTTCTTTGCTCACTATTCTTGCAGGCATCCAAGTTTTCTCTTGTGATGATTTTTTTTTCTTTCTCTAGAACTGCATTATAACTTTAGTTAGTGAGAGTCTGTTGAGTAAATCTCTGTTTATATTTTCTTTTGTTTTTTAACTTTTCACCTCTTTATTTTGCCTTTGCCTTTGTATTCTACAGATGTTGGGTACTGTGTTCAACATTTATTCAAAAAGATAAACTTAGTTATCCTCTTGTGTGTATCTTCTGTGTACTTGCAGATTTATGTATTCATCTGGCTATACTACCAGTTATTAAGAGAGCTATATTAAAATCTACCATTATGATGATTAATTTGTCTACTTTAAAAAAATTCTGCTGATATTTATTTCATATATCTTAAGATTCTATTATTAGGTACATGCATGATTAGAACACTTACATCTTTCTGTTATTTTATCATGTGCTGCCCTCTTTAATCTCAAATAATGTTTCTTTCACTAAAGTATACTTGGTTTGTTGTGAATATACACAGAGCAGCTTTCTTTTGCTAGTGTTGTGTGTAGAGCTGCCTCCAGTGTTAGTGAGATCCTGTGCAAATCCTTTACCTTGGGCCTGTCTAGAGAAATAGCTTGATTTTAAAATGTGTTAGAAGATCCATAGGTCCACCTGCGGTGCCGTCATTTATTCCTGAAGACCTAGAATGAGGAGGAGAGCAGAGGGACATACCACTGGGTGATTCTCTGAGCAGCGTCCTGGGGGTTCTCCACACTCACTGGGTGATTCCCTGAGCAGTGTCCTGGGGTTTTCCACACTCACTGGGTGATTCTCTGAGCAGTGTCCCGGGGGTTCTTCACACTCACTGGGTGATTCTCTGAGCAGTGTCCCGGGGGTTCTCCACACTCACTGGGTGATTCTCTGAGCAGTGTCCTGGGGGTTCTCCACACTCACTGTTGATCCTCTGAGCAGCGTCCTGGGGGTTCTCCACACTCACTGGGTGATTCTCTAAGCAGTGTCCTGGGGTTTTCCACACTCACTGGGTGATTCTCTGAGCAATGTCCCGGGGGTTCTCCACACTCACTGGGTGATTCTCTGAGCAGTGTCCCAAGGGTTCTCCACACTCACTGGGTAATTCTCTGAGCAGTGTCCCGGGGGTTCTCCACACTCTCTGGTGATTCTCTGAGCAATGTCCTGGGGGTTTTCCACACTGACTGGGTGATTCTCTGAGCAGTGTACCGGGGGTTTTCCACACTGACTGGGTGATTCTCTGAGCAGTGTCCCGGGGGTTCTCCACACTCACTGGGTGATTCTCTGAGCAGTGTCCCGGGGGTTTTCCACACTCTCTGGTGATTCTCTGAGCAGTGTCCCGGGAGTTTTCCACACTCACTGGGTGATTCTCTGAGCAGTGTCCTGGGGGTTCTCCACACTCACTGGGTGGTTCTCTGAGCAGTGTCCTGGGGGTTCTCCACACTCTCTGGGTGATTCTCTGAGCAGTGTCCCGGGAGTTTTCCATACTCTCTGGGTGATTCTCTGAGCAGTGTCCTGGGGATCCTTCCATACTCACTGGTGATTCTCTGAGCAGTGTCCTGGGGGTTCTCCACACTCACTGGGTGATTCTCTGAGCAGTGTCCTGGGGCTTTTCCACACTCTCTGGTGATTCTCTGAGCAGTGCATGGGGATCCTTCCATACTCACTGGTGATTCACTGAGCAGTGTCCTGAGGGTTCTCCACACTCACTGGGTGGTTCTCTGAGCAGTGCATGGGGATCCTTCCATGCTCACTGGGTGATTCTCTGAGCAGTGTCCCAGGGGTTTTCCACACTCACTGGGTGATTCTCTGAGCAGTGTCCTGGGGGTTCTCCACACTCACTGGGTGATTCTCTGAGCAGTGTCCTGGGGTTCTCCACACTCACTGGGGAAGTCTCTGCGTGTGGGGATTCTTTCCAGTGTCCAGACACCATTTTCTCCTGTTCAGGTCCAGAAATCCCTCTTCGTGTTCTTTATCATCAAGCTCACCATTCCTGGCTGATTTCATATCTCCCAACATGACAATAAGGTGACCACCCAGTTGTGACTCACCGTGGCAGGGCCCTTGGGATCCCGTTCGCAGACCCCTGTGGGTCTCCTGGCCTCTGCAGTGCCGATGCTGTGGGCCTGGCACCTGCTTCCTCTTGACTCTAGGAGCCTGGTCCTCAGCACTGACTTCCTCAGAGCCTCCCAAAGGCTGTGTCCCTGCTTCCTTGATGAAAGCCACAAACCACGTCTCCAGAGAACACAGGAAACCGGCTGGACCGGGGATTCTCCACATTTGCAGGACCTGGGGTCTTGGGGTTTGCATCAATTCTAGAAAACGTTTGGCTCTTCTCTCTCTGCGTCGGGCATGTCTCTTCTCTCTCAGCTCATCTGTGGCTCTCTAAACATTTCCCAGCCCTTCTTACTTCAGCCTCCGTGTTCTTCATCTTCCACTTTCATGTTGCCCAAACGCTTTCCCTCTGTGGGATGATTTTTGAACAATTCCTTCAAATCTCTCTTCTAGTCCATTTATCACCTCTTCTGTTGTGTCTAATATACTTTTAAATACACACATTGTGTTCCAGACCTCAACACTGCATCTTTCATTTCTAAAAGATGTATTATATTCATTTACAAACTCACAAGGTTATTTTTAGAAATTCTCATTCTTCAATTGCAACTTTAATATATTTTAAAATATTTTAATACACCCTTCAAAGAGCACACTAAAACTTTTAAATTATATTTAAACATATTTCAAACACACACATTGATACCCCGTGTACTATAATCCTAATACCATTTGTCTTCTGGGGTCTGATCCTTCTGTTTTGATTTTTTCTTATAAGCCTCAGTCATGGTGGCCTCTTTCCTCCTGGGCGTCTGCTTTCGAATATGAATATGTCCCTTTGATCTGTTTCTATGGAGTCTCTTTGGGGACTGGATTTGAAATGCGTCCCTGCAGAGGTTTTCTATTCCTCATTGTCAGCTGCCTGGGGCCACTTCCCACCAGGGACCACTTCAAACCACTTTTTTTTTTTTTTTCCACACAGGTCGTGTGAATACTGACTCCAAAATCACATGTGGACGGTCTGTGGTTCTTCATTTTTCAGGGAGGCTTCTCCCTCTGTCTAGAACTGGGCATGTTTCCTGTTTTCCTTTGCAGAGCATTTCTCCTGGCCCACAACGAGGATGCTGCTTTCCTGGGATCCTGGAAATCTCCCGGGCAGCCTCCTGCCCTGGACAAGGGCTCAGTCACCAGGCGCTGGCACCAGCACAGATGGGGTGGGTTAACATGGGAGTCTCCCAGGCAGCCTCCAGGTCTGGACACGGGTTCCCCAAGACAAGGGCTCGGTCACCAGATGCTGGCACCTGCACAGATGGGGTGGGTTAACATGGGAGTCTCCCAGGCAGCCTCCAGGTCTGGACACCGGTTCCCCAAGACAAAGGCTCGGTTACCAGGCGCTGGCACCTGCGCTGGTTGGATGGAGGCTTTGCTTCAGCCTCTCCCTATTGTAGGTTTTCTCTCAGGATCTCATCTTCTTCTCGGCCAATTCAGCCTTGCACTTTTTAAAAATTGTAATCATATCATTGAAAAACTGTTTCATACTGGAAAGGTTTTTCAACACATGTACCTGATAAGATCCCCATTCAGCAAGGGCATATAGGAGTGGCAGCCTCTCATGTCCCAGATTCTGAGGACACAGCTGCACCCTGCCACGTGCGGCTCACATTTCAGTGATTCTCAGGTCAGGACGGGAGGGGTTTCTGGACGGCCCGGACCCCTAGCCTGCGCCTGCCTTCCTCTCCTGCTTCCTGAGCGGCTCTCGGGGGAGTGGCTGCCCCAGCACCTGCCTGGGCTCCCTGCTGGGGACGGGGAAGAAAAGAGCAGGCTTCCCCTCCCAGCAGGAGGAAGGTCGTGCGGTGACCTGGCTCCTGGAACTGTAGAGAAGTAAAACTAGGACAAGGATGGGGAAAAGTATCTTCGGAAGTGGCGTGAGTGGAAGGATAAAATAAATCCTCTCTCTTTCCTTGTTCTGAAAAGGTTAGGGGAGAAGCAGGCACCCGAGAGGCAGGGAAGGGGCGGCAGAGTCGTGGGACGTTGGACTCACTGGAATTCAAACCCGCCAGGAAACTTGATTAATTTGTCTATTTAAAAAAAAAAATCTGCTGATATTTATTTCATATATCTTAAGGTTCTATTATTAGGTATATGCACGATTAGAACACTTACGCCTTTCTGTTATTTTATTATGTGCTGCCCTCTTTAATCTCAAATAATGTTTCTTGCACTAAAGTATACTTGGTTTGTTGGCAATATACATAAACCAGCTTTGTGTAGCTGAGGCAGGAGCTTCAGGCTCCAGTTAACTTCCTTGACTACTGCAGCCCACTGCCCCCCACCGCTGCGTGGGCCCCAAGCTGGCCAGGGCGAGCTACACAAGGCACCAGGTCTGGTGCCTGGATTGCAGGCAGTGAGCAGGTTATTACCAAAAATCAGAAAATTTGGCCCTGCCCAGCCCTGCGGGGCTGCTTCCAGGCTGCCCTGAGGGCAGAGGAGCCTCCCAGGAACAGGATCTCTCCCTCTATTCATTCCATGTGTTGAGTCACAAGGCTTTGGGGAGAAGGTGCATAAGGGGAAGGCCTCCCCCTCTCACCTCTTTATTGAGATGCGGTGAGGCTGTGACTTCCTATGAGTGTTTTGCTTTCCCAAATGCAAACAGGAAGACTTGCAGAATGGCAGGTGCTGGGACCTGCTGGGAAGAGGCTGCAGCCCCCACGCTGCACTCCTTGTGGACTCCCCCCAGGTGGCTCTGGCTGGCTCTGGCAGGGACAGGACCTTTATGTGTGGTAGTCCACAAGCGTGCCCTCTCTTTCCAAAACCAGTTTGTCCAGCTATGACTGGTCCTGGTCTTGCTGATAGAAGAAAGAGCACTGCACTGGGCCCAGAGGCCCAGGATCCTGGCCCCACCTCAGCTGCCTGAGTGGCCTTGGGTGCCCCAGGCCAGCCCCTCGGAGCAGCAGCAGGGGTTTGCTGAGAAGCCAAGGGTCCTGAAGCTCCTGCAGCTCCCCCACCTGTGGGTGGGCTTCAATCCGGTGTGCAGCGCTCTGGCCCACAAAGCTGAGGCCTGTGGCAGCGGCCAGCCTCGGTCCCAGCCTGGGGCTCGGCTCTGGGATGCGTGAGGCTGTGTCTGGTTGGGTGGAAGGAACTCTTCTCTCAGGGTAAAGAGCATATGGGGTGAAACAGGCTTCACTCGCGTCCCTGTCCTGGACTTTTCACATTTTACATTTTTCTTTTCTATTATTTTTTGGCCTTTTTCTCTGACTGTGCCAAGGAAGTGTTCTCTCCTAAGGCCCCAGGGAGGTGGCCAAGGCTGACTCACCCTGGACCTGGCCCGTGGACTCCCAGCTCATAGGAGAGGCAGATCCTTATGGTCTGTCTGAGGGCTTGGAAGTTGGAGCCGCTGGGAATCTTCCCTCAACGGCTTAAGGACATCTCATGGGCTGGCTCTTGTGCAGGGAGGGGTCTGGCTCTTTGCTGGAGTCCCTCCCACACTGTCTGGGTTCACACAAGCCACAGAGCAGGTGATTCAGCTTGAGATGACCCCGCTGCCCTCCCAGGTCCCCGTGAAACCTCATTCTCTCTCAAGCCCCACGGTCTCATGGGCGTATTTCTATTTTACCACTTAGCTCCTTAGATAATCAAAACTCTTGCCCTGTCTAATTCTGAACATGGAAAAAGGTCAGAAGTCAGATGCCCCAGGGACTGGTCCCAAGGCAAGTATATCTCAATGTGTTTATTAATGAGCTGAAAGAGTCAGAGGAAAGGTTAAGAGGCAGAGTTTGCTGAATGTACAGAATTATTTAAGTTAACTCTTCAGGGAAGAAAAAACAGACTATCGTCTATGAAATTCTATTTTTTTCTTACCCTAAGACTATTTTGTCAAGGTGAAAAATATTAAGACAATCAATGGTGCAGAGAACATACTTAGTCTCCTCTTTCTTTGTTGAGACAGAATTTACTAGTGAGAGTAGAGATCTGGGTTTAAAGGATTAGGATTGTTGCATCCAGAGTTGCCACCTCTTGGGAATATGTGTGGCTCCACAGTCACAGACGTGATTCCAAAGAGAAGGGAAGAGTGGGAGTGTGTGCAGAGGGCCAGTGTGGACGTGTCCTCAGTCACCAGGTGTCCCCAACACCTCAGCAACACTCTGATCCTTTGGCCTCCTTTCCTGGAAAGCCTGGGCTCTGGGAAGCTGCTTGAGTCCAAATCCCAGCCCCGACTAAGGATCAGCCTCGGATTCCTGGACAGATTGCCAAATTTCTCTTTGCCTCGATTTCTCATCCTTTAAACAGGCACAGGGACACACCGTCTTCATAGCACTTTGGGATGGATTTAGTGAAATGATGTGTGTAATAGCTTAGGATAATATCTGGCTCCTGTGTGCACGCCTAATGACCACGAGCCACAGGGCCCTTCATCTGTGCATATCATGACCAAATGTTAAACCAAGCTCCTGGGGACTCCTGCACACACAGAGGGCTTCACCCTGGCCTGACGAGGCCGGTCGATAGCTGGGTCTGCTGAAGGAACACCTCTTCCACTCTCATTCTTTGTGCTCTGAGCTCCCATCCGCAGCACACACTGTGGGCTGAATTGGGGCGTTGATAACCCTATTGTACAGCCAGGCTGCACCACGGGCACTGCTAGCTCAGAGGCCACTGGCAGAATGGGAGGTGTGGGAATATCTTTAGAATTCTGATCAGCTCAAGCACGGGCTGCAGAAGCTGAGTTGCCAGAAATGTCCAGACCACTCTCTCGTTCTGGTGCCTCTAAAGAAACGTGTTTGGGGTTCAGTCGTGAATTCAGACCCTGTGCCTTGGAAGTTTGCCAATTTGAGCCGGTGGGAATCTGCCTCTCCACTGTTTGGGGGCTGTAGGGTGATAAGAATCTCCTAGCAGAATGGAGTCTGTGTGCAGAGGAGGCTGATTGGCTTCCAGATAGAAGCAGAAACTTTCCAGAGCGCTTTCTGCTAAAGCTTCCACCTGCTCAGAGCGGGCACAGCAGGATTCTCCTTGGCCACTGGGGGCCTTGTGCTGCTAGTTCTGCCCCCAAACAGTGAAACTATGTTAAAAACACACTGGATCATCAACAGTGCTCCCAAGTCGGACCAGGCCACTTTTCTTCTTGAATTATTTCCAAGCAATGGGTTTGTTGTCACCTGCTTCCCAACTGCAGCCCCTCTTAGGTGTCAGGGTGTGACATGCCCACAGAGTGGTGGAGCCTGGAGGTGGGGAGCTGCATCGCCCTCTCAGTCCAGGTACGAAATCAGGCAGGTGCACCTTGCAGCGGGACCGATCAGAGCAGGGCTAATGCAGTGGCTTCATCCGCATGGGATCTCTAGGCTCCTGCACCAGAAGATACAACTACATGGCCAGTAGCGATGTTTGTGTCAAAATGGGAAGTTTGTGTGTTTTCTGACTGGTAAATGCCTGCTTAACATGAATCAGTGTGGCTTTTAGTTGTTTGCACAGGCTTTGTAGAGAAAATGCAAATGATTTCATGTCACCAAACCCCACAAATCATGCCACCATATGTGTGCAGTGAGCAGGAGGCAGAGGAGTTGCCCGGCTGTGAGAATGCCCCACACCACGCGGCCTCCCTTCTCCTCCTTCCCTGTCGGTGTGTCCCCTAAGCCATCCTCGGTTAAGATTAATGATCCCTGTCCCCTCCTCTAGCAGCCGGATGCTGCCAGGCAGTAGTGGGGCAGTAAAGGGCACAGGAAGCAGTCGTGGGTGAGGGGGCCAGGCTCAGGGTGCCCCCCTTAGAGCCAGGAGCTTGTCCTTCAGTCTCTGACCTTCCCGCCCCCTCCCCACAGGATTTTGCCCTTCCTTCTCTTCTTCCCTCTCCCTCCCGCCTCCCTGCCCTCCTGAGTATTTCCAGGTCTGAGGAGCAGAACAAATGCGGGAGTGGGCAGGGGCTGGGCTTCCCTAGGCTGCATCCTAGTGAAGCCCAGCCCCAGGCTGCCTTGATGTGACTCTCACAAAGGTGCCGTGTAGGTGGACACATGCCTATACTTGGCACGGCTGGGCAAGTGGCCTGGCTGGACCCCGTTCTCCCCTTGGCTAAGCAACCCCTACAGGGCGCACCTGCAAAGTCTCGCTGCGCTTCTGTCGAGTGGGTGTGGACATAGGCAGTTTCCTCTTGGCTTCATCCACGGGGTTCAGGCATGACCTTCCCGGGGATCCTGGCCTGGGTCTTCCCTACAGCACAAAGGTTCTTCTGTGCCCTTCCTTGAGCATTTATTAACTTCTTACAGTGTGCAGTGGAAGAGGAGAAGGAAAAACCCACGGTTCTTGCCATCCAGGTCCTCTCCACCAAACCAGACAGAGGGGCACGTGTGTGGAAGGACCCTGGCATAGTGAGGGCCTTGGGGAGTGTCTTATGGAGGGTGAGGGATGGGAGGGCAGGCAGTGGGAAGAACAGTGGCGGTTGGAGAGTGGAGGGTGGGAGGTGGGGGAGGAGAGAATGGGGAAGTGGAGGGGTGAGTGGGAGGGCAGGCAGTGGGAAGAAGAGTGGCGGTTGGAGAGTGGAGGGTGGGAGGTGGGGGAGGAGAGAATGGGGAAGTGGAGGGTGAGGGATGGGAGGGCAGGCAGTGGGAAGAAGAGTGGTGGTTGGAGAGTGGAGGGTGGGAGGTGTGGGAGGAGAGAATGGGGAAGTGGAGGGTTGAGTGGGGAGGGCAGGCAGTGGGAAGAAGAGTGGAAGTTGGAGAGTGGAGGGTGGGAGGTGGGGGAGGAGAGAATGGGGAAGTGGAGGGTGAGGGATGGGAGGGCAGGCAGTGGGAAGAAGAGTGGCGGTTGGAGAGTGGGGGGTGGGAGGTGGGGGAGGAGAGAATGGGGAAGTGGAGGGGTGAGTGGGAGGGCAGGCAGTGGGAAGAAGAGTGGCGGTTGGAGAGTGGAGGGTGGGAGGTGGGGGAGGAGAGAATGGGGAAGTGGAGGGTGAGGGATGGGAGGGCAGGCAGTGGGAAGAAGAGTGGCGGTTGGAGAGTGGAGGGTGGGAGGTGGGGGAGGAGAGAATGGGGAAGTGGAGGGTGAGGGATGGGAGGGCAGGCAGTGGGAAGAAGAGTGGTGGTTGGAGAGTGGAGGGTGGGAGGTGGGGGAGGAGAGAATGGGGAAGTGGAGGGTTGAGTGGGAGGGCAGGCAGTGGGAAGAAGAGTGGCGGTTGGAGAGTGGAGTGGAGGTGGGAGGTGTGTGGGAGGAGAGAATGGGGAAGTGGAGGGTGAGGGATGGGAGGGCAGGCAGTGGGAAGAAGAGTGGTGGTTGGAGAGTGGAGGGTGGGAGGTGTGGGAGGAGAGAATGGGGAAGTGGAGGGTGAGGGATGGGAGGGCAGGCAGTGGGAAGAAGAGTGGCGGTTGGAGAGTGGAGGGTGGGAGGTGTGGGAGGAGAGAATGGGGAAGTGGAGGGTGAGGGATGGGAGGGCAGGCAGTGGGAAGAAGAGTGGCGGTTGGAGAGTGGAGGGTGGGAGGTGTGGGAGGAGAGAATGGGGAAGTGGAGGGTGAGGGATGGGAGGGCAGGCAGTGGGAAGAAGAGTGGAAGTTGGAGAGCGGAGGGTGGGAGGTGGGGGAGGAGAGAATGGGGAAGTGGAGGGTGAGGGATGGGAGGGCAGGCAGTGGGAAGAAGAGTGGCGGTTGGAGAGTGGAGGGTGGGAGGTGTGGGAGGAGAGAATGGGGAAGTGGAGGGTGAGAGGGATGGGAGGGCAGGCAGTGGGAAGAACAGTGGCGGTTGGAGAGTGGAGGGTGGGAGGTGTGGGAGGAGAGAATGGGGAAGTGGAGGGTGAGGGATGGGAGGGCAGGCAGTGGGAAGAAGAGTGGAAGTTGGAGAGTGGAGGGTGGGAGGTGGGGGAGGAGAGAATGGGGAAGTGGAGGGTGAGGGATGGGAGGGCAGGCAGTGGGAAGAAGAGTGGAAGTTGGAGAGTGGATGGTGGGAGGTGTGGGAGGAGAGAATGGGGAAGCGGAGGGTTGAGTGGGAGGGCAGGCAGTGGGAAGAAGAGTGGAAATTGGAGAGTGGAGGGTGGGAGGTGGGGGAGGAGACAATGGGGAAGTGGAGGGTTGAGGGCTTGGCACAGAGAGGAGCTTTGTTCCCACCACGGGTTCCGTCTCAACCTGAGCATCCTGGGAGCTGCAGCCCAGGCCTGTGGTGTCTGGTTTCATCACAGCCATACCAGCCCCACACAACCTCCGCTCACTCCACGATTTGGGACATTTCTTGTATGTCTCACAGATGATCTATAGATAGGTAGACAGGTAGGTTGATTAACATTTTTACTTAAAAATAGAATATGTAATTATTTTCACTTCAATTAATATTCTTCTGTAACAATACTTGCATAGCAGAGAGTATTTTATCCTATAGATATTTTATCATTTATACCACCAGTCTTTGATTATAAATAGTTAATTTCTATACTACAAAATAAATATTCTAACATATTCAAAAATAAATTGTTAATATTAAATGTATTCCTGGATACGCTGGTAGCCAGCCTGTTCTCATTTCAAGTCCCTTGTCTTAACTATATCTGCAAAGTCCTTTTTTTCAAACACAGTTATAGGGTAGACAATTTTTTTTTTTTTTTGGAGCGGGGCACAGTCAACCCACCATGGTGAGTCTGTGGCCAGCATCCTGGACTAGAGGAGGAAGCGGAGAGCCTGGGCGAGTTGCCTCACAAAGGGGTCAGGCCTCAGGAGGACCCCAATGTTGGGGCAGAAGGGAAGGGGTACGTTTTGGGGGTGGTGGCTGCTGAAGCCTGAGCACTCCACGGGGAAAGTGAGGCCTGTGAGGAAATTCTGAGCTGGGCTGTTCTGTAACTGCATTTCTGAGTGCTGAAGACTGAAGAAAGTTTGGTGCCTCTTTCAGGTATGTTTATCAGGGGAGGTGGAAGAAATGTGTTCAGAAATGTCACCAGGGTTTGGGCGGCAGCATCATGAGCAGGCAGGGACCAGGAGCCTCCACTGGGTCTGCCCAGGCAGCAGTGCTACCCAGAGCCTGAGGACCAGACCAGCGAGGGCCGCACTAGGCAGCAGGCAGCGACTGTGTGGGGAGCCCCAGGCTGGCAGAGGGACAGGGCGCTGGGAAGCAGCCTCCACGGAGCTCACTGTCCCTCAGCCAACATGGGTTACTCTGTGTACACACGTGCTAGGCCCCAGAAAGGCCGGAGAGCTGCTTCAGAGGAAGGGATTCCTGAGGGCCAGGGAACATGCTTTTCTAAACATAAAGACCCTTATGAAGACACACAGCCAAAGGGGACCTGTAGGCAGCATGCGAGGCCAGGGAGCTCCCGGCTCCAGGCCTGTAGCTGTCCTGGAAGGAAACCAGTGAGTGTGTGGAGGCTGGGGAGTCCCAGGATCCTGAGGGTACAAATCAGGTAGGCAGAAGGGCAGGCCAAACAGGCAAGGGGCTCTCAGCAGCTGCCTGTTACCTGCCTGACTACATGTGGGGGTCCCTGTCTCTCAATTCTGAACACAGGTACACACTGTTTAAACAAACAGGCCACAAGCTACTCATCCGCCTCGGTGAAGGCTTGAGGGGAGCGATGTGCACTAAGTGCCTGCTCTTCACCAGCTACTGGGTGGCTCTTTTCACACGCGTGGTCCTTTGAAAGTTGCAGAAAGTTGGCACAGTGGGTGCGGATTCACACGCAGGGCCCCGACCTGACAGTGGGTGCGAATTCACACGACAGGGCCCTGACCTGACAGTGGATACGGATTCACACGACAGGGCCCCGACCTGACAGTGGGTGCGAATTCACACGCAGGACACCGACCTGACAGTGGGTGCGAATTCACACACAGGGCCCCGAGCTGACAGTGGGTGCGATTCACACGCAGGGCCCCGAGCTGACAGTGGGTGCGAATTCACACAACAGGGCCTGACCTGAACCTCCATCTGTCCTCAGTGGGGTATTTGCTCTGGTATTGATAAGTGGGTTGTTCTAAGATTTTTTAAAAATGTGGGGAAATGCTTATGCTGTGATACTGAGTGAAAAATAAGATTTAAGGTTATTTATAGTACAGGCTGCATTAAAGCTATTTATTATAAAATGCAATTTAATATAAAATGTAATACTGTATTACAAGATGCAATATATTATTCATACTACACACACACACACACACGTAAACACATTAGAGAGAGAGAGAAGTGAGGAGAAAAAATGATTGTAGAGAGGTCACCAAAAGGTTAGCACTGCTTCTCCCTGAGGGGTTCTGACTCATAGTGCTCTGCAGTATTTTCCAGATATCCTACAGTAACACACTGATAACAAAAATAACAATAATAACAGCCTTTATCAGGCAAGCGTGCTCCTGCCTGCCCGGGAGGCCTGCGGGCCCAGTGTGCCTTGTGTGTCCCTCTCTCTCTCTTTCACTGGGAGCCTCACTTCCCATCACTTGACTCCACGAGTGGCCTTTCCTCTTCCCACTTTGTGCTTGCCTTGGGCGATCCCATCCACATCTTTGATCACAATCACTACGGACAGCTGCCACTCTCAATTTTTGTGTTAATTTCAGTTCTGTGGCTCCATCCAAGACCTTGCTCCTGAATTCCAGGCTGAAGTTTTCAACTGTGAAGAGGATACGTCTTTCCAGGTGACCTTGGAGCCCTCCAGGTCAGCACATCTTCGCCAGCCTCTTGGCCCACAGTGCATCCATCCCTAAGGGCTCCTCATCCCTAGTCTCTCAGACTCCCCAGGCTCTCCCCAGTCTCACAGAACAGGGGAGCCACTCTCCCACCCTTCTCCTCCTCAACCTGCACTGAGTCAGGTGTCACACTGCCGGTTCCTTCTCTGGGTCCTCGCTGGCACGGCTTTCTTTCAGGGCCTCATCATCGCGCCGCTGGCGAGTGTTCAGAAAGGAGTCGGTCTGAATGGCACTTGCTTTGGAAAGAAGTTCTGGCAGCGTGGGCGGTGGGCGGTGCAGGGAACAGCGGAGGTGATATGCGGGGCCTTGACCTCCCTCCTGTTCCCCTGGTGTTTACTTTAACTCTGCCGGCCTGGAAGAAAATGTTTTCATCTCTCCCATTTTGGATTAGGGTTTACTTAGAAAAACAAAATAAAATAACTTCCAAAAAAAAAAAAAAAAAGAAAAGAAACCTTCTATGGGCTTCAAAATCTTATTCCACTGATGCCTCTGAAACCTTCCACATGATTTTTTCCTGAAAGGTAATAAACAATCGGGAACTCATTAGCACATGTAGGTAATTCACACATTTTCCCTGCTGCGAATCTCCTCTTCCTAGGTGATATCCTGTCTCAGCTTAGCAGGAAATTTCTGCTGGCTTTGCCCAAATAACGTGGAAAGACTTAAGGTTGTTTTTATTGGATAGGAAAGCTGGAGACTAGACTGTATATAAGATGCCTTATAAAGCAAATTTCTCATGATTTTTACAGGGAGACAAAGGGGAGTGTGTGGGGTGCCAGCCACCTGTCCTGCTTAGGGCTGACCTCCGGGGGCACTCACAGGGAGGCAGATGTGCCTGCCAGCACACCTCTCTCTGGCAGAGTGTCTCAGCTCAAAGCTAGACATTCACCTGGCTTCCAGTCCCCAGGAAGAAGGTGGCATCCTGCTTGTTTGTGCGACAGCCGTCTTCTTTGCATCTTCTCTGCCTTTGCTCTTTCAACCACTCTCAAGATGTACAAACGACCTTTGCAAAACCAGTTCATGGAGGGAGTCCTCCTAAACAATCATTGAAATGAGTGTGTCTATGAGGGAGCATCTCCTACCCATGAGGATGTAGAAGGTTCCTAGGTTAAATGGGATGAGAGGCAAACCCCGAAATGAAGCTGATGGAAATGAGAGCCAGGAGGAGGGGGAGAAGCCCTGTGCTGGGTCCTTGGCCCTAGCAATGATTAGTGGAAATGGTCGTGTCTGCATTGTCCAGGGCTGTTTTCCTGTAATTGAGTACACAGAATGGTACAGAAAAGGGCTTCCAAGCATTGTCATACAAAAGGAGAGTCAAGCTTGTGGCAGGAAACAGCGAAAGAGTTTAGGCTGCTTTGTGGTTGAGTCGAGTTGCTTCTGACTTTCCACCTCTTCTTCAGAGCCAAGCAGTGGTTCAAGGGGTCCTGAGCTCAAAGCATCAGCAAGCCTGGGAGGTGCACTGGCAAAAACTGACTTCAGCAGAACCCTTTCTAGGACAGTGGGGATGGAGCTGGGATTCCCTAAAGGAGTGCTTCAGCTCCCACAGATTGTGGCTCACCCTATCTTCCCAGGAGCCTGGGGGCCACACACGAAGCTCTGCTTTTGCAGAGAACGGCATGCAAGCCAGGCACCAGCACCCCTGGCCTTCTGTCTCTGCCTCCAAACAATGCAGAAGGGAGGAGAATCTCCTGTTCAAAACGGACCATGCGGTGGGGCAGGTGGGTGGCGGCGGCATGTGAGCCTGCCTAGAGACGCCTCCCCAATATCCTGATCTGGCTCTGACCATTAAACTGACACATTTATAACACACGAGCACATACTAATATATGCACATAAATTAAGGGTGTAAGTGAATAGTAACAGCCTTCTAATCTGCAGAGCTTTCTGATTTTAGGTGAATAAAAAAAATGCCAGTACTTTTGCATCAAAGAGACAGATAAACTTGCTAATTGAAAACTGGTTTTTGTGGAGGAAAATATGGAGGCGCCAGCTATGTAAATCAGCATATGCCCAGATCTAAAAGAAATCATGCCAGGCCAAGAGGAAATTAAGCAAATCAGGATAATGAGGAAACAACCCTAGATGCAAATTAAAAGCACCGGGGTGCTTTAGTCCATCTCAGGAGGTTGGCAGTGGACAGGTGGGAGGTGATGTGAACACGTGTTTGGAGTACTAGGCGTGTCTGTGCCGGTAGGTGGGTGGGTGCCTGCTCTCCCACCCAGGTCAGGGAGGGTTTTTCATGCAGGTTCTTAAATGCACGGATCATAATGCTGCCTTTTGCATCCCGAAAGCCCCTTCAATGCCTCTAACAAGCACTGGTCTCGCGCTGGCATTAGCTGTGCTTGGGTTTCCTGGGTTTAGCGACCTAAGGGGTTTACAGCGCACGGAAGTCTCTGCCCAGCTCTCAGCGCGCATCGCCAGGGGCTGGACTGAAGCTGTGGCCCGGGATGGGGAGGACGCTGGCGGCCTCCGAAGCAGGGTCTACGGCGGGGAAGGGCGAGCGCCGTCTGGCGGTGGCTGCGCGTGGCCAGCGCTGCGCTGACCCAAGCTCGGTTCGGCCGGCGCTGCCGCGTGTGCTCCGGGCGGAGCGAGGGTCCTCGGAGCCCGGGTCTGTCCTGGGTCCCAGGGAGTTCGGCGTGCAGCGTCAGAGGCTGCGTGTGCTGGGGGTGGGAGGAGCACAGACTGTGCCTGGGGGCATCCAGGACAAATTCATAGAGGGGTGGTCCTGCCCCACCCTCGGAGTGTCCTGGGCAAAGGCCCTGGGGCCACCTGCCCGGTGCCTTGGAGGGCGTAGGGCAGGAGCTGCCGAGGCCAGCGGGCCACTGTGGGGCGCGGAACTTTAGACCAGGCACCCACGGCTCAACCTCTGGGCCAGGGGACCCGCGGGGGCCTTAAGAACGTATTTGGCCGATTTGTGCAGCAGAAATCCGCCAGCGCCTAGCAGCGTCCGGGCCGCCTGCGCCGGGATCTGCAGCCCAGTACCCCCCTGGTCCCGCGCCCTGGACTCCGAGGAGGCCAGGTAGAGAGCGGCCCGCGCTGTCCCCATCTGCGCCCTCAGCCCCACCCGGGCAGCGGGACATGCCTGGCTCCG
This sequence comes from Macaca thibetana thibetana, assembly GCF_024542745.1. Taxonomy (NCBI): domain Eukaryota; kingdom Metazoa; phylum Chordata; class Mammalia; order Primates; family Cercopithecidae; genus Macaca; species Macaca thibetana. The sequence continues at coordinate 127,393,657 of NC_065586.1, read as the reverse complement.
ACGCCGCCACCCCGGCTTCCGCTTGCCCTTGAGTGCGGAGCCCAGAGTCTCCCTGGCGGTGCGCTGGGTCCCCGAGGGCCAGAGGCCACCAGGGGGGCGGCACTGGCGGGAGCCCAGCCGGGCGCGCCCTCGGCCCTCGCCCACCCACGTCCTCCGCGGCCGCGCAGGTCCAGGGGGCGCAGTGGGGAGGAGACCCGGGCCAGGACCAGGGAGCGCGCGGGCGGGGCTGGGGCTGGCGGGGAGGGGCGCGGGCGGGCGGGGACCGGGGCGGGGGCCGGGTCCGGGGGCGGCGGCGGCGCGGGCGGGAGGAGGAGGAGCTCCCCGCGCGGGGCAGGGGCGGAGCGAGCGGCCGCGCAGTGGAGCCAAGTGAGTTCGCTCCGGAGCCCGCGCCGCCGCCGGCCCCGCATCTCGGGCGCCCGCCGCCCCCGCCGCCGCCGCCGCCCGCGCGGGGATGTAGAATGCAGGCGGGCGCCAGGTTCCAGCGGCGGCGGCGGCAGCTGCAACAGCAGCAGCCCCGGCGGCGGCAGCCTCTCCTCTGGCCCATGGACGCAGAGCCGCCGCCGCCGCCACCCTGGGTCTGGATGGTGCCGGGCTCGGCCGGGCTGCTCCGGCTCAGCGCGGGGGTCGCGGTTCCCCCGGTGCTGCTCGCCTCGGCCCCGCCGCCCGCGGCCGCGCTGCTCCCCGGTCTCCCCGGCTGGCCGGCCCCGAGCGAGCCGGTGCTCCCGCTGCTGCCGCTGCCCTCTGCGCCAGACCCCGCCGCCGCCGCCGCGCACCCCTTCCCCGCGCTCCACGGGCAGGTAACGTGTCCCCGTCCCGCCTCGGCCCGAATCGCCGGCTCCCCCGCTCCTGGGCGCGCCCTGCCCGGCCCGGCTCTGGCCTCCGGCTCGCGCGCCCTCCTCCCCGGCGGTCCTCGCCGCCCCAAACCTCAGGACGCAGCCCGGCAGCCGTGCCTCGGCGAGAAAGTTCATGCTTGGACGCCCGGCTGTCCACCTCCGCAGCTTTGGCAGGTGCCTCCGGGTGTCTGGACGGAGCCGTGGAGGGACCCGCCGCCCAGGCCCGCGTGGGGACCGCAGGGAACTCGCGCCAGGCCGGGGGTCGCTGTCCACCGCGCGGTGCTGAAGTGGCTCCGTGGCCGCCGCGGGCCGTGGCTGACATCGCGGAGAAGTTAGGACTTTCACTGTCTCTGCCAGACTTGAAAGCAAGCTGGAAATCAATAGCTGTTTCGGATTCTAATCTGGGTTGGATTTTTTCCCCCTTTCGTTTGAAAATAGACTCAGGGCAATGCTTGAGAGAATTCCAGCCGGTGGAAGTGGCTGGGAAATCCTGCCTTCGGTACTGAGAGGTATTACCGGAGATTCCCCTGCCCAGGCCTGCCGGAGTCCACCGCATTCGTTAATGCCACACTGCACTTTAGAAGAGTTTGGCTTTTAAGACATGGAATTAAAAAGAAAAAGTGACTGAACCTTTGATAAATGGTGCAGCAGAGCTAGGCGGGCTGGTTTGGGCAAGATTCATTGTCAGCTAACTATGCAGATGCATTTAAAATCAGGGAATAGCGTGCATTTTATTCCAAGGATTGACCTCATTAGCATATTCAAATGAGTGTTATGTTAGAATACACCATTTGATTAATTTAATTCCAATATTATCTTGTAAGTTTTTCTAAAAGATGTTGTTAAACTCCTGCTAAATTGGTCTTTAGACTTAATGATACATCACATATGCAGCCCTGGATATTGTGTTTTTATGTGTGATGCAGTTTATTTTGGAGAATTTTCAATAAACGTTGGTAGTTTTTGCCGTATTTTGGAGGGGTGTTGTATCAGAATGCTGCCACTAGAGGTATATAATGTCAAGGAACTACATTTTTAAAAATTCTGTTTTAAAAAACTGCATTTTTTCACTTGTATAAATTTAAGAGAAAATTTTAAAAAACCTTAGTATTAATATTTTAAATATTTTTGTGCTACCCATCTTCTGTAAAGTAAGAATATGTAGAACCAGAAGAACATTTTCACATAACAGGAACATCACAAATGCTTTTATGATTTTAAAACAATAGGTACTGAAACGTTCCATGTCATTGAGCAATGCATTTTATTAGTGCCTTATGAGGTCTCAGTTATTTTAATTAGAGAGACGGTGTCCTGAATTACCAGTCCCTTTCCGTGACTGATGTTTTATTCTGTGCATTGAGATCTTCAAGTCATGAGATGCTTAGTTTTTTTTTTTTTTTCCATAGAATCTGTTTGTATTGGTGAACCTTGTATTGGTGAAACTTAGAATCTTAACTTCTTAGATATTTTCATTTTGAAAGTATTAGTTGTTTGTAAAACGACAAATGTAATTAATACAAAACGCAATACTGAAAGGAATAATATAGCCCTATGCCTGCCTATAAAAATAATTTAAGAATTAGAAAGGGAACACCCAGCATTTCTCTTTTTCATGGTGGTTTCTCATGATCTCAGAGCAGAAACCCATTTCTTACCTTGTGCTTGAGGTTTTGTGCTTAGAAGTTCTTTTTCAGTATTGAAGAATGTAATGTTGGTAATGCTTTGTGATGATTCAGATATGAAAACTATAATTTTTCCTTTGATTGGTAAATATTTATAGTTTTCCTCGAGGAAGTTTATCTGATAATCAAATACATACATTTTGAAATTCCCTTTTCAAAGCAGTTATTCCAGAATGTTTTGGTGTGAAGTTGAGTGGATGGATTCAGGCTAATGCAATTGTCTTTTCTTGCTTGGCTTGCAGTGGCTGTTTGGTGGCCATTCTCCGTCCCTTGGACTGCCCCCCTCTTCCACAGTGGAGCTGGTGCCCATCTTCCCACATCTCTGCCCTTCTGCTCTTGCAACTCCTATTGGGAAAAGTTGGATAGATAAAAGGATTCCTAACTGTAAGGTAAAAATGCAAGTGATTTAATTGGATAAGGGGTTTTTAATGATTAAATTGTTGAACATCGCCATAACAACAAAAATATCCATGTATTTTCTCGTTGCCATATATTGGCCATCTAGGTATACAAAGAAATCATTTCAGGCTTAGATTGATCTGTTCAAAAATGTCAGCAGGCAGGGGGCATTTTGTTTTAGTTTAGGATATTTGGATTCCACAGGGCAATGTAAAATTTCCAATTTTTGAATCAGAGTCTTTGTAAAATTTTTTTTTGTTTTAAAATTTGTAACCATTGATCCAAGATCTAGACTTAAACATTACACAATACCAGTTCAAGTTTTAAAAGTCAGTTTTTCTTCATATGATGCTTTAAGTTTTCATCTTTCTAATGGTTTGTTTTGGCTTTTGGATTCAAATTTACTGACTACATTTTGTTCACAAGGAAACTAAAGAAGTAAATTATTGACTTGTTGTACAGCTTAGTAATTATCTCATGGGGTGATTCTTCAATCAGTGAACTGACTGCTGTGCTGAAGTAACCAAGTCAATAGCTGAAGGCCAGCCCAGAAGATATTAACTAGATGGTGATTGGTATTGAAGCCCTGTGGAACTTCCTTTAAGTTTTAGAATGATGTTTTTATAGAGTCCCCAATAACAGAATGTTCAATGCTGGATCAACGTAAGGCAACATAAATATTTTCATAGTCATGTTCAGCTTTTATCATGTACCTTGCCTTAAATGTTATGCTTGCATTATTTTTGGACAGATCTTTTTTAATAATTCCTTTGCTCTGGACTCAACGTGGATACATCCTGAGGAGTCAAGATTGTTCCATGGGCATGAAAAGCCTCATTTGCTGGCAAATCAAGTCGCTGTGTCTCTGTCCAGGCCGGGTCCTGCCTCCAGGCCACTCCCCACAGTGGTGTTAGCACCTCAGCCCATCCCAGGTTGGTGCCCAAATAACATTGACAATGTGCTTTTCATTTTTGCTTCAATCACAGATTAGTTTTAGATATGAAAACCATACTTGTCTTTTTAATGAAACAATTATCTTGGTAAAAGATAATTTCTTTTCACAAGCATGAAGCTTTTTTTAAAAAATGAGTCTTGGATAGCTTATCCACTGTTTTTTTCTGGGGTGGGTGGATAAGAGATCTGATGTTAAAATGAAGAGATGGCTGAAGGGGTTTTCACAGAATTGTACTTTCAGTGCTCTATTTTTAGGATTGGACCAGGTTTCCTGCTGATAGCTCTTAATAGGGGCACTAATTGATCAGCCTACTCTTTAAAAAATGTTGCTTGTCTGTGGCGAGGTGCAAGGAATAACGTTTGTTGGTCTGTAGGACACAGGAACATGTGTGATCTCTGAATTTTGCCTTCACATTGTGGTGATAGTGAGATGGACTATAAAATGCCCTGTTTGAAAGATGGATTTTATTCTATCTTTGGAGTCTAGTGACCTGAAAGAACATTTGTCCTGGAACAGACTCCCATGAAGCAATGCCTGGATGAAAGATTGTGTAATAAACCTACATAGTAACAGGGGAATATAATCATCTTATGAATTTTTAAATTGATTTTTAAAATCACCTTAACATGTGGATCATTTTATGAAAGCAAATGCCACCCGTGCCAAAATCGTCGTGCAACACCTTCCATTATGGAATATGTTATGGCTTCAGAATTACATTACCTTTCTGTAATTTCCTACCTCCCAAGCTTGTCTCAATGTGTGTCTCTAAAGTTTAGTAATAAGATGTTCTTGTGGATAATGCAGTGATGGGTTAGGAGATATATTTATTTTGTTCTCTGTTTGCCTACACATTTATTCCAATTTGCTATGAATCTTGTTTAGTAATAAGTCAGGAAGAACAACTAAACTATTTGTGTTTCTCATAGGCCTAAATGATTTCTGACTGCAACTTGTCCTTGTAATTACACATTAGGGATTAATTGAAGTCTGAGTGAGCATGGTACATGCACACATTTATAAACATTTTACACTAACATGATCATGTTTCCTATTTGATTTAATGATGATAAACGATGATTCAGTGGCATGTGTTATATGAGGATGACATGACTTTGGAAGGTTCTTTTGGTATATGAAAAGGTAATATTTTAATTTCCTAATGCGTTGGCCATAACTATCATGAAAATAATCAGCAAATGTAGTTTTAAAAATGGTGAAATGAGCTCACCTGTTCCTACAAAGTCTTTGTGTGAACTTTCCTTCTCTCAGTTCACCCCTGAGTATAATACAGACGTTTTCCACCGTTCCTTCACCTTCTTCATAGGAAATCCATATACAAATGTGCTAAATATCTGTTTAGTTGGAGAAGCTTATGGTCACCTCTCATAGATTTTCCACCTTAGGGACATCGTTTACTTACTATTGTGTGGCAAATATGCAATACTTCATTAGAAACATGTTTGTATTGATTTTACCTTCTTTTGATTTTTGGATGAATCTATTTTTTAAACTTTTACAAATTATTTTTACAATTTTTTGTGGGTACATAGTAGGTGTATGTATTTGTGGGGTACGTGAGATGTTTTGACCACAGGCACGCAGTGTGAGATAAGCGCATCCTAGAGAATGGAGTATCCATTAATGGATCTATTTTTAAGAACAAAATAAAATAGTATTTCTTATAAACATGATAAATAGCAGAATAACCTTTCATTCTGACCTAGTCTACTATTCAACAAAGCTTAGATTTTCTCTTCTCTGCTTTTTTTTTTAAATTTATGGATCATATGTGAATATAACACTTAAAATTTTAATTATGTTATGGGGAGAAAGGTACCTGACACCAAAGGTAATTTAATAATAATCAAATGTATTTGTTTTGAGATGGTAGTTTCTGAGTTGCTTCATGAAAACTTTACTTTTTTGATAAATTTCAGAATTCTTAGAATTTACCCAACTTTGGAATGCACATACCTAATGTCTCTTAGGCCAAAGAAAACATATAAGGGGTTATTTACGTGCTACAAACTGCTTAACAGAGAACTGGGATGAGGGGGGCAAGTAAAGGTGGAAGGTAGGGTAAGCTCCAAGTAAGTTAAAAATTCAGGTAAATGGTTTTAATTTTACTGTAGTTAATGAGAAATTACAACTTTATTAAGACACTCACACGTAAATGTTCATGTATGCTGTCATTACTAAAAATTACTATTAATTTTTCATATCCTATTATGAATTGATAAATTTATATATTATAGCTAATTTATATTGCAAATATATTATAAAAGTATGCATTTACAAATATATGTATGTACTATATATAAAATATATAATGTATAAATCTATTATACAATTGTTATATTACATCAATCAATCTTGTTATAAAGTTTTATATTCAAAAATAAATGGCCTTAGAATCAGATATATTTTATCAATCCCCTTCAAATTAATCAGTGAAGCAGAATCACAGTCCCAAAGAGCAGGAAAAGTGAATCAAACTCGCTCATTTTAAACAGGTCTAGTGAGCTAAGCTTATTTTCCTTTCTTGGAGAGGTAGTAATTTTTCTGTAATGATCATTCTTTAAGTACTTTTAAAATCTGCACTGTTGTTTTAGGGATAATGGCAATTTATACTATGAACTCAAATGATGTAACCCAGAAGGCAGGTTTGTTTGAATGAACTGAATCGTTTGTTGAACTAAGCTGGAATCTCTCTGGTAGAGATGGGGGTGAGACTAATATCAGATCACCCCTCACTTACTGTTGATTAGGAATTAACTGCACGGCACAGAGTCTCAGATAATATAAGCACAATTTGGATGAATTTGGAAAAGCTCTCTAAGCTTTAATAAGTATTATAAAGGACTCCATTTTTATATACACTGCACTCATTCGTGACCAGGAGGATGATGGTCGCCTGTCATCATACTCTCACACTCTGTTGTAAACAAGCCTGTTGGTCATTTTTGAGCCTCCCAAAGGGCCAACCTCCTGATGCCATCACTTTGGGGGCTAGTCCATCAACATATGACCTGGGGGAGAAATTCAAGTGGCGTGTGCTCTCTACAGGTGTTTGAGGAGAACCTTAGCAGGGGATCCTCAGGGAAGGCCTCTGTGGCCAATGCCACCTTGGGGCAGGAACAGTCGAATGAATTCCAAATGAAGGACATAGACTGTCCAAAGACACAAAATCAAGAGGAGCATTTTGTGATCGGGCAATTCCAAGTAGCCAAGTGTGGTTGGGCTGCCGGAGGAGGTGTGGCAGGGATGGGCTCTGGGGCCTCTTCAAACAAGACCCATCACATGAGACCTGTGGTGTGAGTCAGTCCCCTGGATCCTCATGGACTGTTGGGGGACTTTACATCATTCTTCCACTCAGGATTCTTGGCTTCTCCAGGAAAGTGTGAACTTGTTCTCGGGAAGCAGAGGAGCCACAGAAGAGGCAGAGCCTTCTCACAGCCAAATAAATTCAAGCACACAAATAATTACACCTGCACTAGAAACCAAGATCTCTAATTAATGATTTTGCAGTTTTTAAAGAAATTCTTCCTGATCATTGTGAATGGGTTGAATTGAGAAATTATCTAGGATCTATTGATTCCCGGACCTCAGAAGCTGATTCAGGGCTGGACAGGCAGGGAGAGGCCACCTGCCCCACAGTCACCACCTCTTCTTCAGCAGTGCCTGTACATCAGCTGCTGCATCCCCATCAACACCTCCCCGCTCCCTGCAGTCCTACCGGTCCCTCTTCTTCCCAGGCAGAAGGGGCTTACCTTGCATCTTAGGACATGCGGTTCCTCACAGGCAGATGTGGAGAAGGGTCTGGGTGGTACAACTACCCTCCAAGGAGTCTCTGTTTTCTACTTCTGAAAATAAGAGCTTCAGAGTCCTTCAAGTCATTCAGGAATTAAATAATTTACATCAAGAATATCAAGCAGTGGGAGGAGAAGGTAGTTAATTCAGCATCTGTCCAACAAAGGCAAATGAAATAGAAGGATCTTGCTGGAAACTAGAGATTTATGTAAAAGTTGCCCATATCCCATTGCCTGCCAGCTTAAGATCAAAGAGCCTGATTCTACCAACAAACACCATGATGGGCAAACCAAACCAAACCAAACCAAACCACTGACTGTACCTCTCTTCATTCAAAGATGACTAAGAGAGAGAGGGGGAGAGAAAGTGGAAGATGAGATAAGGCATCTGAAGTATTCTGCTTCGTAAAAGATTCATTTGCTCAAAAGCTCCGGAAGAGAAACATATCTGAGAAATGGATTTTGCACAGGAATTAGTAACCATTGTAGGCAAAACACCTTTTGCCTATCTTAATAGGTAAAAGAAAATAGAACATAGAAAAGCAGTAAAAGATAAACTTGAAAGAGAGTTGGTCAATGTGAAAAGACAGTTTGAGGAAAAGAGAAAAGAATGCAAGGAAACTTCTGAAAACTGGCAACTAAAATCATTGAAGAGAAGAACTGATTATGCATCTGATGAGAGAAGACAACATAGAAAGATTCTTAAGCATAAATAGATGTGACTGTGAAAATCAGATCATAACAGTGGGAGAAGGTGATATCTGTGTAAAATAGAAAGCAAACAACAAACCTATATTGCTTTGACCTCCTTAAAAACACAGATTTCATGAATGGAAGAAAATTTTTGCAATCTATCCATCTGACAAAGGGCTAATATCTGTAATCTACAAAGAACTTAAACAAATTTACAAGAAAAAAACAAACAACCCCATTACAAAGTGGGCGAAGGATATGAACAGACACTTCTCAAAAGAAGACATTTGTGCAGCCAACAAACATATAAAAAAGGCTCATCATTACTGCTCATTAGAGGAATGCAAATCAAAACTACATTGAGATACCATCTCATGCTGTTTAGAATGGTGAACATTAAAAAGTCAGGAAATAACAGATGCTGGAAAGGATGTGGAGAAATAGGAACACTTTTACACTGTTAGTAGGAGTGTAAATTAGTTCGACCATTGTGGAAGACAGTATGGTGATTCCTCAAGGATCTAGAACCAGAAATACCATTTGAATCAGCAATCCCATTACTGGGTGTATACCCAGAGGATTATAAATCATTCTACTATAAAGACACATGCACACATATATTTACTGCAGCACTGTTCACAATAATAAAACTTGGAACTAACCCAAATGCCCATCAACGATAGACTGGATAAAGAAAATGTGGCACATATATACCATGGAATATTATGCAGCTATAAAAAAGGAAGAGTTCATGTCCTTTGCAGGGACATGGATGAAGCTGGAAACCATTATTCTCAGCAAACTAACCCAAGAACAGAAAACCAAACACCACATGTTCTCACTCATAAATGATCATTGAACAATGACAACACATGGACACAGGGAGGGGGACATCAAGGGAACATCACATACCAGGGCCTGTTGGGGGGTGGGGGGCTGAGGGAGGGATAGCATTAGGAGAAATACCTAATGTAGATGACGGGTTGATGGGTGCAGCAAACCACCATGGCATGTGTATACCTGTAAAACAAACCTGCATGTTCTGCACATGTATCCCAGAACTTAAAGTATAATAAAAAAATTTTTTTTTGAAAAAAAAAAAGAATTGGGAGGGCCTGGAAGTGAAAGATCTAGCTATGTTAATAGAGATTCTTTATGGATGCAAATTTTCCCCCACCAAAGACGACTTGCAGGGCCATTTCAAGATATGGCAAAGACACATGTTTTGGGGAAAATATTTTGGTTTTTCTTCCTTGTCTCATAAGGTTATACCAGAGTTAGGTTGGAAAATAAGTCAATATATATAAGGTTAAATAACACCCATTTGATGAGAAAAAGAAAAAAATATATCTCTCTCCTTTCAAAAAAACAAAAAACAAAACACAGATTTCAGCAGAAGTAGTAAACGGAGCAAGGCAAGTCATATATCCTGCTCACCGTATCGTGGAGGCATTTTATGAATGTTGGAGACACTACTTAAAAGAACACAGAAGCTGATACAGCTTCAGCCCATTCTGCAGTACTAGACAAGCTTGGTTCATGGAGAAAAGTTTGGAGAATTATGAGGAAAGCATCTTGTGATTGAAGCAATTTATACCTCATGAGAAAGTCATACAACTGCATTAGTATGGAAAAGATGTTCTTAAAAAAGCAATCAATTGACTTTACCACACCTAATGTTTTCACCTCAAATTCTTTGTCTAAAATTAATGTTGCTGCTGCTCTATCTGCATCTTGTATTTTATTCTTCTTATCAACTTTTGCTTTATTTTTGTTTTAAGCTCAGGTCAATTATTTAAACATACAATGTCTGCCTTTGCTTTTTGAAAATGAAATTTAGCACATTTATATTTGATTTGCTGTATGTATATTTATCTGTAATTATTACATTCTTTTTTTATTTTCTTTTCGTATTCTTTTGATTTATTCTGTTTTTATTTTTGTGGGTGACATTTACAGTTTATTTCATTTTGTTTACTTTTATATGGTTATTTGGAATGTGTTTACACTGATCCTATTTTCTCAAGCAATTATCAGTATGAATTTTTTTAAAAAGCAGACTTGAGGTTATGTTTTCTCAGTTTTCATATCATGAAAACGCAATTACTTTAGAATTCTTCTATGAAATATGAGACATTTGGAAAAAGTTTATTTTATCAAATTTCATTTTTTCTTTTAATTTTCTCAGATAAGTGATAAATACAGTTAAATAAGAACTAACAATGGAGATGTCAGTTTTCAAAATATCTGTAATTATCAACAATTTCTGTTAACCTTTAGGATATATGTGAATATTTGTTAATTTGGTTGCAGGAATGAGTGAAAAATTTAAAACAATATTTTTATTTTGAAGAGTTTTTTATAATAATCATAATCTGGATACATAAATTATGTCAGTAAAATTGAGGAGATGAGAAAGAAGGATCATGAGAGTATGAAGTCTTTAAAAATCCTTCACATTTGTTAAGAGCAGGAGTAAGAAACCCCCAGTCTTTAAGACCAAATGAACAAAGTTAGGTAGGATTGAAATTGACAAGGATTTCTTCCCACTAACCAGTAGCAAGTACTGAGTAAAAAGCAATAACCCCTTATCACTGGTGGAAGGAGAGGGACATATAGGAAACCTTTTCTGTGGTTCAGGGACGTAAGGCTGGCTGAAAGCTGGGGTAAGGGTACAAATACCGAAAAAGATTTTCACACACCCCAGAATTTGTCTTAAGCAAAATACATTTTTAAAAGATTTGAAGCTTATGGTGCATTGAAGGCAACCCGGACAACAAAATCCAAGTCCAGGTCCACCCCCTGAATACACTGACAAAATTGCATTCACTAACAGCTTGACACAAGAAGGGGTGTGCCTATTCCCAGAAGTAAACCATATTTATTATCTCATTCATTATGTTCTATTTATGATGCCTAGCACTTAATAAATAAAGTTACAAGACACACAAACCAAGCAAGAAGTGATAAACTATTGACAAGATACAAAATAATCAACAGAATCAGACCCTAAGATGACACAGATGTTAGAACTATCAGACAGTGCTATGATTGACCATGATTAGCATGTTAAATTAACTCATGGAAAGGAGAGCAACATGAATGAACAGAAGGAGAATTTCATCAATGATATAAAAAATATAAGAAAGTCAAATTAAAATATCAGAAAAAATGAAACACTGCATAATGAAAAATTACTTTGATGAACTCCTGCGTAGATGTGATACAGCCAAGAATTATTGAAATTAACGATAGATCATCAGACCGGTAACAAAAACAGAAAGCAACTGAAAACATGGAACGTCCTTTTCCAGAGCCAGGAGAGAATATCAGATGGTTTAACTCATGTATAATTGAAGTCTGAAAAGGGCAAGGAGAGAATATATGGAAGATAGAATATTTGAAGTTGTAAAGAACAAACGAGATAAAAATGGACATTATGAAACTATAAGTCCAATAAGTTCGGCAAACTGTAAGACTAATAAATGGCAAAAACAAGAAAAAGCTGAAATTGAAAACTAAATAAATCATATTTAAACTTCTGATTCAAAGAACTTTATACTAAACAGAAACAATTATTGAAAGCTAAGTGAAACAAAGATTTTTAACAAGCAAACAAAAGCTGAGAAGAATTCATTCTCTGTAGATTTGCAGTTCATGAAATTACAAAGAAGATTATCAGTCAGGAATAATACACTAGCGTAGAGAAAGTTACCTTCACACAAAAGAAGCATGCTAGAAATGGAATACATTAAGTAAAATATGTACTTTTCTGTTTTTACTTGTTTTAAAAGATAACTGACAGTATAAAGAGCAAAAATAGTTATATAATGCATAAAATTATACACAAAATAAAAATGCATGCCAAAAATTTCACAAAGCGTGGAAGTAAGGAATTGGAAGTATGGAATTGTAAGGCTATTGTACTATACATTATGGGCTATAGTATTATTTGAAGGTGACAAGTTAAAGGCATACTTTATATCTTTTGAAGATGTAAGTATGTCTTTAAATTCACTATCCATTCAGATTAAAAACAAAACCATACAAAAAACCACCTATAAGTCAACTACGAATTAAAGGGGACTTCCTCAAATTGACAGGGGACATCTAAGGAAGAGCTACAGTTTCTAATAGTGGAAGGATAATGTTTTCCCTCTAAGATGAAGATATACTTTATCTTTGAAAGATATAAGATATCTTCAAAAGATATAAAGCAGTAGAGCAGCAGACACTTAAAATTGTAAAAAATGTTATAACTAATAAAATAATTATGGAGATAAAAATGAAATCATAATGATCTCTTAACCCCAAAGCAGACAAAACAAGAAAGCAAAGGATCAAAGTAAAGTTGGAACAAATATTTTAAAAACTATGAAATGGTAGATTTAAATATAAAGATCTAACCTCTCTAATGAACAGGCAGAAGTTTTCAGGTTTGCAGTTCCAAATATACAATGTCTATAAAAAACTCACTTTTTATAAGACAGTGAACATAAAAGCAAAAGCCTGGAAAAGATATAACATGTAAATACAAATCAAAAGAAAGCTGAAGTAACTGTAATACTATTTGACAAATTAGATTTCAGAACAAAAAGTATTACTAGGGATAAAAATTTCTAATAAAATTTAATCAAATACATTTAATCTAATAATTTAATAAAAGAAATTCACAATTCACAACACAGAAACTGATAGAACAGAACAAAAAAATAGACAATTGTGTTTACAATTGGAGATTTCAACATCTCTCAGTAATTGATGGAGCATGAAAGCTCATCAGTGAATTTCAGTGAGAATTTAGAGAACTTATATAATACTGTCCAACAACTTGACCCGATTGACATGTATAGAACATTCTACTTTACAGTAACGGGGTATATATTTTTATCTGCACATGAAACATTCATCAATACCATATTCTAGGCTCTAAAACAAGTAAAAAATTTTAAATAATTAAAAGTAGGGCCGGGCGCAGTGGCTCATGCCTGTAATCCCAGCACTTTGGAAGGCCGAGAAGGGCAGATCACCTGAGGTCAGGAGTTTGAGACCAGCCTGGCCGACATGGCAAAACCCCACCTCTACTAAAATTACAAAAATTAGCCGGGCGTGGTGGCATGTGCCTGTAGTACCAGCTACTTGGAAAGCTGAGGTAGGAGAATAACCAGAACCCAGGATGTGGAGGTTGCACTGAGCTGAGATCGTGTCACTGCACTCCAGCCTGGGCAACAGAGCGACACTCTGTCTCCAAAAAAAAAAAAAAAAAGTATGCACAATTTATTTTCCAACCACAACAGAATTAAGTTAGAAATCAGTAACAGAGATATCCAGAAAACCTCCAAATGTTTGAAAATAGAACAGAATGCTCCTAAGTAATGGATAGGTCAAAGAAAAAGTGACAGAGGAAATAAGAAAATATTTTGAATAGAATGAAAATAAAAGAAAATCAAAATCAATATAACAAAAAAATTCTTGTGGGATATAGCTTAGATGGACATTTATAGCATTAAAACACCTATATTAAAAAATAAGAAATACCTCAAATTAATGATCTAAGCTTAACCTTAAGAAACTAGAAAAAGTAGAAGTAATTAAATCCAAACAAGCTAAAGAAAGGATATAGTAAAGATAACAGCAGAAATTAAAAAGTTAAAAAACAGAAGACTATAAAGAAACTCAATGAAAACAAAACTTGATGCTTTAGGAAGATCAAATAGAAAGTATAAACCCCCGGCTATAAAGAATTAGAGGAAAGAAAGACAACACAGATTACTGATGTCAGGAATAAAAAAAAGATATTATTATGATGTATCTTAACACCAGCCATGCAATAGGAAAACATAAATTATAATCATAAATGCAACAGCTTAGATGAAATAAGTTATTTGTAAGTCACAAGCTACCAGTTCTCACTCAAGAAGAAATAGAAAACATGAATAACTCTATATCTGATAAAAACATAAAATTTACAATTTAACTCTTCCAACAGGAAAACATTCAGTCCCTGACAGCCTCACTGGTGAGGTCTACCAAATACGTAAGGAAGAAATAATACACAAATTAAAATAAACTTGTTCAGAAAATAAAATGAAACAATTTTCCCTAAGTAATTTTTTCTAAGGTAGCCATTACCCTTACACAAAAACCAAATGGTTATTACAAAGAGAAAATAGCAGACCAATACACTTTTTGAACATACATGCAAGAAGGCTCAAGATAACATTAACAAATCAAATCCAGCCATATTTAAAGTTGATAACATATCATGACCAAGTGAATTTTTTTGTTTTGTTTTGTTTCTGTTTCTGGTTTTGGAATCCAATGCTGGTTCAACATTAGAAAATCCATCAAAGCTATTTATCAAAAGACAAAGAAGGAAAGTAGTAAGTTTATTTCTATAGATTCAGAAAATGCATTTGTCAAATTCACCATCCACTCAGATTAAAAACAAAACAGCACAAAAACCACGTGTGAGTCAACTAAGAACCAAAGGCGACTTCTTCAAACTGACAGAGGACATCTAAGGAAGATCTACAGCTAACATCGAACTGAATAGTGGAAGGATAGTGTTTTCCCTCTAAGATGAAAAACAAGGCAAAGATTTGTGCCGGGACCCCTAGTTGTGCAACAAGGCAAAAAGTAAAAAGAAAAGAAAGACATACAAACTGGGAAGGAAGACACAAAACTGCCTCTATGTGCAGACAAATGACGATATAGACTATCTCCAAGAGTCTACCAAAAGCTACTAATACGAATAAGGAAGTTTAGCAAGGTAGCAGGATGCAAGGTCAATATACAGAATTCAATTGTACCCCTGTATTACTGGTAACGAACAACTGGAAGTTAAAATAAAATATAAGTATCTTTAAAATTGCACCAAAATCATGAAGTATTTAGGGATTAACCTAACAAAATATGTGAACATCATGAAACATTAACAAAAGAAGTCAAATAAGACATTAATAAATGGAGGGATACTCTGGATTATAGACTGGAAGGCTCAATAAGATTTCACTTCTGCCCAGATTGATTTACATGTTTAGTGCAACCCTAAACAAAATCCCAGTTTCATGGAAATTGACAAGCCCATGCAATAATTAATACGGACAGGCAAAGGAAGTGGAATGGCCACAATAGTACTGATGAAGAAAGCGAGTGTGGAGGACACAGGCATAGCTGATCTAAATGCTGATGACAAATCACCAGGAACTAAGGCTTTGTGCAATTGGCAAAAGCATAAGAATAAAGACCAATAGAACACAGTAGTAGACCATCCAAAAGTAGACACATGCACATATGGCCAATTGATTTCTTTACAAGGTTACAAAGAAAAATCAATACAGAAAAGACCATCTTGTCAACAAATGACTTTGGAACAAGTAAACATCTATCTGTCTTCAAAATAAGCAAACAATCCTTGATCAATACATTTTACTATATATAAAAATTAACTCAAAATAGATGATAGACCGAGTTGTGAAACCAAAAACTGTAAATTCTGAAGAAAACATTGAAGAAAAATGTTGTGACCTTGGATTGGACAAATGTTTCTAATAACATGACACCAAAAGCATGAACCATATTAGAAAATGCATTGATGACTTGAACTTCATCAAAATTTTAAAAAACTGTTGGTCTTTGAAATTACTTTTCATAAAATAAAATAACAGAAAAAGAAAAGTCACACAGTGGGAAAAATACTCACAAAACATACATGTGATAAAGACAAGAGCATACAAAGAACCTTCACAACTTAGTCATAAGAAAAAAACCAATCCAACAGAAACGGACAAAATATATGACCAGACACATCACCTACAAGGAAAGATGGATTGCCAATAAGCACAGGAAATAGGGAGGGATTTGTGAAAATCTACAAAATTATAACTAGAGAGCAGGACTAAGTTCTAGAGGTCGTTATCATTGTAGGGTGACTATAGATGACAACAATGTAATATATAGATTCAAATAGCTAGAAGGAGGGGTATTGGAATATTGAATGTTCCCAACCACAAAGACATGGAAAATGTTTGAGGTGATGGATATGCTCATTGTCCTGATCTGGTCACTAGACTTCATATGACTCAATTTATCACTATATACCCCATGAATATGTATTGTTATTTTATGTACATTTAAAGAAAATTAAATAAAATTTTTAAAAAATGATCAACTTTATATTTCATTAGCAAAATGCAAGTTGAATTCATGATTGGAGTCCCTACATACTTATTAGCATGGCGATCATGAAAACAAAACAAAGACAGAACCTGGCAATACCACGTGGTGGTGAAGATGCGGCAGAGCTGAAGTTTTCGTAACTTGCTGGTGGGAATGCACCACGAAGTGGGAATGCAATCACTTTGAAAGCCAGTTGAGCAAGTTGTTATTAACACCCTTATCCTAGTACCCAATAATCTCACTCTTACATATTTGTTCTGGAAACATAAAAAGATGCCCATAGAAATCTGCACACAGATATTTGTTCCTAAGTGAATGCTTTATTCCTAAGTGATGTTGGCTGGTGAATGGGTAAACAAACTTGGTTAGATCCAAATAATGAACTGGGACACAGAAATAACAAGGAACACACTTCTTACATGTGCAATGACGTGAATGGATCCCAAAAGCATTATACCCATGAAGGCATTCAGGATCAAACACTTATGTCATGTATTATTCCACTTTTGTGACACTCTAGGCAAAGCAAACTATAAGAACAAAAAATACCTCAGTGATTTCCAGGGGATGGGGTGGGACAAGGGTTTTGACAACAAAAGGGCAGAGGGCAGGTTTGGGGATGGTGGATGTTTATCTGGCTTCAGTGGTTCCAAAACTGTCTACATTTGTTAAAAACAGAGGACTGTACACTGAATGTAAATAGCACTTGAGAGCATCCAACTTAAAAAAAAAAAAAGACTTAAAAGACATACCCAACAAAATGCCAGGATTTTGTTTGATCCTGGTTTAAATAAAACTAAACAAAAAAAATGGACAATAGAAGAAAAACTGACTATGTATTAAATAATTTTAAGTAATTATTGTTAATTTGTTGGAGTGATGAGTTCTATGCTCATGTTTTTCAAAGGATAAATTTAGAGATATCTTCTGAAACATGTAAGGGTGAGATAAAATGTCATGGGTTTACTTTAGAGTAATCCTCGCGTGGGAGCTAGGTTGGTGTTGTTGACCTAAAAGGAAGAAACTGAGGCAAAAATAATATAGAGAGTTTATTTGGGCCAAGGTTGAGGACAGCTGCCATGGGGAACAAATCCAGGTTGCTTTGGGGAGTGCTCTGGAGAATGAAGGAAAGGCTCAGATTTTTAAAGAGATAATGGACAAATCAGGAGGTGGGCAGTTACAGAAGTGGCTCTTCAGAAATTCTGCTTGGTTTATAGAAATGACATTGGTTAGTGATGGGGTACACCGTGTGGCGCTCCAGAGTGTATGGCCTTTGATGGCGACTTGGTGGCACAGCAGGTGGCTTCAGGAGGCCATGATTTAGCTCAGGGGCAGGGAGGTGACTGCTGTTGCATTCTCATGCTTCTCTGGGCCTGATCATTTAAAGGGGCTCTCATTCTTCAGACATAAAGTTTCCTTGTTTTTTATTTCTTCCCACAGTATAAAAATAGGGACACTGGTTCATTACACTATTATTTATTATTGTTGAAAGACTTCATAATCAAAGTTAAAAAAGTAAACAGTGAGATTCTACATAACACCAGGAAGTACACTCAGGAAATTACAGAGAGCAATTGCCTGGGCCTTACCTACAGTCATCATGCATCTGAACCAGAAAGACAGTGATGGACTATAAAGAAATGCCTATCAACCTTGAAGTTAAAAGGCTACAAAAAAATAATGAGTGAAACGGAAGTATAAATTACAAATGTAAACTCATAAATACAATTACCCAACCTGAAGTGCATCTATTAGAATTCATAAGTTGCAGTCTGTAAGAGTTAAAGAAAGAAGAAAGAAACATGGAATGTGGCTTAACAGTTAAAGACAGATTTATTTTAGAGAAAATAAACCTGAGAGGGGCTTCTGGTGGATTTCGGTCAGGAGCACTTTCTCATACAGACTAAGAGTATAGATTGGTTTTAGGGTGAGGGGGCTTTTCACAAACTTGGGATGTTTCTGTGTGAGGGAGAAGTTTTATGGTGGGGTTGCAATGTCTCTGGGCAGAGGGGAGGTTATCTTGGGGCTGACATCTTCCCAGCTGGAGGGAGGTTATCTCGGGGCTGGCATGTCTCTGGTCGGGGAGGGCTTTGGAATGTTTCTGGTAGGAGATGTTATTTGTGGTTTATGGTCATGATGACTTTAGCCATTAGGCTGATGCCCTTTGGATTTAGGCAGTTTTTGATCGAGGTGAACTTTAGAATGATGGTGCTTGTCCAAGACGGCGATACACCTGCACTGTCACAGTCAAATAGTACTTGCAAATCTAAAGCCTGGAATGATGATGATGTTAAACACAAAACCATCGGCACTGTAGAAATCAGCTTTCAAATCCAGGCATTAGAAAACTCGAGGAGAAAAAGGAAATATGGGGAAGCATATGATTAAAAAATAAAGGCAGGCGTTGATGATTTTAAAACCAGAAATAAGATTGGGTATGGTGGCTCATGCCTGTAATCCCAGCGCTTTGGGAGGCTGAGGCCAGCAGATCACTTGAGGCCAGAAGTTTGAGACCAGCCTGGCCAACATGGCGAAATCTTGTCTTTACTAAAAATACAAAAATTAGCCAGGCGTGGTGTCATGTACCTTTAATCCCAGCTATTTGGGAGGCTGAGGCAGGAGAATCGCTTGAAACTGTGAGGTGGAGGTTGCAGTGAGCCGAGATCGCATGTCTGCAATGCAGTCTGGACAACAGAGCAAGATTCTGTCTCAAAAAAAAAAAAAAAATCCGGAAATAAATTAAAATGATTAAAAATACTTTCTCATAGACACGAAAACAAATTACATGAAAAAAAATACACAATAAATGGAGCCGTCACTGCTCCACATTTGTACTTTTTAAGTAATTAGATAAACTATTTTGGGAGACACGATGGGCAATTCAACTTGAACCACGATGTGGCAGCTGCATAAAGAGCTCCATCTGCACCTGAGACACCACAGGTTTCAGTGGTAAAATCTCTCAGACTCCGAGAAGAACATTCTCAACCTAGAGAGCTTGTTTCCAAACATGGAATATGGTGAAACTCTAAATAGAAGTTGATTACCAATGTTTTTAAAAATAGAAGAAATGGAAACAAAAATTATACAGACAAATCTCAGTTATAAAGATAGCTATACAAATCCTACAAGTATTGTTGAAAATTTCACAGAACAGTGACAATAACATCTGTAAGAATCCAGTAGAATATGCATTTCATCAACAGCATCATATTATGAAAGGCAGTGACAATAGTATCATCTCTGTGTGTTTATAAGAACAACAATATCCCATCAGTCGACCACATGAAGATGCATCGTTTGA
Organism: Macaca thibetana thibetana; assembly: GCF_024542745.1. Taxonomy (NCBI): domain Eukaryota; kingdom Metazoa; phylum Chordata; class Mammalia; order Primates; family Cercopithecidae; genus Macaca; species Macaca thibetana. The sequence goes on along the minus strand of NC_065586.1, from coordinate 127,373,795 downwards.
TAAAAATGCAAAAGTAACAGCCATTTAAAAAGTCAGAAAACTGGCCAGACGCGGTGACTCACGCCTGTAATCCCAGCATTTTGAGAGGCTGAGGCGGGTAGATTACGAGGTCAGGAGATCGAGACCACCCTGGCTAACACGTTGAAACCCCGTCTCTACTAAAAAATACAAAAAATTAGCCAGGTGTGGTGGCCAGCGCCTGTAGTCCCAGCTACTCGGGAGGCTGAGGCAGGAGAATGGCTTGAATCCGGGAGGCGGAGCTTGCAGTGAGCCAAGATCACACCACTGCACTCCAGCCTGGGCGACAGAGCAAGACTCCATCTCGAAAAAAAAAAAAAAAAAAGAAAGAAAACTAAAGAATGAAGTGGAACCGGATACAGAATAATTAGCTAAAAACTGCCACAGTGCTAGCAGTCCTTGGATAATCAGAGTCACTGTTTATCATTTTACTGAAACTGTTTTCAGGAAGTTCTAGCCAATGCAATAAGAAATAAAACAGAAATATGAAATACTACTTGGTTATATACTCTTACATTTTGAGAACTGGAGACAGTCAGCTTAACAACTCAGAATTAAAAGACCAACAAATGGATCGATACAATATTAGCATATGAAAAATAATGTATTTTCTACATATTAGTATTATTTAGATGTTGTAATTGAAGAAAATACTCTATTCACATAGCATAGAAAACTGCACAAAATACCTATGAACAACTATCTACACTGGTAGATGGATCATAACCTTTACTTACGTGTGAAATCTAAACAGAGAAAACAACAAGAAAATTCTGAGAAGTGATTTTTTTTACAGTTACTATGGTCTTGGACAGGAAAGTGATGCATTTAGAAATGCTGTTTATGGAATATACACATGAGATTATTAAAGGTATCTAGCTGTCTATATATTGGTTATATAGGATCCCAGATATATATGAAATATATGGGATTAAAATTATTCTAAAGTTGCATCAGTTTTTAAAATATGTGGCACTGACTGTAATCTACACATAGGTCAATGTAATGAATTTTACAGACATTGGTATATATGACAGTTTATTCTAATATTATAATAAAAATAGACATAAACGGAAGACACAGAATAATTATAAATGATCCTTGTGTAATATGTGGCTTACTCATAAGTCATTCACGGAATGTAAATTTAAACCACCAAGTGGGATGTTCTCCTTAAATTAGCGCAGATTTTCAGAACACATTGGCTCTTTACTCAGCGTTCCCAACAACGCAGTAGTTGGTGAATTCTTTTGTGTGCTCTGTGAGAAGTGGGATGCAATGGGCCACCTGCAGCATAACTTTTAGATCCTTGAAATAAGCCGATATAACTTCATTCAGTGATTCTAGCTCCAGGGAGGTTAGAGAAAGAGCATGTGTGTATGAACCGTGGTAGTGCGCGACATTATTCATAATGCCAAAAGGAAAAATAAAACCTCCGATGTGATAAGTGTTTATGTGAATTATGATACATCTACGTTAAAAAATGGATGGCCTTCAGTCATGAATAAAATCACACTTAGAACAGTACTTACAGTGACAAAAGAAAATGCTCTTGTTTTGTTTTAATGTGAAGGATTTTTTGTTTGTTTGTTTTGTTTGTTTGTTTGTTTTTGAGATAGGGTTTCACTCTTGTTGCCCAGGCTGGAGTGCGATGGTACAATCTCAGCTCACTGCAACCTCCACCTCCCAGGTTCAAGTGATTCTCCTGCCTCAGCCTCCCAAGTAGCTGGGATTACAGGCACACGCCATCACGCCTGGCTAATTTTGTATTTTGGGTAGAGATGGGGTTTCTCCATGTTCGTCAGGCTGGTCTCGAACTCCCAACCTCAGGTGATCTGCCCACCTCAGCTTCCCAAAGTGCTGGGATTACAGGCGTGAGCCACCGAACCGGGCTGAATGTTAAGTTTTCAAAACTGGCTTCAAATTGAACAATAGGATCCAAAGTTGGAGAGCAGTATATCCGTGTGAACATGTACACACCTAGTCACACACAGCGGTGCACACATACACTCACACACACACACTGATAAGAGATGGAGGCAGTGTACAATGTCAGACATGTACACACCTGCTCACACACAGCGGTGCACACATACACTCACACACATACCGATAAGAGATGGAGGCAGTGTACAATGTCAGATGTGTACACACCTGCTCACACACAGCAGTGCACATGTACACCCACACACACCAGTAAGAGATGGAGGCAGTGTACCACAATGTCAGACATGTACACACCTGCTCACACACAGCGGTGCACACACACACTCACACACACACTGGTAAGAGATGGAGGCGGTGTACCACAATGTCAGACGTGTACACACCTGCTTACACACAGTGGTGCGCACATACACTCACACACACACCGATAAGAGATGGAGGCAGTGTACAATGTCAGACACGTACACACCTGCTCACACACAGCGGTGCACACATACACTCACACACATACCGATAAGAGATGGAGGCAGTGTACAATGTCAGATGTGTACACACCTGCTCACACACAGCAGTGCACACGTACACCCACACACACCAGTAAGAGATGGAGGCAGTGTACCACAATGTCAGACATGTACACACCTGCTCACACACAGCGGTGCACACATACACTCACACACATACCGATAAGAGATGGAGGCAGTGTACAATGTCAGATGTGTACACACCTGCTCACACACAGCAGTGCACACATACACTCACACACACACACAGTAAGAGATGGAGCAGTGTACCACAATGTCAGACATGTACACACATGCTCACACACAGCGGTGCACACACACACTCACACACACACACACTGGTAAGAGATGGAGGCGGTGTACCACAATGTCAGACGTGTACACACCTGCTTACACACAGTGGTGCGCACATACACTCACACACACACCGATAAGAGATGGAGGCAGTGTACAATGTCAGACACGTACACACCTGCTCACACACAGCGGTGCACACATACACTCACACACATACCGATAAGAGATGGAGGCAGTGTACAATGTCAGATGTGTACACACCTGCTCACACACAGCAGTGCACACGTACACCCACACACACCAGTAAGAGATGGAGGCAGTGTACCACAATGTCAGACATGTACACACCTGCTCACACACAGCGGTGCACACATACACTCACACACATACCGATAAGAGATGGAGGCAGTGTACAATGTCAGATGTGTACACACCTGCTCACACACAGCAGTGCACACGTACACCCACACACACCAGTAAGAGATGGAGGCAGTGTACCACAATGTCAGACATGTACACACATGCTCACACACAGCGGTGCACACATACACTCACACACACACCAGTAAGAGATGGAGGCAGTGTACCACAATGTCAGACGTGTACACACCTGCTTACACACAGTGGTGCGCACATACACTCACACACACACCGATAAGAGATGGAGGCAGTGTACAATGTCAGACACGTACACACCTGCTCACACACAGCGGTGCACACATACACTCACACACATACCGATAAGAGATGGAGGCAGTGTACAATGTCAGATGTGTACACACCTGCTCACACACAGCAGTGCACACGTACACCCACACACACCAGTAAGAGATGGAGGCAGTGTACCACAATGTCAGACATGTACACACCTGCTCACACACAGCGGTGCACACATACACTCACACACATACCGATAAGAGATGGAGGCAGTGTACAATGTCAGATGTGTACACACCTGCTCACACACAGCAGTGCACACATACACTCACACACACACCAGTAAGAGATGGAGCCAGTGTACCACAATGTCAGACATGTACACACCTGCTCACACACAGCGGTGCACACATACACTCACACACATACCGATAAGAGATGGAGGCAGTGTACAATGTCAGATGTGTACACACCTGCTCACACACAGCAGTGCACACGTACACCCACACACACCAGTAAGAGATGGAGGCAGTGTACCACAATGTCAGACATGTACACACCTGCTCACACACAGCGGTGCACACATACACTCACACACACACCAGTAAGAGATGGAGGCAGTGTACCACAATGTCAGACATGTACACACCTGCTCACACACAGCAGTGCACACGTACACCCACACACACCAGTAAGAGATGGAGGCAGTGTACCACAATGTCAGATGTGGGCCTTTCTGGATGCTGGGATAAACGGGCACTTTTATTTCCAACTATATCATATCTTTTATTTTTCATATTTAATGAGTCTGTATTACGTTTATAATCAGAAACATGCCATAAATATATGAAAATGCATCTCTTTTTCTTTACGCTGTTGAAAATGAGAGTATCACCTGCTGTTAGAAATTCTTCTCAGTCACGTGACGCTCACGAAATGAAGACAATGCTGTCTTATCCATCTGTTCCGAAAAGAAATGCCTGTGCTCAGGCGATGCTTGATAAAAAAAGAAAATCAAGACTTTTACTATAGCAAAGCAATCTCTTTTTAAAATTCAGTTTATTTGTATCACGTTATGTCAAGAAATAGGAAGAGCTTTTAATAATTATGTAACCCTGACTTTTGGAATTTTGTGTGACTTTTGGGAATGCAGAGTGGATTCCGTGTCTAGGGCTGCCTTAAAATTCCATAAACAGTGTGGCTGAAGTCCATAGAAACGTGTTCCCTGTGAGCTCGGGAAGCTGGAAATGTCGAAGTCCCAGGTTGGCTCCCACCCGAGGCGCTGAGGGAGGGTCTGTCCCGGGCCCTGCCCCGGCTCCTGGTGTCCTTGGCCATCCTGGGCAGTTCTTGGCTCGGAGCTGCAACCTCCAACCTCTGTCTCCGTGGTCACGGGGCCGCCTTCTCTGTGGGTCTTTTTCTTACAAGGGCATCTTGGATGTAAGGCCCTCTCTTGTCCAGCATGATGGCATCTTAACTAATTTCATCTGCAAAGATTCTACTTCCAAGTAAGGGCCCGTTCTGAGGTAAGTTTTTTGGGCACAGAGCTTGACGTCTGGACGTGGACTTTCATTTCCTCTAAGCAAAGAACCCTGTTGATATTAGGGTGGAGGGCAGGCCCTGGGGGGTAGCATCCACCTCCGGGCACAGCGGGCGTCCCACAGGGGCGTCTGTCCTGAGAGGGTCGGTCTGGTCCCACCTGAAGGTCTGCATCCACGTGACCATAACGGGATGCAGGTGGGAGAGTAAAACACAGACGGTTGATTACTCCTAGTCAAGAGGCAGCACCTGCTTACTAGGAAATTAAACTGTGGGCTCGGTTTCTCAAACTGGGTTGGGTGCCTGGTGCCGAGTGGTTTCTGAAGTTGTAGGACGAACAGATAAGTCATTTTGAATCTGCACTTTTCCTTAGAGAGCTGGGGCAGAAACACTTCTTTTACATTATGGAAGAACAGACTGATTTTACCATCACAGGCAACCTTCAGAGACTGGCGGGTTTGTACCGGCCGGTTCAGGCCCTGCCTGTCGTCCTGCTGGGATCTTCACAGGTCCCCAGTTCCAGAGAAAGCTATGGAGAAGCACATCCAAAAAAGTACTGTAAATTACGCCATCTGGAAGAAGTCAGAAAAATACTTGTGTGTGGAAAACGTTTGTCCAGAGCCACCTTCTAGTCTATTGTTTAATGTTGTTGTTGGAGGAGTGACTCATTACTGAGAGCACAGACTTTGCCGACAGACTGCTGGGTTCAAAATGGCCTGTCACTTGCCAGCTGCCTGACCTTGAGAAGATGACTAAACACCCCTGTCCCTCAGTGTTCTCATCTGTGAAGTGGGATTATTGCAAGAATTAATTGCATTATGATTATTTTAATAATGGATGTGAATGACTACTGCTTGTGTGGTATCCGCAATGCCCGGCCTATTTCGACCGTTCCCATAGATGCTCCCTGAGTAAGCCGGCTCTAGATGGCAAGGAGGTGGACGCTGGCTTGGAAGTAATCTAGTGAGTCAGCCAGACCTTTGGATCACTTTATATTTTCTCTGTATCTGGACTGTACTTCAAGGTACCATTTGTGTAAAAAATGGTTATGTCCCCAGACCCATTGGTAAATTATTTAAACAACTAAAATGGGCAGACTGCATAGGTAATGAAATTACGTGAGATTTGTGTTTACCAACATAATTCATATCATTTTAAACAACTAGAAATCTGTCCCAGTGATCATTATATTCCTTGAATTTATGAGTGACAAGCCACAAAATAATGAATCAGTTTGCCAAAAGATTAAAATTCTAACTTACAGATAGGATACAGAATCACCATGTTAGTGTTGCGACTATTAAGAAAGTAAGTGTGGAGAGGTCAGAATTCCATGATAACTATGGACTTTAGCGTCTAAATGAGAGATTTTTATTCCCCTACTTTCTTCTTACTGGAAGTTTCCAGTCTCTGATCCCTGCTCTGAAGTAACATTCTTCAGTAGAAATATAATGCAAACCACACATGGAATTTAAAATTTTCTGGCACTCACATTTGTAAAAGTGTAACGAAACAGGTGAATTTTAATAATTTGTTAATTTAGTTCGATATATCCAGAACATTATTATTCCAGCGTGTAATCGATGTAAAAGTTATGGATGAGATATTTACCTTCCTTTTTTGATATTATCTTTGAAATCCAGTGTATATCTGACATTCGCAATGCATCTCCATTTGGGCCAGCCCAGGTCAGGGGCTCTGTAGCCACGTGGAGCTAATGCCTCCCACATGGGAACGGCAGTGCCAGAAGGTGATAACCAAGTTCATTTGCGAAGATCTCAGAGATCTATTTGTGAGTATAGTTTATAGATGATTCAATGAGGCCTAAAGACAGCATTTCAAAGAAATTTACTTCATGCCCCTTTGTTACCAACTGGAACCCAAATGTGACCTCTCTATTTCTTTGATCTTATAAGAATAGCTAAAGGATCCATTTTAATCTACATATACGGTATTTAAATGGTGTAAACTTATATAGTATTTATATACACAAATGATTTGCCTTTTATTTTTTCCAGTATAGGAATAATTCATATTTGTTAGATATGAAACATTTATAAATTATTAACATGCGAAAGGAAGGGAAAAAAGTCACTCCCAGCTCCAGTTAATATTTACAAATAAGGCTAGTATGCTGGTGCGTTCCCTTACGCGATGCGGTATTATAACCACAGTTTTTTTTTTTTTTTTTTTTTTTGAGACAGAGTCTCGCTCTGTCGCCCAGGCTGGAGTGCAGTGGCCGGATCTCAGCTCACTGCAAGCTCCGCCTCCCGGGTTCCCGCCATTCTCCTGCCTCAGCCTCCCGAGTAGCTGGGACTACAGGCGCCCGCCACCTCGCCCGGCTAGTTTTTTGTACTTTTTAGTAGAGACGGGGTTTCACCGTGTTAGCCAGGATGGTCTCGATCTCCTGACCTCGTGATCCGCCCGTCTCGGCCTCCCAAAGTGCTGGGATTACAGGCTTGAGCCACCGCGCCCGGCCCATCTTTAATAAATTTTAAAAATCCAACTGATGAATCAGAGTTTACTCAACATATATACGCTGAAAAAACTATTTCCAAACATTCACGGTGCCTACATACTTTTTAGGCATTTAGCATCATTTTGTTATAAGAACTTCCCAGACGTTTTAAAGGCCTCTTAACCCAAATTGTCCAAGTATTTCCCCTGGTTTAAGGGCCAAAAAGAAAACTACTGTGCAAGAGCCACAGACGTGTTAACATTCAGGAGTGAGATTTCTTTCTTCTTTTCCATTCTTGTGCTTTTTACAATTTAAAACGTTAAAATAGTATTTTTATATTGATTATCTAGGACTTTCGGTACAATGTCTGATGTGGTAGCGACGGCTGGTACCCCGTGCTGGTCCTGTTTCGGGGCAGATGCCTCAAATGTGTCCTGTTCTCTATATGCTTATAGGTTTTAACCACCCGCCACTGGGCTTAGAACATTCCTTCCAGCGGAGTTTCCTGGTGCTCATTTCTTGTTATCATATTTTAGGGAAGAATTTTTTTTCAATGCTTTACCTTTTTAGATTAAGATAACCACATTTTTCTTTTTTTAATCTGTTATTGTGGTGTATGATATTTTAAACTGTTACGGTGTTAAATCACTTATGTTTCTTGAATCAACCCAAAATCTTCATGTTGAATTGCCCTTTTCATGCAAACAATGCTGCACTTATCTCTGCTACAGGGTTTAGGATCTTTAATCCACGTTCTTGTGGGAAGCTGCCCTGCCATCTCATCTTCTTTTCTCTTCTCTTTCTTTCCTTCCTTCTTTCTTTTGCTTTTCCTCCCTCCCTCCCTCCCTTCCTTCCTTCCTTTTTTTTTTTTTTTTTTTTTTTTTTGACAGGATCTTGCTCTGTTGCCCAGGCTAGAATGCAGTGGTACAATCTTAGCTCACTCAACCTCCACCTCCCAGGTTCAAATGATTCTCCTGCCTCAGCCTCCTGAGTAGCTGAGATTACAGGCATGAGCCACCACACCTGGCTAATTTTTGTATTTTTAATAGAGACAGCTTTTTACCATGTTGGCCAGGATGGTCTCGAACTCCTAACTTCAAGTGATCCACCTGCCTCGGTCTCCCAAAGTATTGGGATTAAAAGTGTGAGCCACTGCACCTGGAGACTTCGTTTTCTTTTACTAGACTCATCTGGCTTTGGTGTGAAAGGTATACTGGATTCATAGAATAAGCTGGGAAGTGGCTCCTCTTTTTTTAATGCTTTGGAAGAATTTTACAATGTTAGATTGGAATATTCCTTAAAAATAATTTGTAGCACTTTCCTCTTAAAATGTAAGAACCTCATCTTTCCTATGCGGAAAGATTTTTAACTACTGATACAGTGTATTTAGTTGTTATATGACTATTCATGCTTTCCATTTCCCATTCTGGTAGGGTTCAAAAGTTGTATTTTTTTCTAGAATTTATATTTGACTCTAAGTTTGCAAATTTTCTTTGTATAAGATTGTTCAGTACCTACTTATCTTTTTAATATGCTATAATCATAGTTGTCTATTTTTTAATGTATAGTTTTGCTTATTTGCACCTCCTCATTCAAAAAAAAGTACTTGTTCATTTCTGCTAGAGGTTTGTCCATTTTATTAGTTCTTCAAAGTAACAATTTTAGTCTTTAAAAACATTTTTGGTACATTTTTCAACTTGATTGAAATCTGTTCTTATCTCAATTTTCTTCCATTTTCTTCAGATGTATTTTTTTTTCTTCCCCTAAATCCTTAAGTTGTATATTTGCACATTAATTATCTGTCTTGATTTTCATAAAAAATTTAAGGCTATCCCTTTCTCTTTAATACAATTTTCACTGCTTCCTGTAAATTTTTAGATGTACTACTTTTGTTATCACTCAGTTTCATATTTAAATTTTAAAATTTCATTGTAGTTTTATATCCTATGATTTTTAAAGAAATTCCCATTCAGTTAATTTTCTAATGTATGCTGATTTAAAATTTTGTTATTCATTTGTAACTGACATAAATTGTGGGCTGTATACAACAATTCTTCTGAAATGTGTGGAGATTTGATTTATGGCCTGGTATCTCTTAGTTTTTCTTTTCTTTTCTCTTCTTTCTTTTCTTTTTTCCTTTTCTTTTTTTTTTTTTTTTTTTTTTTTTTTGAGATGTAGTCTTGTTCTGTCACCCAGGCTGAAGTGCAGTGGTTCCATCTTGGCTCACTGCAACCTCCACCTCCTGGGTTCAAATGATTCTCCTGCCTCAGCCTACCAAGTAGCTAGGATTACAGGTGCCCGCTGCAATGCCTGGCTAATTTTTGTATTTTTAGTAGAGACAGGGTTTCACAATGTTGGCCAGCCTGGTCTTGAACTCCTGACCTCAAGTGATTCGCCTGCCTTGGCCTCCCAAAGTTCTGGGATTACAGGCGTGAGCCACCATGCCCAGTCAGTTTTTGTTTTATACTGTTTACCTCTTTGCTCTCTGTGCTTATTGCTTACTATGCGTATTCTAAGCAATTTCTTTAGCTGTGTTTTCTCGTTGCTAAGTCTCTCTTCACATCTATGTCTAATATCCTGTTTCAACTTTCTATGAAGTTTTACATTTCAACAATTATTTTAATCTTTAGAAATTTCATCATCTTTGTTTTCCAGTTCTTCATTCATTAAAATGTCTTGGTCCTTGCTCCTCTTGAAAACATTTCATATACAATTAGTATATTTTATACATGAAAATTCTTATATTTCTAATTTTTGTGGGTCCAAAGTTGTCATTTGTTATTTTTGACTCTGTATGGTTGTTTACTTCTTTTACCCATTGTTCTTTAACTTTGAGCTTATGATTTCCTCCTAATTCGTGGAACTCCAGCAGGCTCAGTGGGTTATGCTTTTCACTAGAGAGGCCTTACATTTGCACCTGCAGAACTAAAGGGGCACCGTCAACCCAGGAGCAGACCAGTCCCCCGTGAAGGCACAGCTTTGGTTTCCTTCTAAAATCCTGCGCTCAGCTTCCTTCGTCACTGCTGCCTGGTTCTCAGGGAGACCTAAGACAGGTTTCCTGGGAAATGGAAAGAAGTTGAATTCTTGGAGGCCTGATCAACCTTTGACCGTTCTAAGGCCGTTCCTTACTGTAGCTGGAGAGCCTCTCAGAGAACCTTGCTCACAGCACTGCGGCAGAAATGACTCACTTCAGCTTCTATAGCCTACATGCACTTAGCTCTAAAACAGTGTAATAAGAAATATTCTTCTAAGAGAAATACATTTGAGATAATTTGAGGCTATATAATTTGAGACACAAAAACATTTATATATTATATATAAATATATATTATGTTTGGGTATAATATATGTAATCTGAGACAATACCCTCAAATTATGCAATTCAATAGATTCCTTTTGAATTACATATATCACCTGAACTTTAATTTTCTTAGAAAGTTAGGGTCAAGACTCATAAGAAATGAACTTATGAGAAGTAATGTTATGATAAAAACTAAATATTCATCTTACTTGACATTTTTTTTTCTTTAAAACTCTGGTAACATCAATACAGGAAAGAACGTACATTCTTGGAGGGCAGAAGCCCTCTGCGTCTGTCTCATCTACTGCTGGTTCTCCAAGGCCTGACAAGTGTCTGGTATAACAAGGGCTTGATAAATATCCAATCGATTATCAATATCACAAATACGATTGAGTGCCTCTTCTGTAGCATGTACACTGGTATATGTGCTGGGGATAGAGGCGTGAACAAAACAGGGTTATTTTTATTTTTTTTTATTTTTATTTTTTTTTTTGAGACGGAGTCTCGCTCTGTCGCCCAGGCTGGAGTGTAGTGGCCGGATCTCAGCTCACTGCAAGCTCCGCCGCCCGAGTTTACACCATTCTCCTGCCTCAGCCTCCCGAGTAGCTGGGACTACAGGCGCCCGCCACCGCGCCCGGCTAGTTTTTTGTATTTTTTAGTAGAGACAGGGTTTCACCGTGTTAGCCAGGATGGTCTCGATCTCCTGACCTCGTGATCCGCCCGTCTCGGCCTCCCAAAGTGCTGGGATTACAGGCTTGAGCCACCGCGCCCGGCCAACAGGGTTATTTTTAAAACCTGCTTCCACAGGTTTTACAGTCATTTGTTTTGTTAACATGTTAGTATATTAACTTGTATTAGTAAGTTAATTAACTTCTAGTGAAAAGTTTTCAGATAGGGAGATCTTAGCTGAGGTTACTTTTGCTGGTTTCTATAGGGAAGAATTAGTTCTCATCTGCCTGTTCGGTATCACCAACCACTACAAATTTTTGTAAAACAATTGCATCAGGACTCTTAAAAAATAATGTCTGTTCCTAAAACACCATGCATGTCACAATCACAATTCCCATAACAATGTTTTTCTTTTTTGAGTTCCTGAAAATGTGACTTCCATATAATTCTGAGAAATCTGAAAGTATGGGATCTCAATACCTAGTTACTGGATGTGCTTTCAGAGGTGAAGATTTGGGTAAATTCCTCCTAAGTGGTTTTGCAGAAGACGGGTTTTCATTGGGCTCAGGCAGTCCTCACTTTCAGGTGTTGAAGGTGGTAAGCAGGGGGCGGGTCAGGGTTTTTGGACCCTGACTAGTATACAAACTGTGATGGGTAGGGGTCCTTTTAAAGAATGAGAACCCGACATTCCCAATAGGGACTTTAGGACAGAGCGTCTGGGGAGTCTGCCGGGAGGACCCTGGAGGTTCAGTTGCATTCGCTCTAGGGAGGGTTTGCCTTTGGGAAGAATAGAAACAGGCAGCTCCCAGTGGCCCAACTTTGTGTCTGGCTCTTGCCCTAAGGATCTGGGGGCTTGGGCTTCACTGGAAGTTTCCTTTTCCTTCCTGCATCAGCACAAATGCCTTTCACATGGACAAGGTGGTGCTCACTCTTGAGGAAAGAAAGCATTCATTTCAGGTGGCATTGTCTTTACTGCAATGGATTTTTTTAAAATTTGGAGATGGACCTTGAATCTCCTTTGATCTAATTAGCCCTTGTGCACTGGTGTTCTGTGATACAGACAAAGCTGCACGGTCGACCCGCTCAGGCAGCTCAGGGCGTGCAGGGCATTCCTCACAGCGTGCTCAGCCACAAGGCTGCCTGTGATATGCATGCAGGCAATGTCTGCTGGTTTCGTGAAAGGAAGATTGAATGTGATTTGGAATGCGGAGCGTGGTATTGTACAATTTGCAATAGAAGTGGGAAATTTAATGACTGTTGCTAGTAGATTATTGCCATTGAGATTATGAGAAAGAGGCATATAAACATTGATGCAGGCTTGGATAAGAGAAAAAGAATTTTCACCGTGGACCACAGTGATAACTTGAATAATGCCTTTTAAAAATGACATTTTGTGATTGACTGTAAAAGGTCAAATGATGAATATTGAGTCAGAGGAGGAAGGTGGGGCCACAGGCTCGATCCGATTCCATGGATACGAAAATTTCTTCGATTTATACCTGACAGGTGAAAAGGGCAGTAGCTTGGGTTCCCAGGAGGGCCAGGCCTGGGGTGGTGGGGACGCTGATGCAGGCTCAGAGCTGTCCACCCTGAGCCTGTCGGGTGCGTCTCCTAGACTACCTGGGCATACATGTGGCTGTTTGCAGGAAGCACAACCACAAAGAGAGCAGGTGTGTGTGTGTGTGTGTGTGTGTGTGTGTACACGTGCATCTTAGGCAGGCACAGATGAGTCGTATAGCTTAATATTGAAACGTGAAGGGAAAATTAATCTTGGGGCCCCCAAATTACCAAGCTAAAGGGAAGAGTCAAGCTGGGAACTGCTTAGGGCCAACTTGCCTCCCATTGTATTCAAAATCACCCTGTGGCTCACTAAGATAAGTGCATCTCTCTGATTGCCTCCTTTGGAGAGCCTCATCAGGAATGCAACCATTCCTCTCTTATCTACCTCTGACCTGGAAGCCCCCTCCTGCTTCCAGTCTCCCCACCTTGGCTTTTAGTTGTCCCTCCTTTCCAGACCAAACCAAGGTTCATCTTACATATGTTGATTGATGTCTCATATCTCCCTAGAATGTATAAAACCAAACTGCTCTGACCACCTTGGACACTTGTCACCAGGACCTCCCGAGACTGTGTCATGGGCGTGCATCCTCAACCTTGGGAAAATAAATTTTCTAAATTAACTGAGACCTGTCTCTGATTTTTGGGGCTCACGAAAGTGTGTAGGCTGGCTCTGCTGGGTCACATTCCACATGGAGAAACTGTCACCTGTCACTCTTGTGGGATTTGCTAATGAGAGGAGGGTGTGCCCCTGAGAGAGTAGCTGGACCTTTGCAGCGAAAGGCAGAGTGAGGAACTGTGGGTGACTTTCGCCGGGTTTGCTATGGGTGTTTCAGCATCCATGAATGTCACCCACCAACAGATGTTTAGGGGACATTTCCCTGGCTCAGTCAAGGGTTGCTGGAGGTGTGGTCATCCTCTGGGGGCGGCTGGGTGGCCTGGGTTCCTCCAGGTCCTTCTCGGCTTTCTCTCTCCTTTGTGTTTTTCTGGCTTTCAGGCCAACACGGCCCACGGTCTTCTCTTTATCTGGGTGCCTTGAATGGGGGCACAGGTGCTTGTCTCGCCAGATGTCACTGTTTCCAGGGTTCTGTCACTTGGTTCTTGATGAGGCTGGATTTTTTTGGCCCCTGCTGGGGCTTTAAGTCCTAGACACTCTGGGCATGATGTGAAGCCTGGAACGGGCTCACTGGAAAAGACCCATCTGCTGTCCTAAACCGTCATGAAGGTTAGCAGCGTTGCTTACTGTCAATTGCAGGCAATGCATGGCACTGAGCGTCTTACACTCCTGCCCGCCTGCCTGCCCAGGCCTTTTCCCTCTCCTCCCTCCCTCCTCCCTCCCTCCTTCCTCCCCCTCACCTTTCCTCTGTCTCTGTGTAAAGTCAACCCATGTTTAGAATATGCCTCGGAATTGAAAGGAAAGCGACTGATGAGTTGTGTACCAGGCACTGTATCGGGCCCTTCCCCGTGGCTCCTCTCTAATCTAGGGCTCCCGTGAACCAGGTAGCCCTGTCCCTGCCTGAGGGGGCACACACAGCTGTGAGGCTGGACTAGGCTTAGGGAGGAAAGAGCTGAACCCAGTCAGGCGAGGTTTCTGGGCTGGCTTCTGGGCTCTGGGACCCGTGAGACAGACAGACTTCCTTAAACAGGTGTGACTGGCACACACAGTGGCAGCAGAAGGGCCCAGAGGGAGGTGTGGGGCTGAAGACCACGCAGGAGGATTGTGGGGGTCCAGCAGTCATCAGGGAGGACTTTCAGGGGACCTGAGGCCCCATGAGCCCAAGACAGCTCCCACGGGAGGGAGGAGCACTTCCTCCTTGCAAAGCCCCAGGATGGGAGAGAGCAGGGGCCCTCAAGGGCCTGGTGGTGACTCCTGGGCAGGCAAGGACACCAACAGCAAAGGGCTCCCAGGCCAGCCTTGGCAGGAAGTGACTCCAAGGCAGGGAAGAGACATGATCGGTCTCATAGCTTGAAACGACAATGTGGGCCGGGCACGGTGGCTCACGCCTGTAATCACAGCACTTTTGGAGGCCGAGGCGGGTGGATCACCTGAGGTCAGGGGTTCGAGACCAAGCTGTCCAACATGGTGAAACCCTGTCTGTACTAACAATACACACACAAAAATTAACTGGGCATCGTGGTGGGCACCTGTAATCCCAGCTACTTGGGAGGTTGAGGCGGGAGGATTGCTTGAACCCGGGAGGCAGAGGTTGCAGTGAGCTGAGATCAGGCCATTGCACCCTAGCCTGGGTGATGCAGCAAGACTCTGTCTCAGGCCGGGCGCGGTGGCTCACGCCTGTAATCCCAGCACTTTGGGGGGCTGAGGTGGGCGGATCACAAGGTCAGGAGATCGAGACCATGGTGAAACCTCGTCTCTACTAAAAATACAAAAAAAAATTAGCCAGGCGCGGTGGCGGGCGCCTGTCGTCCCAGCTACTCAGGAGGCTGAGGCAGGAGAATGGCGTGAACCCAGGAGGCGGAGCTTGCAGTGAGCCGAGATCGCGCCACTGCACTCCAGCCTGGGGAACAGAGCGAGACTCCATCTCAAAAAAAAAAAAAAAAAAAAAAAGACTCTGTCTCAAAAAAGAAAAGAAAAGAAAAGAAAAGACGATGTGGCTCGAGAGGAGAGGACAGGAGGGGTGGACTCATCTCATCTTCACCAGTGAACGCCTGAGGCATTGTTGCCCCATTTCACAGGTGAGGAAACTGAGCAGCCTCCAGGAGAGGATGCGACTTGGCTGGGGTCACGCGGCTCGGCCTGGGGTTTCAGAGTCGGGTGAAGGAGGAGCCGGGAGCCCCTGCCTCCCTCCGCTTCCATCTCCCACACCCTGCTGGGTGTCCTCAGACTTTCCTCCCTCCAGGCCCTGTTTTGGGGAGTGGCTGAAGCTCCCCACATGTGGAATGAAGTCCAGAGTTCATGGTGGCCCCTGAGACCCCTGCTCTGGCCACCTAGCCTTTTCCCTCCCAAGTCAGTGGCTCTCCCGGCTCAGGAGGTGCCTGTCACTGGCTCGTTTCCATTCTCCTGGCTTCTGCCTGGGGCCTGGGCAGTCGCTGTGCCCTCCTCCGGGCAACTTTTGACAAGATGTCCTCAGAGCTTATCCCTGCTTCCTTGAGACCTGCGCTGAGACCTGACCTCAGAAGCCCGTGCCGGCCTCTGTGTTTATCCTTCTGCCATGGGCACTGTCCTCCCCAACACTGACTTCGCACCCTCAAGCTTTCTGTTAGTTTGTCCCTGGTCTGCTCCCCAGACGAGAACCTGAGCCAGATAGGCAGGGCCGTTGGCTGGACAGTGCCTGCGCCTGGGAGGGTTCCAAAAATGTCGTTAAGTAGCCAAGTGTGTGGACATGCCTGTGGGCATCAGCATGCTTGCCGGGAGGTGGGGAGCGGCCCTCTCATGTGGCTCATGTCTAGGCCAGGCCACTATCTTCGTGGCGCAGGCCTGCGGGAGATTTCCTGGCTGTCCATCTGGGCAGCTGCAGTGACTGCTCCCGTGGTTAGAGCTTTGGGGTATGCGTGCACTGCCAGGAATCGTCAACATCCAGGGGCTGGGTTCAAAGAATGAACTCACATCTCCTTTGTACTTTCCAGAAGCTTGCCAATCCATCTTCCAGCTTTAAACCCTCTGTGACCTCCATGGTCACCACTCGTTCCTGGGGTGGAGGAGCAGACAGTTCTGAGTGTGGCCCCGCTCTCCCGAGCCCAGTCTCTGTTCCTTCTCACAGCTCTTAGTTCAGTGGTGACGTTGTTTTCCTCAGTCCCCACCAATGCCTTGATTCTGGAATCTCAAACTCTCGTCTCGCTTAGGGTAGCAGTTCTACAAGGACAGGCATGATCGTGTCTTGTTATGTCATATTGACATGAAAACTCAACAGCAGCTACACATGATGAGGAATTTTTTTCTGAGCATTTCTGTCTTAGCTTTTCCTTCTCCAATACTGTACATATTCATTCCGGAGTTTGCAGGGAGTCCTGGTCCAGAGGCTATTTCCTGGGAGAGTGTTCGGGTTTTGAGGAATAAAGTCATCAGTGTGGACACATTTATCCGTGATCCACTGAAGACCCGTCTACCATCCCGGACAGTCATGGAAGGAAGCAGCATGCACTTACCTGGGGAGATTCAGGAACAGAACTCATCCTGGCAGGTGGTATAGAGAAAAGCATATTTGGTGTCTTAATGATGAGGCATTCAATCATGTTAATTTCATAACCAAGATAGACTTAGCAAAGCCCGAGAATCCCTGAAAATTGTCAGCTGGCTGATTGCATCACTGTCTAAATGCGTCTCCGAAGAGAGAGACATGGGCTGAGAATAATTTCCTGTGCTCTGTTACTGCCAAGGGATATGACGAGGCAGGTGAGAGGTGAGTGTAAATTGCATGTGCGTTGAACATAATGAAGTGGTTTGAAAACAGCTGCCAGATGATGAACAGCGGAGTTTTGCTTAATGCATTAAAGAACCTCTTCACAAAATTTTGTTGTTGTACAAACAAATAGGCTTCTGTTCTTCTCTCAAGGTCAATGAAGCCTTGGGCTGCTGGTTGGGAATAGAATCTGCCTGCTGCAGCTTTCGTGATGTAAACACATGTATTCTAGGGCAAAGGGTTAATCTTCCTAGTGACAGATGCCCACTCTGGACTGTACTTAGAGGGATGTTGCTGGATTCCCCCCAGGGAAGCCCCGTATCAAGAGGAACCTTGGAAGTTGAGGAAGCTGCGGACCCTTCTAATTCATGAAAGCCACACATTGAATGGATCTTTCAGGAGGAGAATGCTGTCTAGCAGCCACCCAATTAACATGTATGTGTTAAGCACCTGCTGCATACACAGTACAGGCGTGGTCTTGGAGCAGGATCCTGCCTGAGGAGTCTCTGTGTGCCTGGTGCAGGCAGGCATGTCTGGGATTCTGATAGAAAGAGGGTCTGGGGGAGGCAAAGGGATCTTCTGAGCCAGCCTGGGGTGCACGCACATTGTCACAATCCACTTCCTGTCCAGGCGCCCGCGTCTGGACCTTGTGCTGGATCTCCAGTTCCGGAGAGCCCATGGCCACCTCCCCCACCAGCTGATGCTGGCACAGGGGGAAAGGTTGGGCTGATGGTGCTCATTGGAAGTTATTGTAAAACCATCCAATCTTCCTTTTTCAAAATAGTTTTAAATTTTTTTAATTCAGTGGTTTTTGAGGTGCAGGTGGGTTTTGGTTACATAGGTAAGTTCTTGAGGGGTGATTTCTGAAACCTCTGAGAACCCGTCCATTGTTTCGTAATGATGGAAACTGCTGCCTGCCTTTTCCCGCTCTCTCCCTCTCTGACCTGGCTCCTTACAGTAATCAGGACGTTTACATTACCACGTATACACAGCAATCCGTTCTCCTGGGTGGTGTCATTAATCTCTAGTTTTAATAAAATGAATATTCAAATTATTGTGCAACAAATTACACAAAATCACAACAATATCAATGCATTAGTCTTCCTAAACTGACGTGCAAAGCTAAGTGAATTTTCTCCCATCTTACAGAGAGTACTGCATACGTCCTTGCCTTTTACTGGTCCATTTTACCGAGGCAGGGAAAGTGACGTTCATGCTTGTAGACCTCCGGTGACTCAATGGTTAGACATTCTGTCCAGTGTGTGGGGAGCAGGGCTGCTTGTTCATACCCGTGCAGTGGGGCCCAGTGGACATTTCGAGCTTACATCGTCAGGGTCCTCCCTGGACACACGCCAAAGCTGCACCTCTTAGCTCCTTAGCTTTGTGGGAGGAGGCCCAGCTGTGAGGCACTGTGTCATGGGGTGGAGGGACAGGGTGAACCCTGGCTGCATCCCTTCAATGCTGAGAGCAGGGTGATGTGGGCACCTTTGAGTATGGATCAGGAGTCAGTGGCCCGAGAGGAGCGTCAGTCATGGAACATGGGGCCTACGGGTCTTTCAGATCTGTGCCCACAGGCTTAGGCTCCATTGTGAGATCTTGAGCCTGCCTGGCTCCACCTGGTGTGACAATCCAGATTGCAGAACTGGGATTGTGGATGGAGGCAGGCAGACTGGACGGGGCCATGTCCACATTTTTTATAGCTGCTAAGCGAAGCCATGATGCCAAGGGACAGTGTCATCTGGCCTGGGCTTAGCTTGGCTAGAAAAGCACAAGAGCAATGTCAGGGGTCAGGTGGGTCCTCCCCTCCTGGGGCCTGGGAGGAATCTTGGGGTAAGTTGCTGTCTGTGAGTGCCTGTGCAGAGCCAGATCACGAACAAGCCATGCAGCAGCCATGCCTTGCACTGGAGGAGCTGGGCCCTGAGGGAGTTTTAACGAAACAGCCGGAGGGAAGAAGCCCGTTGTAAAGCAGTCGTGGTGTACTGACCTGTGACGTCAGCAGAGGAGGGGCACACAGATGAAATGAAAGAGATGTGCCTGGGAAAGTCACCTTCACACTTCCTTCAAGGACAGAGAGGCAGAAAGGGTCCTAAAGCAGAGACCCATCCGTTGGCTGATGTCACTTTTCGTGGCCATGGGATGCTGAGCAAAACCAGCAAGTGCAGCTGGGAGTGGCGCTGGCCCTGGCTGCCTTGAGCAGGTGCCGCTCTGGAGGACAGCTGCTGTGCAGGCGCCGTCCACCGCCCAGTCTGGATTCTGCTTGCTAAATCCCATTTTGAAGAAACGGAATGATCCTTTTAGAATACGAAAATGTGCATTCTTCTGAAATGCAGTTTACGAGAGTCTTTCCTTTCCCGTGTCTGTGGGATAAACAACCGTGAGTTGCGTGCAAGACAGCGGAGCAGGAAAAGGAAGGACACTTTCCTCCTCGGCGCTGAGCAGGTGTTCGACAGCAGTGGTGCTTCCATCACACGCTTGGCCGCGTTCCTCTCTCAACCAAACGGAAGAGAAGAAAACAGACCTGAACAAGCAGTTAATGATGGAAACTGCTCCCTGCCTTTTCCCGCTCTCTCCCTCTCTGACCTGGTTCCTTACAGTAATCAGGACGTTTACATTACCACGTATTCACAGCAATCTGTTCTCCTGGGTACTGTCATTTTAATAAAATGAATATTCAAATTATTGTGCAACAAATTACATGAAACATGTGACATGTTCCCTGACAAATTATTTGTTTTTCAATTTGGGAAGCTTTTCACTGGGGGATACTTTCCCTCTCACTCCTGACTTTCCCTTTGAGTAAATCCTGTTATTTCCATATTTCCTGGAAAGCCTAGAGAAGTGGGGCTTCCCGGCATCCACTCCTTGCTAGCACTCACCAGAGCTCCGTTTGGCTCCAAGATCCTTTTTGGAAGCCCAGAGCCTGGCCCTGGGGCTTCCTGGGCGCACTCAGAGTGACCTCTGGAGACCTTGAGCCAGTGCCACCCACTGCAAAGATGGGGTAGGTGTGGGCAGCGTCTCCTCTGGGGAAATGATGCGCTCCCCCCTGGAGACTCCTCTCCGCAGATGAGGGAGCCTCGGTCAGCCCAGGGGCCTGGACGGAGGCGGGAAAGCTGAGGTCCACCGTTGGGGTCAGCCCCCACCACTGCATTTCACTTTGAGAGTCACCTTTTAAATGACAATTCCCAAAGCCTCAATCCTCAGAAAGTTTTCCTCGGCGTTTTGTGGCAGAGATTCAGGCTCCACGTTGAGTTTGTGGCAGCAAAGCCCGGGGCTTTGGCCAAGGGACTCCCCAGGAGGCACGTGAGTGCTTTGGGAACCAGGTTCCTGGTAACTCCAGACCCAGGGAGGAGGCCTGCTGGACGTGCCCGAGCCACCAACAGACACTGCCCGAGGATCACCACTGTGTGTAGTCACTGCTGGGGCTTCCATTCTGGCTGCCCAGGCTATGTCCTGACAACCACGGGGGTCCCAGGCTGTTTGCACGGGCAGCCCCTGGGAGTCCAGGACCCACTGCCATGGGGCAGGGACCCGACCTAGGCCAGGGTAATGGAAGGAGTGTGGAGAGTGGAAGGTGGTGCTGCCTGAGTGAGGGGCCCCAGGCCTGAGGGTGAGGTCGGGCCCACTCCACTGTGGACCCCAACTCCCTGCTGCTTTGTCTGAAAAACAGTCTCCAAAGTCTTACTCTGTGGACAGAGCCTCCCCATCAGCAAAGGTGCCAGACAAGCCCTCGAGGGAAAGGGGAGCTCCCGAGCTCCCGGCTGGGCACCTCATCCAGGCCACCCATTTGGTCCGCTAAACAACACTCCCCCCACCCCACAGATGCAGAAACCTGGGCGAGGAGCCTCTGTGACCTCTAGGCCCCGTGGAAGCTGATGTGCTGAGCCTGCTGAGGTGAGGCAGGTGCCTCCACATCCGGGAAGGGTGGGCAGCACTGAGGGCCTGAGCTTCCCTGCTGGGAGGTTGCCAAGGGTTCTACCCGCATCCATGCTGGACGGCACAGTTCACAGACCAGGCTGTGGCGTGGGAGGATCAGGAAGGAAGGGTTGCCAAGGGTCATCCCTCCCACCGGCCAGGTGGGGCTCCACACAGACAGACACTTCCTGAGCACTGGGGTCCCCAGGCACAGGGCTGGCAGGGAAGAAAGAACGGTGGGGGCCCTTGGGGACTCCACCACACTGCAAGAGCCGGATAGTCAAACACCTAACATGGCAAGGAGATGAAAGGGGCCCGTGGAGCTTGGGCCGTGATCCAGCCCAGTTTGTAGGATTATTCATTTGGCACGTTCAAAACTTGCAACTATAACCAGGCATTGGATGCCTTTCAGAAAACAACCAGAACAACAAACACCAGAAATTGCAAATGCCGGCCGCCTCATCCAACAGCGGTTCAAACGCACGTGTCCTGAATCTGCACGGCGCCTGACTCAGATACGCAAACACCTAGCGCTGGTCTTCCAAAAGGAGCATAGTTAATTCCTGATGAATTTCCTGACTCTTGCAAGCTGTGTGGAGCTGTGTGTGGAGGTGCGAGACGCAGTGCTCTCAGAGGACATGGAGGGAAGGACCCGTGCTGTCGACGGAATCTCTGCACCAGCTCATTCTGCCGCTGCCCACCGTGTTGTCAGAGCCCCCAGTGCCTGCTGTGGACCCAGGCTCATCTCCCCGGGAAGCTCACTGGGCCTGTCTTCTGTGCCTGACATCACTGTCCTGATCAAAGAGTCATTTCTGCAGAAGTAGTTACCGTTATTTCTGGTATAGTTGGTGGCTACGGCGCCTGAAGGATTTCCACTGGAGCTGAAATCAGTTGCTAAACAGGCATAATAAACTAATGGTTGTTTGTTTTCTTGAATGTGTTGCTCAGCACAGACAGCATGGCAGCTGGTGTTTGTCGGATTCAGTCTTCGGTCACAGGGACCCTCACCAGCCATCCTGGGCTTTACCTAAAACCCTCTGCCCTGTGGGAGGCCTCCAGGCCTTCCCTCCACTTGGCATTCTCAGAGGCAGATCTGTCCTGGCCTTCCTCCTGATCTCTGGTGAAGATGCAGAAGGTAAATGCTTAGCATTTTATCTGTTCTGCACCCCACCGGTGGGCATAATTCCCAACTTAGTCTTTGACAAGCTTCCGAGCCTGAGGCCCCGGAGCCCACGATGCCAGCACGCTCCTTTTGGGTGATCATCCCCTGGGCAGAGGGGTCTGATGCCTGGGCCGGGCAGGGAGGGTCTGGCTGGGTCGACAGTCCTCTCCAGCCATGTGCCTTCTGCGGGCACCTCCTCTGCAGAGTGCAGGCAGAGACCAAAGTCCTCTGGACTGAGGCTGGCTCCATCCTAGGGTGTGCCCAGAGAGGAAGAGAACACCTGGAGAGCCGCCCAGCTGCGTGTGGGTGCCCTGAGCCGGCGCGGTGGGGCTTGGCCCACTCGGCCGGATGTTCTGGAGCCGCCTGCCACTGCACTGGGTTCCCACCCCACTGTCCCTCTTCTTCCTTCCTCTTTGCTGAGTCCCAGGAAAAGCCAAATCCAGCTGCTGGTTGGGTGCCAGGTTCTGGAGGCAGGTTCTGGAAGCATCTCAGCAGCCGGTCTGCCTCCGAGCAGAGAAGGCGGTGGCAGGGCTGCCCTCCCAGTATTGCTGAGGCCAGTGGGGTCTTCAGGAAGTCACGATGTGGAGCCCGGCCAAATGCCTCAGTGCACACAGCCCCAGGGTGGGACCTGGTGAGGCCCAGGAGCGTCTCTGGGAAGCCCTAGTCCTCTCAGATGCATCAGATGGACGAGGCACGACTTCAGCCAGTGTGGGGAGGGGGCCTGGCCCCAGCCTGGCAGGGTGGGGTTCAGGCCAGAGACACTGGAGCAGGAATATCGGCACCTTCATCATCACGAGCCTTTGTGCAGGTTCTGTAAACCTCACCAAGCCTGACCTCTCCCACGAAACATAGGGGCAATGGACATTTGCCTGCATGTGGATATTAAAGGACACGTTTGAAAAACAACATGCAAGCAAAGCTCTTTTGTAAGTTCAATAATCAGAGAAGAAGGTAGGAGTGGCAATAACAATGCGAATGCTAACAACGGCAGCAGCCATGCGGGGCTGGGTGTCGAGCACATGCCGGTTTTCTGGACACGTTGGCTCCGCACCCTCTCCTCAGCCTGCCCTCAAGGGAAGCACATGGTTAATTACTATTTTGTTTAAAATATTGATTTTTATAAGCCATCCTTGTGGGATAGCATTTCTGGCTTATCTCTGAGCTGGCTTAGCAGTTTTCTTTGGCTGGACCTGTCTTATCTCACTGTTTATTTACTCAACTATGGGATTCTCTGTGGTCCTTTGAGGAAAGTGAGTTATGGTATTTATCCATCCACGCAGTGCATTGAGTGCCTGCTGCTCTTCAAACTCAGCTCAGGAGGCATCTCCGAGGGGGGCAGCTGGCATCCCCAGGCTCCAGTTGGCTTTGCGCCCTTCCTGGCTGGTGTCCTCAGGCTGCTCCCACCCGAAGGCACTCTTCTGCTGGCCTGGGTGCCTGCGTTATATCATCTTTCCAGTCCCAGAGCCAGGTACCGTCTGGCTTCGTAAATGTCTGACTATGGGGTGCAGAGAAGGACCCAGGAAGGAAAACACAAAGCAACCCACACCTCTTCTTCCCAACACTGGGCTCTGTGTGTGTTACTGTTGCACGGTTATCAGTAAACGGGCTTGGGTATCCTCCTGAAGTGCACTCTTCTTGCCTTTATGATGTGCACGTGGGGTTGCCGTGCTCTGTGGGCTCTCTGTGGGTTGCGGGTTTGGTGCGAGGCTTCGCCTGCCCACTAGGTACAGGCACACGTCTCTTCATTGTGCCTCCCTTTCTTGTGCCTTGCTGAGAGTGTGTTTTTACAAGTTGTAGGTTTGTGGCAACGCTGGGTGGAACAAGTCTATGGGCGCCATTTTCCCAACAGCATGCGCTCACTTCATGTCTCTGTTACGTTTTGGGAACTCTCACAGTGTTTCAATGTTTTTAATTATTGTTGTCTGTTGTGATGATCTATGATATTTGATGCTATCTATGATATTTGATGTGATATTTGATGCTACTATTGTGATTGTTTTGGGGTGCCACGAACTGCACCCATATAAGATGGGGAGGTTAATCCATCAATGTCTTGTGTGTTCTGACTGCTCCACCAACCAGCCTTTCCCCATCCTTCTCCCTCTCCTTGGGCCTTCCTCTTCCCTGAGACACAGCAATATTGAAATTAGATCAGTTGAGGCTGGGTGCAGTAGCTCATGCCTATAATCCCAGCACTTTGGGAGGTTGAGACGGGCAGATCACTTGAGGTCAGGAGTTTGAGAGCAGCCTGGCCACACATGGCAAAACCCTGTCTCTACTGAAAATATAAAAATGAGCCAGGCATGGTGGCAGGTACCTGGTATCCCAGCTACTCAGGAGGCTGAGGCAGGAGAATCGCTTGAACCTGGGAGGCAGAGGTTGCAGTGAACCAAGATTGCGCCACTGCACTCCAGCTTGGGTGACAGAGTGAGAGTCCCTATGAAAAACCAAACAAGCAAACCAACACACAAATAGAAATTGTATCAATTAATCCCTTACAATGGCGACTACGTGTTCAAATGAAGAGAAGAGTGGCATGTTTCACTTTAAATAAAAAGCTAGCAATAATTTAGCTGAGAGAAGATGTGTTGAAGCTAATACAGGCTGAAAGCTAGGTGTCATGCACCAACTGGTTAGCCAAGCTGTGGATGCTAAGGAAATGTTTTTGAAGGAAATCAAAAGTGCTACTCCAGTGAACAACAAAAACAAAAAGATAAGAAAGCAAAACAGCCTCATTGCTGATGTGGGGAAAGTTTTAATGGTATGGATGGAAGATCAAACCAGGCACAAATTCTGTGAAGCCAAAGCCTAATCCGGAGCAAGGTCCTGACTGTCTTCAACTCTGTGAAGGCGGAGAGAGCGGAGGAAGCAGCCGAAGAAAAGTTTGAAGCTAGCAGAGGTGATGCATGAGGTCTAAGGACAGAAGCCATCTCCGTAACATGAAAGTGCAAGGTGAAGCAGCAAGTGCTGATGGAGAAGCTGCAGCCGTTATCCCGAAGACCTAGCTAAGAGCATCAGTGAAGGGGGCTACACTAAATAAGAGATTTGCAATGCACATGGAACAGCCATCTATTGGAAGAAGATGCCATCTAGGACTTTTATAGCTATAGAGGAGGAGTCAGTGATGGGCTTCAAAACTTCAAAGGACAGATGGCTATCTGGTTAGGGGCTAATGCAGCTTGTGACTTTAAGTTGAAGGCAAGACTAATTTACAATTCAAAAAATCCTAAGGCCCTCAAGAATGATGCTAAATCTACTCTGCCTGTGCATTATAAATGGAAGGACAAAGCCTAGGTGACAGCACTTCTGTGTGCAGCATGGTTCGCCGAATATTTAAAGCCCGTTATTGAGAACTACTGCTCAGAAAAATAAAATAAAATAAAACAAAAAGGATTCCTATCAAAACATTATGGATGGCAGCAGCAGCCCATCTAGAGTGGCTGCTGCCAAGATGCCAGCTGCAGCAGGGAGGCACAGCTGGGTCTTCCACTCTACAGAGCAGGCAGGAGCCCAGCCTTCCCTGGGCACCACGGCAGCTGCCCAGCCTGGCTGTGGAGCAGGGCATTCCTGTGGTCTTAGGAGCCTGGGAATCCCTCCCTGCCCCACACAGGCTTAGAAGTGACTGCTCCCACTGCTGAGCCTGGCACTCCTGGCAGCTGGGCCCAGGGCCTACAATTTGCTCCCAGAGGAGCCAACCTGACAGGGCTGTGAGTTGGGCAGAGGGGAGCCCTGGACCACCCCTGACCACTGGGGCCACAGGGGAACTTGTGGCAATATCACCCCTGCCCCTGGACTCTGGCACAGGCCTGGAGCCCCCATCCCAGTCTGCAAGGAGGTGGCTAGGGCAGCAGGACTGGTGGTGGGAGCAGCAGTGGGGTCCCCTGTGCCCCACGTCCCCAGGGCAGTCAACTCTGCCACCTCCACCCTTGCATGGTTGGGCAGGACCTGCTCCAAGGCTTGGAGCCTCTGCCACAGCTTCGACCTCACTCTGCCATGTCCTGGGAGCCCATGAGCACCTGGCCAAAGTTGCAGCCAGGACTCATGGGACCAGCCCCAGGAACATCGGGTTCACTTGTGCAGGGGCCACCACTGCAGCAGAGGGAGACGCAGAGAAGGGCACAGCCAGGTCTGCTCACCTTGCAGAGCTAAGACAGGTAAGAGCCATGACCGCCCTCAAGTTGGCAGGGTGGGAGCTCCTGAGGCTCAGTTGCAGCCACCCAGGTTACAGCTGTGGGCCTGGGCCTCCCAGTGCTCTCAGGACTCAGGCTTGGGGGTATCTGCCCCTTCTGCCTGGCCTCTCCCTGCTCCCAGCGCTTACTCTGATCCTGGAGTAGAGTTGGAGCGAAGCCCGGGTGCTGCTGCAGTCCAGCCAGGTGTGTGCACACTCAGGGTAGTGCTGATGCACAGTGCCCTGCTGCTTTGGCCTCTCTGGACTTTGGGCACCAATAAGCACGGGTGGGAGGCTGAGATGGGGCTGGTGGCAGCTCAGCACTGGCCTGTGGGTATCCCTGGGTGCAAGCGACCTGGACATCATGGGTGGTGGCAGGAGGCAGACAGGCTCCTGGGTGTGAAGGGGTGGGTTCCAGGTGAGGCTGCACCTTCAGGCCAGGGAGGACCTGAAGGCTGGGGGCCGGGCTGCAGTAGGGACTTGTGCCTTTTCCGGGCCCACTCATGGCTGCCCATGGACCAGTTGGCAGGCACTTCCTCTCCTCTGAGGCCCATAAAAGCCCCAGGCTCAGCCAGAGCAGAGCAGTGGACGGAGAAGTGCCAGGACTCCCAGCTGCAGAGAGGAGCTTTCCTCTGCAGACAGCAGCAGACGTAGGACGACCAGCCGCAGAGCGAGCTACCCTCTCCAGGGCCTCCTCTCTGCTGAGAGCTGCAGATGTCCAGTTGACCAGCTGCAGACAGAAGCTACCCTCTCTGCTGAGAGCTGAACTCTCATCAGGATGACCTGCCTGCAGAGAGGAGCCACCCACTCCAGGGCCTCCTGTCTGCTGAGAGCCTCTGAGCTGTTCTAACACTTAATAAAGTTCCTGTTTGTCTTGCTCACCCTCCACTTGTCTGTGTACCTCATTCTTTCTGGACTCAGGATAAGAAGTCAGGCCAAGGTGCCACTGACCACAGAGATTTCCAGCCAGAAAAGCAACACCCCAAAGATCTAGTAACATTTTTACTCATTCACAATGCACCTGGTCACATAGAGCTCTGATGGGGATGAGATGAATTGTTTTCATGCCTGCTAACACAACTTCCATTCTGCGGCCTATGAATGGAGGAGTCATTTCAACTTTCAAGTCTTACTACTTAAGACATATATTTTGTATTTTTTAAATATAAGGCTATAACTACTGTTAATAGTGATTTCTCTGATGGGTCTGGGAAAAATAAATGGAAAACCTTCTGGAGAGGATTCACCAATTCTAAATACCGTTAAGAACATTCATAGTTCATAGGAAGAGGTCAAAATATCAACGTTAACAGGAGTTTGGAAGAAGCTGATTTCAACCGTCATGAATGATTTCAAGGGTTTCGAGACTTCTTTAGAGGAAGTAAATGCTGATGTGGTGGAAACAGCAAGATAACTAGAATTGGAAGTGGAGCTTGAAGATGTGACTGAATTGCTAAAATCTCAAATACAGCTTTAACACCTAAGGAGTTACTTCTTAGGGGTGAACATAGAAAGTGGTTTCTTGAGATGGAATCTCCTCCTGGTGAAGATGTTGTAAACATTGTTGAAATAACAACAAAGGATTTACAATATTACACAGGCTGAGTTGATAAAGCGGCAGCAGGGTCTGAGAGGATTGACTCCAATTTTGAAAGAAGTTCTACTGAGGCTAAAATGCTGCCAAACAGCATTGGATGCTACAAAGACATCTTCCCTGAAAAGAGGAGTCCATCGATGTGGCGCACGTCATTGTTCTTCTTCTTCTGTGAAATCGCCACAGCTACCCCAGCCTTCAGCAACCCAGCACCCCCATCAGTCAGCAGCCATCAACATCGAGGCAAGACCCTCCACTGGCAAAGAATTACAATTTGCTGAAGGCTCAGATGATCTCTAACATTTTTTAGCAAAAGACTATTTTTAAATTAAGGGATGTACATTTTTTTAGACATAATACTATTGCACACTTAACAGACTACAGTATAGTGTAAACGTAACTTTTGTATGCATTGGAAAACCAAAAAGTTCGCCTGACTCACTGTATCGCAATATTTGCTTTACTGTGGTGGTCTGGAACTGCACCCTCGCTATCTCTGAGGTTTGTTGGGACTCAGTTCTGATCGTGGTCATGGTCGAACAACACACTTCACAAGGGCTGGAGCTGGGCAGAAGCCTTACTCAATACCAGGACCTCTTCTTTCAATCTCATCCACCGATTATGTAAATCGTTCTGTTGATATGGTTATTAACTTTCTATCTTCAGTGATATCATTCAGCTGACTTTGTGAATGAATCAGAGTGTTAAATTTTCATATGCAACCATATGATTTCAGAACAGGTTAAAAACTCTATTTTCAAGTTTTTCTTTAAAGAGGCAGATAAGAAAGTTTACTTATTTATTTTTCTACCTAGTTGACCCATGATTTTTTGCAACAAAATCACATGGTGATAAAAATCTCTTCTCACTTTCATGTACAAACGACTCTCACCTTAGTATCTGTTTCTTTTAAAACACCATTAGTGACTTTTTACTAATTGGTAAAGGCCATCTTCATTTCAAACGACAGATTGAGTTCATTAAACAAAATTGACTAGGTGGCTTCTCACCAGGATTGTGAAGTTTGGTCCTGTCTTCTTAACTAAGACAGCGATGCTCTCAAGCATTGTGTACCACGCTAGACCTTTCTCTGAAAGGTTCACAGTCACCACCACCCCATCGCACTGTGAAATGCTACATTTTACACGGATGTTTCCAAGTCTTGTGCTCACAGCACAGCCCACATGGACGGCACCTGATGTGTGGTCAGCAACACTTCCCGGAGGAGGGAAGGAAGAGCCTCACCCACTCAGTTCTTTGGGGCTCCCTGATCTGCCCTGGCAGCCCGTGTGGACACAGGGCCTTTGGGGGAAGCTCTGGGCGGGGCCCACATTCTCTCAAGGGCTCAGGTGAGCCGACAGGCAGAGCTGGGCTGCAGTGTCAGAGAAGCCATTAAAGCTACACCCTGAGACCAGAGACGGGAAGCCTGGGTCATGTACTTGGCTGGGACAGGCAAGAGTCTGAAGTTGGAGGACGTGTCGACTCCCCGTTCTCTTTCCCCCACTGACCAGCAGACAGGTCTAGAGCCAGAGCGATCTACACAGACGTGGGGTCCTCACGCTGTCAGGGAACACTGAACAAAAGGCTCCTGCAGTTTTAGGGACCCTGAAGTCATGGAGTTGGGAAGGGCTTGGAGCAGGAATTCCCTGGGAACTGAGTCAGAGCACGGAGGTGGCTTTAAGCTCTTGCCCTCACCCGCCAACAAGGAGGTCTTAGCAGATGCACCTGGAGGACCTCTGCCTGAGGCCTCAGATAATGAGACATGAGAATGAAGGTGCTCCCGGGATAGGGGTGCAGATGTGCTGGGAGCGTGACTGACCCCAGGGCCCGAGCCTTTCCCTGCTGCTCCCTCAAGCCTGCCATGACTGGCTAAGCATGAGCCTGGTGTGGGGACACAGCTTCCCCCTGGGACCTGCTCAGTGCAGCCTTCAGGTAAGAACCAAATTATCACACTCAGGTTTTGAACTGAGAGCCGGACTCCTCGGGTGCCAATCTGTGTACTAATTACCAAGCTGTATGGCTTCTCTGTATCTGTTTGCACCCGTATCACACCCTATAGAGGTCTGACCTTTCCTTCCTGTGGGTGGGTGGTCTTGGACAGCCCCTCCCCGACCCGGGAGCCCACAGCTCGGGCCTGATCACCAGCACTGCTGCACCCATGCTCCGGCAGGGCTGCTAAATGGAGGGTGTGTTGCCTCTGGCCCTCCTCTGCCAGGTAGGAGCAGTTTCAGGAATGACAGTCAGAGCACCCCTGGCAGGAAGGTCAGCCTGCGTTGAGACCAGGGAGAAGCTTCCGGGTGGGCAGGACTTGGGCACTGGGAAGGGGTGCAGGGGGGATGTTACAGTGACCTGAGGGGCTTTGCATGTTTACAGCCCTCCCTCCCTCTCACCCACCCATTGTGCTTCTGGGGCTCCCAGTGGTTCCCAGGATTTGGAAAACTCCCTCAGGTCATTCTGATACCATCTTTTCCTTCCTCAACTGGAAATAACTTCCCAGCAAGGGCTTTAACTTTTGTGCTCACTCAGAGGCCCACTAAGCAGGTTAAATTTAACCAAAGTGGTTAAATTTCAGTGGAAACAGCTGTGGGGAGGCAACATGCAAACAGAGATCCTAAGGGGAGAAGCCACTGCGATTAAATTCATGTAGGGCTCTTTAGTGCATCAAAACTTCTGGAAAATTCCCTCCTTACACTGACACATGCACACCCCACATGCTTACACTCTTTGGACCCTGCAATCTACTGCATAGCAATAAATACAGAAATGAACCTGTTTATAGGTGGTTGTTGACATCGTGGTTATCTATCAGAGCAGCACCTATTACGATGGGGCTGGGTAACAGAATACAGCAAACGTATGTGGCATGTCCCTTCCTTGGAATACAAGGCTGTGGTTCAGCGTGGGTCTTTTGAAGGGCATTTTATGACAAAGGAAGTGTTCCTTTTATAGCTTCTCATGAAAAAGCCACAGATCTGGTGTGATTGTGATATGTTTCCAACACAGCTAGGCCAGACAATTGCAATATAACGAAAGATGGACAGTGTTCAGTGGGGAGTTCAGGAAGGACCTTTTTATCCACATAATCACTTTATCTTACAAATTTTCTAAAGTGTTTTATTACTGAGATGACATATTTTGAATAGTGCCTATTTTTTTCTGACTTCAAATCTGTCTATGGCAACAAGTAGATTCCATGACATACTTGGAAAAGCTGCCATGCAGAAGACCGACATCACTAAACGCTGATGAAGATGTGGAGCAACAGGAACTCCATTCACTGCTGGGGGAATGCAAAACGGCATGGCCACCGTGGAAGACAGTCTGGCAGTTTCTTAAAAAGTGAGACACACTCCTACCATAAAATCCAACAATTGTGCTTCTAAACTGCGGCACATCTTGATAATGGAGTATCATTCAACAGTAAAAAGAAATGAGCTATCAAGTCATGAGAAGACATGGAGAAACCTTAAATGGATACTGCCAAGAGGAAGATGCCAGTCTGAAAGGGCTACATAGTATTTGGTTCCAACTGAATGGCCTTCTGGAAAAGGCAAAGCTGGAGAGGCCGTAGAAAGATCAGCAGCTGCCAGGGACTGGGGTGAAGGAGGGATGGACAGGTGGAGGACAGGGGAGTTTAAGGGCTATGATAATGCATTGTATGATACCACAATGCATGGTGGTACAATGGCTGTGAAAATGCTCCCTATGATCCCACAGTGCCCCTGTCCAAATCCACAGGATGCATAGCACAAAGGGTGAACTCCAGTGAACACTGTGTCAGTTCATGAACTGTAACAAAGGCACCACACTGATGCCAAATGTTCACAATGAGGGGAGTGGGAGCATCTATTAGGGAACTCTCTCTACTTCCTATCTAATTTTTCTGTAAACCTAAAGCTGCCCTATAACAAATTATATTTAATTTAAAATATCTTTATATGCTCATCATGGGAGATTCCAAAAGAAAGGAGAGAAAATCAGCCGTAATTCTGCCATCTAGATATGTTCATTATCACGACTTTCTTCTATTTTTAACCACATCTGACATCATAGTGTTAAGTACCTCCTATATGCCTCCAAATTTCTAGCTCTAGCCTGGATGTCTTCCTTGAAATAGGGACTCTATAGGGTATGGCACTGAGCCCATCTGGAAGCGAATGCTGTCCCCGGCCCGTCTGTTCCCAGTAAAGCAGGCAGGATGAAGACATTCAGACGAGACTCAGAGCTGGACTCTCCGCCACTCTGCAGGCTCCACAGGCTCCGCTCCCTCCTGTGGTTCGCCTCACTTGTTGTAAAACCCAAGTCATCCCCTGCCTGTATCTGCTGGCAAAGCCTGGCTTCCCCCCCCACCCCCCGGCTTCCTCATCTCCCTGTATTCGGTGCCTCGCACGCTGCACCCCAGCCCTGCTCATCTCCTTGCTGCTCCTGGAAGGCACCACACAGGCACCGGCCACAGCGTCTTCGCGCACCTGCTTCTTCTATAGGAGTCAGCAGGGTGCCTCGCCTTGCCTCATGCAGACTTTTACCTACTTTTACCTTCCCAGTGAGGACTTTCCTGGCCACCCCAGTCACAACTGAGGCCCATACACCAAGGCTAGATGCCCCCTCCCTGCTTTCCCACCATGCCCACCAGCCTGGAAAGTACAGAAAATCAACGAGAAGAATGAGCACCCTGCCTCCCCCCTCCCTGGGAGGACCCCCCCGAAGGTCAGCCTTCCCAGTGTTTGGTTCACTGCTCTGTCCCAAAGAGCTAGAGCTGGAAAATGCCTGGCACTTGTCAGCTAAATAAAGACTGGTTGACTGAATGACGATACATTGTAGGAATCTATATGGTTTTTAGCTTGTTTTATTTATCTACTGTATCATGAGACATCCGCTATGGCACTAATGATCTTTCTTGATGTGTTCATACTGACCGTTGACCGTCCCATGCATGGTGCACCATCCTTCATGCAGCTGTCCAGCTTTTGCTGATATTTCTAGCTCCACATTCTACACCTGTGTCCCAAGGCACTGGGCATGTGGGTGAGTCGCAGGAGAGGACGTGCCAGATCAAGAGTTGTGAATTATATCAAGGTTTTAAAAACATGTTTCCAAATTGCTGTCCAGAGCTGGCCAGACTAAGCTTCCACCATTTATGTAAAATGGCACCTACAAAATACTTCTTAGATACCACATTTATTTGGGGGAACTGAGGAGTCTTTTAAAAGAAAAAATGTTTTACTGAAAAGGCAGAGGAAGAAGCAAACTTTCAGATGCTTCCGTTGATGTTAGAAGAGATGCCCGATTCCACGCTTGCAGTCTGACTCCTCTCAGGGAGCAACCCACGCTGAGCTGGGTGTGGGTTTCTCCCCTGCAGCAGCTGGTGTGGTGACCGGCCACTCCCTGCAGGGCCCAGCTGAGCCTGGCGCCCTCTGGAAACCTATCTCACAGCTGCCCCTTCTTCCAAACCCCCACTGTCTTATGTGGCACTCCCGGGCCTTCCCCGGCATCTGCTCCAAGTCACTGCATGCTGTTCATGGTCACTTCTGATTAGGTACTTAGCACACGGGCACCAGGGACAAGCGGTTTCTCTGTAAGACACATGGATCCTGGCTCGTCCCCTGGCGACTGTAAGCCTTGTGGCTCACTGAGCATCACATGGCCCTGTATATGTGCTGGGTGTGTGTCAGCGTTTCACAGATGGAGAACTCATCACAACTGGTTGTTCTGCGGACAGTGGTACATACTGTGGGCTTCCATTAAAGAGGGGTAGTGCCCCCTCACCTGTTTTCTAGGGGCTGATATCTTGCGGTTGCAAGATGGGCATCTGTCACCCATGGCCCTGGGCGTCCCCTTGTTGACCCTCTGCATCCCTCTTCCGCAGGTGGCTGCCATAACAGCCTTAAGCCGACCAGCAGCCCCGCCATCACCATCGCCACCGCTGCTGCCGCTGCCATGGTCTCCATGGACCCTGAGAGCCTCCGGGGCCCGTCCCCCTCCAGTGTGCAGCCGCGCCACTTCCTGACCTTGGCACCCATCAAAATACCCCTCCGGACGTCCCCCTTCTCAGGTAGGCTCAGCGCAGTCCCGGTGCCTGGTGCTGCCTTAGTGAGGGCGCTGAGGCTTCCTGGTCAGATGCCACTGGCCTGGGCCCAGGTGCTGTGGGACATGAAGCCCAGCTGCGGTTAAGGGGGAAACATTCGGCTGGGATCGTTTGGGCTTTGCTTGACTTCAGACCCTGCAAATGGACCTGACTCCACTGAGCCACCTTGTCAGGTCCACCCTGGCACTTCCTGCTGTAAAGCCAAGGTGAAAGTTTCCATTTGGGGAAATGAGGCTTCTGTTTACTAACTGGAATTTATGGGGAGTCATGCGTGGTCTGGAAGTGCAAGGACCCCAGGAAGTCGTGATTTTCTTGCGCAGGACGTGGAGGCTGGTGTGCTGGAGCGGAGCCTGGTGTGTGAGCCCAGAGCCAAGCTGCACGCCGCTCCCCCCAGGCCGCCCACTTGGCTTGCCTTCTGGCCCTGTGCTGGACACGGGGGCTGGGGTCCCACCCATTGTGACAGCCTGGAGTACGACAGGCTTGGGCTGCCACAAAGGCATTTGAGCTCATCAGTGCAGTGGATATGCTCCCTTTCTGAGATGTCCTCAGGGCAGAGGCCGGGAGGGTGGCCATTCTGGTGTCCTGAGAGGTGTGAGATGCATTGATGAGGCACTTGGAGTAGATGGGAGGCCCTGGGTCCCATCTGCAGCTCTGTTGCCCCTATGTGTTCACAGGCATGCGTGTCCATCCATTAATTGTAACCTACATGCTTCGGGACCCAGACACCCTTGTGAAATGCCTGTTTCTCCAAACTTAGCAACATCTCCATTAATTTGGAATGACAGTGCCAACTCCCAGGAATTGAGGATTTACTCTATTATTTTGGTTTCAGTTCTTCATGTGAGATGGTAAAACTTGTAGAGAAATTCCATGGAAGATTGTATTAATATCATTAATTGCTAGATTATGAGTAGCAGGAAATGACTCACTAGACTCTGATAGACGCACACATAAATATATACATACTAGTTCATGGTAGAAGGACAAACAGCCTAGTTCCACGACTTTCCGATTTTTGGAGTGTTTGCAGTTTGTTGACTTTGTTGCTAATAAATATAATACGGTCTTTTTCAACAATGGACCTTCGGCGTTCGCTATTTCTATGTTGGCTTGATGAATTAGTTGATAAGTAGGATATTGTATTCTGAAGATCAAAATCGTATTTCTCTTTCAGCATGTCAGTGAACATGCATTTAGGGTGTGATGGAGAAAATAAATAAAACACATGGATAATCTCGGAGTGGAACATAAATTGCAGCTGTGTCAAGAATTTGGTTAAAGCTACCAGTCCATTGACATATATTAGGGATGACTTACTGTTTTCAGAGGAAAATTAATCTTAGAACCAAAAGCTGTGTACCTCAGGGGCAGCCTCACTTTCCGTATCTGTTACATGATTTATAAGGTGACAGAACAATTAGGCATCCTCTCTTGTTTGCCTTTTATAAGGTTCCATGATCAAATTTGCTATAATGTGCATTCAGTTAGAATGAGGCCAGCACCAACGTGGTCTGTCCTGTAGATAACTGGAAAAATGGGCTGACAGGAAGATGAAAGGGGCGTTACTCAGAAGGTAGCTCCTAAAATTGCCTTCCCATTGCTGGCATTGATCCATCTGACCTGGAGACCCTGCCCCACAGGACAGGGTGCAGGCTGAAATACCATCAGGAAGCTGGGTCTGAACCGGCGATGAGCGGGTCTGAGCTGTGAGCAGCACAGCCCATCCCAGGCTTCACGGGTGGGTGCGGTGCTGCCAGGGGCGCCCCTGGTGAGGGCTCCATCGGGAGGTGGGACTGCCTGGTGGTGCTGTCGTGGCAGCCTCCTCTGGACTTGGGAGCGAGGCTGTCATGCCCATGAGGAAAACCATCCGAACATGTGCCTGGGGTACTTTTTGAAAACCAAGACTTGATGAGATGCGGGGATAGAGAGCTGGCCTATCTGTACCCTTAGGGCTGTTTCCTAAACCACCGCAAGAGCCCCACAGAACGACGGGAGCAAGGCGTCGTCTCTGCTGATGGGCAGTCTCAGCGAATGCTCAGGCAGCCCCCTAGGAAATTTCCGACACCCCTTAAAATAGATGAACTGGGCA
Organism: Macaca thibetana thibetana; assembly: GCF_024542745.1. Lineage (NCBI taxonomy): Eukaryota > Metazoa > Chordata > Mammalia > Primates > Cercopithecidae > Macaca > Macaca thibetana. The sequence continues at coordinate 127,337,463 of NC_065586.1, read as the reverse complement.
GGGGCGGGACAAGGATGAGCTATCCCATGGAGGGGTGGGTGGAGGGAGTGGCCTCTGCCTGGGGGAGAGGAAATAGAAGGACATCAGTGCGAAGCAGGTGCTGATGGACTCAGAAGAACACAGCTCAGTCCCAAGTTTGCTCTATATTCAGACTGATTTTATAAAAGGTTGTGTCCTTTAATTTATCTACAGAAGAATTATCCTGTTTTTATTTGGAAGATAATTCCCACTTTATATAAGTGAGCTTGACTGTTGTACTTACATCCTTGGCTTTGGTATAAAAGTCAGTAACCTCAGAGCTCCACGTGGTCCCCAACTGGAGACAGTTCTGCACCCCAGAGGATATTTGGCAGTGGGACTATCCGTGTGTTTTGGTTGTCATGACTTGAGGGTTGCTACTGGGATCTGGTGGGTAGCAGCCAGGGAAGGTGCCACAATCCTACAACCCCCAGCCAGCCCCCGTGGTAGAGAATCATCTGGCCCAAAGTATAGGTAGTGGCTCTGTGGAGAAACCGGGGTTTGTATTATTCGAACTCTGCTTAAGGCACCGTGAAAAGCTGTCTGGGTACCCGGATACGCTCATCTGGGAGAGTTAATATGGCACTACCCTGACCCTGAAGGAGCAGGCTGTGTGTTGGAAAGAGCCCACAGTCATAAAGCTTGCACGGAATTCGGTGCCTTGCGCGAGATTTAGCTTAACCAAGATGCCACATCATACTTAAAGAGCCCGTGACCAGGTCCGGATTCAGCCGTGAACCGGACTTCTCTTTCAGAGTGGCATCAGCACGGGCGGGAAGGCTGGTCCCTGCTGCCCTCCCAGGGGACGGGGTGTCCCTTGGCCTCCGCTTCACAGGGGTCTGTTTACCAGGCTGGCCCCTCCCAGGCAGTGGGTCATCAGCAGAGGTCACATCTTTCCATCCCCACCCTGCCTGCACCCAACGCAGCAATTCCCCTGACTCCAGGGACAGCACTCCCTTCTGCACGTTGATAGGCCCAGCAGAGCCTGCTCCTTTTCCAGTCACTCACAGAGCTTGCTTTCTTCTTTCTTTCTTTCTCTCTCTTTCTTTCTCTCTCCCCCTTCTTCCCTCCCTCCCTCCTTTCTTTCTCTTTCTTTCTCTCTTTCTTTCTTTCTTTCTCTCTCTCTCCCCTCCCCCCTTCCCTCCCTCTCTCTCTCTTTCTTTCTTTCTTTCTTTCTTTCTTTCTTTCTTTCTTTCTTTCTTTCTTTCTTTCTTTCTTTCTTTCTTTCTTTCTTTCTTTCTTGTGTTCCTTTCCCTTTCTTTCCTTCCTTCCTTCCTTCTTCCTTTCCTTTCCTTTTCTCTCTCTCTTTCTTTCTTTCTTTCTTTCTTTCTTTCTTTCTTTCTTTCTTTCTTTCTTTCTCTCTCTCTCTTTCTTTCTTTCTTTCTTTCTTTCTTTTTTTCTCTCTCTCTCCCCCCCTTCCCCCTTCTCTCTCTTTCTTTTCTTTACTCTTCCTTTCTTTCTTTCTTTTTCTTGAGACGGAGTCTTGATCTGTCACCCAGGCTGCAGTGCAGTGGCATGGTCTCAGCTCATTGTAACCTTCGCCTCCTGGGTTCAAGTGATTCTCCTGCCTCAGTCTCCCCCGTAGCTGGGATTACAGGTGCACACCCCTATGCCCAGGTAATTTTTGTATTTTTAGTAGAGACGGGGTTTCACCATGTTGGCCAGGCTGGTCTTGAACTCCTGACCTTGTAATCTGCCCACCTTGGCCTCCCCAAGTGCTGGGATTAGAGGCGTGAGTCATTGTGCTCAGCCAAAGTGATTTTTCTTTTAAGAAAGACAGCATTTATTTTTAAAATCTGGCCCACCATGACTGAAGCGTTCGGGCGAGAAGAGTGAAATATGAGTAAGTACTTTCAGTCTCTGGTAGAGCAGGTAACTACCAAATAGATATTAAAAAGGGCCATCTGCCTGGGAAGCCATTTGCCACCTGTTCTTTGCTTCCAGAGCTATTTAATGGTTTAAATTTAACATTTTGTCTTGCCACAGAACAGCTGGGAAGTGACTATTTTTTTGTTCTATCAGTAACTTACCAGCCAAGCTACATAACAAGTCAGAAAGTCTCCAAGCCAGAATTCCACCACGCAGCCTTTCATGTGGCTGTCGGCTTTCCTCATTAGCAAAATCTGCAGATGCTGAAACAGGTTCTATAACAACAGTAATTCAGATATTTGGGAATAAGGTCTTTTTTTAAATCACCCAGGAATTGTTTCCTCCTCCACTATAATCAAAAATGTCATAATACATATTAACATTTTAAAGATTTTCAGAGACAAAAATGCTGTAACAATATAATTGCTTATACCTCAAGATTCCTGAAACTCATCGGGCTTGTGCGGGAAAGACGTGTTCATTTCTAGTGGAGGATTGAGTTACCTCTAGTGGAAAACTTACTGGATTTAAACAAACAAACCAACAAAACCCCTTTGCATAGTTTGTTATGCATGATAAGTGAATTCTTACTGAGAATGCAACCACAGGCATCTGAGCTGGCATTATTACGTTTAAGCATATAAGGTGCAGACTTTCCTAAATGGAGACCCCGTTGTTGGGCTCCAAAGGGGAGAGCTGCTTTCACAGGGAAATCACTCCCATGAGCAAGGTCTGGCTCACTCATCTAGGAAACGATGCTCCTGGGACCTCGCGTTCTTTCTGAGCTGCTCCATTCCCTGTGCCTTCCCTGAGAATCACCCTGCACTTTATGTTAGCCATCTCCACTGTTAGCTCCAATTCACCCTCTCTTTAAAGAAAAAATATGGAAATATATCATGCGGGCCACAGCATGCATAAGGTTATGTCCAGTATAGAGAATACTAATACAATAGACACCCAGTGCCTCCCTCTGAGTCTAAGAAACCTGATGTTTCCAGTGTCCCAGCCCCTGCCCCCAGCCTCACCTCCTGCTCACCCCAGAGGTCACTGCTCCCCTGAAGATGTGCCAATCATTCCTTTGCTATTTTTTAAAAAAAATATGTTTACCACATGCATTATCTCTAGACAATATATTGCATACTTCAGTTTTTGTTAATTTCACATAAATGTTAGCATCGTTTGTGCATTCTTCTGCGATGGCCTTTTCACTCAGATACGTGCTTTCTTTACAGTCATCCCTGCTGGTATGTGCAGCGGTGGTACCATCCTGTTCACTTTTGTGCAGCATTTGTTTGTATGAAGTCATATAACACCTTGTCCCATCGGCCGGTGGTTCCTCCACTGTTCAGGCCTCAGCTCCAGCACACGGCCCTACTTCTCCCATCCTGAAGTGGCCCATGGAACGAACTCCTTCTCCTCACTGTTGTATTTGCTTTTCAGCATTTATCATCACCTGCAATTCTCTTCAGTGTCAATTCCTGGCCTATTTTCTCTCCCACACTGGCATGTCAGACCCTGAGGGGCGGGGTGCTCCCATATCTATTCACCACTGAGGCCCTGGTGCCGGGAACGATTCTTGGCACAAATTTACCTCTCATTGAGTCTTTGTTAATGAACGGCATCCAGTCACACCTGTGCTCTGTGGATACGACCCTCTTCAACGACGCTCTGGGGTGTTGGTTGACAGTTCTCTGTGTTCTCTACGAGACAGTGCAGAGATGGCTGCCCTGCTCCACACCCACTCAGCCCGGTCCTAACAGACAAACATAGTCAGGAAGCGTTCAGCACGGCGGACGCCGCATCACCCAGCCCGAATATGCTGCTCAGCTCAGCATTAACCGGAATCTCTAATGGGAAGCTCAGGCAGAGAGTGAGGTGATCGTGCCCCAGGCACCACAATCTTTAGGGATTTGAATTTCCCAGAACCCAATATTTTCAAGCTGAAAGGCCTATGGATTCCAGACAACTGATTCCATTACTTAAAGCTGGGGGGCAGGGTCAAAGGCCACTGAAGACCAGTTTACCTAAATCCCAATACAAGTGAGGGGCAGAGTGAGGGTGGAACTCAGCAATCCTTTGCCAAGGATTTCCCCAGGATGTCTGTCTTCTGCACCATTGGCAGTCCCACCCACCAGCTGTAATTCCTGTCCGTCTATAGAGCCACTGCGCTAAAATCAATAACCCAGTGGCTGTGATGGTGGCCGGGCTCCCGGGGCTAAAGGGACACTGGATAACTTCGGCTGTGCCTGCCTGGCAGGCACAGGCCAAGGGCCGATGAGAGGCTGGATGCCTGCTGTGCTGAGGACCCTCAGGGAGAGTCTCTGACCGACCCAGCAGGGAAGGCGCCAGGGCCTCACTCAGGCACACAGTGGTACGTGCTGCCATCCCTGGGGGTCCCTGTGGTCTTCAAGCAGGGGCCAGATTTAGACGCGCCCCTGGAAGGAGGGTGGGGAAATAGTTGGTCTGTAGACAGATCAGGGAGGAAGGAGGTGACCCATGGCTGCTTTAATGAAAGCATTGTGCGAGGAGGCTGGTCGCTGTGCAGATCGTGTTGCTGTAGCCACAGACAGGACATTGTCATAGAATACTCACTGCAACAGGAGCAGCAGCTGCTTCCCGGGCCAGGCCACTTTATTTAATTTGTGATAACAGCACTGTTGGAAATAGTATCCATGGTGGGTGGCCGTCAGAAGCGGCGAGTGACATGTGCTTCAGGACTTGGTGGAGGAGGCGGTCCCTGATGGGCACTCATTGGAGACATCCGGTCCGCAGCTCACACTGGAGAGTCTTCCGGTCCCAATACTCAAATAGACCCCTTTGGTGCATGAATGAGATCCACGCCCTAGGGGAGGACAGCCTGTGTTCAGTAGCACGCAGGCCTGTGTTTGCCCAGGGGTCTGGATGGGAGAAAGCTGACATTTCAGGCCCATGTTCCATCCAGGGGTCTGGGTGAGAGAAAGCTGATATTTTGCGCTCCATGCTTAAACTTCTAGAGACTGTGTGGGAGTTGCTTTGAACAAATATCCCTAAAGCAACATGGGTGCTTCAGAGTAGCTACAGTTGTGGAAAACTGTGCGTCAGGTCCTCAAACAGTTACACGTGGAATTACCATGGGACTCAGCAGTTGGAATCAGGGTCTCAAACAGATATCTACTGGAGTACACATGTTCGTAGCAGCATTATTTATTATTCCACAAAAGATGAAAGTGATCCAAGCATCCATTTATGGGTACATAGATAAAGAAAATGTGGCATATCTATATAGTGAAATATTATTCAGTCTTAAAAAGCAGGAATTGCTGGCACCTGCTGCCGCATGGATGAACCTTGAGGATACGATGGTCAGTGAAACAAGCCTGTAGAATTCCACTTATCTGAGGCCCCCCATCGGATTCACAGAGATAGACAGCAGAAGGGTGGTTGCCAGGGACTGGGGGAAGGGGAAGAGAAAGTCAGTGTTGAACCAGTACAGTTTCTGTTTGGGAAGGTAAAATAATTCGGAGTGTGGGCTGTGGTGACGGCTGGCATTAAGTACTGCAAATGTGCTTAATGCCACTGAACTGTACACTTCAAGATGGTTAAGACAGTAAATTTCGTGTTATGTATATTTTACCACAATAAAAACAATAAGAAAAGGAGGCGTGTTCTCATATGCACATGAATGAAGTTTATTTGAGGGACCTTGGAGAGGGTCAGAAGAACAGCATTAAGTAAGAAGCGGTGAAAACCTCTTACTGCTTCTACCCTTCATGGTACCTTCCGTTTCGGCATCTCCTCTGGTCAGCTCTGCTAACAGTCTTTTCAGCGGCCCCATTTCTGGTGCCCTCAGCCATCTGGAACACAGCAGAAACTGAGGTATGAGGAAGAAAGGAGACCCGTGAGCCTGGGTGAGGGTGGCTGGCTCAGAGCGCATGTACTGTCCTGGAGGTGGCTGGCAGACTGCATAGGGTCTGCAGAGAGCAGGAGACAGCAGGGCCTGGGGGCTGGCCTGAGGTCTGTGACTGCAAGGATTCTCGGCGAAGGAAGCAGCAGAGCGAGAGGGGCTGTTTTGAGCTGGGTAGGGAGGAGGGGCAGGGGGAAAGGGGGCAGAAAGTCAGGACTGGCTCCCAGCACAGGCTGGCAGCCCCATGAGCTGGGGTTGCTGGCCTGGGCAGAGGGGCGTGGGAGTGGTCAGGGCCACAGCAGAGCTCCTGGGAAACGAGGGGGTGGCAGTGTGGAATCTGGACCCCTCTGCTGCCATTATGTTTCCTGGAATTTCTCAGTGCCTTGAAAGGAGCACCATATACCAAAGGTGAGTGGGTTCCCTGAGATGAACCCATGGCCTGAGAGCATAATAATGTTCCCACAAGCTGGAGAATTTGGCTGGGCCTCAACTCTCCCAGGCATGAGCCATCTAGCAGCACAGGTGGGAAGCGGAGCCTGGTGCTGGTGCTGAAATGAGAGAGCTGCAGAGAGAAGGACTTCACATGCCCGGCGTGTCCTATGTCACACGCGGCTTGAGAAAGAGCAATGTGGCTTGGGAGACTGTCCAGCTAAGAAGGAGATCCCGGGTGTCCAATGCTCTGCAGGCAGCTGAAAGTTTAGTAAATGTGGATGACCAGAAGGCTGAGTGAGCTCATAGCAGGCAGCACTTCTCACTCCCTAAGAAGTCAACTAATAGGGCGCTGGGCTCCCGGGCTAGGAGGAAGAGAGGCGAAGAGGCTGCTTTAGGGCAGGCCCCGGGCAGGCGGCCGCTGTCCACCAGTTCACCATCCCTTCCCTGCTGCAGCTCAAGACTGGCTCCAGCTACACCTGGGCAGGCGATGAGCGACGGCCAGGACTTGGTTCACAACCCACGTGTTCCCTCAGGATTCCCTGTGTTCTTAGAATGAGATTCCCAACTAGGATATACCGGCCACCTTTCCCTGTGGAGGGTCTGATTAGCACTGACTTAGAACCCTGAGGAAAGAAGGGGAGAAGCATAAATGAGAAAAGGAAAATAGCCCGTGATCCCTCCACCTCAAGTGAACATCTGCAAACCTCTCAAAGGCTCTGGCGCAGTGAGTGACAGATTAGCCTGCATCTGTGAGGCCACATCTCGCATGAAGCACTTGCAATTCCACTTTACTTCTTTTAAAGAAGTACTTTTTTTTTTTTTTTTTACCACTTTACTTCAAATAAGATTATGAACCTACAGACCAGTTGCAGAAGCCCCACCCAGTCTCAGTGTCGGGTGGTTCTCTGTGCACAGCCTCCGGGAGGATCTGCAGGGGAGTCAGGTGGGCTCTGCCAGCCCCCGTCAGGCGTGCACGCAGCACGCAGCTTCACGTGAGTGGGGCTGGGCTCCTGCCTGGTCTGTGGTACCTCATTGGTGCCCTGTCACTCAAATCGTGCGGCTTTATTCCTCCAAGGTGTCCCTGGCTGCCCCGAATGGTGTTTGCTCCTGCGTTCTTTCTGAATGCTGGGGCAGGTGTGTGCTCCTTTCTGGGAGCAGAGCTGTCTTTGCTGGGAGGAGACCGTGTTTGAGTTATTCTGTGCACAAGCAGAGAGTGCTGCTTTCTCTCCTCAGGTTCTTATTTGCCAGGCGGAATGCTTGTGCTTTCCTGCAACGATTTGAAAAGGAGGGGAACACAGCCTTGGCTGCTCAGGTTAAGCAAGCCAGTAATGTGTGAGCCAGCGAGTGTGACTGTCAAACCCATGCAGCTCCCAGCCAGGTAGAACCAGGATGGGGAGAGTGCATGCGTGATTTCAGTTTTGACTGGTGATATAGAGTTTGAAAGTTTGCACGAGTAGAAAGAAAGCTCACTTCTGAGGCTTTCAAAAAAGAACAAAATGTATAACAGTTACAAAAAGAAAGAAAGAAAGAAAGAAACGTGCTACTGGGCTGCAAGGACCCCGGTGTGCGTTTGCCATGGTTAGAGAGGGCCACTGTCCTCCCGGGATTCAGGGATGCTGCTTTTCACAGCTGTTGGGGACCCGGGGGGAGCCACTGTCAGGGCCGTGGAATCTCCTATGCTGGGGCAGCCACATGGCTTTCCACAGCTTGCTGTATTCCCTTTATTTTTCTTTCTTCAACAGTGATATTGCCTCTGCTAAGAAGGCAGGAACAATCACTTATATTTGCTTAAGACAATGGACTCTAGCATGATGCGAAAAGTAAACCTGAGCTTTTGTAAATAAATCATTTTGTCCCAACCTCCCCTTACCTGATGAACCAGTCAGCCGCCCCGCTTTCGCTGAGTCCCTGCTGGATTCCCAGCATTAGGCTGGGTTCTGGCTGTTTACAAGTGAGCGTGAGAGGGAACCTCTTCCCTTAGGACTGTGTGCCTCTCCCGGGGGCGGCTCGGTCCTGCCAAGGGCTGGCCTGGGGCACCATTCCAGGGATGGGCATGACCTGCAGGGCTGGGCACCTCTAGTCAGAAGCCAACTCTGAGACAAAGACTGGATGTGAGCACAGGTTGGGGGGACTGTGATGGGAGCCGAAGGAGCCTCTGCTGGGCGTGACACCCCATGGCATTGGGGGCTCAGCGCTGCTGGAGACTTGGACAGAAAGCCTAGTGCAGGTTCAGTGTCCCGTTCAAGGAGCAAAGTTATGTTTTTCCCACTGACTCTCAGCTGCCTGTATCTGAGGGCAGCATGAGGACTCTCATTCCGTCTTCCTGCCTGCCCCGAACTAGGCCCAGATGGCCCTCCAGCCAGACACAGGCCAAGGCAGAGAGAGTCTAGGGGATGCCGGGAAAGGGCCGTTGGCCTGTGTGGGGGAGGCAAGGCTACAGGAAGGTACTGGGCCCAGGTGTGGCTGACGGGTGGAGTGTGGCCCTCGGAGCCAAGGAGGGCAGAGGGAGATCAGCCTGGTTTGCTTTGTGACTTCTCAAGTTCATAATTAATACAGCCTCAGTGCTAGGGACATGGAGACCTTTCTGTCATTGTCACAGCTCTGACATTTCCTGCCAAGGCCTGGGTCCAGGTCCTGGATGGCATCTGTGTCGTGTGTGTGTGAGTCGTGTGTGAGTTGTGTGCGTGTGTGTCCTGTGGGTGTGTGGGTGTGAACTTATCAGTGTGTGTGAGTCGTGTGTGAGATGTGTGCGAGAGAGTTGTGTGTATATGAGTCGTGTGTGTGTGTCATGTGGGTGTGTGGGTGTGTTTACCAGCATATGTGAGTGAGTGTATGTCGTGTGTGTATGATTTTACCAGTGTGTCGCGTGTGTGCATGTGTGTGTGCGTGCATATGTGTTGTGTGTGTACGTGTGTGTGCACACGTATGAGTCGTGTGTGCATGTGTGTGCACACATATGAGTAATGTGTGTGTCGTGTGTGTGTGCACGTGTATGAATCATGTGGGTATGTGGGTGTGAATTTACAGTGTGTGTGTGAGTTTACCTGTGCGTGTGTCATGTGTGTACGTGTGTGTGCACGTATGAGTCATGTGTGTGTGTACATGTATGAGTAGTGTGTGTGTCGTGTGTGTGTGCATGTGTACGAATCATGTGGGTATGTGGGTGTGAATTTACAGTGTGTGTGTGAGTTTACCTGTGTGTGTGTGAGTCGTGTGTGTGCATGTGTCTGTGCGTGTGTGTACTTGAGTCATGTGGGTGTGTGGGTGTGAATTTACAGTATTTGTGAGTGAGTGATCTAATTGAGGCCATGGCAGGAGGCAGGGGAAAGTTGGTGCTGCTGGAGGTGGGGATGGAGAGAGAGCCTTGTTTGAGAATCAGGTTTGAGAACCGTTTGGAAAAGGGTAAATGGACCAGATGTGTGAACTGATCAAGGATGGACGATGGGGACAGAGAAGGGAAAGCTCATCTGCTCTAAAATCTTTTGGGTGTGCTGCCACCCTTGAGGGCGGTCATTCATCCAGGGTTCTTTTCACCACATTTGCTCTGCCTTGTCCTTCTCACCATCTGATAACTCCTTGCCACAAAAGCCTTATCTCACATTCATAAGCTTCAGGGGCCCGACCAGGGGTGGGTCTTGCCAGAGTTCAAGAATCACTTGGTTCTTGACTGAGGACACTTAAGGAAGGAGCTCCTGGGGACAGAATAGGAATTAAACACAGTCTGGGGCTGGTAGGCGATGCTGATTACATATGGGTGTTTCAGAATGTGATAATGGTAGAAAGGAAGGTGAGGATACAATTTGCTGTGGCGAATGTGTAAGACTCGAACATCTAATACTCAATTTATAGTAATTAGAGGAAACTGATGTACACATGCAAGCCACTTTGTGTCTGCCCAGCACAGGGTACCTTGGAGTAGGCACAGCGTGGGCCACCACCTCCAGTGAAAATGTGCCCGTCGCTGTGTGTGGTGTGGATGTGTGCGCACGCGTGTGTGCATATGTGTTTAATTCAGTTTACTTCCCTGTTTTGGGAGGGCACTGTGGCACCCGGGCTTGGTGGCTGCTGAACGAGCTGGCATACTCCCCTCCCTACACATCTCACCCCACGAGTTTGGGACTCTGTTGTGCAGCAGCCCGGGGGCTCGGCTGAGGGGGCACCTGCTATTTGGTTTCAATTCTGAGTCTCATAGTCCTGTCCCCTGAGTGTGTGACCCCCACCTCTATGCTGCTGGCAGGAGGATGCCTTGTGGGGGTGTGTGGCTGGGCGGCCGTCTCAAACCTGGGGTAGCCCAGCCTCAAGGCTGGAAGGTGGCTACCCGATTCCTCCTCTTTGGACCAAGCTCCTTTGCTACGGACTTCTGCCACATCCCTGACTGATCCCGGAGTTCCGGCTCAGGCAGGCACCCATCACCGGAGGAGGAGGAGCTCCCTGTGGGGCAGGAGAGGGAGAGGAGGAGATTCACAAGCCCCTAAATTGTCCTCTGTTTTTTGCCATCCTTCTCCGACTGGGAAACGCCTCCGCTCACCATCCTTTCTGCATCCTCGTGGAGACTGTAGTGGGCCGTCCCAGTCATGTGGGGCCTGCCCTGCCCATTTCCCAGCTCCATCACTGGGTCCCACCCAGCCTGGCCAGCAGACCCCTCCCGGTCCAGCGTGGCCACCGTCTCCTGCATGCACCTGCCTCTCTTCTCTCCTTGCTCAGCACTTCCTGAGCCCCTTGGCCCCCAGCCTTCCCTCATGGTACTCGCCATGCTTCTGGCCAACAATCACTTGTCCTCCAGCACTCAGCTTGTGCCACCCTGAGAAAGCCTCACTGAGTGCAGCCACCCCTCTGCCACTGTCGTGCACGAGGTGCCATCTCCCCGCTAGGCTTTGAGCCACGCCGCCTGGCTGAGGTGCAGTCCCCCCTCCAGCCAGCGGATGGGCCCTGCAGCCAGGAGGAGCCCAACCAAGGCTGTGACTCTCGTGAACCCAGCAGGGCTGGTGCTCTGTGTCTCACCAGAGCCTCAGTCCTTCCAGAAGACCCAGCACTTGGGGGCTCTCGGCCTCTGTTTACCCCATCATTCCCGTCAACTCAGCCAAGGGCCCTGGGCCTTGCTCCTTGGCACTGCCTGCTCTGGGAACTCTTCCCACCTACACTCCCATCCACCCGAGGCCTCTGCCGCCCAGGCCCTTGAAGGACTCCTGGCCAGCCCTTCCATGAGGCCCTGCAACCCACAGAACTCTGATACAAAGGCCCTACTTGCACTTCCCACCCACTGCACCCCTCCCGCCAACTCCGAACTTGACCAGCTCTTTATGAGGATGATACACTAACCTGTACCTAGGAGCAGTGGCAGGAGCCCCTCGGGAAGGCCCCTCCCTGGTCTGGGCTGTTGCCACTGAAGGTTACCAGAGAGCCACGTGGCAGCAGCCTGTGGGCATGACACGTGGTTTCCCAGGGAGAGCCGTGAGCTGCGGGCTTGGTCACATTTCCTGCCCCTGCCCCCGGAGAGCCGCCCCCTCGTTTTGGGTGGAAATGCAGAAGGTTCGAGGGAGGGAAGCCCTCTTCAAGGGAAGTGACCATGGGCTCTTAGGAAGCTAACGTCGACTTCAACTTCTCAGTTCTTTTAAAAAATTATTATTTTAAACCAATTAACAAGCCATGATGTTGGCTGTTATTCCCAAAAATAATTTATCATAAACAAGCTCAGAGAATCCCAAAGAGGTAGCCCGGCCACGCTGCCCGGCGGATTAAATGCTGTAATTAACATGGCTCCTGCAGGCTCCTTTCATCTCACGCTTTAATTAGGTTTTGCTGACACTTTTTCCGGTGTGTGTTGGGGTCACAGTGCCCCGCTCTGCACACTGGTGGCAACAATGCCAATGAGACCCTTTCAGGAGCTCAGAACGCCCCACCAGGCTCCCATCAGCCAAGGTCTGTGGCTGGGGACCACCGCAGCAAGCCCATTTCTTGGGTGAAGCTGGGCTTTGTCCAGGTGCCGTCCAGCAGCTGAGGGGCTCCCCAACTCCCCTGTGCCCAGCACACTCCTGCCCGGTCCCCCTGCAGCATCTGCCTGTGTTACTGATGCTCCTCCTGTTCCCCGGTGTCCTCAGCAGGAAGACACCTGGCCCTGCTCGTGCCCATGGAAATGGGATTTCACAGTTCCCTGCCCATCTAGGAGGTGGCGGCGTGGAGAATCTAGGCAATTGCTCAAGTCTTCTCTTGCCTGGGGGACACCTGGGCCCACTAGTCCATGGCACTGTTGAAAGTGCACAGGTGACTTCGTCCACGGATAAAACTCTTTCAGCCTGGGCCAGGATTTCAGTGACTGCGAGCTCTGGAAGCCCTCCCCACCTGGCAGTCCTCCAGGGAGTTCCACGGCACCCTGGGCGTTACTGAGACTCAAGTCCTGGCCATGGCTGGAAGGGGTTACCACCTGGAGAGCTCACTGCCGTCTACTCTGGAGACAAACTCTAGCTGCCCCTCCACGTCAACCATGGGGTCACGACGCTTCTTGCAGATTCTTCCAGCGCACCTTAAAGAATCTTAGCCAGCTGCTGAGAGGCCTCTCCCCACCTACCCCCAAAGCACCCCCGACTCTGCATGCTCCGCTCCCCCAGAGCTGCCTGCTCTGAACGTAAACCTCCCTCTCCCCTGGATGAACTCCCTTAACCCCCCCGGAGGAGAGCAGGTGCCTGTTCCATGTGGGAGCACCTGACACTTCTGCTCCTGGCATTTCTCATGCTTCACGGTCACACCTTTTCATACTTATTTCTACGCATGTGCCTGTACCCTCCCACGGAGGGAGACGGCTGGTGATGAGCGAGGGCCTCCTGCCCCAGGACCCCGGGCCCCCACCCCCAGGCAGCCTCTTCCAATCGATGCAACTTTCATTTTATGTTTTGCACTTTTGTGAGTTAATTTTTCTGTTATAATGACACAGTTGATATCATGATCTCCGGGTGTGTCAGTTTTAGATGATGGCTGTTGACATCCTGTAAAAGGAAAATAGTTTTCATTGTTTGTTGCTGCACAGCCAAAACCTTAGCTTTTGTGGGATAGCAAACCATCCCCAAATAGAGTGGTTTCGAATAATGGCTGTTTATGTAACTCATGATTTTGTTATTTCGAGCCCAGCTCAAATTACTGACCCACAGATCACGAGTTAATAATGTGTCCCTTGTGCATCAGGTCAGCTGCCATTTTGCCTGGTGGCCGACAGGCTGAGGATGGTTATCACTTACATGCGTCTTGGTGAGCAGAGGGTGTCTGGTCACGTGCCTCTCACATCAGGACCATGTTTCTCACATTAAGGTTGCAGGGTTGGTTTTAGGAACAATAGAGAGGACAGCCCCAGTGTGCATGTACATTGTTTGTTTGTTTGTTTGTTTTTGAGACAGAGTCTCACTCTGTTGCCCAGTCTGGAATGCTGGAGTGCAGTGGCACAATCCTGGCTCACTGCAACCTCTGCCTCCCGGGTTCAAGCCACCCAAATAGCCGGGATTATAGGTGCACACCACGACACCCAGCTCATTTCTGTATTTTTAGTAGAGACAGGGTTTGCAACATTGGCCAGGCTGGTCTCCAACTCCTGACCTCAAGTGATCCACCCACCTCGGCCTCCCAGAATGCTGGGATGGCAGGCGTGAGCCTTTGCACCTGGCTGTGCCTGCAGTGTTTAAGCCTCTGCTTATGCAACATTCGCCCCTGTCTCACTGGTCAGTGCAGGTCCATGGTGAAGTCCAGGGTCAGCGTGGGAGGGACACTCACAGGGCGTGAGTGCGGAAAGGCATGAGTGAGTTGGCGATTGTTCCTATCATGCAGGTGAACCAAAATCTTGTACAGCCCCACACAAGGGTATTTTATAACGTTAGATATTCAAAACTAACTAGTCTTTAAATAAGTCACAGGGTAAATAAAACACTTAAGCCCCTCATTCTTCTTCAGTAACATGATGAGTTTCACAAAAAGGTGACCTTCTATATATATATACATGCACATATATATGTGCATGTGTATATGTGCATGTATATATATATAGATATGTTTGTGTGCATATACTTTTTTCTTTTTTTATTATTATATTTTAAGTGCTAGGGTACATGTGTACAATGTGCAGGTTTGTTGCATAGGTATACATGTGCCATGCTAGTGTGCTGCACCCGTTTACTCGTCATTTACACTAGGTATATCTCCTAATGCTATCCCTCTTCCTCCCACCTCACAACAGGCCCCGGTGTGCAATATTCCCCACCCTGTGTCCAAGTGTTCTCATTGTTCAATTCCCACCTATGAGTGAGAATATGTGGTGTTTGGTCCCCTGTCCTTGTGATAGTTTGCTCAGAATGATGGTTTCCAGCTGCATCCATGTCCCTACAAAGGACATGAACTCATCCTTTTTTATGGCTGCATAGTATTCCACGGTGTATATTTGCCACATTTTCTTAATCCAGTCTACCATTGATGGACATTTGGGTTGGTTCCAAGTCTTTGCTATTGTGAATAGTGCTGCAGTAAACATATGTGTGCATGTGTCCTTATAGCAGCATGATTTATAATCCTTTGGGTATATGCCCAGTAATGGGATGGCTGGGTCAAATGGTATTTCTAGTTCTAGATCCTTGAGGAATCGCCACACTGTCTTCCACAATGGTTGAACTAGTTTGCACTCTCACCAACAGTGTAAAAGCGTTCCTATTTCTCCACGTCCTTTTCAGCACCTGTTGTTTCCTGACTTTTTAATGATCACCACTCTAACTGGTGTGAGATGATATCTCATTGCAGTTTTGATTTGCATTTCTCTGATGGCAAGTGATGATGAGCATTTTTTCATGTGTCTGTTGGCTGCATAAATGTCTTCTTTTGGGAAGTGTCTGTTCATATCTTTTGCCTACTTTTTGATGGGGTTGTTTGATTTTTTTCTGGTAAGTTTGTTGAAGTTCTTGTAGATTCTGGATATTAGCCCTTTGTCAGATGGGTAGATTGTAAAAATTTTCTCCCATTCTGTAGGTTGCCTGTTCACTCTGATGGTAGTTTCTTTTGCTGTGCAGAAGCTCTTTAGTTTAATTAGATCCCGTTTGTCAATTTTGGCTTTTGTTGCCATTACTTTTGGTGTTTTACTCATGAAGTCCTTGCCCTTGCCTATGGCCTGAATGGTATTGTCTAGGTTTTCTTCTAGGGTTTTTATGGTTTTAGGTCTAACATTTAAGTCTTTAATCCATCTTGAATTAATTTTTGTATAAGGTGTAAGGAAGAGATCCAGTTTCAGCTTTCTACATATGGCTAGCCAGTTTTCCCAGCACCATTTATTAAATAGGCAATCTTTTCCCCATTTCATTTTTGTCAGGTTTGTCAAAGACCAGATGGCTATAGATGTCTGGTATTATTTCTGAGGGCTCTATTCTGTTCTATTGACCTATATCTCTGCTTTGGTACCAGTACCATGCTGTTTTGGTTACTGTAGGCTTGCAGTATAGTTTGAAGTCAGGTAGCATGGTGCTTCCAGCTTTGTTCTGTTGGCTTAGGATTGTCTTGGCAATGTGGATTCTTTTTTGGTTCCATATGAACTTTAAAGTAGTTGTTTCCACTTCTGTGAAGAAAGTCATTGGTAGCTTGATGGGGATGGCATTGAATCTATAAATTACCTTGGGCAGTATGGCCATTTTCACGATATTGATTCTTCCTATCCGTGAGCATGGTATGTTCTTCCATTTGTTTGTGTCCTCTTTTATTTCACTGAGCAGTGGTTTGTAGTTCTCCTTGAAGAGGTCCTTCACATCCCTTGTAAGTTGGATTCCTAGGTATTTCATTCTCTTTGAAGCAATTGTGAATGCGAGTTCACTCATGATTTGGCTCTCTGTTTATCTGTTGTTGGTATATAGGAATGCTTCTGATTTTTGCACATCGATTTTGTATTCTGAGACTTTGCTGAAGTTGCTTATCATGTTAAGGAGATTTGGGGCTGAGATGAGATGATGGGGTTTTCTAAATATACAATCATGTCATCTGCAAACAGGGACAATTTGACTTCCTCTCTTCCTGATCGAACACCCTTTATTTCTATCTCTTGCCTGATTGCCCTGGCCAGAATGTCCCACACTGTGTTGAACAGGAGTAGTGAGAGAGGGCATCCCTGTCTTGTTCCAGTTTTCAAAGGGAATGCTTCCAGTTTTTGCCCATTCAGTATGATATTGGCTGTGGGTTTGTCATAAATAGCTCTTATTATTTTGAGATACATTCCATAAATACCTAGTTTATTGAGAGTTTTTAGCATATAGGGCTGTTGAATTTTGCCAAAGGCCTTTTCTGCATCTATTGAGGTAATCATGTGGTTTTTGTCTTTGGTTCTGTTTATATGATGGATTATGTTTGTATTGATTTGCATATGTTGAACCAGCTTTGCATCCCAGGGATGAAGCCAACTTGATCGTGATGGATAAACTTTTTGATGTGCTGCTGGATTCGGTTTGCCAGTATTTTATTGAGGAATTTTGCATCAATGTTCATCAGGGATATTGGTCTAAAATACTCTTTTTTTTTGTTGTGTCTCTGCCAGGCCTTGGTATCAGGATGATATTGGCCTCATAAAATGAATTAGGGAGGATTCCCTCTTTTTCTATTGATTGGAATAATTTCAGAAGGAATGGTACCAGCTCCTCTTTGTACCTCTGGTAGAATTCGGCTGTGAATCCATCTGGTCCTGGACTTTTTTTGGTTGGTAGACTATTAATTATTGCCTCAATTTCATAACATGTTATTGATCTATTCAGGGATTCAACTTCATCCTAGTTTAGTCTTGGGAGGGTGTCTATGTCCAGGAATTCGTCCATTTCTTCTAGATTTTCTAGTCTATTTGCGTAGAGGTGTTTATAGTATTCTCTGATGGTAGTTTGTATTTCTGTGGGATCAGTAGTGATATCCCCTTTATCATTTTTTATTGTGCCTATTTGATTCTTCTCTCTTTTCTTCTTTATTAGTCTTGCTAGTGGTCTATCAATTTTGTTGAACTTTTCAAAAAACCATCTCCGGGATTCATTGATTTTTTTAAGGGGTTTTTGTGTCTGTCTCCTTCAGTTCTGCTCTGATCTTTGTTATTTCTTGCCTTTTGCTAGCTTTTGAATGTGTTTGCTCTTGCTTCTCTAATTCTTTTAATTGCAATGTTAGGGTGTCAATTTTAGATCTTTCCTGCTTTTTCTTTTGGGCATTTAGTGCTATAAATTTCCCTCTACACACTGCTTTAAATGTGTCCCAGAGATTCTGGTATGTTGTGTTTTTGTTCTCACTGGTTTCAAAGAACAGCTTTATTTCTGTGTTCATTTCATCATGTACCCAGTAGTCATTCAGGAGCAGGTTGTTCAGTTTCCATGTAGTTGAGTGGTTTTGAGTGAGTTTCTTAATCCTGAGTTCTAGTTTGATTGCACTGTGGTCTGAGAGACAATTTGTTATAATTTCTGTTCTTTTACATTTGCTGAGTGTTGTGGGAAGTCAGGGACCCCGAATGGAGGGACCGGCTGAAGCCACAGCAGAAGAACATAAATTGTGAAGATTTCATGGACATTTATTAGTTCCCCAAATTAATACTTTTATAATTTCTTATGCCTGTCTTTACTGTAATCTCTGAACATAAATTGTGAAGATTTCATGGACACTTATCACTTCCCCAATGAATATCCTTGTGATTTCCTATGCCTGTCTTTACTTTAATCTCTTAATCCTGTCATCATCTTCTTCATAAGCTGAGGAGGATGAATGTTGCTTCAGGACCTTGTGATTGTGTCAACTGCACACATTGTTTGTAGCGCATGTGTGTTTGAACAATATGAAATCTGGGCATCTTAAAAAAAGAACAGGATAACAGCGATGTTCAGGGAACAAGAGAGGTAACTTTGAACTGGCCGCTGGTGAGCTGGACGGAACAGAGCTTTCAAAACAAATAGGAGAAATATTGCTGAATTCTTTTTCTCAGCAAGGAAAATCCCTGAGAAAGAGAATGCACCCTGAAGGTAGGCTTATAGAGGGCCCCTTTAAGGCGTCCCACCTTTTATGGTTGAAGCTGAAGGGATGAAATAAGCCCCGTCTCCTATAGTGCTCCCAGGCTTATTAGGAGGAGGAAATTCCCACCTAATAAATTTTGGTCAGACAGGTTGTCTGCCCTCAAACCCTGTTTCCTGATAAGATGTTATCAATGACAATGGGTGCCGGAAACTTCATTAGCAATTTTAATTTCATCTCATCCGGTGGTCCTGTGATCTCGCCCTGCCTCCATTTGCTTTGAGATATTTTCTGACCTTGTGAAGTATGTGATCTCTGTGACCCACACCCCATTTGTGCACTCCCTCCAGTTTTGAAAATTGCTAATAAAAACTTGCTGGTTTTACAACTTGGGGAACATAACGGAACCTGCTGACATGTGATGTCTCCCCCAGACACACAGTTTTAAAATTTCTCTCTTTTGTACTCTTTCCCTTTATTTCTCAACCCAGCCGAGACACTTAGGAAATAGAAAAGAACTCACGTTAAACATCGGGAGTGGGTTCTCCCGATAGCTGAGGAGTGCTTTACTTCCAACTATGTGGTCAATTTTGGAATAAATGTGATGTGGTGCTGAGAAGAATGTATGTTCTGTTGATTTGGGGTGGAGAGTTCTGTAGATGTCTATTAGGTCCACTTGGTGCAGAGCTGATTTCAATTCCTGGATATCCTTGTTAACTTTCTGTCTCGTTGATCTGTCTAATGTTGACAGTGGGGTGTTAAAGTCTCCCATTATTATTGTGTGGGAGTCTAAGTCTCTTTGTAGGTCTCTAAGGAATTGCTTTATGAATCTGGGAGTTCCTGTATTGGGTGCATATACATTTAGGATAGTTAGCTCTTCTTGTTGAATTGATCCCTTTACCAGTATGTAATGGCATTCTTTGTCTCTTTTGACCTTTGTTGGTTTAAAGTCTGTTTTATCAGAGACTAGGATTGCAACTCCTGCTTTTTTTTGTTTTCCATTTGCTTGGTAGATCTTCCTCCATCCCTTTATTTTGAGCCTATGTGTGTCTCTGCACGTGAGATGGGTCTCCTGAATACATCACACTGATGGGTCTTGACTCTTTATCCAATTTGCCAGCTCTTGACTCTTTATCCAATTTGCCAGTCTGTGTCTTTTAATTGGGGCATTTAGCCCATTTACATTTAAGGTTAATATTGTTATGTGTGAATTTGATCCTGTCATTATGATGTTAGCTGGTTATTTTGCTTGTTAGTTGATGCAGTTTCTTCCTAGCATTGACCTTCTTTTTCATAACATGTGGAGATCGACGTCCCTATTTCCTCAACTTCCTGAGTCCTAACTTCTGTCAGTTTTCCCTTTCTGTTTTCAAGGGTGTTCATAATTATATTCGCTTTTACAGGGATCACCAGATTTTCTAGTTTTGTTCCTAGACGTATCCTACAGGTTAATGAGTAAATAAATAAACAGACAGACACAGATGCAGCATCTCATCCAGAAGATTCCAGTGAGCTTCTCCTCTGAGCATCCTGCTGTCACTCAAAAAGTCACAGACTTTGGAGCATTTTGGAATGCAGATTTTCAGCCTAGAGATGGTCAACCAGTATATAATTCTGCAAATATTTCAAAACTGGGAAAAAACCTGAAATCTGAATGCTTCTGGTTGCAAGCCTTTCATATAAGGGATACTCACTGTGTAGGTTTTCAATAGTATAATTAAGTAGATGTTGTTCCATTGAAAGCCGCTGGTGCCGTGTTTTAATATCAGAGTGAAACCCGCGCCTTGACCGCTCTCCGAGAGCTCCCAATCATGCCCCTCTGTAGTTTGCCAGAGATTAGATGGCGACCTTCTTGTGCACATCTGCTTGTTCATCCAGCCAGTCCCCATTTTCTTTCTCTTATGCATTGCCAAGATGTTTTTCACATTCTTCACTGTACTTTTCTATTCTGTTTCTGTCTTTTTTCCCTGGAGGCCTCTCACTCCTCACAGCATCCATCTTCCTGATTTCTATACTCTCAGCAGCTCCTCCCTGGGGCTGTGACGCTGGAACTTCGTGCCATCGCTCTGCTGGCTGGGAGCCACGTTTCCCGAATGGATTATCTCCACCTTTCCGAGTTCACGATCACACTGGCTGGAGCATAGCCAAAAACAACCTCCTAATAAAAGCCTTCCAGATCCCTTTCGTGTGGAAAATTCTGTTCTTGCCCTTCAAGCTTGATTGATAGGTTGCCAAGGTGTACAGTGTTACCTTGAATTGTTTTTCCCTCAACATTGTAAAGGAATTGCTCTCCGTCTTTTAAAATCTGACCCTACCGTGAGAGAGACTCACTGAGTTTGTGTTACTGTGCAGGTGACTTTTGTTTTCTTTCTGTAGAAATGCTGTGGTAATTGTGACCCTTTTATCTCGGATGTTCAGTGATTTTCTAATGACATCTAGACATTTTAAAATATTAATTCTGTGGAAACCTCCATGGGCATTTTCAACCCAAAGATGTATATGTATACATATATGCACACAGAGACATACCTGCTGTTAATACATGTTTTATATTGTTTTTTCTTACCCTATCCACTGTGTTATAGCATGTTCTAATTATGTTTTTATGTTGCATTATCCACTGTGTTAATGCATCTTCTATATTATGTTTTTGTATTGCACTATCCACTGTGTTCCTGCATGTTCTATGTTTTTATATTATCCTATCCACTGTGTTAATGCATGTTCTGTATTATGTTTTTATATTGCCCTATCCACAGTGTTCGTGCATGTCCTCCACTGTGTTTTTATATTACACTGTCCACTGTGCTGTATGTCATGTATGCACAATGTTTTGCACGTCATACAACATGTCACAGGTGCTTACTGCTCCTCCACATGCACTTAGTTCCTGTGGCTCCTGTCCACGGGTTACCGGGCGTTGGGCGTCATCCCTCCCTGTCTCTTACTCTTTTCTCTCATGTGTTTGCTCTTTGACTTCTTCCCACATTCTGGTAGACTTCCTTAACTTTGTTTTCTAAATCTATTGAATTTTTGAAAACCTCCTTCACCTCCTAGTTTTCCTGTGTTCCCTACCCCCAGCCTCGTGTTCTCCGCAGCCCTCCGCTCGTTTGGCGTGCAGGCAGCTCCTCCCCTCTCCGGATCTGTCCACGCTGTCTTGTTTTGTTGCCGTTTCTGTGCAGTGCCCTGAGCTTCTCTCTGATGATCTCAGTCTTCCTCTCTTGCTGCGATGTCTTCTCACGGCCGCCTCATAGACCCCGGTCATGCTTTCCTGGTGAAGCAGGAGGCCTGGGAGCTGGTTTGGCCCCCCTCTGCCCTGGATGAGTCTCTTGGGATTGAGCCAAAGGCCCTGAGGCCGCTGCAGTCCCTCACAGGGGACCCACACGCCAGTTTCTCTGCCTCTCCTGTCTCACAATCAGCTCCCTCTGGGTCTCACCTTCTAGAAGCCTGTGGTTCTCTCTCATCTGTGAGAGGCATCCCTCTGCTCCCCTCCTCCCGCCTCTCACTTTCCCCGGATCCATATTTCAGGAGGAGCCTCAGACAGGATGGACGCCGACTCAGTCACTTTCCCTGGGATTGTGGAGGACCAGACTGCGCCGTATTTTTAGAAAACATGTGGCTCATGTCTGTCTGCAAGACTGTAAACCCTGTGCAGGTGCTGTCCCGTCTCCAGCACTTCGAGCAGGCCCGGCCTTCGGAACAGATGCTCACTCACTCACTCATTCATTCATTCCTCAGATACTTACTGGGTGCTTCTGGCGTTCCAGGGATTGTGGTCGGTGCTTTGGATGGTCAAATTATAAAAGAGCCCCGGATTCCCGCTCTCAGGAAGCTTATGGGGTGCAAGAGGAGACAGATCATAAAATAAATCAGCTCCACAAACGTGCCCGATACATGCATGAATGAACGAACGGGGAAGTGTCAGGGTGGGGGGGACCATTCTGAGTTCCTGTGTGGATAACACAGTACCTGCTCCCAGAGGGAGCCTGGGGGGCCCTGGCCACATGGCATGGACCCTGCCTTTGGGGGTCTGATGCCCACCTGCCAAGCACCTGCTCCACACACATTTAAGGCCCAGAACTGGGCATGAAAAGGACAGCATTAGGCTCAGAATACACATTTCTGCACAGAATGGAAGCCAGTGGGGATGACTAGGTACCACCGTCCTCCCAGGGACAGTCATCCTAAGGGAGGGGTCATGTCCCACCACAGGGACCAGCACAGTCAGCAGGGTCCGGGGGGAAGGGCTTCTTCACTAAGCCCAGATGTCCCATTTCCTGAAACCACGGGATGTGTGCCTGAACAACCAGATAGAAAGCACCCCACAGACAAAAGTGGCTCCCCAGAAGGGCCACTCTCCTCTGTATTCTGGGATACTGTAGGAAGACACCGCACCCTTTCTAGGGACTGTAGCAAGATAATGCACCTTTTCTAGGGGCCACGAGGGAGCCTGGGAGGGTCCTGGCTCTGACCAGAGGCTGCACGGGTGTCTCTGTACACTGGGAAAAGAACACAATCCCCTTTATGCAGGAGCCTGAGCAGAAGGTCAAGTGGCGAGATTTCCATGCCACTGGAAGCAATTTATCATGGGTGTAGCCAGTGTCTGAGACCCTCAGGGCCAATCCTGTAAAAGCCCCTCTGTCTGCTCTGCCCTGTGGGCCCCTCCTCACCTCTGACTCTGGTGTGATGGATGTCTGAGGGCCGACGCGTCTGAGAGTCCCTGCAAATACACACCTGGAGCATGAAGCATGGTGTTGTTGAGATGTCTGATTATTACTAAACTTGTTTTCATTATTTGACCACTTGTCAAAATCTGTAAAAGCCTTTCTTTGAGGTAATAAATAAATAAGCAGATAACAGGGAACATATTCTTTTTTTGACATGCCTTTATTTGTAGGAGATAAGATATATGCTGACATTTCATTCTCATTCTCATTCTTGGCATTGCTATCAACATCTTCTGCAGCAGGCTCTTTTCTATCTGTTTATCTTTGGTTCTCATATCAGCAAACAATTTATGGGTGGTTGTTTATTTTTTTAAATGTGCATTGAAGGCTGCATTCAAGCAAAGGCGTGGAATTATACCTGGGAAAGGAGACTGCAGGTCTGCCTTCTGCTGCTGGGTGCCGTGGCAAGGCTGGGTCCGAGGCCCAGCTCTGGGCTTCCTTCCACCCAGCTGGCTGGGCCTCAGCAGCCTCAAATGGGCTGTCCCTTGGGAACAGCGCTCGGCTTGGTTTGCAGCCGATGAAAATGCATGCCTGCTACTTGGGGCTTTGGCTGTTGTGTTCTCAGAGTTTAAGTCCATGTCAGGCACTGAGGCAGGAGAGCAGCAGGCACACCACCCACTGCACGGGGATGTTGGCATGTACCAGGCTTTGCCCGGGACACTCATGACCAGGACAGATCTCCCTCTGCCCAGTGTACCGTTTCCCAGCGCTGCCAGGCAGAGAAGATGCCTGAGCACCGAGTCAAAGCTGCGGCCCAGCCCCTTCTTCCCCTTCAGCCCCGCCCGTGTGATGGGCAAGTGGCTTGGACCATTTGGGGACAGGACCAGGGCCCATTTCCAGCCCAAGACCATGAGCACTTCCAGAACAATCTTTGCCAGGGCTGCACATGGAAAGGCGACTTCCTGTTTCACAAAGAACCACGGCATGGTTGAACAAGCACCAGAGATAATGAACATGGAGGAAGGTTCCTAATAGGAAAGCACATAACTTCCAGGAGCCGTTCCCTCGGGGGAGGCTTTGCCTGTTGCTTCGTGGTGGCCACTTGTGAAATAAAGCCAGTCCCTGCTTGCTGGGGTCACCCCTGGCCCCGGTGCTGCCTTGAGTGTGGGCAGCCCTGCAGCTGACTCCTGGATAGGCTCTGAACACCGTGGGGAGACCCCCACCCTGCGTATTACACCCCTCCCAAGGGCTGACCTCCCCCATCAGGACTTCTTTTTGGTGGAAGCTTCATATCTTCTGCAAACTGTCTCCAAATATTATCCCCAGGGGAACGACTGTCATTATGTGTACTCCAGTGTGGATTCCTTAACGAGATGGCTGTGCAATGGAACAGCACGTGGAGGCCTGATCTCAGGTCTCCTGAGATCCTGCCAGAGCAGACCCAGGTCTGCGAGCCTTTTCAGACTGCAGATCTAGGGGCTGGAACAGGGGGCGGGCTCCAGCAGGTGGAGGGGCCAGGCTGTGGGGTGGAAGCTAATTGGGCAGGTCCTGATGTCACGAAGTGTTCCTTGAGTTCTCAAAACAGAAAAAAGTATTTTGTTGAAAAGATGGCCATTTATTTTACCATGCTTCAGTTAGGGATGCTCCACATTAGGGCTTTGTGGGCAGGAAGGTTGTTTAAAAAACTTCAACTCAAAAATCAATGAAACACCAAAGCAAGGGGCACACAAGTAATGAGCATACGCCCGCCAGCTCTCAGTCAGTGTGATCAAAGAACACGAAGACTTGCATCCCATCAGGTGTTACCGGGTTCAAGGCCCTTGCTGCCTGCAAGGAAATATTTAGGAGAGAAGCAATTGGACTGGCTGAACTATGGAGCTGACATTTTCCACCCCGCCAATGCCTGGATTAGCTTCTCAAGCCAAGAGGTACAGAGGGCGTTCAACATGGAGACCACATTTTGGCTCCTAGGAATCCAGCCCCCCTCAGCATTCTTTTGCAAACCTGTAATAAAGTTTCTGGCTTTTAAATTTTTTAATCTCAGAGTAAATCCATGAAACTGCTCTAGCCTAACGTATGCGTGAGATGTGTGAGTTACCTGTGGTGTGGCAGAATGTGACCTGTGTGGGAAAAGGTCAGAGTAGGGAGGCAAGCTCAGGCCAGAGGGAGCTGGCTTTGCTGAGAGACTGTGCCGTGTTTCTCAGTAGATGAGGGGCTGCCCTGGCGCTCCCTGCGTCTCTGAAGGATCTCTGGATGGACGTGCCAGAGCCCACAGGCCTCCACTCAGCTCTTACTGTACTCGGGCTCAGCCAAGGATAGCAAGGTAACCCTCTCAATTCCCCATTCATTCAGCAGAGATTTACTGTCCATCTGCCTCGTGTCAGACACACAGGAGAGGGAACAACACACAGGGCCCCAAGCCTTGCCAAGGCCAAGTTCTGTGAATTACGATGAACCCACCGGTGGGTGGGACCTACTTCAAATATCCCTCAGAGATAAACATCTTCCTTTTGGAAATCATTAACACTTTTTTAATGTACTGTAAAAAATGATGACATTGTATGTACGTATCTGAAATTTTATCTAATCAGATACAATGCAACTGAATTATTAAACTAGCCATGCACTAATGCATCCTCATTGCTTGGTTTATCTCCTCCACTCGCTTGAGTAAACACTCAGACCTACTGAGTCCCAGGAACTGTTTTTGGTAAGTGGAAAATCTTGAGAAACAAAAATCTCTGCGGTGGTGCGGCTGCACCCTAGTAGGAGAAGCACACGCCGAGCCTGAGCCTGTGGTGTGGTGGAAAGTGGCCAGAGTCCATAGTGGACAGAGCAGGGGAGGGAGGGGAGCCCAGGCCAGAGGGAGCTGGCACTCAGGGGCTCCATGTGGGCTCCCAGAAGATGACCTTCCAGGTAAAGCTCGGAGGATGAGGGTTTTTGCTAAGTGGCTCTCTGGGGAAGAATATTCCAGCAGAGGGAATGGCCCACGGAAGGCCTCCGCCGGGAGTGAGCCTGACATGTGCACAGGCCAGCAAGGAGGGGAGGGGCAGCGGCAGGGCACAGGGTGAGGCGGAGGGCGGAGCCTGGCTTCCCAGGGATTCCTAGAACTCTCCTCTTCTCCCGGTGAACTGGGACCACTCAGGGTTTGGAGCAAAGCGGCGTCATGGGACACTGCACAGCTTTAAAACTGTCCCTCCGGCTACCGAGAATGAGCCATCAGGGCAAAGGATGACGTCATGGGACACTGCACAGCTTTAAAACTGTCCCTCCGGCTACCGAGAATGAGCCACTGGGGCAAAGGATGATGCGAGCTTGAACAGGGTGGCCTGTGTGGGGACAGTGGATGGTCTATTCTCAGAAAGCACGTGGATTAGACGAAGGCTGGATCTTCACCCACCTCCAGGGACTCACGTCTCTCTGCTCTTACCTACCTGCCTCACTCCTTCCTTCTCAGAGGAGAGGCTCCTGGTGGATTCTCCTTACAAAGACGATGACCTCTCTTCAGCCTCCCACTCCTGGATAGGACCAGCTGGGCTCCAAGTAGGGAGAGAGCTGATAATAAGATTCAGAGGGCGTCAACACAGTGGGGATGGCTGTAATCGAATAGATGTCATTTTTAACTACAAACGAGCTAAATACGAGGGGATGTGCCACAAGATTCAGTGACGTCGGTGAATGTGGAATTTCACCTTCAAAGCCAGTTCTGCGAGCAGCGATGGCCACAGGGCACGGTGACATCATGGAATGTCATGGCCACATCATGCAGTTTGTGGCCCAGGCTCGGTGACCCTGGAATGTCAGCGTGGCCATGTCATGTGGTCCATTGCCTTTCTGAGGCTGATTTCCATGGATGATGAACAAATGGCCGTTTTACTTGAATTGTTTGGGGTGAGGGGAAAGGCAGTAATAGCTAACCTACAGAGAACCATTAGATGGTTTTGATGGTCCAATTTATTAGGTCACAGATCACAGCAGGTTGGAGCACGTGATCCCCTTTTATATAGGATTGGAGGACTAATGTCCCCCACTGGGATAACAAGATCGAAAGGCTAAGTGTTTGCATATAGCAAGACACACAGTATCTTTGGAGATGGGAGTGCAAGAGTCATCCTGCCATGTGGAGCTCAGATTAGGATTCTGAGGGTGACTCACTGCCTGGCACACACACTATGTGAGCCTAAATGTAATGGAATGCCATAAAATTGCTTATGTAGAAGGCACTGTTTGCATTACAGGCACTATATTTACTGTGTATTTCTTTAATGATATAAAAACATTTTATAGGTATTTATTGTTTTATAAGGATTAGCCTATTGTTTTAAAGAAACAGATGAATGCGTTTTTGTTTTATAAGATTTATATACAACAGAAGTACAGAGCAAGGCACGCTTATTGGCCACCACCATTCCCTGCTGGTGCTGGCTTCACTGTCTGCCTTTGGCGGCCCCTTGTTGATCTCTTTCTGTCCCACAGAAATGTACAGATCTATTTGGTTGGTTTGCATGAACAGGATTATATTATATATGTTGTTCTACATGTTGATTTTTCAGACTTAGCAGTTTTTTATGAGAATGTTTTCTGTATCAGTAGAGAGAAACTGACCTAATTCTGTTAACGCACCAGAGTGTTCCATAATTTTGAGCTGTCGTGCTTTGCTAAGTTATAGTTTTGCCTATCAGTGTTCTTTTTAGTTGTTCTTTATCATTAGAAATGATGCATCCACATCTTGGTACTTATTTGCAGTATTTTGAGGAGAGATCCCTAGAAATGGAACTGCTGGACCAAAGTAACACCCCTCTTCCTTTTATAGGTGCTGCCCTGTGGTTTTCTAGCCAGGCTCGGACTTTCCTCACTCACCACAGGCAACGAAAAGTCATTCCCTGCATGTTCATTTTCTAGCGTTGTCTGTTTCCACTCTTCTCCAACATGAAAGATCAGTCTTCCATTGTGCCATCATCATTGAGATTGTCTTGGAAAACTACTTTGTTGGTACATGTTGTAAGAGTAAACTACATTAGGCCTAAGCATTTTCATGGGTGATGATTTTAGAATTTTAATAAAACTTGGGCACCATCTGAGCCACCCTCCTTCACCTACAGGACCCTGCCTGTGGCACTCTGGGCCCTGTGTTGCTGTTTGAACTCTCCCACTGTCTGGAGGCTAGCCACCTCATGTGGCAGTTGCCCTGTGCTTAAAAGAATTATCCGGTCAGGTGTAGTAGATCACACCTGTAATCCCAGCACTTTGGGAGCCTGAGGCGGGTGGATCATGACGTCAAGAGATGGAGACCATCCTGGCCAGCATGATGAAACCCTGTCTCTACTAAAAATACAAAAATTAGCTGGGCATGGTGGTGCACACCTGTAGTCCCAGCTACTTGGGAGGCTGAGGCAGGAGAATCGCTTGAACCTGGGAGGCAAAGGTTGCAGTGAGCAGAGATCACGCCACTGGACTCCAGCCTGGCGACAGAGCGAGACTCCATCCCAAAAAAACAAAATCAGCTTAGTGAACCACACATGCTTCTCAACGACTTCCTCCAAGGTGTCGGTCATTTTTTGCCCTTGGGATCAAGAATAAATGAGAATAAATGAGTACACTCTTTCTGCCATGATGTAAGCTATGGGCTAATCTGAAGTCAGCTGTCTTGACCCCTTGAGCCATCCTGCCTTCAAGCCACAAGCCTCTAGTTTATTCCAAACTTTTCTAAAAAAGGTTTTAATCGTTTTTATCTACAGCTTTTACATTTTATTTCATCATTTTGAGAATCTGGTGTGCCTAACAGCTAGTAATAAATTGAAAAAAGTATTATTTGTCATAGCAATGATTCATGAAATTACATTAGTAAAATTAGCCTATCATACCATGAAGTATCTTTTCAACAGCGTACTTTAAAGGTAGCAGGAACTCTCACAGATGCAATGGGTTGGGGGTGATTAGGGTAGAAAATAAAATCTAAAATATACCTGATGATCTTCTTCCAGGAATTTTCAAGAAGCTGTCTTAGTCTGTTTTGCGTTGCCATGGCAGAACACCTGAGGCTGGGTAACTGATAAAGGAAGTGGTTCTACAGGCTGGGGAATTCAAGACCGTGGCACTGGCATCTGCTTGACTTCTGGCCAGGGCATTCGTGCTGTGTCACAATGTGGCAGAAGGTCAAAGGGGAAGTAGACACACTTAGAGTGTGAAGACCCAAGAGGCATCCTGGGTTTATAACAAGCCACTCTCTAGGGAACTAATCCATTCCCACACAAATACAGAGAATAGCATCCAGCCATTTGTGAGGGATCCACCCCTATGACGCAGCCCCCACAGGCCCCACCTCCCAACATGGCTGCTCTGAGGATCAGATTTCATCGGGCGTTTTGTGGGGAGGAACCATAGCCAAAGCATAGCAGGAGTTAAGTAATGTCTTAAAAGTTTAATGGAGATTAAAATGTCATTTTCTTTTGACTGCAATATATTTTTGATAGTTTCAAAATTTGTGCTTTAATGTAGCATTAAAAATGGATTATAAAGTTGTATATTAAAAATGAATGCTAACTAAGGAAAATATCCAGAGGAAAAAGGACTAGTAAACTGTAGAAATGAAAGAAAAGTCACAATGCGTCATCAAATTTTGTGTGTGCATGTGTGTGTGTATTTGCGTGTGTGCATGTCTGTGTGTGTGTCTGTGTGCGTGCGTGCATGTGTATGCATGTGTGTGTATGTGCATGCATGTGTGTGTGTGCAATGGATATTCAAGATCACTGTCTCTTATTAATAAAAATACAATGGCTGTGAATAAAGGGATCAAAAAAGAGGAAACACATAAGTTAATGAAAACAGAATAAGTGTAACCTCATTAATAATCAAAGAAAGCAAATTGCAACAACAAGATCTCAATATTTTACTACATTTTTCTCCCTCTCTCTCTCACTCCTTCCTTTCTTCCTGTCCCTCATGATGTAAGATCTGTACTAAAACAGGTGTGGTAAGAAGAATTGCAGACACACTAATAGAAAAAGTCTTCTTTTGAAAACCCTTTGGGAATTTGTGTCTGAAGCCTTATATATGTTAATATCCTCTGACCAGCAGTTCTCCCTCAGGGAATTTAGCTTTGTGATGCAGGACATTTGCTCTAGCCACACCTACTTGTGATATTTAAAATTGGCAGTCACTTACATCTCCAATAATAGTGCGTATAAATTATTCTTTGAAGTAACTATGTAGCCTTTGTAAAAACCTATTTACACAGACTGGGGGATAATACAGAATGCCGACCACACCTTGAGTTTTGAAGATGTCGAGGCTGGAAACAGGCAGGGTGTGGGGGAATTTTCAGGGCAGGCGTCTCTGGCTCCAGACCCTTGTCTTTCTGTGAGCTGAAGGGTGGGGGGCACTTGTGTGGTGGAACAAGGAGGGGAGGGGTTTTGTGCCCATTTTAGCAGCTTTTGGGAAAGGGCTCTCAATCCCCAATACTCCTTGAGCTGCCCGCACTGTTGGAACCTGAAAACTTCACTTTTGGCAATTTTCACACTGCAGTTTTAAAGAGAAAGAACAAAATCTGTTTTAAAACTTTTCTCAGATTCATCAACCTCTCTTACCCATTTTTTGTGAACACAAATTGGCTAAGGACCAAAGCGCATGAGATGGATTCAGTGAAACAGGCATCTCGGGGCATCTCTGCCAGGTGAGCGTGTGCATGTGCGATCTGGGGTACACACTGCCTGTTAGCTACTGATTCTGCCAAGGCTCCTGCAAAACAAAATCAGCCTGTCAGAGGCGGTTGCCAGGGAGTGCCCCGGTGTGTGCCACTGCTTAGATGGCAGCCGCTCATCCCGCTGGGCTCCACCCAGCTCAGGGGTTGCATGGCTGTCGTGGGGTCTGGGGTGCCTATATGGAGTGATGGGGTCACTCACCTGTGCTCCTCGCGTCCCACCCAGGCCCACCCAGCCACATTTTCATGGGCATGACAGCGCGCGAGAATGAATGGACCTGATGGCATCAGTGACTGGAGTCCCAGTGAATCGCTGTGGCTAACTCGCCGCTGGCCCTGAGCACATGGCTGGGGCTGGAGTGGAGGTGGCAGCAGAATGGCCCCTACCAGGGAGGGCAGACACTGCAGCATTAAGGAACAAAGCTTTGGCTTGGGGGATGGGAGGAACGGGGGCCATTTCTGCCACTGTTCACACACAGGAGGCAGCTTCCTCACCTTCCTACTGCTTTCCTTCTGCATCAGCCCCTGCTCAGCAGGAACCCTTAGCCTCTGCAGTGGCTGGAGCTGCTCTGCCCTCTCCACTAGACTCCCAGATGTGGAAAGGGAGAGTCCCCCTTGTCCCCTGTCCACTGAGCCCTGAGACTCAGCTGTCCTGGTCTTTTTTTTCTAAGTGGAAGTAAAATCTTATTTTATTGGATAAAATCTTAGCACTGACTTCCCCCAACCTGCCGGCCTCATTGGCTTCATCTCCCTCCCACAGCACTGGATGCTGAACCAGGAGGAAGGTCACAGGCATAGATGTGCAAAGGGAGAAGGTGGTGGCAGACATCACAATGTGCTGGCTGTCCCTGCTCCAAACCCCTCTGATGCCGGAGGGGCTTGGATGTGTGTGCTCCTGGGGCTGCACCTCAGAAGGATTCGGCAGAGCCACAAGCTAGTCAGGCAGGGCCACGGCAGCCACAGGGGATGCCAGCCGGCTCCAGGGCTGCAATTCTTGGAGCCCTCGGTCATTTCTGTCTAACCTGGGGTTGGTGACCTTCGCCTCTGGAGGGGCCGGTAACGGTGGGACTGTGGAGGCACAGGAAGCACATGCTAGGCGCTTAGGAAGCCATCACTCGGCTCATTTTCCAATGGCATAGCTCTATGATCACAGCTTAGGAGCCATCCTGAGAAGCACCGGAACCTGCTGGCTCATCACTGTCAGAAACCCTCAGCGTCTGCTGCGCTACAGTGAGAGTGGCAGTCCTCGGGCAGGCTCAGGGCAGCGGCCTGCTCAGAACCCACTTGCTTGGAACTTGGGTGTACTTGGAGGCTAATTCACCCAGGCTGGGCAGGCCAACACGGCCACTGCCCCCTCCAGATCCTTACACTGACAGTCATGCAGTGTTCAGGCCAAATCCCAGTCTTTCATACTTTCAGGAGCGGTGCTCAGGGGCACCCTAAACAATTAAGGGTGCTCAGGGCATGTATCTGAAAACAATTAAGAAGTCTATCACTGGCCCTGGCACAGCACCCTGCAGTGGCCCCTTTGTGCCAGCCTGCAAGGGGCACACTGTCCCCTCAGGGACTGACTGCTGTGCATCTGTCCAGAGCTGCCTGCCCGGGGCCGGTAGCGTCTGCATCTCTTCCCCTTGGCACATGGCGCTCAGGTGCCAGAGATGCTCCCGGGTTGTCCGGGTGTGAGTGGCTCTGAGTGACTGGAGAGCCTGAGGTTTCAGAGCCACACTTTTCTCTAGCCCTGAGCTTGATCTCACACGGAATAGTGGACCCGAGCCACAGACCCATCTCCACTGTCCCACTGTCTCACATCCACACAGAGGCTTAGCTGAGATACGATGTGACCCAGCCTCTCCCATAACCAGGGCCCACCAGGCTTGTCTGTGGGAAGGAGATGTCTGTGTCTTTGGCACAGTGGTTCTTTTCCCAGCGTCCCTCAGCGTGCTGGGACTTGCTGCCGGTGAACACTGGCCGGGATCCACTGCTTCAGCCAGTGCCCTCCAGGGTGGACCTTGGAGGCGGCAGCAAGGGGCCTGCACCTGCTGTGCTCACCCAGGAGGTGGAAGGGGGCACGGGAAAGCTGGGTCACGGGCACACAGTGATCACCACAGTAGCACCCAAGAAGGATGCGCAAGCAGCTCAGAGCTGCCTCTGTGGAGGGGAAGGTGCCTTGTCCTCATAAAATGAAACACAAGGGCCCAAGGAGGGCGTCTGCTGTCCTGGGATACGTCTCTGCCCCCTCTGCTCTTTGGCTGTCTGACACCTGGCTGGAGCTGGGCTGGCCACTCTGACACCTGGCAGGAGCTGAGCTGGGCCACTCTGACATCTGGCTGGAGCAGGGCTGGGCCACTCTGACACCTGGCAGGAGCTGAGCTGGGCCACTCTGACACCTGGCTGGAGCAGGGCTGGGCCACTCTGACACCTGGCAGGAGCTGAGCTGGGCCACTCTGACATCTGGCTGGAGCAGGGCTGGGCCACTCTGACATCTGGCTGGAGCAGGGCTGGGCCACTCTGACACCTGGCTGGAGCAGGGCTGGGCCACTCTGACACCTGGCTGGAGCAGGGCTGGGCCACTCTGACATCTGGCTGGAGCAGGGCTGGGCCACTCTGACATCTGGCTGGGGCCAGGCTGGGCCACTCTGACACCTGGCTGGAGCAGGGCTGGGCCACTCTGACATCTGGCTGGGGCCAGGCTGGGCACTCTGACACCTGGCAGGAGCTGAGCTGGGCCACTCTGACATCTGGCTGGAGCTGGGCTGGCCACTCTGACATCTGGCTGGAGCAGGGCTGGGCCACTCTGACACCTGGCTGGAGCTGGGCTGGCCACTCTGACACCTGGCAGGAGCTGAGCTGGGCCACTCTGACACCTGGCAGGAGCTGAGCTGGCCACTCTGACATCTGGCTGGAGCAGGGCTGGGCCACTCTGACATCTGGCTGGGGCCAGGCTGGGCCACTCTGACATCTGGCTGGGGCCAGGCTGGGCCACTCTGACATCTGGCTGGGGCCAGGCTGGGCACTCTGGGAGGCTGCAGGTGAAAATTGTGTTGTGCTGAAATCCTCGTGGGACAGTCGGGTCACAGTGGAGAGCTGAGTGCCTGGGGGCACCCGTGCTTGCTGCTCCCGCCCTTGCTTCGGAAACTTCAGTGCTCAGAGCTGCTTCTGCGGAGAGGAAGCTGCCTTATCCTCGTACAGTGCCACACGAGGGAAAAGTTCAGTGAAACAAAATCACGTTCTCCTCGGCGCTCCGTTCAGAAGATTACTCACCCCGTGCCTCTTTTCTCGATTATTATTGTCACTTCTTTAAATTTTATTAAGGTTCCTCACCCTATGCTTTTATTCTCAATTATGATCACTTCTTTAAATTTCATTAAGGTTACTCATCCTGTGCCTTTATTCTCAATTATTATCATTACTTTTTAAAATTTTATTTACCATTAGGAGGTAAATATTCTCTAAATATTCTAAATATGTAAGAGGCAAGTCTATATGCCTCGGAGGCAAATATTCTATACATCTATGTGTCTTGGGCTATTCTGGGATTTCATCTACCTCCTAGAATCAGAAGTTTATGACTGTGCTAATTGGTAATTGGTGT
Organism: Macaca thibetana thibetana; assembly: GCF_024542745.1. NCBI lineage: Eukaryota > Metazoa > Chordata > Mammalia > Primates > Cercopithecidae > Macaca > Macaca thibetana. The sequence continues at coordinate 127,303,327 of NC_065586.1, read as the reverse complement.
TTATACTTCATACTTCTTACATTTTACTGTCACTTTGACCTTCACTTACTGGAAAGTGGTACTGAGCATCCTGTTGCCAGGAGCTGAATGTTCCAGGGGCATTTTGGAGACCGGCATGTGGGCAGGAAGCATGAAACGTGCGTGTCGCTGACGGCGGGACCGGCGTGTGGGCAGGAAGCATGAAATGTGCGTGTCGCTGGCGGCTGGGGTTTCTTCGGAAAGATCTTGAAGGTGTTTTATTTCCTCCCCCGTCATCTGCTGGAAAGAACTAAAAAGTCTGAGTGGAATTCTGAAGGCAGGTTTAGCACCAAGGGCTTTGGTGTTGGACAGTTGGATGCTGGAGGAGAATGGCCCGGCCTGGAACAGGCACTGAGGATGGCCCAGAGTCAAAGCAGGAGGGGAGACTCGTGAGGCCTTGAGGAAATGCCTATCGGGGGCTTGGAGGTGCAGAAACATACGCCTGCGAGGCCACTAAGGAAACAGAGCACAGGGAGGGGGGACTGGGCAAGGAGGACAGAGTCCAAGTCAGGTGCTGGGGGGTGAGGAGGGCAAAGACGGAAATGCCCTCAACCAGGGAGCCTGAAGACGCTTGAGTGCAGCCCAACAGCTTCTGAATATTGACCTGGAAGATAGTCACTCTCAGGTCAAATTTAAATATTAGACGAGACCATGAGAAGGGGTTCCCGTTCTGTTTAAAAAATGAGAAAGAGAAAACACTATTCATAAGTGATCAATATTGTAATGAAAGTGCCTGTGATCAGTTTTGTAATCATCAAAACGTGTATCTTGGGTTCTTTGCTCATGTCCGTAACTCATTAATCTTTTTAGGGGGGCAGCTAGCTCGCCTGATAGAAAACCCTCAGCGCACCTGGAGGTGAGGCGGAGCTGCTCATTGCCTCCCAGGGAACTCAGGGTCAGCCGGTGTGGATACAGGTGCATGAGCTGGGCGGTCCTTTCCAGGGTCTGAGTGGGACATACCCGGCAGGTGTTTGCTATCTCAGGTCTGTATTAGGTGTGTGGGTTGGGGGGAAGGTGGGAGATGGTGGCTCTTCTCTCACCCAAGCCCTGATGGCAGGGAAAGCTGGGCTGGCTGCCCTGGAACCGGCCAGACCCGAGGCTGATGTGTGCCGATGACTCAGTCCAGCTCTGCCCACGCCGTGTGTCCACCCAAGGGAACTCTACTCTTCTAATTGGCCAGCTCCAAGCCCAGCTTTGGGAGGAGAACCAGGGATCACCTTTTTCAGACCACGTATCTGCAGGCATAGAGCTGGGGGCCTCCCATGGTGACCAGCACTGGGTTGGACTTCGGCCGCCCTAGTCACTTCCAGTGGTGGCTGAAGTGCCACGTTAAACAAAGGTTCCCTTGCTAGCCCACGGCCATGCCCTATGGGACATTATGGAGAACAAGTCTCTGAATGGGATGCCGCTCTCTCCAGGGTCCTGTGAGGGCCCAGGGCGAAACTGATATTCGGCCTTGCGGTTGTGAGCAGGGCCGAAGAGTGCCTGGGAGGGGGCCGCCTCCCTGCCCAGAGCCCACCTGGCCCTGAGCAGCTGCTCATGCTGTGGGAGCTGACAGCGATGCCAGCAGGTAGGAGGGCCCCCACACTCTGCTTCTGTGTTTTGTGGTTGAAGCAGGATACTTCATTTTCCTCCAAATTCTATACAAACATGAAAATACAGTACTTTATCTGTTCGTCTGCCCCCAGGCAAGAACAGGATTCCTTTTTGTTCAAAATGAACCCAGTTTTTGTTGCTTGGGCTTTTACACTTCTAAACTATAATTATTTTTGATTGCATGTATTTACTATGTGGCTAATTTACCTTGAATTCTTTGCAATTGGATTTGAGGCTGCGTTTCTCTCCCTCACACCAGCCGCTCCATGGACGGTCTCTCCCTTCCTTCAGTTGCTTATTAAGACGGTGCTGCAGAGCAGGAAAACTGCTTCTGCTGAATACTAATCGGCATGGCTGTAATCCTAATTTTTATGGTTCTGAAGGAAAACATGAAAACTCAGTAATTTCCTGGATTCTCTGCTATTCTAGAAAGGTGCTGGCTTGTTTCTGGGACAGACTAGAGCTCTGCTGAGTGAGAAAACTTACTGGTCAGGTTAGATGTTTCAAGGAAAGTGGTAGCCAGGCGTGGAGGCTCACACCTGGACTCCCAGCACTTCAGGAGGCAGAGGCAGGCTGATCGCTTGAGCCTGGGGGTTCAAGACCAGCCCAGGCAACCTAGTGACACTCCAGCTCCAAAAAACTAATTAAAAATTAGCCGGGCATGGTGGCTCACACCTGTAGTCCCAGCTACTCAGAAGGCTGAGGCTAGAGGATCACTTGAACCCAGACATTCAAGGTTACAGTGAGTTGTGACGGTGCCACTGCACTCCTGCCTGGGTGACAGTGTGAGACCCTGTGCAAATAAATACATAAATAAGTAAAGGAAATTGGTCCTGGCGTCTAGGGCATGTTGCTCTGAGATGTGTATCTTTCAAGTCATTTCATGTCATTAAGATGACTGAACACAACTCACTGATTTTGAAACTGCGTTTGTGAGGCCGACCACACTCAAGTTTATCAGAAACCTGGCCTGGGGCATCGCCATGTGTAGGCAGTTGCCGGGGTGGGGGGTGGGGGGGTCACGTTGGAGGTGCCAGACCCAGGCTGTGCCTTGACGTGGAGAGCCTTCTCCTTCTGCTTTCCATGTGGTCTGTGTGCTCTGCTACTTCAGTGGAACGATTCTGGAGCCATCGTGAGATTTAGGGTCTCCCTTCAGTGGGGTTTTCCTTCAGCATTACATGGGGAGTGGGTCTTGAAATCAATGGAAATGCATCTTGGGTCTGAGATGAATCCAGAAGTGTAGGTGCCACGGAGGCAGCGGGAGCGCCCCCGGCTGGTGTCCTGGATACCTTTTGATTTTAGAAATGAGAAACGCCTCTGTCCTCCTGCCTTCTCGCGCGGGTAGAATCGTGTACTTACAAACACAGGTGCAGTGGTCTTCCCTAAGCCACTTCTCTCAGGTCCTTCTGCGTGGTCCTGGCTGTAGCGCGCGTTTCCAGTCTGCGTGGCAGGGCTGTGCGCCTGTTCTCTGGACTGAGCAGTTGGATGTTGATGCCTGGTTTGTAGGGCCCATCCGAGAAGAAACCTTGTCAGGTCGTAGCAATTTTGCTCTCTGCTTAATCATTTTCCTCTGATAAACTAATAGAGTGCGTGATGCAGAAGAGCGCTTAAGCTCTGGCGCGGGGCAGGAGTGAGTCGGACTCCTGGTTCTGTGGGTCCTGGGAACCTCTTTGTTCCCATCTGCAAAACGAGGTGATACTCAGGCCCTTCTCAGTCAACGCGTCCACCGCACTCATGAGCCTCAGTGCCCAGACCAGTGCTCAGCACATGGCAGGTCCGCACTGAGGGCAGACAGTCATGATTACAAACCACGTTATTACCTCCACTGGTAAGGACAGACCTTCTACTTATCATTCCACTCAGAATTCCTGACATCCAGGTGAGCTAATTAGAGTGGAAAGTGTGTTTTCATCAAAATGAGATCTTGCTAGAGTTTATTTTTTATTTCCACAGATTGTCAGTGTTTTCCCACACGTTTTATCTGGGAGTTGGGAGTGGGGTTTGGGGGACGGGGGGCCACAGGAGCCTGTGATGGGCCCTGCAGTTCCCAGGCTTGGCCTGCACCATCCTCCCAGGGGCCTGGTGAGGGAGGACCCAACTTCCGTCTTGAAGTTGGAGAGTTCAGGTAACTCCCCAGGCCACACAGCTTAGTGCAGCCCTGAGGACATGCTGTCAGTTGTGACTCACTTAGCCACACACATCTCGCTGTCAATCAAACAACAGACACTGGGATACCCACCAAGGATCCATGGTGAATTAGATAAAACCCCTGCCTCCCTGGGTCCTAGAGTCTAGGGGAAGGGAAGCGTACAAAGCTACTTTAGTGGGTGAGTCTGAAACAGGGATGTGGCTGATTGCTCAGGGGACTCAAGGGGCCAGAGTGCAGGAGGCAGCAGAGCCAGGAGGACGGGACAGTGGGGCCAGGCCGGCTCTGGAGGGCACTCCCGATGGGAAGTGCAGCGACCTCAGGGTCGACGCAGTTGGAGCTGGAAAGGCGTGTGGGGCAGGAGCATGTAGGGGCATCATCTGAGGCTTGGAGAGGAGCCCCAAGGAACAATGGGGTGAGAGTTTCCAGAGTTCAGGTCTCAGCTGGGACAAAAGGGGATAACTGGAAAGAGGGGAGAGGATGGGTCAAGGGGAGAGGAGACAGGAGGGGTTCGAGGAATTCGTAATCAACTGGAATTCAGGCCCGAAAAGGAAACAGTCGGAAGTGACAGTGAAGCCTCCAGGGTGGAGCTCTGGTTGGATGGAGCAGCTGCTTCTCACCACAGGGAATGCAGTGAAGAGGGAGAAGTGGGAGGGGAGAAGGTGGGGATGTGGCCTGGGGAGGGGACAGGGCTCAGCAGGTCAAGCTAGGATCTCTTAGTGAGCTGCATCCTGAAGATGTCCATGTGTAGTGGGCAGGGCGAGGGCCAGGGGAGGGTTCGGGGTGGGCCAGGAGGAGGGCCGGGGGAGGGCCAGGGGACAGTTCGGGGTGGGCCAGGAGGAGGGCCGAGGGAGGGCCAGGGGAGGGTTCCTGGGTGGGCGGGGAGCTGCTTGCCAAAGGAGACTTCAGGGAGTGACCTTGAGCTGGAAGGAGATGTGCAGTGATGGACCCCACAGGTTTCTCCTGAGGACCAGCCACAGCCAGGTGCACCTGCCAGCCACATGGACCAGCCCAGGAGGGTCTGTGGGGTCCCTGGGTACAATCTCCCAGTGGGAGCAAAGTATCTGATTATCAGGTTATTGGGGGATGGGGGCTAAACGAGGGAGACGGGCTCAGAGCACAGAGTCTGATGTTTCAGGAAAGTTTTATGGAAAAATATGTCACCTGAGTGGCTACTGGGCCCCAGCTGGGCTCAGACCAACCAAAGTGTGTGTGTGTGTGAGCATGTGTGTGTCAGTGTGTGTGAACATGCCAGTATGTGTGAGCATGTGCTGCATGCATATCAGTGTGTGAGCATGTGTCAGTGTATGTGTGTGTGAGCATGTCAGTGTTGAGCATGTGTCAGTGTGTGTGTCAGTGTGTAGCATGTGTGTGAGCATGTGTCAGTGTGTCCGTGTGTGTCAGTATGTGTGTATGTGAGCATGGGTCAGCATGTATGAGCATGTGTGTGAGTGTGAGCTGTGAACATGTGTAAGCGTTTATGTGTGTGTGAACATGTGTGTAAGAGTGTGTCAGCATGTGTGAGCATGTGTGTGAGCATATCCATGTGTGAGTCTGTGTGTGTCAGAGCATGTGTCTGTGTGAGAGTGTGAGCATTTGTGTGTGTGTGACTGTGAGCATTTGTGTGTGAGCATGTGTGTGAGTGTGAGCATGTGTGAACATGTGTGAACATGGGTGTGAGCATGTGTAAGTGTGCATGAGCATGTGTGAGCATGTGTGTGATTGTGAGCTGTGAGCATGTGTGAGTATATGTGTGTGAGAGCATGTGTGAACGTGTGTGAGCATTGTAAGCATGTATGAGCGTGTGTAAGCATATGTGTGAGCATGTGTGTGTGACCATGTGTGAGTGTGAACTTGTGTGTCAGCATGTGTGAGCATGTGTGAATGTGTGTGTGAGCACGTGTGTGAGCATATCCATGTGTGTGCATGTGTATCAGAGCATGTGTCAGTTTGTGTGTGTGCGTGAGCGTGTGTGTGAGCGTGTGTGTGTGAGATGTGTGAACATGTGTGTGAGCATGTGTCAGCATGTGTGAGCATGTGTGAGTATATCTGTGTGTGAGCATATGTGTAAGCATGTGTGAGCATATGTGTGTGAGCATGTGTCAGTGTGTGTGTGAATGTGAGCAAGTGTCAGTGTGTGTGTGAGTGTGAGCATGTGTATGAGCATGTCAGTGTGTATGAGTGTGCGCACATGTGCTTTATTTCTGTAGCTGTTGGTTTTTAAGTCAAAAGACACAGAATTATGTTTACAATGTAAGGGAAAAGAGCCAACAAATAGAAATGGCGGATATAGGAAAAGGTGGACCTAAAACAGTATCTGAATGATCAGGATGGGTCAGCATTTAGCTCTTTCTGGAGCAAAATGCCAAGCTGTGACCACTAAAAGGAGCCCTTTGGGATGGAAGCCCATCTGGAGGTGACAGGCAGTGGAGCATGTGGTCCCAAATACCTCAATGCCTGGACTGGGGTCTGCACCACGGTGAGGACACAGCTGGGCTTGCTGCTTGCCCTGGGGGCCGAGGGAGAGAGGCACCCAGTTCCCATGGGGTTCCAAGGCTGCATAGTCCAGCAGCTGCTGGTGCAGGTGGCAGGTCTCCTGGTCTCCTGGCATGAGGAAGTGCCTGAATCCCAGGTTTTGCCTCTGCTCACTCGACGTGCAGGCTGACCGGCATCCTCTGCTCACTCGACGGGCAGGCTGACTGGCATCCTCTGCTCACTTGACGGGCAGGCTGACTGGCATCCTTTGGGATCTCGTCCCTGCCGGTTGATCAGGGACACTAAGAACGGGGCTTGTGTCCGGTGAACCCCAGGGAAGGGACAAGTCACCATCAGGGATGGAACTCACCATCCCCACCAGGACGATGCCATTGTCTTGTGCAGACTTCCCACAGGCGGGGCAGGGGTTAAACCGACCACGGCCACCTAGGGTGACAGTGACCTCTCCCAGGAAACACACTCCACCTTGAGCAGTTAGAGGGCCACTGGGGCTGGGAGAGGCCCCAGCCTTCTCTCACGACCCTGCCTAGAGGGCTGTGGCTTGGGAAGGGACCTTATCCACCCTCGAAACCACATGTGAGGGGGGACAGGAAGGGGCCGGATGGGCATGGCCACGTTAACGAGGCCGTTGCCATGACAGCTCAGCCGTGGTCTTTCCTGAGTAGGGTGATCCTGAAAGGCTTGGCCACGTCCTCACTATCTCGTGGACCCTCTGAATGGGGCCAGTTCAGGGAGCCTTGGTGAAAAATCCATCGTGCTGAAGAAACCATGTGAAAATCTAGAGCTTTCTCGTTTCCCATCTGGGAGTCCCAGCACGAGGCTGGCACTCACACCGGTGTGGCGGCTGCCTTCTGACTTAGGTGGAGAAATTTCATTGTGTTTCACATCTGCCAACAGAGAGATGCATCCCTCTCAGGATGCTGAATTTTGCTCTAGAAGTTGACACATTTGTAAACTCATGGCCCCTTGGGGCAGCACGAATTCATCCACGAATAGTAAGCAGAGCCTGGTTCCAAACGCAGCCGTCACTGTCCGCACAGAATATCATGTATGGATACCTTTGAAGCATCTGTCAGATGTGGGGCACTCAGGATGCCTGAGTGTGCACCAATAATTCACTCTTTTGATGAATAGTTGTATTTCTCACGCTAAACTCGCATGCTGCGGAGAAGCGGCCCCCTTAATGGTCTGGAACTCCTAAGGCCATTTCATATTTATGGTGTAATATGTTACTCACTGGCTTGCTAGACGGAGGGAGGCTGTTCTCTTTCTGGTTCGGGACAGTTGAGAAATGTGGATTAACCCCAAGAATTGGAGACACTTAGTGTGTTTTCATGCTCCCTGGAGGAATAGGAATGTAGAGTTCTGCAAACCACAGTCAACAAGTGAAAATGAAAGCCTCATGCCTGCAGTCTGCCTCGTCCATCACCCAGAGGTCCGGTGGCTGTAGCTGGGATGTCCACTCAGAATCTCATTCGCCCTGTGCGGGAAGATATTCCCGATGTGGGGGCAGCGGTGGACAGGGGTCTGCGGAAAGATGCCACTTCTCCTGTACGATGTGCACACCGCAGAAAAGCAGACCGGGTTGCCCTCTGTGTGATTACGACGCGCTCTGCTGTCTGTCATGTGGCCAAGTCATAGCACGGGCACCTCCCCTGCTGCAAAAACTGGTGCCAAATGTTCATTTAGAGAGGAGCTGGGATCTGTGTTCAATAAACTGTGGTAACACATGCAGTTTACACACACACCGGGCACCTTGAAAAAGTGTATTATCTTCTGAGTGCCACATCCCCTTGGTGCGTCTTCCAGAAGCTTCCTGCCTGGAGCCTCGAAGTGTGGTTAGAAGACCCCAGACCCCCGCTTTCCTCGATGCCTTCTGATTACTCCAGGTGGAGAGTGTATCCTGGGAGAAGGTGCTGTCACCCTAGGTGGGGTCTTTCTCCGCTGCCTTTCGCACCCTCCCCCACCTCCCTCTGGGCACCTTCTTGGAGATTTCTGTAGCAAATATTGAGAAGGAAATTTGATGGTGTTGCCATCTCTGAATTGAGTCTCTCCCTCTCCACCGGTGATTTGAGCACAGATTTCCTCCTGCCTTTCCTGGATGGCCAGGGACCTCCCACCCCACAGCAGCAGGGAGGGGAGCTGCGGCCCTCGGTGGGTCGGAGAGGGAGACACTTTCCACCTGCCGTTCCTGGCTGCCCTGTGGCCTCCAGGGAATTGGAGCGGAAGCAGACCCTTGGGGGCAGGGGTGGGGCCGCCTCAGTGACCACCCTGCAGGTGTCCAGTTGCTCAGGGCGTGGGGCTGCCTCAGTGACCACACCACAGGTGCCCAGCTGCTTGTTGGGGGGCTGCCTCAGTGACTGCACCACAGGTGCCCAGCTGCTTTGCGGGGGCTGCCTCAGTGACCACACCACAGGTGCCCAGCTGCTTGAGGGGGCTGCCTCAGTGGCTACATTGCAGGTATCCAGTTGCTCAGGGCGTGGGGCTGCCTCAGTGACTGCACCACAGGTGCCCAGCTGCCTGGAGGGACTGCCTCAGTGACCGCACTACAGGTGCCCAGCTGCTTGGATGGGGGGGGTGTTGCCTCAGTGGCTGCACCATAGGTGCCCAGCTGTTCATTGCCACTGGATGGTGGTGCCCCTTAGTTCTAGCCCCAGGGCAGAACTAAGACCACACATACAAGGGCATGGGGGATCAGGCACAGCAGTTTGCAAACCCTTGGAGCCCCCAAAGGTGCTGGTCTCCACCCCACCCCTTTCCTCATCCTGGCTCTGGACCACTGCCAAGGGTTTGGGCAGCTTTGCAGGGGCGGAGGAGCGGGGGGGAGTCAGTGATCTGCTGCCAGCCTGGTCTGGCCGAGGCAGGGTCCCAGGAACAGCTCCTGCCCTGAGAGCTCTGCAGGAGCACGGGGTGGCTCCCATGGGGTCTCCATGCCCCTTCGTCCCTCCCTCTCTGAGCCCATTTCCCTGGCCCCACGAGACACCAAGTAAGGTCAGTAAGCCGGAGCTGAGTAGCCCAAGCCAAAGAATGCAGGAACGGAGCTCTGGGATCCCCATGTTCCCCCTGCGAGTCAGGGTGCCAGGAGGAGGAAACGCTGCCCAGGGTTTCTGAATGGTCAGTTCGGTGTCCCGCAGATACAGCCAGAGGCCCAAGGGCTGTGCTCTCCCTGGTCCCTAACCTGGGCCCTAAGCCAAGAGCCCTGGAGGATGGGGCTGGGGTGAGTGGGGACCCACCAAGCCCTCCTGACCTGCGGCATCTGTGGCACCTGGGCGGGTCTCCCTGTTCCAGGCTGTTGGGGGCAATAGGCCCGAAAGCCGGGGGATGTTGGCGGGGCAATCACCTCCACATGGCGGGGAACAGTCGCCAGGAGAAGCCTCACTACGGACGAGGCTTGGAGGCTGTAAGAGGCCATGCAGGTGCCAGGGTGGAGCTCAGCCCGGGTCCAGGGCCCATGATCTGCGTTGGAACCTCAGGGAGGCAGAGGTCATAGGCTGGCTCATTTGTTGTTGGTTGGGCTCATTTCTCAGAAAACAGACCCTTGGAACGGAGTGCGTCTCTTCTATGCACTTTGGTAGGCCCAGGGAGGCTTCAGAGCTCAAGCCGGGGGGCAAACCATGCTGATCCGAGGAGAGCCTCTTTCCACTACAGCCTCAGTCCAGCACCCCACCTTAACACTGGATGCTGACTTTACCTTCCCGTCCCTTAGTTAACAGTGTTGTACTGTAAACAGCCCTGGTGTAGATTGCCGAGCGTGGGATAAATGGTACCTCAGGACACTCAGGGCCCATATCCAGCCCCGAATGCCCCAGGGATGCCACAGTGAGCTTCGAGGGGAAGCCCCTCAGAGTATCGGAAGGGAAAGCCCTGGGGCCGGGCAGCCTTCCCTGGGGAGGCGGGGGACGTGGACAAAGGATCAGTGAGGAGGTAGCCTCCTTGCACTGCGGTCCCCAGGTCGCCACAGACTGCAGAGTGGCCTTTGCAGACGGTCACTCTTCCTTCCTGCAAGTATGTGTTGAGCTCCAGTGATGTGCTAGGCTCCTTAGGGGTAAGCTAAGGGTCCACCCACAGCCCGGCATCCACGGAGCCTGCTCCTGGCCTGGGGGCAAGAGCACATCCACAGCTTGAAGCAGCTGGTGGTCCTTGGGTCTGCCCACCAGGGGTCAGTCCCTCCTGGGGAGGTGAAAACTGAGTAAGAATTTTAGGATGATGGGACCTACCTGGCTCAAGGACAGGGGACAGGGGCTCTCCTGGAAGCAGACGTTCCCGAATTGGCCCATGGCTCAGGGACCCCTGTGTGCTGGAGGGGCCCCATGGGGAAGTTAGGGGCAAGGGCAATGGCAGCCAGGCTGAGACATGGGCAGAGCCAGGCCATGAAGGGCCATCATGACTGTGGGACGGAGCCTGCAGGCAGAGCCAGGACGGAGAGGAGTCCTGGAGGCTGGAGCTGCTGTCAGAGCCATGCCAGCCATGACCTGGGCGAGGAGCTGGTGACCAGTGAGCTGGGCGAGGAGCTGGTGACCAGTGCCCAGGAGGAGTGACAGTGGCCAGTGCCCTGGCTAAGGCAGGAAGGATGGTTCTAAGGGTCGAGGGAGCTGTGAACAGATTCGCTGTGTGCTGGAGGCCCCTGCCAGGGAAGAGGACAGGTCACAGCAGGGCACAGCTGGCCTCTGCAGTGACCACAGAACCACGGCATCACACTGGTCTCAGGACATGGAGGGCGCCCAGCTGCAAGGATTCCCCTTGGCCAGCATCGTGGTTCCCTCCCCATGTCAGCCCAGGTGCTTCCCTGCAGGATGATTCCCAGAGGCTCAGGACACACATCCACTTCACTCCTCTCATCTCCTATCACTCGCCTATGGGCAGATGGCAGGTACTCTGTAATCCCAGCTACTCGGCAGGCTGAGGCAGGAGAATCACCTGAACTCGAGAAGCAGAGGTTGCAGTGAGCCAGGGTCGCACCATTGCACTCCAGCCTGGGCAACAAGAGTGAAACTCTGTTTCAAAATAAATAAATAAATACGCAGAAAAAACGGATCGCAGAAGCAATCTGGCTTTGGACTTACTCAGTTGCCATTTGTAAGCTGTGAATCAGTGTGCAGTGAGGTCACACCACCCAAGCCAGAAAGGACTGCAGGGCCACTGTGGGAGATGGACAACTGATAGGATTACGTGGTGTTTCCACAGGGCTGAGCATCGTTTCTGTGTTTTAAAAACAGCATTTCTATCCATGTCATGCATGTTTTGGTTAGATGTATTGGTGCTTTCTTACACAGTACTCACAGTACTCTATGTAGAAATATGAACAAAAGTCATGAACTATTAAAACAGTGGCAGTCCACATACCAGGAAATGCAGTAACGAGAACAGGGAGGGAAGTCTGCAGGAAGGGACACAAGTGGGAAAAGCTGGGCCAAGTCCAAGCAGGCTGCTGGGGCCACTGGGACAGACTGTGGCTCCTGCTCTTGTGGCAGGCACTGTGCATCCTTTAACTTAAAAGCCAGCTGCTGTGTGGGGTCAGATCGAAGCAAGACTCAGCCTGGAAGGAGTGGAGCTTCCCATTGTTCCCTGGGCCTTGCCTGGCCACCGTCCTGGTCTCTGGGCACACAGTGGTCGCTGCTGGCCAGGCAGAGCAGCTGGATGGGAGGCTTCTTCTTGGAGTGCCCTGTTGCCAACCAGGCTGGTGTCTGGGATCCAGCCCTCTGCTGCTGAGTCCTGCCTTCCCCTTTGTATGAGTCCGTTCTCCCGTTGCTGTAAAGGAATACCAGAGACTGGATAATTTATAAAGAAAAGGGGTTTAATTGGGTCACTATTCTGCAGGCTGTGCAGGAAGCATGGCCACATCTGCTTGGTGTTCTTCGGAGGCCTCAGAAAACTTACAACCATGGTGGAAGGCGAAGGTGGAGCAGGCGTCCTACAAGGCTGGAGCAGGAAGAAGAGAAGCAGGATAGGGGAGGTGCCACACACTTTTAAACGATCAGATCTCAGGAAAACTCACTGACTGTCACGAGAACAGCATCAAGCAGGAAATCCACCCCAGGATCCCAACACCTCCCACCAGGCCCCGCCTCCACCACTGGGGATCACAATCTGTCATGAGATTTGGGTGGGGACAAGATCCAAACCATATCATCCTTGTTCTCCTGCGTCCACCACCGAGCCAGGAGCATCAACCCTGTAGACTGTGGGTGTTGCGGGTGCAGGACGGAGGAGGAGTGAGACGGCTTGGCAGCCAGAAGGGATAACCATGGCAGGCCTGGTCCTGTGCCCTGGGTAGAGATGCCACCCTCGGTTTCAGTGGGATTTGGGAACCACCGCACGGTCTCTGAGTCATAGCTTCTTCCTCTCCCAGCTGCCGCAGGGCCACTTCCCTCCGCGGACTGCTGGGGGGCTCCGATGCCTGTGTGCACCCTACTCCCATGCCTGGCCCGCAGGCAGCACAAGACATATCTTCTTATAAATGCCCCCAATATCTATTTGCCCACTGTAGTCAGTGAAAGTGAAATCCAGCTGTCCTGGGCTGATTCTTAGGCTATTTTCTTAGCTCTGTTTTCTTTCCTCTCCAATTCTGTCCCTGCTTAGAGCTTAAATTAAAAAACAAAAGGTAGTTACTGAGTTTCAGTAAAGTTTGTCCTGTCCCTGGCTCTGAGGAGACGAAGTTTTCTCTTACGTAATATGTAAGGATGGTACGGTAAAATCTACTATAGAGTTTCCAAAGCAGGTCTATCCCCATTTTCTCCAAAGATTCTTAACCTCAAAAGAGGCAAGATATTGTCCAAACTGAAGGCCTCACCATAGCGAAAAGGACAGGCAGTTTTAGGATCTGCGATAGTAGATGGTACAAGGCTCTCGGCTTGATGTTTCCAAAGTGATGCCTATGGGCTCTGGGAACTCCTCTTTGCTCCAGTTTCTACCCTTCCATATTGTCTTACACCTGACCCAGTTCTTTCTCTACCTCTTCTCTTTGGGCTTTGTACTAGTGAGATGCTTTTTCTATTTCTCCATCTCCAACAAGGGCAGAGAGCAGAAACTGACTAGCTGATGACATCTGGCTAGATTTTGCTAATGTGAAACTGTTTTTATTTAATCGATTAACATCCAGTCTGCTTCTGATGTCCAGGCTGATACAGGGACAAGGCCATTTGCTCACCTGCCCTCCCCTTCCCTGCGGCTGTTCAGGTCCGGTGTCGTGGGGAGTCTGGGCAGCACGGCTCAGCTGTGGCCGCCCCTCGGCTCGCGTTCGTGGGTGAGTTCTGCCTCAGTCTCGAGCTTCTGCACAAGCAGCAAACTGGTTGCTCTGTGCTGTCTACCTTGCTCACTCTTTTTCTTGGTTATGTAGATTTTCATGGAAAATGGTTTTATGTTTCCCTTCAGCAGCATCAGTTTGTTCTTTTCTGTGGACACTTCTTAGGGGACTACCCCATTAGACTGGGTAGACTCTTGGGTGCAACAACTTTCTTCCCTGTTCTTAGTGATTTTATCCTGTGCTCCAGGGGGCTGACTTCCCCTCCTCTTTCCTCTCCACAGTCCCTCTCTCTGGCTGGAGCTGAACACCCTCCCATGGGCTGGACCAGGCATCCTCAGAGCCTGACTCTCCCGAAATCTGTTTGTCCCGGGAACTCTGACCTCAGGCTGGGGTCTGCTATGGGCTGGACCAGACGTCCTCAGAGCCTGACTCTCCCGAAATCCGTTTGTCCTGGGAACTCTGACCTCAGGCTGGGGTCTGCTCCTCCAGCCAGGTGCAGTTCAGGTTTCCAAATTTCCTCGCGTTGGATTCATTCATCTCCTCCAAAAACAGGAAGCCTCTGCTGAGACTCAGGCTTTCACCAATTACGTGGATTCCATTTTAATCAAACCGGATTGGATTGAAAATTTCCATTTATATTTAAATATACGTCTTAAGGTAATTTTTTCTCGGCAGTTGATGTTTATCTAGTGGCTAGCTCCCAATTTAGAATGCATCTTCAGACGGAAGGACTGTCTTCTCTAATGAGCCACTCGTTTCTGGCTCCCTGCGGGGAGATGTGGCTTCAATATGGGGATTGGGGTGTCAGGCTTGGGGTGAGCCTTGGAGAACTTATGGTCTGGAGGCTTTCAATGAAGGGAAATCATTAGCAGGTAAGGACCAGCACTGCTTTAACATAAAGTGGCATTGAGTAGAAAGTATCAGAGTACGAGTGTGTCACAGTGAGGAAGTACAAGCGTGGGATCTGGCCTGGGCTGCCACCCACTCACCTTGCGATCTCGAGGAGCGCCCAGCCTAGCTCCAAGTGCCCCCGTTTCTGTCTGTGAGCACCCAACCTAGCTCTGAGTGCCCCCGTTTCCGCCTGTGAGCGCCCAGCCTAGCTCCGAGTGCCCCTGTTTCTGTCTGTGAGTGGGGTCAGAAACAGGGCCCCCAACAGGGCCATGGCGAAAATTCAATGAGATGAGCTTCACAAAGGCCTTAGAGGAGTCCTTGGCACAGAATAAGTGTTTAATGTGCTTGTTAAATAAACAGATTCAGGTGAATATCAGTGTATCAGTACATGTTTGTGTTTGCTGACTCTCACTGTCCAATGTCTTTCTCAGTGGGCACATGGTCAGTAGGTGTGAGACCCATCCAGCTGGGCATCTGTGGGGCTGACCTTCCGGGGGCCTGTTCCCACTGCGTGGACACCACGCACCTCCCTTGTCACTGCTCCACCTCCAGATAACCGGGAGCGCTGTGAATCCTTGTACGAGTGGAACTGAAGCTGCTCCCCACCCCCAGAACCAGTAGGTTTGACCCACACAGCTGGGCATCTGTGGGGCTGACCTTCCGGGGGCCTGTTCCCACTGCGTGGGCTCCACCCACCTCCCTTGTCACTGCTCCACCTCCAGATAACCGGGAGCGCTGTGAATCCTTGTACGAGTGGAACTGAAGCTGCCTCTCTGAACCGCCTCTGTCACTTCCTGGGTGTCAGGCATTGTGGGAGCGGCTGAAACACAGGAGACAGTGCTCTTTTCCTCTTAACTCTCACGGTTCAGTGAAAACAGAAGGTGTAAATGACGATGATGAGCCTTTTCTTAAAAGCATGTAGAAAGACTCTGATTTTCTTGGGAGGGGATCCAAACTCAGGGTGGGGGAGGCTTGCTAATCAAGAGTTAAAGAGGTACTGGAGGCGGCCGTGAGAGCGGCTGAGATGCCACCAGCTGGAACAAGATCCTGCGGAAGGGAAGAGATGAGCAGCCAGGAGCACGTGTGGCCCATCCAGGCTCCCTGGGGGTCCCATGGGGCCTGTGCCCTGGACAGGGGGCAGTGCGTGCAGTGGAGATGGGAGGGGACTCTGCAGGCAGGTTAGGACAAGCTTCCCAGGGTGCCTCACCCCAGGCTCCCACCCCTCCCTGGGCAGACTCTCTGAGGACCCTGCAGAGGTTGTGAGGAGGCCTGTGCATTCCTACATTCTTTAAGAGGTTGTGAATTCATGAATGACTGCTCAGTTAGTCATTGTACTAACAGTTGCAAGTGTCTGTGTGTGTGTGTGTGTGTGTGTGTGCGCGCGCGCGCGCATGTAACATTAAAAGCATGTTTGCATCCCCGGATAAGCAGTGTGCCTCTGCTGAGTTAGACTGATTGACTTCCACGGCCATTGGAGCTGCTGGGACTGTAGGACGGTCTGATCCTGGTGAGCATGTTCTTAGGGCCTGGGAAACACAGGGTTCCCTGCTGGGCTATGGCTTCCTCGAGGGCAGGGCTCTTGTTTCCTTTCTGTTTTCTCTCAGTTCCTGAAGCAGGGCCCAACACAGGGCCCTAAGCTCAGGTTGAACGGGATTCTCGCCTGGGTGTGCCAGTACCCTTGCCCTTAAGAATCCCTTCAGCAAACATAGGAGAGCAGGGTCCAGGGAGAAGCCCACCTTGTGCCTGCTGAGGGCCTGCCTGGAGCCTGAGGCTGATGGAAGCTGCTTGCATAATTAAGTAGCTGCATCTCCGCAGTAGTGCTGGAGACAGCTTGGGTTGTCCCCATTCCATAGATGGGGAAACTGAGGCACAGCCAGTCCAGACAGAGTGGCCCAGCTGAGCTGGAATCTGAAAGGAGGCTGTGGGTCTCTTGACTCTGCATGCCGAGCTACTCAGTGATATTTTACTAAGAACTTGAAGAGCAGAATCATGTTTCCTAATATCTGGTCTTGGTGCAGAGGAATTTTATAACATGAAGTCTTATTCCAGTCAAACCTTTCTGTGTGTGAATTTCTGTAGACATTTCCAGGAAGTAAGTCCCAGGTTTCAAGCCCTCCCACGTTCAAGGGTGAGCCTGGGTGCAGGTATGGGTTCTGATGAGTCTGGTCCTTTCTTTTTCCCTTCTTGACATGAGCCATCTTCCGGCGTGCCAGGAGCTCAGGACTGATAGAGCGGCTGTCCTCTAGTCACCAGGCGGCCATGGGAGGGAGGCCCCACATAGCTTCTGGGGGCCGTAGCCAATCCTCAGCCCTCTTTGGGCCAACACACGCCCCCTCATTGCCATGCAGGCTCTGGTCGAGGTTGATGAGGGAATAGTTTTCTTGGTCGCCTGCCTGATGGGGCAGAGAGGGTCATTTTTGGCTGATGAGTGATGGAAGTCTTCAGATCCATTGTGCTTGTGCAGGTCAGTCCGCAGCTGTGGGAGGAGCGCTTGTGGGGAACCTCTGCGTAAGAAGTGCTCCAGCAGTGCTAGCCCCATGTGGTGCCTCTGTCACACTTCCTACCACATATCACATGGGGCAGCTGCAACCACGGTCCTGTTTTAAACTATTCATGCCTTGACTGTTTTCCTCTCTTACTGTAAAATGAGCTTTTTTTTGCATCTATGGTTGCTTATTAGCATTC
Source organism: Macaca thibetana thibetana (assembly GCF_024542745.1). Classification (NCBI taxonomy): domain Eukaryota; kingdom Metazoa; phylum Chordata; class Mammalia; order Primates; family Cercopithecidae; genus Macaca; species Macaca thibetana. The sequence continues at coordinate 127,286,252 of NC_065586.1, read as the reverse complement.
ACAATTTAATTCGTTGTTTTATTAACCAGTCACAAATAAAACTAATTTGGTAGTCTCAGGTTTAATCGAGAATTTTGGAACTGTAGACTTATGGATGTGCAAACTGGAGATGTTAATTTCAGGAAACTACCTAAGACCCTTCAAAGCATTATCTATACATATTTATAAAATCACCTGGACCCTCACTTCTTTCATTTACCATTCCACTTTTAATTATGGATGCTTTAGGTAAGGCCTAATCATTTTGAGCTTACAGATGCCAAGTATAGATGAATAGTTTCACATCATGCATTTAGGCTGGATAAATAGAGTGTTCCATCATGCATTTGTTCTAGATAAATGGAATTTCCCATCGTGCATTTGGGCTAGATGAATGGAGTTTCCCATCATGCATTTTGGCTAGATAAATGGAGTTTCCTATCATGCATTTGGGCTGGATGAATGGAGTTTCTAATCATGCATTGGTATACCCTTAACTTCAGACCATGGACGTGTACACCAAAAAGGATGCTCCCTTCAAGACCTTCGTGTTACAGCCTTGCAGAATCAAGCATGCATGGGCCTGAAGGCAGTGGGAGAGCTGCTTTCTTGCCCCAGGTCTGCGTCTGAGTTGAGGCGGTGCCAGTGGGTGGAGCATGTGAATGAAGAAGCAGACACAACCTTAGCCTGCACTTTTGGGCAGGGATGGTTCCTACACCGTCACCTGGGGAGATGAGATGGTCTCTCATCCACGTGGGAGATTAGGATGATGTGGTCCCACTCACAGTTGAGTCACAAAACCTAAGAATCACCCCCAATTTTATCATTAGTTCTTGCTTGCTAATCTGGAAAAGAAATAAGAAAAGATCTATGGATGGTCACGTGTCTACTCAGCAACAGCATAAAGATGATCTTAGGAACTAATGCTGTGGAAACTTCTGTTTATCTGATTATTTTTCTGCTTTATACTTCTAACATCATCCTTTTCCATCAGAGAAATGGATGCTGCCAGTCACTGTCTCCACTAGAGGTGAGGGTGGCAAGTGGCCCGGCAGGCCTGGTGCTCTGGTGCTTCTTGGGGTGGAGCTCCTTCTCAGGCCCGAGTCCACCGCCCAGAGGCTTCTTTCCTCCATTTGTGCAATTTTCATGCTGCATTTATGTTGCTTGAAGGTTGAAGTGTTAATAAAATAGGTTGCCTTCGTGAAAGGAGTCGCCTATAACATTCCTTTGACTGAAACTGGCTCTCTGGCTGGGGCTATGCTTTCACTTGTCCCAGGATGTGGATGAAGTCACTGCATCCTGGGACGTTACTTCTTGTGTGTAACTAAATAGAAGGGGTTCTAGCACATCTAGTTCCGGCCACAGCATGGGCCCAGAACACCAGAAAGGGGGTTGTAGTAGGAAACCCTTTGCCACACTGTGGGGAAATCTGGCAGGGAAAGTCAGAGCCCTGTGCTCAGGGTCCCAGTCCTAGCCGCAGCTCACCACATGCTTCCTGATGTGAGGCATCTGATCCGGTTCTAGCCTCATCTGCTGGGGGCCTGAAGGCCAGCGACAGTCCTCCTCAGTCCTCCTCTGAGAGGCTGGCCTATTTCTTGCACTTGTGGGTCCAGAACCATGGTGCCTCCAGCAGGGCGGGCCGAGCCTTGCTGCCCTGACCGTGCCCCACCACCCACATACCATCCCAACACCCCTTTGCTGCTGTCCCCAAAGCACAGATGCACAGGCTGCAGGCAGCTTCAGAAAACAAACGTTCAGAAGGTCTCCAGGTGGGTGAGACAGAAGGGGAGATGGGACAACGTCCTTAGACGTTTGATTTTGATTCAAACATTGACGTGCATGGCAGCACCTCGTGGAGGGTATAAATCTTCACTGGAGGAAAACGACGAAATAGTAGTGACATGAAGTAATGACTTGCTGTTTCGGTGGCTTGCCATGCCTCCCTGATTTTACATGGGGAACTGTGTACTGTTGCTCCCAAATTAGTTTTTGGAAAATGAATTATTGACTGCAGATATAATTTATTACTAATAAGCAAAATAGGTTTGTAACATGGGCCTGATGGGGTAGTTAGCAAAGAAGGAATAAGAAGGAGGAGGAGAGGAGGGAGGAAACTGAGGGAGGGGCGGAGATGGGGGCTGGCTCCAGGAGGGCAGGCCTGCGGGACAGCTCAGGACATGTAGTGTGTTCCCGCAATGCCTAAGAGTTCTTAGTTGTACAGTCTGGAGGTAAAAACAACTTGGCAAAGCTGTGCCACTTGTGAGTGGTGAAGCCTGGAATTTTCCCCAGATAATTCTTTCTTTTAATTTTCCTCTTGGTGTTGCCCATGGAGTCCTGGTCATTTGAATGTCTCCCTGCTGGGGGTCTTTGGAGAGTGGATGTGGTCAGAGCTGACTCTCTTCCAGCAGGGACAAAAGTGAGGCAAGTGGGCAGGTTCTTAGTTCCTGCCCAGGATGGCCCTGGGGGCAGAGGGTTGGGGGGACTGTGGGTACAGGAACCTGGAGTCAGTGGCTTTGGTCCTTGAGCTGACACTGTCTGCAAGGCTGGGCAACTTCAGGGAGAGCCAGATCCCTGTGTCAGTCTCCTCATCTGGAAAATGGGCACAACAACAGCTCCCATTATTTTTCTTGAAGTTATGGCAATAACAAAAGAGAGAGAGAGATGATGACAAAATGCTGGAAAGTCAATGGATTTCATGTTGAGTGTTTTCTTTTCCTCCAGGTGATCTTTATCTCACTTCTGTTCCTTGTATTGCAGAAAACATTCATTTTTGTAAGCTAGAGAAAGTATCCTCTAGGTTTTTACATTCTAGCTCCTTTTGGTATGACCAGCACAGTGAAATTACGATAGCATCAAAATGCAGCCTAATCAGTGAGGTCTCTATTTCTAGGTGTAAAATATATTTGTAACTCGCTATTTTGGGTGTCACATCAAGATTCTGATGTATTAAAAAGTAACGTTTTAAAAGCATTATCTTTGTAAATTAATATTACAAAGTCTTCTTTAAGCTTAAAATTATTTAGTTATATTTATTTAGATAATTATAAAATGCTTTATTTTATCATTTATTTTTAAAACTACTTAATTATAATAATTATTGCCTTACTATGATACTGTGTTTGTCACTGGCAGGAGGACAGATGAGGCCATTCAGCCTCCAGATCCTGTAGAATTAGAGGGGTTATTCGGAGAAGGTTAGCAGGCCTCACAAATGGCAAAGCCTATATATGTTTTACATTTATAAGTACATTTATCTAAGACATTTACTTTGTGGCAAAAGAATTATTTTACTGGTCATGCTGTGTACATATAAAAATATCTGTTCATTAAAGCGCCTGGCCAAGTTTTGACTGTGTTTTGACTGAGACGAGCCCCACGAGGTGAGATGTGAAATTCTCCACTTCTGGGGTCAGCGCGGAGAAAGCTTCCAATTTGGAGCATTTTGGATTGTGTGTTTTCAGGTTAGAAGTGCTCAACCTACACCCTAAGAAAGGCAACGGCTGCCGCCTCCCTAGAAACGGCGGGCCAGGGGACAGATTGTGGAGCTTTAGCACGTGAGCTCTGATTTATCGTTTAACTCCAGCTGTGAAAATCTGTCTGCTCAGACACAAAATGAGAAGAGGATGCTGAGGAGGTGGAAGCCGCCTGTGGCAGCTGGTCTCACCACCGCTCACCATCGTTCGCATGCATCTCTGTCGAGCTCTGTGCCACGTTAAGGAAAGGCAGACTCACGGGCCCCCTCTGAGGCTTCACACTCTGTGGTCAGTGGGTGACACTGAGGATAGGCATCCTCATGTCACATGGGAGGGAGATTTCTCCAAGCGACGTAACCTGGGCGTCCGTCATGGAGGAGGGGTGTTGAATTTGGAAGATTTCCCTTGGAGGAACCGCTTTGGCTCAGCATCAAAGGAGATCATAGGTGACTTGTGATGGTCATACTGACTCCACCTAGTCCTGTCCTGTCTTGGCCTTTGAGTGGGTCCTTGGAGTCCTCGTGTGGGCTAGACAGGGCTGGCCTCTCCGTGGTTGGGCTGGTCCCTGGGGTCCCTTGGCGGTACGGACAGGTTGGCTCATTGTGGAAGTAGAGTTCGGGGAACCTTGACTCCCCCTCAGCACAGCCTCCCCTGCCTGCCTCCCTGAAGCCGCCCGGGCCTTGGGTCTGTCACTGTTGACATAGCCTATTTCCAGTTGAGCCTGGTACCTTCTTTCTTCCTTCCGTGGTGCTTGTCCTCCTCAGACCCACTCGGTGTCGGGGACAGCCTGCTCAGTATTTCAAGGCTGACAGGAAGCCTGAGCTGTCGGAGTGGTCCTGGTTCCCGGGCCTGGTGCGTCTGAGGTCGCATGGAGCTCGGCCCCACACCCCTCCTCTTGCTGCAGAGGCCCGTGCTGTCCACACAGGAAGCGGACACATCTCCCAATCTGTGTGAGGCCTCCAGGCCAAGGGGGCAGCTTTCTCCATGTTAAGGTTTTGCCCCATGAATGGTCTTAAACCTGATGCAGCTGTTTCTGGTCTGCTAATTGGAGCCAGGGGATAAAGAAAACGGTAGCAACTGATGCAAGAGAGAGCTGGAGGGAGAAGCCAGCAGTGTTGCTTCCAGGGAACATCTGTCTTCATGTTGGAGCTGCTGTGTCACCTGTAAACAGTGAACTTGAACTCTGCCCTGCGTCGCTGCTGTGCCAGCCCTGCAGGCACCCCCCTGGGCAGCAAAGCCTCGGCAGCAAGATGCCTGTCCACCAGGCCTGCGCGTGAAACCAAGCAACACTCATGCTGGCTTTCAGCCCATTTGGAAAGCTCCTGTGACCTCTGGGGTCTGCAAGGACAGAACCTCCCTTTGGAGATATGGAATCACGCTGTGCCTGGAGCCAGCGTTGGGTGGGGGAGGGGATCGGGGTGGGGGAAGGGATCGGGGCAAGTGAGGGGATTGGGGTGGGGACCTCCCTGAAGATCTCCATGCAGCTTTCTTTGCCAATGGCCAGCAGAGTTGTGCCCACCCCAACGCTCGCTGACAAGGACAAAGCACTTTCTGATTCCGGGCTCAGCTCTGAAGAGGGGAACTGATGGAGGGGGCCAGCCACGGGGATGCCAAGAAAGACCTGTTTGATAATTAGGAGCAGACAGAGAGTTTCAGAGACCATTTGCCTCCCTGGCCCCTCTGGGAGTGAAGTGACCACAGCGAATCCTTCCTCGCCCTCCCCCACCACCCGCTTGGCCACAGGAGCACCTGGCTTTTCCCTGGACAGACCCCACCCTCTCCTCATGATCTTGTCCTCTTCAAGGCGGACCAGGCCTCCCTGCCCTACACCCCACATCCCTGGGAAATTGCCGCCGGGGCTGCCCCAGCCCCTATTCCACCCTGGCTGGGCTCAGCTGCTGCTTCTGGGCTCCAGGAGGACCCCGTGCGCCTCACGATGCTCTTGTTCTCATCACAGTCGCCCCTTTGGGGACACGTGACATCTGCCCCTCCTTCACATGCCACCCACTGAGCTCAGCCATGGGCTCCCTGACTGCATGGACTTTGCACCCAGGGCCTGTGCAAGGCCTGGCGGGCAGCCACCCTCGAGGGGCACTTGTTCCATGGATAAAACGCCCTCGATTCTGCCTCTCCTCATGCGCCTTCCTTTGCGGGCTGCTCCAGGAAGTCTCAGTCATGCAGGTGGATTCTTCCCTTCTTGGACTGTCTGGGGCCACAGGGCCTGGGAGGCCTCGGCAGAGCTCCCACAGCCAGTCTTCACCCCAGCATCCCCTTGGAGGGTGTGTCCCGGGCTGACCTCCCTGCCTAGCGCCCTGAGTCCACTCCTGGGCTGCCAGCTGGTCCTGCTAGGCACCTTCTGGTGACCCTAGGCAGTGTTTCCGTGAGGATTTGCCTCTGCAGACTTGGGCGTACACCAGGTTGGCAGTTCATTCGTTGTCCATGACATCCTTCAAATCCGCCTGTACTTCTTATTCCAGAGCCACCAGCCAGTTCTCCCGCCTGGGAATCCCAAGGGCTTTGTGTCTGCAGCATCCACCTTCCTGCCCTTTGAGGGCCTTCCAGACAAAGGAGCCACAGAACTGTGGTAAGACCTCTGTGGTCATATGGCAAACCATCGGCCTGCGGACCCCTGCCCGTATGGCAAACTGTCTGCCCATGGACCCCACACAGACCTGGCGCAGGAGGCGAGTGGAAGGCAGTCACCACTTTGGCCCTCCGTCATAGCTTCCCCAACTCTGGGTCCATTCCAGGGGCTCCAGCAGCCTCCCATCTCCTGCACCCTTTGCATAAAACACCTTTTGGATAAAACACCCTTTGCAGCCTCTTAGGAAGGATGAGGTCTGCAGTGCTGAGCCTCCAAGACCAGGTGACCTCAGGAAGGTGTTTGCGGAGGTGCTGCTTCTCCAGGAAGTGGCCGTCAGAGAGGCCAGGGTGGCCCCATGACCCCAGGCCAGGACATGCCCTGAGAAGGGAAGGCCATGGGAAGCGGCGTTCACCTCCACGTCTCCAGGGCTGCACTGGGGCTACTTAGGAGAAACATTTTCTAATAAAAGTTCAGCCTGTTACAGAATTTCCTAATGTGAGATACAGGCTGGAATGCGGCAATTCCACAGAGAAATGATTGTGGGAATAATTCACATCATACGTAGTTTCATGAAGGATGCTATTTCCAGAGTCTAACTGTTTCTCCCTTTTTCTCTCACTTTTTTACTTTATTGCTATTTTTTTTTACATTAGGAGAAATTGAAAACCTATTTAGGTTTCATAGCTTCACATTTCTGAAGTAAGTGACACAGCAGAGAGTTGGGATGCGTCTGATTTGTGCCTCACAATGAGGCGTGCACGTCACTGGTTAATTGTGTGGCATTCCATAAAGGACTGCTGTTGGGATAAAAGGATAAACTGCTAAGATTAACATTTTCTCTCCCTTTTTAAGGGAACCACTTATCAGTCACAATGGCAATAAAACCAGGTGTAATTGGATTTCGGGAGAGACTGCAGTTGAATTGATGCCATGGTCCGCTTGGTCTGGGAGAGGCTGGGTTCTCAGTGCAGCCCCAGAAAGAGCCGGGTGGCAGGGTTTGAGGGTGTGACAGGTCCAGGGACAGGGACCTTAGACCAGATCCAACTGCAGAGCACGTGAAGACCCTGGACTTCAAGCAGGAAGGCCACTGGGCTTGTGGTCAGAGATGGTGTGAACCTCCACCGAGGATCCCTTCCTCTGCCCGTTCATAAAACTGAGAGGTGGGTTCTCTTCTCCAGCCAACCTGTTCTGCCTGGGGCCAGGCTGGGAAGGGGCTGACGGGACAAGTCCGCTGCCATCGGGGCCTCTCCTTGAAGGGAGTCTTCTGCCCCAATAAACATTCTTCCCTTACCTGCAGGTTCATTGGTTTATTTTAGCCTCTAGTGGAAGGACACTGGACAAATGTCCTTTGATTTGAGGACACACAGCTTTGGATCTGAGCTGGCTCCATGCCCCGCTGGAGCCCATGCTGTGACTGTGGCCACCGCTGCTGGCAAGCCAGGACCCACCATCACAGACAGTTTCTTCACTCTGTGTGGCAAAGGGCTTTGACAGGCACTTTCTGGCATTTGGGGTGGATGGAATCATTTTCATCCCCATTTTCCAGTTGGGCATATGGGGTCCTGTAGATGGAGGGGCAGAGTGGGGGGCAGGTGCCAGTTTCCTAGCCTGCTTGTGGCGGGTTAGGGTCACAATCTGCACCCGTTCCCAGAGCTCCCCTGGCCACCTCTTCACCGCCCCCCCCCCCGCCCCAGAGCACACTCAGGTCCCACAGGGCACAAAAAGGGGGAGCCTTGCATAGGCTCAGAGGGAGACAACCTTTCCAGACCTGTGGCCCCTCCCTCCCAGCCAGAGCCCTAGCAGGACTTATCCCATAGCCAGAAAAAGGGGTGCACACTTGGCCACTTACGCTGCTTTTACTGTTGGAGGCCTGGCCACAGCATCGCCGTTGCTGAGTGATGGGGAAAGCCTTTCGAAGGGGATCAAAGTTAATAAACACAGTTGGATAAAACACCCTTTGCAGCAGACCAACTGCAGACTCAGCAAACATCCCACTTCTCTGTGAGGTACTTAGATCCACTCTGGGTGGGGACACTCCAAGGCCAAGTGACCCAGTTAAAATGACTATAATCGAAAGCAGACATTACAATTAACTTTCTCCTCCAAAAATATTGACTTGATCTCTGGGGGCTCTGCTGTGCCTCAGCAGAGACAGAGGGTCCCTCGAGGTGCTCCAGTCTGGGAATCATGGGGAGATGTGGGTGGGGCCATTGGGCCAGCCCACTTGCTGGTTTGTGACCTGTCTTAGTCTGTTCCCGCTGCTCTATACCCTTAGACTAGACAACTTATAGACATGAGAAATGCTTTTCTTACAGCTCTGGAGAATGGAAAGTCCAGGACCAAGGCACCAGCATATTTGGTGCCTGATGAGAGCTGCCAAGACCCTAGCTAGGCCCAGGCCCAGTGCTAAGCCGCTGGGCTTCCAAGATGGCGCCTCCTTGCTGTGTCCTCCTGTGGCAGGAGGGAGCGAGGGCTAAGAGGGCCTAGCGGGTTCCCTTCAGGCCTTCCATGAGGTAGCTCAACCATCCATGAGGGCTCTGCTCTCATCACTTCACATCTCCTAAAGGTTTCACCTCTTCACATCGTCCTATTGGGGTTTAGTTTCCTACTTTGGGGTTTTGCGGGGACTCACGCATTCTTGCTCTAGTGTGACCTAATGTGACATCAGCCTCTCCCCTCCCAGCTGGGCTGCAGTGGAGACAGCCAGCTGTCCGCTTAAGATGCCCATCCCCTCTCGGAGGAGGACTGAAGTGGAAAGTGTCTGGGGAGGCTGCGACCACATTTCCCAGGCCTCCCCAGGGCTAGTGCTCGCCGGCGGGATGAGAGTGGAAGCAGCGGTTAGGAGGGTTCCTTCCCCACCTCCTGGCTTCTGCTAGCCCCTGGATTCCAACCTCTCTGAAACTGGGTATGGCAGGGCCACAGACCAGAAGCAGGTGTGTCCCTGAATCATTTGCGGTGACCCACATTCATCCTCACAGGAGCGACACACCGCGTTCGAATGTGAACGGCTGACATGACGGGAGCATTTTCCCGTGAGGCTGAGAAGTTCTGCACATGCATTCCCTTAAAACAGAGACGTAGGCACCTGTGATCCGTCCCGGCTTAGATGTGCTACCAGAGGCGGTTTGCCATCTGGTCAAAGAGGTCTTGGGGTGCTTTTTTGTCATCAGCCTCATTAAACAACGAGTTGGTCTTAAGTGACGAGACCACAAAGGTCACGGCCGCAAAATACTGGAAGTCTTAAGGGAGGTCATCTACCACCCAGTTGTGCTCAGTAACGCAGAAAGTGCAGCTCGGAGGGCTGAAGACGGGTATAGGCACCTCCGTGAACGCCGTCACTACTCCTGAGAAGGTGTCACTGCTGTTATTGAAAAGCTTTGAGGGCTGTTGTCCATGGTTCTTGAATTTACAAGTGGAATTCCTGGCAGCTGTGTGATAAATCAAGCATGTTGGTGTCAGCGTGGACTTCAACTTCTGTCCCCACAATCTGTGAACCAGAATAAACCTCTTCACTCAAACTTCCACTTAGGAGGGCACCTGGTTAACGTGAACCACGAAGCAATCAACACTGAAGTGTGCATTTCCACAGACGGCAGACTTAATTGTTTCTTTTTTCTAATTGAACTGGAAAAAATAAACATGTTTTATTGTTGAAATGGAAACTATTCAGAAGCATATAGGATCAAGCTCCTCCCAACCCTATTCTTCTCATATTGGAAACATCTATTGATAATCAGATAATCAGAATATTTCCAGTGTATTCCATGCAAGCCTGTGGGAATCCTGAAAACGTGGAGGATGTTTTTGACTTGAAGGGGATTGTGTGATGCACACATTTCCACTATGTGACTGTTTTACTTAGCAATGTATCTTGAAGACCAAAATATAGTGACCTTGAAAATTTTTTTTTTTTTTTTTTTTTTTTTGAGATGGACTCTTGCTCTATCGCCCAGGCTGGAGTGCAGTGGCATGATCTCATCTTACTGCAACCTCCGCCTCCCAGGTTCAAGGGATTCTCCTGCCTTAGTCTTCCAAGTAGCTAGGTTTATAGGCATGCACCACCATGCCCGGCTAATTTTTGTATTTTTAGTGGTGAAGGTGTTTCACCATGTTGGCCAGACTGGTCTCGAACTCCTGACCTCAGGTCATCCGCCTTCCTCAGCCTCCCAAAATGTTGGGATTACAGGCATGAGCCACTGGGCCTGGTGAAAAAGTTCCAGCCTTGCCAGCTTTCGTGGTACCCCATGGTGCAGGCATGCACATACTTACTTGCTTTGGGGGCATCAGGCTCTTTCTAACGTGGGCTGTTATAGTCAGTTCAGAGTGAACATTCTCTGTGCTCCTTCATGTGGGCAGGAGGCTCATGTGCAGCTGGTGATCACGCAATTTGGTTCACTGCTTCTGGAAAGAAATGGATTAATATAAATTGAGACTCTTAATTAGCCTGTCTGTTTAACCCAGCAGTTCCAACCGCACGACCTTTCCTAAGGAGCAGTCATCGGAAATGCATTACAGGGTCTGGAGTGCACCAGCCCCCATCACCCCCACATGGCCCTGGGACTTGCTAGAGCTTTCTACTATCTTTCTTTCTTTCTTTTTTTTTTTATTTAATGACCTTTTAATTCAGAGCAGCAAATTTTTTGAGAAGTAAAATATTTTCAAGTTTGTTTTTATAAAGAATACCTAATCAATATTAACTACTTCAGTTGATTAACTCTATTTCTATTTCTCACACCCTCTGATAAGTATAAAATTCTTTTTTTTTAAATTTATTTATTATTATTATACTTTAAGTTCTAGGGTACATGTGCATAATGTGCAGGTTTGTTACATATGTATACTTGTGCCATGTTGGTGTGCTGCACCCATCAACTTGTCAGCACCCATCAACTCGTCATTTACATCAGGTATAACTCCCAGTGCAATCCCTCCCCCCTCCCCCCTCCCCATGATAGGCCCCGGTGTGTGATGTTCCCCTTCCCGAGTCCAAGTGATCTCATCGTTCAGTTCCCACCTATGAGTGAGAACATGCGGTGTTTGGTTTTCTGTTCTTGCGATAGTTTGCTGAGAATGATGGTTTCCAGCTGCATCCATGTCCCTACAAAGGACACAAACTCATCCTTTTTTATGGCTGCATAGTATTCCATGGTGTATATGTGCCACATTTTCTTAATCCAGTCTGTCACTGATGGACATTTGGGTTGATTCCAAGTCTTTGCTATTGTGAATAGTGCCGCAATAAACATACGTGTGCATGTGTCTTTATAGCAGCATGATTTATAATCCTTTGGGAATATACCCAGTAATGGGATGGCTGGGTCATATGGTACATCTAGTTCTAGATCCTTGAGGAATCGCCATACTGTTTTCCATAATGGTTGAACTAGTTTACAATCCCACCAACAATGTAAAAGTGTTCCTATTTCTCCACATCCTCTCCAGCACCTGTTGTTTCCTGACTTTTTAATGATCGCCATTCTAACTGGTGTGAGATGGTATCTCATTGTGGTTTTGATTTGCATTTCTCTGATGGCCAGTGATGATGAGCATTTTTTCATGTGTCTGTTGGCTGTATGAATGTCTTCTTTTGAGAAATGTCTGTTCATATCCTTTGCCCACTTTTTGATGGGGTTGTTTGTTTTTTTTCTTGTAAATTTGTTTGAGTTCTTTGTAGGTTCTGGATATTAGCCCTTTGTCAGATGAGTAGATTGCAAAAATTTTCTCCCATTCTGTAGGTTGCCTGTTCACTCTGATGGTAGTTTCTTTTGCTGTGCAGAAGCTCTTTAGTTTAATGAGATCCCATTTGTCAATTTTGGCTTTTGCTGCCGTTGCTTTTGGTGTTTTAGACATGAAGTCTTTGCCCATGCCTATGTCCTGAATGGTACTACCTAGGTTTTCCTCTAGGATTTTTATGGTATTAGGTCTAACATTTAAGTCTGTAATCCATCTTGAATTAATTTTCGTATACGGAGTAAGGAAAGGATCCAGTTTCAGCTTTCTACTTATGGCTAGCCAATTTTCCCAGCACCATTTATTAAATAGGGAATCCTTTCCCCATTTCTTGTTTCTCTCAGGTTTGTCAAAGATCAGATGGCTGTAGATGTGTGGTATTATTTCTGAGGACTCTGTTCTGTTCCATTGGTCTATATCTCTGTTTTGGTACCAGTACCATGCTGTTTTGGTTACTGTAGCCTTGTAGTATAGTTTAAAGTCAGGTAGCGTGATGCCTCCAGCTTTGTTCTTTTGACTTAGGATTGTCTTGGAGATGCGGGCTCTTTTTTGGTTCCATATGAACTTTAAAGCAGTTTTTTCCAATTCTGTGAAGAAACTCATTGGCAGCTTGATGGGGATGGCATTGAATCTATAAATTACCTTGGGCAGTATGGCCATTTTCACGATATTGATTCTTCCTATCCATGAGCATGGTATGTTCTTCCATTTGTTTGTGTCCTCTTTTATTTCACTGAGCAGTGGTTTGTAGTTCTCCTTGAAGAGGTCCTTTACATCCCTTGTAAGTTGGATTCCTAGGTATTTTATTCTCTTTGAAGCAATTGTGAATGGAAGTTCATTCATGATTTGGCTCTGTGTTTGTCTGTTACTGGTGTATAAGAATGCTTGTGATTTTTGCACATTAATTTTGTATCCTGAGACTTTGCTGAAGTTGCTTATCAGCTTAAGGAGATTTTGGGCTGAGACAATGGGGTTTTCTAAATATACAATCATGTCATCTGCAAAGAGGGACAATTTGACTTCTTCTTTTCCTAACTGAATACCCTTGATTTCTTTCTCTTGCCTGATTGCCCTAGCCAGAACTTCCAACACTATGTTGAATAGGAGTGGTGAGAGAGGGCATCCCTGTCTTGTGCCAGTTTTCAAAGGGAATTTTTCCAGTTTTTGCCCATTCAGTATGATATTGGCTGTGGGTTTGTCATAAATAGCTCTTATTATTTTGAGGTACGTTCCATCAATACCGAATTTATTGAGCGTTTTTAGCATGAAGGGCTGTTGAATTTTGTCAAAAGCCTTTTCTGCATCTATTGAGATAATCATGTGGTTCTTGTCTTTGGTTCTGTTTATATGCTGGATTATGTTTATTGATTTGCGAATGTTGAACCAGCCTTGCACCCCAGGGATGAAGCCCACTTGATCATGGTGGATAAGCTTTTTGATGTGCTGCTGAATCCGGTTTGCTAGTATTTTATTGAGGATTTTTGCATTGATGTTCATCAGGGATATTGGTCTAAAATTTTCTTTTTTTGTTGTGTCTCTGCCAGGCTTTGGTATCAGGATGATTTTGGCCTCATAAAATGAGTTAGGGAGGATTCCCTCTTTTTCTATTGATTGGAATAGTTTCAGAAGGGATGGTACCAGCTCCTCCTTGTACCTCTGGTAGAATTCAGCTGTGAATCCATCTGGTCCTGGACTTTTTTTGGTTGGTAGGCTATTAATTATTGCCTCAATTTCAGAGCCTGCTATTGGTCTATTCAGGGATTCAACTTCTTCCTGGTTTAGTCTTGGAAGAGTGTAAGTGTCCAGGAAATTATCCATTTCTTCTAGATTTTCCAGTGTATTTGCGTAGAGGTGTTTATAGTATTCTCTGATGGTAGTTAGTATTTCTGTGGGGTCGGTGGTGATATCCCCTTTATCATTTTTTATTGTGTCGATTTGATTCTTCTCTCTTTTCTTCTTTATTAGTCTTGCTAGCGGTCTGTCAATTTTGTTGATCTTTTCAAAAAACCAACTCCTGGATTCATTGATTTTTTGGAGGGTTTTTTATGTCTCTGTCTCCTTCAGTTCTGCTCTGATCTTAGTTATTTCTTGCCTTCTGCTAGCTTTTGAATGTGGTTGCTCTTGCTTCTCTAGTTCTTTTAATTGTGATGTTAGAGTGTCAATTTTAGATCTTTCGAGCTTTCTCTTGTGGGCATTTAGTGCTATAAATTTCCCTCTACACACTGCTTTAAATGTGTCCCAGAGATTCTGGTATGTTGTGTCTTTGTTCTCATTGGTTTCAAAGAACATCTTTATTTCTGCCTTCATTTCGTTATGTACCCAGTAGTCATTCAGGAGCAGGTTGTTCAGTTTCCATGTAGTTGAGCGGTTTTGATTGAGTTTCTTAGTCCTGAGTTCTAGTTTGATTGCATTGTGGTCTGAGAGACAGTTTGTTATAATTTCTGTTCTTGTACATTTGCTGAGGAGTGCTTTACTTCCAATTATGTGGTCAATTTTGGAGTAAGTACGATGTGGTGCTGAGAAGAATGTATATTCTGTTGATTTGGGGTGGAGAGTTCTATAGATGTCTATTAGGTCTGCTTGCTGCAGAGATGAGTTCAATTCCTGGATATCCTTGTTAACTTTCTGTCTCGTTGATCTGTCTAATGTTGACAGTGGAGTGTTGAAGTCTCCCATTATTATTGTATGGGAGTCTAAATCTCTTTGTAAGTCTCTAAGGACTTGCTTTATGAATCTGGGTGCTCCTGTATTGGGTGCATATATATTTAGGATAGTTAGCTCTTCCTGTTGAATTGATCCCTTTACCATTATGTAATGGCCTTCTTTGTCTCTTTTGATCTTTGATGGTTTAAAGTCTGTTTTATCAGAGACTAGTATTGCAACCCCTGCTTTTTTTTGTTCTCCATTTGCTTGGTAAATCTTCCTCCATCCCTTTATTTTGAGCCTATGTATGTCTCTGCATGTGAGATGGGTCTCCTGAATACAGCAGACTGATGGGTCTTGACTCTTTATCCAGTTTGCCAGTCTGTGTTTTTAATTGGAGCATTTAGTCCATTTACATTTAAGGTTAATATTGTTATGTGTGAACTTGATCCTGCCATTATGATATTAACTAGTTATTTTGCTCGTTAGTTGACGCAGTTTCTTCCTAGCCTCGATGGTCTTTACATTTTGGCATGTTTTTGCAATGGCTGGTACCGGTTGTTCCTTTCCATGTTTAGTGCTTCCTTCAGGGTCTCTTGTAAGGCAGGCCTAGTGGTGACAAAATCTCTAAGCATTTGCTTATCTGTAAAGGATTTTATTTCTCCTTCACTTATGAAACTTAGTTTGGCTGGATATGAAATTCTGGGTTTAAAATTCTTTTCTTTAAGAATGTTGAATATTGGCCCCCACTCTCTTCTGGCTTGTAGAGTTTCTGCCGAGAGATCTGCTGTTAGTCTGATGGGCTTCCCTTTGTGGGTAACCCGACCTTTCTCTCTGGCTGCCCTTAAGATTTTTTCCTTCATTTCAACTTTGGTGAATCTGGCAATTATGTGTCTTGGAGTTGCTCTTCTCGAGGAGTATCTTTGTGGCGTTCTCTGTATTTCCTGGATTTGAATGTTGGCCTGCCCTACTAGGTTGGGGAAGTTCTCCTGGATGATATCCTGAAGAGTGTTTTCCAACTTGGTTCCATTTCCCCCCTCACTTTCAGGCACCCCAATCAGACGTAGATTTGGTCTTTTTACATAATCCCATACTTCTTGCAGGCTTTGTTCATTTCTTTTTCTTCTTTTTTCTTTTGGTTTCTCTTCTCGCTTCATTTCATTCATTTGATCCTCAATCGCTGATACTCTTTCTTCCAGTTGATCGAGTCGGTTATTGAAGCTTGTGCATTTGTCATGTATTTCTCGTGTCATGGTTTTCATCTCTTTCATTTCGTTTATGACCTTCTCTGCATTAATTACTGTAGCCATCAATTCTTTCACTTTTTTTTCAAGATTTTTAGTTTCTTTGCGCTGGGTACGTAATTCCTCCTTTAGCTCTGAGAAATTTGATGGACTGAAGCCTTCTTCTCTCATCTCATCAAAGTCATTCTCCGTCCAGCTTTGATCCGTTGCTGGCGATGAGCTGCGCTCCTTTGCCGGGGGAGATGCGCTCTTATTTTTTGAATTTCCAGCTTTTCTGCCCTGCTTTTTCCCCATCTTTGTGGTTTTATCTGCCTCTGGTCTTTGATGATGGTGATGTACTGATGGGGTTTTGGTGTAGGTGTCCTTCCTGTTTGATAGTTTTCCTTCTAACAGTCAGGACCCTCAGCTGTAGGTCTGTTGGATATTGCTTGAGGTCCACTCCAGACCCTGTTTGCCTGGGTATCAGCAGCAGAGGCTGCAGAAGATAGAATATTGCTGAACAGCGAGTGTACCTGTCTGATTCTTGCTTTGGAAGCTTCCTCTCAGGGGTGTACTCCACCCTGTGAGGTGTGGGGTGTCAGACTGCCCCTAGTGGGGGATGTCTCCCAGTTAGGCTACTCAGGGGTCAGGGACCCACTTGAGCAGGCAGTCTGTCCCTTCTCAGATCTCAACCTCCATGTTGGGAGATCCACTGCTCTCTTCAAAGCTGTCAGACAGAGTCGTTTGCGTCTGCAGAGGTTTCTGCTGCTTTTGTTATTGTTTACTGTGCCCTGTCCCCAGAGGTGGAGTCTACAGAGACAGGCAGGTTTCCTTGAGCTGCTGTGAGCTCCACCCAGTTCGAGCTTCCCAGCAGCTTTGTTTACCTACTTAAGCCTCAGCAATGGTGGGCGCCCCTCCCCCAGCCTCGCTGCTGCCTTGCCGGTAGATCACAAACTGCTGTGCTAGCAATGAGGGAGGCTCCCTGGGCGTGGGACCCTCCCGGCCAGGTGTGGGATATAATCTCCTGGTGTGCCTGTTTGCTTAAAGCACAGTATTGGGGTGGGAGTTACCCGATTTTCCAGGTGTTGTGTGTCTCAGTTCCCCTGCCTAGGAAACGGGATTCCCTTCCCCCTTGCGCTTCCCAGGTGAGGCGATGCCTCGCCCTGCTTCAGCTCTCGCTGATTGGGCTGCAGCAGCTGACCAGCACCGATCGTCCGGCACTCCGCAGTGAGATGAACCCAGTACCTCAGTTGAAAATGCAGAAATCACCGGTCTTCTGTGTCGCTCGCGCTGGGAGTTGGAGACTGGAGCTGTTCCTATTCGGCCATCTTCTCTACTATCTTTCATTGGCTCTTTCCTCATCTCTGGGGAAGGTCGATGGGTACACCATCAGCACAGGGGGGTGGTGGACGTGGGGTAAAAGAGCAGCCATGTTTACCAAAGCCAGCAGCTCTGAAAAACTCACTAACAGATGGGCATTTAGAAGGTCATTACAGTCCCACAGAGAAGGATGCATGAGGACATGCCACAGAATGCAGTGTAAAATTGGGAGATTAAATGTAAAAAAGAAGTCCAAATGCCCAATAGCAGCAGCAGAGCAAATTGCAGTCCATGGTTTGTAGAAATATTAGGCAGCCATTGATTTATTTTATTTTTATGTATTTATTTGCAGGCATTTAAATCATGCTTATTAAGGGCTTCTAAGCGTGTGGCGTTTGTTAAAATAGTAAGTAAAGCAAACAATCCTACATTTTCGGTGACAGGTCCATAATGAATGAATGAAGCTGAAATGCTGGGACCCCCCCGCTTTGGGTGCCCTGCAAGACCCGGGGAACTCTTGGTGCTGTGCTCCCGTGATTATGTATCTGTGTAAAATCTGCGGGATGGTCGATGGTCCCAGGAAGGCTGCTGTCTGTTCCCAGCGTGACCCTCTCTGTCGCTGTCCCTGCCCTGTGGGTGCTGGTGGAGTATTTGTAGGCATGGCAGGACCCAGCTGGGGGAAGGGAGGTGCTTCATTGAGTTTGAGTTTAGTGGGGTGTGTTTTGGGGGCTCACTTTCCAGGGAGGCAGAGCCAGCTATGCGGGTGGTGGGCCTGACTCTCGGGAAGTCTTTCACCTCTTGTGATGGTTCCAATGTGTCCCCTCCACATTTCACGTGTTGAAACTTAGTTGCCAATGTGATGGTGTCAAGAGGTGGGGCCTTTAACAAGTCATTAGACCGTGAGAGCTGCCCTCTGTGTCCAAGATGGCGCCGTGATTCCGTATCCACCCGAGGGGAGGGAGGCTGTGTCCTCAGAGCACTGGCAGGAGGGGGAAAGGAGATAACTGTGCGAGAAGCCTCTTTTGTAAGGGCCTCCGTCCCCTTTGCCAGGGAGGATCCCTTGTGATCTAATCAACTCCTAAAGGCCCCACCTCTTAATGCATTCGCATGACCATTTAGTTTTAACTTCTAAATTTTAGGGGGGACATACTCAATTGTAGTATTCTACTCTGACCCTCAAAACTTAAGTCCTTCCCACATGCAAAATGCATTAATTCCATCTCAGTAATTCCAAAGGTTTTAACTTGTTCTAGCATCAACTCAAAAGCACAGTCTTCTAAACATCATATGGGTGAGACCCCAAAATGTGATTTATTCCAAGGGAAATTTCCCTCCAGCTGTGAGCCTGCAAAATCAAGCAAGTCATCCACTTCCAAAATACAGTGGCGGAACACGCATTGGATAAACATCCCCCACCCCAAAAAGGAGAAATAGGCAAGAAGGAAAAAGTAGCAGATCCCAGGTAATGTCAATACCCAACAATGCAAATGGCATCACATTTTGAGGTTTGAGAATCACCCTCTTCGACTCCATGTTCCAGACACACTGAGCAGAGGTTGGGCCCTCAACGCTCCTTGGGGTGGAGTCGCCAGGAGCCCGCATCAGACAACAGAGATACCGTGCCTTGGCCTTGAATTTCCCATCCTCTATTCTTCATAAATTACCCAGTCTCAACTCAACTTTCTAGCAGCACAAACAAGACTAAGACAGAAATTGGTGCTGAGAAGTGGGCTGTTGCCATAAAAAATACCCAAAAATATGAATGCGGCTTTGGAACCAGGAATAGGGCAGAGGCTGGAATCATTTCAGAATGACTGCTGGGAAAAGCCTGCATTGCCATAGACAGAGCATTGAGGACGATCCTGGTGAGAGCTCAGAGGAGGGGAGAGCTGTCGGGAAAACCCTAGTCCTTCTTAGAGATCACTGAGGGGTCATGATCAGAATGCTGGTGGTGATATAGACGGGAAGGACCATTCTGAGAGGCTTCAGATGGAAAGGAGGAGTGTCAACCTAAAGCGAGAAGCTCAGGCACAGCATGTAATTTTATAGCCTTTACTAGAGCCAGGTTGAGGGCAGCCACCAGGACACACTTTTAAGTTACATGGGGGAGTGTTCCGAGTAGGTTTTTAAAGGCGAAAGAGAACAAGGGCTGGCTGCTACAAAGCTGTCGGGTGGGAATTCCCACTGTTTACAGGAGGGGCACTGGTCAGTGATCGGCTGTGCACCACTAAACCACAGGGTGTAGTGATGGTGCCTGGCGTGTGGCCCTTTATGGTTGCTTGTTGTCTACTGAGAGCCCACAGAGCAGGTGGCTTCAAGAAGTAATTATTTAGCGCAAGGGGTGTGACGTGACTGCTGTCATATTTTAATGCCCATTTAATGGGCCTGATACTTTAAAAGGGCTTGCATTCTTCAGACAGAAAGTTTATCTTCTTTTTCAGCAACGAAGTATTGGAAACTGAGGGAAGTTATCACACCCTTGTTATAACGTGGCCAAGAACTGGATGAGCTGTGTCTGTGTCCCAGGACTTGGTGGAGGCAGAACTTTGCGAGCAATGAGCTAGGACGTTGTCAGGAATCTCTAAGCAGCAAGGGGCCCAGGATGCTTGTTTTGAGCTCTTATAGTAAAATGTGAAAAGAGGGAAACAAATAAAGGATGGAATTTATAATCAAAAGAGAAGCAGAGCTTAAAGTTGGAACATCCTCTGCCTGGCCAGGTACAGAATGAGAAGAGGGGCTGGGGAGAGAGCACCAAGGGTAGCCAAGGTACCCTTTGATCAAAGGGTGAGTACAGATAGCCCATGGCCAGCTGCTGTTCACCAGACAACGAGAGCAGGAGTCTGAGGCATTTCAGAGAGCCTGGGGCTGCCAAGTCCTTCGCAGGCCCAGAGTGCCAGGCCCTTGAGGGTGGAAGGGCTTCAGGGAGGGGCCCAGGTTGCCCATGAGATCTTGGGGCTCACTGCCCAGGGCTGCCTCAAGTTTCCATTCCCTTCGTTCTGACCCAGCACTCATCAGCCAGCCCAGCTGTGGCTCACGTGGGCCAGGTGAGAGGCTGGACGTGCTGCCCCAGAAGGTCCAAGCAGTGACCTTGGTGGTGTCCACGTGGCGCTGTCCACCCTCTGCAGGTGCACACGGTGCGTGAGCTGAGCAGGCGCAAGCTTCTTCCACCCAGATTGCAAAAGATGCCTCAGAGAGGCGTAGGCCCAGGCAGAGCCCCACTGCAGGGGTGGTGTCCCTGCAGAGAGCCCTCGCTGGAGTAATGCCTAGTGGATACATGGGAGCAGGGCTCCCCACAAAGACCCCAGACCCTTAGAGCCACCAGCATGTAATGTCAGCCTGGGAGGGCCACAGGCCTGAGACTGCCACCTAGGAAAGCAGCTGTGGGGCCGCTCCAGCAATGCTGCAGGGGTGGGGGCAGCCGGGAGCCTGCCTCAGATGGTGGAACTGGAGGAGTCTTGTCCTAGCTTTCCAGCCTCCGGATGGTGAGGAGCACACGTCTGCTCTTTATAAATGACTCAGCCGGTGGTGTTTTGCTACAGCAGTGCGCAGTATGGGCAGAGGCACCTCTTTTCATAGAAGAAAGTCGTGGGCCAGAGGTTGTGTCTTGAGAGACACATCCCGTGAGGCCTGGCCCCCAGGAGCAGGTGGGCAATGGGTCACCAGGGGACCTGGTTTGAAGGGTGCAGAGCCAGAAGCCAGTCTGGGAAATTCTTCCCAAGTTGGATGTGTAATTTCTCAACAACTAGTCACTTCTGAGTTCTTTTCTATCAGAATATACTTGATGATGCCATGTACATAGTGATAAACACACCACACCTGTCTGTCATTTCCTGTGATAATCCCACAAAATAGAACGTACCAGGATGCCCGGACCCCTGGGCAGAGACACAGCAGCGCTGCACCCATGGACATGTTGGCACAGGTGAGAACATCCTCAGGTGCAGCAATTACGAAGAATTTTTGTAAAAAAACAGCAATTCTGAGCATTGATGCTACAGGAATATTTGAATTAAATATCTATTCTACTATACAAAATGGTGTTACAAAATTGTTTTGTATGCAGAGATGTTTGACAAGGACACAACCCCAAAAAGTATGAGCAAAAATAATTTAAAACGTAACAGGAATTTGGTCGAAATACTATACCAATTTCCTCGATTGTGTGATGTTTGCAATTGCTTAAACCCTTTTGAATTTGGGATGTGTTGTGATTTTTTGCTCATTCAAGGTAAAGATACACATTTGTATCTGATTTTGCTTTTGTGTATTATGCTAGTTTCCTAAAAGAGGGCTCCTCACCTCAGGTCAGCTCTGGCTGGTGTGCCCTGCTCTCTGCGTGCACGTGTTCAGTTTTGGGCCATCTCCCTGGGTAGACCTGCTGACTGCTAAAGACTGGGATGTGATGAAAAGCTCCCCGGGGTTTACTGCAGTTGCCTTCTGATACTCGATCATGACTAATTTCTTTCATTTTGTGTTTTGTACCTTTATGCACTTTGTGAAGTTTGAGTCAGGAAAAAAAATGGAGGAAAGAAGGAACTTATGTGGCCCTATTTAAGAAGAGAAAACTAAGCAGGGTCCCAGATGAAAGCTGCAGCAAAACTTCTGGTCCCTGGCGCTGACAGACCACACAGGGAGTGTCTTGTAGGGCAAGGGCGGGGTGAAGGGGGCGAAGGGGGTGGAGGGCGTGGCCTCCCCAGCCTCTTCCTGTCCTTCTGATTTCCCGGAGCCCACCCTTCCCTTGCAAAGGACCTGATCCCCGGGTCCCTTGTTCTGCCTCTATTTTAGGGGGCAGGTCAGGGGCCCTCCCTAAGTACCCCATTCTCTGATTCTCCTTCTTCTCTTAGTAGAGCTGAGATCAACAATGCAAACACAGTATCAACTAGTACTAACAGGTGAACGGCAGTTAGCCCATGATGACAGCAGAGGCGAATGCTTCTTTTTTGGTAGAATGTTTATTCATTGGAGGGAATTGCTTGGTGGTGGTGTTCCAGCCGGTCAGGCTAAGTCACGGGAGGCTGTTAAGGCAGCAGGAAAGCGGAGACTGGGCTGCAGCGCCAGGTGTGCCAAGGTGGCCTCCGGGCTCCAGGGCTCCTCCTGCCCTCACCTCTGCGTCTTTCCCCATGAAAGTCCAGGCCCTGATCACAGAGTTTTCAGGACAGTGGAGACTGAACATGCAGTGGTAGAGATGGGAAGAGACAGGAGCACCTGCACGTCGAGGCTGTCCTCGGAACATGCTCAGGCCTTGGCTGTGAGTGTCAGCACGGCTGTCGCAGCCCCGAGCCAGCATCCTTTGGCCTGGGGTGTCCAGGCCTCCTGCCTCCTCTTTCTCTTGGAAGGAACTGGCACGCCCACCTTCCCTGCAAATATGCAGGGTCACTGAGCGACGCAGCTGTGGGTGCGCCTGTGTCTCCGGTTCAAGCAGGGACGATGATCATTGAACTCTTTGATAAGAGGCGGCCGGAGGATATTTCACAGAGGGTACCACCCCCATAAGGTAAATCTCATCTCCAGTGGCAGAAGTCAGATCTCATCTGTGTGTGACAGGCGTCTGAACATTTTATCAAAGCCAAGATCCATTAATTTTTATTTCTTTTATTTTGTCCCCTGCGATGGGAGTACTGTGAATACTGAACCCTAAAGGAACTGATATTCAGTGGGGCTGATGGTAATGGGGGCACTCACTGCTGTTCAGGTGGCTGACTGGCCGGTGTGTCACTCACAGAGTCTGTGCGTGTCCACTCAGGGCCAGCCCCGCTGCCAGGCTCTGGGGACCAGCTTCCTGCATCCTGTGTTCTCCAGGGAGCTCCAGGCCAGTGGGGACATGGTGCAGGGGCTGTGTTTGCCTCACCTTGTGTGGATGCAGCCAGGAGAGCTGCGCCCTGCAGGCCAAGCATGGTCTCCACCCAGCAGTGCCTGGAAGGGCTTGCAGAAGACAAGATGCTTGAGCATGGCTGACCATGGCAGGGGCGTCTGCCAGAAGATAAAAGGGTGTGGGAAGGGTGGTGGGACACAGAAGGCCGAGGGAAGGACCACTTCAAGCAGCACATGTGCCAGGACCACAGCCCTGAGCGTGCAGGGAGCCTTGGCCTGGCAGAGAGGTCCTGTCGATCGGGCTGGAGAAAGAGGCCCCCAATCCTGCCTTGGTCCTTGGACCCCTCTCATAGAAAGCTCTTGGGGTACGGGGGAGGGGGATTGGGAAGAGCCTCAAGGGGAACATCTTCCCTGGAGATAAGCTGGCCTGCCATGGACAGCCGTCAGCCTGGAAAAGCCAAGATTTCCTCCTTTTTGGTTTCCATCCGGTGCCACAGTCGTGTTCCGGTTTTGCAGGGCGCTGAGCCTCTCAGATGGGCAAACCAAATAAGTGAGGCCTTTTCTGTCCCTGTGTGTTGTCTGGGCTGAGATGTGCATAGGTGCCAAAGGAAGACAGCCACACCCACTGGCCAGGTACGGGCAGATAAAAGCTGTGATTAGGCTTCACATACACGGTTTCAGGTTCCTGGATGTGCCTACTAAGATGATCTCATGTCATGCTCCATTTCTCATCAAAATATGAGAAATGAAAATATTCACCTGCTTCCCATTTCACATCTGTTCCTCGTGCTTGCAAGAACCAAGCATGCTCGGACCTGCAACAGCCTGGGTCTGGGGGAAAGGAAGGAGTCCATGGGCACTAAAAGGGTCTGGCCATAGTCAGTGACCTCAGCAAATGTTAGAGTGAAAGCTTCGACAGGCTGGATTTAGTGGCACATGTGTATCAGCAGCCAAATCTTACCAGCAGCATTTATTGCTCCTTGATCTTAAAATAGCATGTGTGTGTACACATGCAAAAACATATGATCAACAGGTAAATATGTGCATATGTGTCCAGGAATGGACTCAGATATCCATAGGCATGGAGTTTGTGATGAAGAAGACATTTCAAATCAACAGGCGAAATGGATTATTCGGGTGATGCTGTTGAGCAAACAGGGCAGCCGCCTGGTGGAGTACACAGCTGTATCCACACCTCACCCCTTTTCCTGGATAAACTCCATGTGCAAACAAGACCACCATGCAAAAAATGAAACCATAAAACTTCCAGAGAAAATCATGAGAGAATTAGTATGTAATTTTGGAGTGAGGAAATTTCTCAATACAACAGAAAAGCTGGAAGCTCCAACAGAAAATAATGGAAAATTTGACCACCTAATAATAAAAGTTTGAATCACATGGAAACTGTGATCACAAGCAAGGCAAAAGGAGAACAGCATGTCACAAACCTTATCTTAGACAAAAGGGCCCTCTAATTCTATAACCAAAACAAACCCACAGTCCAACAGGACCAGGCTCTGGGCATAAACAGGCAGCTTCCGGAAGAGGAATTCAGGTGCCTTTCTTAATCCCTGGAAAGGTGCTGAAGGCAACGGCGGGGACATCGTCTGTCTCCCTTCATCAGCGTGTGAGTTCCACGGGGCAGCAAATTACATCTGTTTGTTCCCTCACTCACTCCCCACCGCCAAGAACAGTGCCTGGCACATGGTAGCTTCTCAATGTTTGTTGAATGGAGGAACCAAAAGCAAAGTGAGCCTTTATGAAGACACGCATCCCCACTGCTTTGGCATGGGTCAAAGCTCCATGCCGTGTGGTGTGGCCAGAGTGCGGGAAGCCAGGCACGCCGCTGGGGGTTGGAGGTGTGGCTATTAATCAGCACAGTGCATGAGATGGCCAATGCGGCAACATTATCAGAATCTCAAAGGTGTGTATCCTAGATCCAGCCACTCCCCTTCTGGGGGTTTATCTTCATAATCCTCCTGGGGGCTCAGTGAGGGGTACACAGGGCTGTGCTTTGCAGCAAGACCCATATGCACATTTTTCATAAAATTAGAAAAAAAATTCTAAAATTCATGTGGAATCAAAGAGTAGACAAAGCAATCTGAAACAAAAGGAAAAAGCTAAAGGCATCACATTATCTGACTTCAAATTACATGACAAGGATATAGTAACCAAAACAGCATGGTACTGGTACAAAAATAGACCCGTAGATGGATGGAACAGAATATAGAACCCAGAAATAAGGTCAGATATTTACAGCCAACTGATCTCTGATGAAACTCACAAGACATTGAAGAAAGGACACCCTTTTCCATAAATGGTCCTGGGAACATTGGCTAGCCATGAAAGACAAATGAAACTGGACCCTTATCTCACAATATACAAAGTCAACTCAAGATGGATAAAATACTTAAATATAACACCTGAAACTATAAAAATACTATAAGAAAACTTGGGGAAAACTCTTCTGGACATTGGTCTGAGCAAATAATTTCTGACTTGCATAGGCAAGAAAAAAGTAGGCAAATTGAACTTAATTAAACTAAAAAGCTTCTGCACAACAAAAGAAATTGTCAATGTAGTGAACAGACAATCTGGAGAACAGGAGAAAGTATTTGTAAATGATTACTTTGGTAGGGGACTAATATTTAGGCTATACAAAGAACTCAAAAAACAACAGCAGCAACAAATTTTATTAAAAAGTGTGTAAATGCCATGAATAGATATTTTTCAAAAGGAGACATATAAAAAACCAACAGGCATATGAAAAATACTTAACATCACTTATAATCAGAGAAATTCAAATGTAGACCACAATGAGATATCATCTTACCCTAGTTAAAATAGCTGCTATCTTTTATTTGTTTATTTATTATTTTATTTCAATAGCTTCCGGAGTACAAGTGGCTTTTGTTACATGTATGAATTATATCTTGGTGAATTCGGAGGTTTTAGTACACCCATCACCCAAGTGGTTTATGTTGTACCTAATGTATAGTTTTTTTTGTCACTCAGCTCCTCACACTCCCCCTGTTTCTTAGTCTCCAATGTCTATTTTACCACTCTGTATGCTTTTGCATACTCATAGCTTAGTTCCCACTTACAAGTGAGAACATACAGTTTTTGGTTTTCCACTCCTGTGTTACTTCACTTAGAATAATGGACTCCAGCTTCATCCAAATTGCTGCAAAAGAAAACATTATGTCATTCCTTTTCATGGCTGAGTAGTATTCCATGATGTAGATATACCACATTTTCTTTATCTACTCATTAGTTGATGGGCATTTAGGTTGCAATTGTGAATTGTGCTGCTATAAACATATGTGTGCAGGTGTCATTTTCATATTATGACTTATTTTCCTTTGGGTAGACACCCAGTAGTGGGATTGCTGGATCGAATGGTAGATCTACTTTTAACTCTTTAAGGAATCTCCATACTGTTTCCATCAGGATTGT
Organism: Macaca thibetana thibetana; assembly: GCF_024542745.1. Classification (NCBI taxonomy): domain Eukaryota; kingdom Metazoa; phylum Chordata; class Mammalia; order Primates; family Cercopithecidae; genus Macaca; species Macaca thibetana. The sequence goes on along the minus strand of NC_065586.1, from coordinate 127,260,033 downwards.
TCCAATTTCCCTTTGCACCAGCAGTGTACAAGGAGTCCCTTTTCCTCGCATCTATCGTTTTCTGACTTTTTAATAATGGCCGTTCTTGCAGGAGTAAGATGGTATCTCATTGTGGTGTTAATTTGCAGTTGTCTGGTGATTAATGATGTTAAGCATTTTTTCCTGTTTGTTGTCCATTTGTGTATCTTCTTTTGAGAAATGTCTGTTCACGTTTTTTGCCCACCTTTTAATGGAATTGTTTGTTTGTTTTTCTTGGTGGTTTGAGTTCCTCGTAGATTCTGAATACTAGTCCTTTGTTGGATACATAGTTTGCAAATATTTTCTCCCATTCTGTGGGTTGTCTTTTTACTCTGCTGATTATTTCTTTTGCAATGCAGAAGCTTTTTAGTTTAATAAGGTTGCATTTATTTATTTTTGGTTTTGTTGCATTTGCTTTTAGGGTCTTAGTCAGGAATTGTTTGCCTAAGTCAATGTCTAGAAAAGTTTTTCCAATGTTGTCTTCTAGAAGTTTTATAGTTTCAGGTCTTATATTTAAGTCTGTGATCCATCTTGAGTTGATTTTTGTATGTGGTGAGAAATGGGATCCAGTTTCATTCTTCTACATGTGGCTTGCCACTCTTCCCAGCACCATTGATTCAACAGGGTGTCCATTCTGCAATTTATGTTTTTGTGTGCTTTGTTGAAGATCACTTGTCTGTATGTATTTGGCTTTATTTCTGAGTTGTCTATTCTGTTCCATTGGTCTGTGTGCCTCCTTTTAGCAGTACCATGCTGTTTTGATATCTATAGCTTTGTATTACAGTATAATTTGCGGTCCAGTAATGTGATGCCTCCAGATTTGTTTTGCTTAGGATTGCTTTGGGTATTTGGGCTCTGTTTTGGTTCCATACGAATTTTAGAATTGTTTTTTTCTAATTCTGTGACAAATGATGTTGGTATTTTGATGGTAATTTCATTGAATCTATAGTTTGCTTTGGCAGTATGGTCATTTTCATAATATTGATCCTTTCAATCCATGACCATGGGATGTGTTTTCATTAGTTTGAGTCATCTATGATTTCTTTCAGCAGTGTTTTGTAGTTCTCCTTGTAGAGATTTTTCACCACCTTGATGAAGTATATTCCTAGGGGGTTTTGTTTGGTTGGTTTTGTAGCTGTTGCGAAAAAGACTGAGTTTTTATTTTATTCTCAGCATGGTCTTTGTCAGTGTCTAGCAGTGCTACTGATTTGTGTACACTGATGTAACCTGAGACTTTACTGAATTCGTTTATCAAATCTAAGGGTCTTTTGGAGGAGTCTTTAGAATTTTCTAGGTATATGATCATATCATTTGCAAACAGCAATAGTTTAACTTCCTCTTTTCCAATTTGGATGCCCTTTATTTCTTTCTTGGATTTAATTGCTCTGGTTAGTACTTCCAGAACTATATTGAATAAGAGTGGCAAAACTAGACATCCTTGTCTTGTTCTTGTTCTTAGGGAGAATGCTTTCAGCCTTTCCCCATTCAGTATGATATTGGCTGTGGGTCTGTCACATATGGCTTTTATTATTTTGAAGTAGGTCCCTTCTATGCCTAGTTTGTTGAGAGTTTTTATCATAAAGGTGTGCTGGATTTTGTTGAATGCTTTTTCTGCATCTATTGAAATGACTTGTATGCGTTAAACTAACCCTGCATCCCTGAGATGAAACCCACTTGATCATGAGGAATTATATTTTTGATGTGCTGTTGGATTGGTTAGCTAGTGTTTTGTTAAGGATTTTTGCATCTATGTTCATCAGAGAAATTGGTCTATAGTTTTCTTTTTTGTTGTGTTCTTTCCTTTTTTGGTAAAAGGGTCATACTAGTTTCGTAGAATGATTTAGGGAGGCCTCTTTGTTTCTTAATCTTTTGGAACAGTTTCAGTAGGGTTGGTACCAATTCTTCTTTGAATGTCTAGTAGAATGCAGCTGTGAATCCATCTGGTCCTGGGCTTTCTTTGTGTGGCGATTTTAAAATTACTGATTCTATCTGACTGCTTGTTTTTTGGTGTGCTCAAGGTTTCTATTTCCTCCTGATTTATTCTAAGAGGGTTGTATGTTTCCAGAAATTTGTTCGTTCTCTGTAGGTTTTCTAGTTGGTGCATATAGAGATGTTTATAGGGGTCTCCAATGATCTTTTTTATTTCTGTGGTATCAGCTGTAATATCTCCAGTTTCATTTTTAATTAAATTTATTTGGATCTTCTCTCTTCTTTTCTTGGTTAATCGAGCTAATGATCTATCAATTTCGTTTATTTTTTCAAATAACCAGCTTTTGTTTCATTGATCTTTTGTATTTTTTTGTTTGAATTTAATGTAGTTCTGCTCTGATCTTTGTTATTCCTTTTCTTTTTCTAGCTTTAGATTTAGTTTGTTCTTGTTTCAGAGTGGCTATTATTAAAAAGACAAACAATGGCAGATGTTGGTGAGGATGCAGAAAAAAAAGGAACTCTTGTACGCTGTTGGTGGGAATGTAAATGAATACAACTTCTATGGAAATCAGCATGGAGATTTCTCAAAGAACTAAAAAGAGAACTACCGTGCCATCCAGCACTCCCTCTACTGGACATTTACTCAAAGCAAATGAAATCAAAAGACCAAAAAGATACCTGTACTCCTATGTGTATCACAGCACTACTCACAATAGCAAAGATATAGAATCAACCTAAGTGTCCATCAGTGGAAGATAGGATAATGGAAATGTGAGATATACATATATATATATATATATAAAAAATAGAACACTATTCAGCCATACAAAATAATAAAATCATGACTTTCAAAGTAACATTGATGGAACTGGACGTCATCAACTTAAGTAAAATGAGCCAGACACTGTGAGTCAAATACCACATGTTCTCACTCAGAGTGGAAGCTAAAAGATGTGTGCACACAGACATAGAGAATGGATGGTGGACAGTGGGGACTTGGAGGTGAGGCAGTGGGAGGTGGGATGGATAGTGGGAAGTTATGTAATGGGCTCACTGTGTGTTATTTGGGTGACGGATACACTAACAGCCGTGACTTGACTATTAGCCTATCTATGCATGTCATAAAATTGCACTTGTGCCCTATAAATTTATAAAATTAGAAAAGGAAAAAGAAATAATAAATGGCAAATCTAAGCAGACTTTCTTTTACAAAAATTTGTAACTTCTAGGAAAACCTACATGTCTGTTCTGATGGGGTGGGTTTAATTAATGCTAATCTATCCCCACGGTCAATATTGTGAGCCATTAAAAATTAGGATGCTGCTTTATTTGCCTGTATCTCAACGATGTATTACTAGATTTTTTTAAAGGCGCAAAGAAAGTATATACCATGGTTCATTTGTGTACAGAAAAAGAGATAGAAAGGATATATACTCATGTTTGTCTGAAAATGCATAAAATAACTAAGGAAACTCGCATAAGAAAGTGGTGACATTTATTACTTTCCGTGACAGTTGTGTGGCCAGATTTAGGAGCGGAGGCAGACATTTCACATTATATCCATCTGTACCTTTTGAAATTTGAATCATGTGAATATAGTGAATATATGGTCTATTCAAAATTAAATTGGTTTTAAAAGAAAAGTGCAAAGTCATGTCCCACGTATAGATAACAATTTACACGTGCAAAAAAATTCCCAAGTCAATATTACTGAAGAATTTGTGCGAAACATCTTTAACTTTTCCATAATAATTATCCTGAATTAAAGCTAATTGTGTGCCCATTATTGAATGTAGGAGTAATGGAAATGTATACATTAGGATTTCTTTCTGCTATACTAATGAGAGACCAGAGGCTGCCGAAAATAAAACTGTTTTTGTAAATATTGGCCTTCCGTTTTAGAAGTTCATTTCTCTCAGACTGCAGTCTACACAGTTCCATGTGAATGGAGTAATTGTGTGGGCAAGAGATGAATCTTTCATCCGCCTATAAAAACTCGGAAGCCCGTTTCCTAGGTGTTCGCATGGAAACGAGCAGCGCGCGCCCATTTGTACTGTGTTCTCTTGTGTCAGGTGGCACTTCAGTACCCACCATTTCCACTCATAAGCCTCGCCATCAATGAGACTAATTGTATCAGAAACAGGCAGGGAACTTCACAAGCATTCAAAACACATAAATAACACAACCAATTAACTGCTGGGACAGCTAAGCCCTCCATCTTCTTTTTTTTTTTTTTTTTTTTTTTTTTTTTTTAGTAGAGACGGGGTTTCACTGTGTTAGCCAGGATGGTCTCGATCTCCTGATCTCGTGATCCGCCCGTCTCGGCCTCCCAAAGTGCTGGGATTACAGGCTTGAGCCACCGCGCCCGGCCGAGCCCTCCATCTTCTTGTCAGCAGCAGTGTGCTCCCAGCTCTAATTGCGCCAGAGTCAGGGAAAGGGCCCAGCCCTGCCCAGCTGTCACTTGGGAAGTGTGCTGGGGACCAAGCTAAGGAGAGGCTGCCTTTCTGCAGAGAAAGTGTCACCCAGGATGCGGAGCCTCCGTGCGACTCAGCAAACCCACCCCTTCCATCAGACACAGGCTCAGCAGCATGGGAGCAGCGCCCGGCCCAGCCCTTGAGTGAGGGCACACGGAGCCCTCCCCTCTGCAGAGGATACTTCTCTTTTCTCTTCCATCTGTTAACACCAAGTCCTCCCAGTGCAGCAGGATGGAGTGCCGAGTAGGTGCCAGCTGCATGGGCCTGTCGTGAAAGCTCTCCAGGAGAAAAAAGTGTCCCCAGCGTCTTCTCCTGGGGGCAGTTTTATAGTTGCAGCTCAGTTAGGTGGGGGCAGGAAGTCAGAACTCAAGACCTGAGGGAGACCCAAGGAGGTCCCAGAAGGGGCAGATTATTGATTTTGGCCTTTGGCTTTCCACCATGCCATTCTTAAGGATGAAATGCAGGAGGATGGGAGGCCATCTCCTCACAAATCTGCCCCCTTTTCAAGTATGGGTGGGAGTCGGGGTGGCAGATGGGGGCCGCCCCTGGGTGAGGCTATCCTGTTTGGATAGCAGCAGAACAGGATGGCCAGGTGGAATGCTCCCCGCTGGGCCACCTGGACACCCACACTCGTGTCTAGTACAACTGGAGAGTCTGGACGGCCGACTTCTCAGCTCTCTGCAATGGCTGGGCCTTGGATTAGCTTGGTCTCTGACTCTGAGGTTGCACAGCTCTATCGAATGCCAGCTTCGTAAATAATTACTCCTTCCTTCAACAGACATCATGCACCAGGAGCTGGGGTGGTGGCTGGGTAGTGGTGATTTGACCGACGGGCCTCTGCTGACACTGCTGGCACAGCCTCTATCCTCTGTCCACTTCTTGGCCTGGACTTCTCTATTTCCCTCGGAGCTCATGCCAGCTGTGGCAGACTTGCCTTGTTGTACAGGGACAGAGCGAGTGCGTTGGAGGTGTGAGAGAGTGGGCTGGAAGGACAAGGAGCCCCTGTGGGATGAAGGGCTGTTGACCTAAGGGCTGGAGGTGTGGGGTCAAGGTCAGATGCGGCTCAGATTCATAGCTTCTGACTTTTCAAAGCTCTTTCATTAATATTACCTTCCATTATTCTAAAAATGTTTCTGTGGTATAAATCAAAGCATTATCTTCATCCTTGGTGAGGGGAAAACAAAACCAGCTGATAAGAAAAAAACAAAAACCAACCAATGACAAAACAGATGTCCAGGGCAGCTTGGTGGTGTGGAGTGCCCAGTGCACGAGTGGCAGGCCCAGAGCCAGAGCCTTTAGCGCCTCAGCCCTCCGCCTTCACGCCAGAGGCACAAGGACAGGGGGCTCCTCGGGGGCACATTTGGCCCTCAGACACCTTTCTTTTCCTTTCTGTAACCTTCTAGATCAACGTGTATCCCTGGTCTTCCAAAATATGTCTCTGATTTGCACGGATACAACTCTGCAGCCATCAGATCTGCAGCCTCGTGTCTCTGGAGCTCCCAGAACTTTTCTATCAGAATCTGTTACCTCTCTGGATGTCTTATGAGTTGGGTGTTCAGCTTCCTGGATTGATAATCTGTATGTCTATTTTGGTTACCTTTTCTATTCTTTACTGAGGTGAAATTCACATACCACAAGTTAAGTATATTCAAGTGAGCAATTCAGCAGCACTGAGCACAGTTACCGTGTCGCTCAACCACCGCCTCCATCTACTTCCAAAACATGTTCCTCACTCCAAAAAAACCTTCTTACTAATCAGTTTCTCTCGTTTCCCCTCCCCTCAGCCCCTGGCAATACTAACCTGCTTTCTGTCTCTATGGGTTTACCTATTCCGCACATTTCATGTAAATGAACCATATAATAGGTGACCTTTTGTGTCTGGCTTTTTACACTTAATGTCCTTGGGGTTCATCTGCACAGTACCGTGTATCAGCAGCTCATTCCTTTTCATTGCAGGATAAAGTTCCATTGCTTGGATAGCCTACGGGTCGCTTACTCACCCATCCGTTGATGCTCATGTACATTGTGTCCACATTTTGGCAATTATGAATAGTGCTGCTGTGAACATTTGTTTAAAAGTACTGATCTGAATACCCATTTTCAATTCTTTTGGGTATAGATCTAGGAGTGGAATCACTGAGTCTTACATTAAGTCTATGTTTAACTTTCTGACTGTTTTCTAGAGTCGTTGAACCATTTTACATTCGGCCATCGTTTTCCCTATACTCTCAATACTTGTTATTTTCCTTTATTTTCTGAAATTGTTCCTTTCTAGTGAGTTTAATGTGTTCTCTGTGGTTTGGTTTTGCATTTCCCTAGCAACTAGTGATTTTGAGCACCTTTTCACATGCGTGTTGGCCGTTTGTGTATCTTCTTTGGCAAAAGGATGATTTGAGTCGTTTGCTAATTTTCAAATTCAGTGGTTTGTCATTTTCTTATTGAGTTGTAAAGAATTCTTTACATATTCTGGATACCAGACCTTTATCAGATACATAATTTGCAAATATTTTCTCCCATTCTGAAGGCTGTATTTTACTTTCTTGGTGGTGTTCTTTGATTTACAAAAGTTTTAAATTTTGATGAAATGCAGTTTATTAATTTTTTCTTTCGTTACTCATGCATTTGGTGTTATGTCTAAGAATCTATTGCCAAATCCAAGATTATGTCTCTTTCTCCTTAAAATCTTTACGACATTCTTCTGTGTTTTGGGTCATTTACTTGATGCTATCTTTCAAACATCTATTTTTTTCTAATTAAAATATATCTATATCCATTTATATTCTTGATGCATCTTGTTATCTAATTATTTTAAAATGATACCTACATCTATATTAACTATATTTTTATCTATGTATATATCTATATGTCTCTATTTTTTGAGGTAGGGTCTCGCTCTGTCACCCAGGCTAGAGTGCGGTGGCATCATCCTGGCTCACTGCAGCCTCAACCTCCCCAGGCTCAGGTGATCCTCCCACCTCAGCCTCCTGTAATTCCTACAGTAATCCCAGCTAACCTGTAAATACAGTAGGATGTATATTATATGTGTGTATATATGACTTTCTAGAGTTTATTTGTGTTTTCTAATAGTGACTTTGGGGCCATTTTGTTCTTGCCTCATGGCTAAAGGACCTTCTCAGTCCCTTTGAGGACACTGTGTTGATCCCACTACAAGGGCCCACAGCTTCCTCTGTGAGATAAGAGGCCGATGGGCACTTGTGTACCTGCTGCTGCAGTTTCCTTGTTTGATGCTGAGGCTTGCTCTGGTGCCTGGAGCTCCTGGGCTTCCCATTCACAACTTAGAATCAGCGAGTAGCAAGAGAGTTCCCATCATGACCAATGTGTACACGCAGAGCTGCTGTAGACGCAGTTTCTACCTGAGGTTGGATGTGCCAGGAGCCGACCACTTAGTAGTGGGATCCCTTTCTGACTGGTATGGAGGACTTTGTTCCAGAATAGAAAACCTTTGTGCCAGCTGCCTTGACTCTTGCCAAATATCGCATGCAGTTTCATATTTATTTGCTGATTTGTTTCTCTTTTGTTTGATGGCTCTGTGCATGGGAAGGGCAGATTGACAAGCCCATTTATCTCCTCCAGTGGATAGTAGTTCCCTCATTTATGTATACATTTAGTCAGCCATCCAATATTTATTAAAGTCTATTTTGTGTCAATCACAGTTGATTTAAAGTAGATTTAAAGATTAAAAGATATGACTTCTATTTTCAGAGAGCTCGCGGATAAGAAATGGGTCATTTAAATGTGATACGCTAGAATAGAAATGTGTCACATTTTTTGAAACACGGAAGGATAATGAAGTCATCGCTTAGTGCACACTCCAAGTGCGGGCTTTGCAAGGCAGGGGTATTGGAGTGCTCTACTGAGAAGAGAAGGGCTTTGTTGGGCAAAGAGGAGAGCAGCTTCCAAGAAATAGACACTTCCAGGTGACGATACAGAGACAGAGAGTGTCGTGGATTCTAGGGCAACCCCTGAGCTTGGCCCTGTGGAAATAAGGGCTGGTCACTGAGATGGGGAAGTGAGCAGTCAGAGGAGGTGAGTTGAGTCCCACTGCTATCAGTGCCTGTGCATGTGCGTGGCAGACACATTGCTCAAGATGCAATGCCCACCTCCAAGGAACCTGTCTCCCAAGAAGGAGGCAGACACGTTCACCATAATGTTAGCAACATGTGTAAGAAGAGCAATGCACAGAGTGGGGGACAGAACAAGAGTCCTCCTTGCCCCAACCATGGGAGTGTAGACAGTGTCCAGAGAGCCTGGGCCCTGAGCTCAGATGAGGGGGGAGTCAGTGGTGGGGCATGGGTGTAGCGTATTCTAGAGAGTGGGTACATAAAACTGTATTCTCAGCTTGTTCTGGGAGTGGTCTTAGGTAGTAGATAATTCCTGAAAAATAAGATATTTAGGAGGAACTACTGGGATTAGATTATATCCTACAGAGGGTGAGGAGCCACTGAAATACGAGAGAAGCCCAAGGTCAGATCTGCAAATACAAGTTCTGGTGGATGGACCAGAAATTCTGATTCTAGTTGACAAAGGCTGACCCATTTGATAGGTAGCTCAACAGAACTGGGAAAAGGTAAATCTCAGACAAGAACCTTCAGTTGAGTATTTCCCCAACAAAGGGTCTCTTCGTACCAATTGCTTCATTGTAAGTATAGGATTGATTATTTTAAATGTTTTAATTTCTTTAAAAGAAACAACAAAGAAATAGTCATTAAAAATGCAAGTTCCTTAGAAAATGTCTGCTATGCTCTAAGCCAGAGCAGCCTCTATGGTGGGTAGTGCCAAATAGAACATAGTTATGGTGAGTCTCCCCCTCCCCATCATTTGAAAAATGTGCCTGCCCTCGTCATAAAAATGCATTTTGTGTGTATTCGGGGCTGGCCTTGGCAGAGGAATTATTCTTTCAAGTGATGGGTGGTTTGCTTTGATGCCAACCCAAATTGGATTGTGCAGCCTGACATTACAAATCAATGCCATAAGCACTGCACTGTTTTTATCCTTTAGCGCACAACCAGCAATCCCAAGCCTGGATTCATTAAAGGTTATGTTTGCCTTAAACTAATTAAAGCCATTTGTATCAAATGACTGGAATAACTTCCCTTTAGAAATAAAGAAAATAACTGAAAGAAGTTAGTTAGGAAAAAAAAAGTTAATTTTATCAACTGAGATGAGAACTGCACTATTAATTTTATTACTTCTAAATGTGAAAATAAATCAGGTGAGGACTGCATTTTCACATAGATTAGTCTGCAAAAAGTCAGAGCTGACTTGATATGAGCTCTTTGAAGACTAACAGGCCTACAAATGCTAAAGCAGGGTGTGTATAAATCACAGGCTACCATAACCACACGACAGAGGGATCCATACAGTTCTTCTGAAGTTATCTTTTGTTTTGGTCATGCTGAGTTCCGAGAAGCAGGAGCACACTTTTGTGCAAGGGCAGATGCCCTTGTAAGTATCTGCTCATTTAAATCATGCAGATGGGTCAGATTTGGATGGATTTATCACAAAACCTGATTTCTATCTAAGAGGATGTTTTAAATAAATGTTTATTTCTTTTAAATTAGTTGCTTACTGACGCCCTCCCAGCTAGCTACTGTGCTAGCTCTCCAGCTAGGGACAGGGGCACAAAGACCCCGGCCATGCCCTGAGGACCTCCCAGTCTTTGGTGTAACTTTAATGTGCGTTTTTCTCCCTTTCACACAGTGACAATGCAAAATGCATTTTTTTTTTTTTTTTTTTTTTTTTTGAGACGGAGTCTCGCTCTGTCACCCAGGTTGGAGTGCAGTGGCGCCATCTTGACTCACTGCAAGCTCCGCCTCCCGGGTTTACGCCATTCTCCTGCCTCAGCCTCCCGAGTAGCTGGGACTACAGGCGCCCGCCACCTCGCCCACCTAGTTTTTTGTATTTTTAGTAGAGACCGGGTTTCACCGTGTTAGCCACGATGGTCTCGATCTCCTGACCTCGTGATCCACCCGTCTCGGCCTCCCAAAGTGCTGGGATTACAGGCTTGAGCCACCGCTCCCGGCCTACAAAATGCATTTTTACAGAGGCAAGAGAACTTTCTTCAGGTCTTTTTCCCATGCCTACTCACACGGCAGACTCAAGGCTTCTAAAGGGACCCGAATATTTGATATACACACGCACACACATGCTCATACACACACGTCCTGTGTGCACACACATGTAGTGTGCACACACACCCATGCACACACACATGCTATATTCACACATATGCATGCACACACACAGATGCTGTGTACACACAGACACACATGCACACAGTGCTATGTACACATGCATACACAAGTGCTATGTGCACACACACACAGGGTGCTATGTGCACATACATAGATACCTTGCTGTTCAGATTGATTTTGATTTCTGTGTGGTGATTCGAAGCTGCATCTTAACACGAGCAATGCTGCCTTGGGAGAGATGAGTGGTTGTTCCCAATGTATTTGCAAAGAACATTTGCAAAGGTTTCCCTTAAAATGTTCATGATAGAATAGTGGCTACCACAAGTTTTTGGAATGCCGCCTGGATGAACAAGTGCATTTTGCAAAGATATGTGGACCCAGAGGAGCTGAGTTTGCTCAGGAAGCGAGAGGGGGACACAGAGCGCCTCTCCCTGCCCCTGGCCTACCTGGTCCACTGCAGGTCTCCTCCAGGCCAGGGTCTTCCTTGCTTGCTTGGCCACAGGCAGACGCTAGCAACAGATGAGGCTGGCTCAGCAGGCTCTTGCCCAAACAGTTGTTAGAATCTACTTCCATGAACCCTGCCATGGGCACACCTGTGCATGGCACTGAACGTTTAGCATCTCTGTCCATAGTCAGGATCTTCCACATGCTATTATTTTTCCCATTCACTGATGGACACATTGAATCTCAGAGAAGGTAAGTGATGCTCCCCCAACTTCGTGGCTAGGAAGTAGCTGAGCGGAGTGCCGTGCTTAGGCCCGTCTGATCGCAGACCTCGGCTTCTGTGCTGAGCACAGACACTCCCTGGTCCCCGGTGTTGCTGGTGGCGCTGTCCCTTCCTAGCCTGATTTCCGTCCTCCCAGGCCAGGTGAAAGGAGAGAGGTGGGCCTTAGCTGAGCCTGGCCCCACTCTCCTCTTTCTGGCCCCAGCGGCCCTCAGGCTCCAGGCATTGGTTCCACGGTGGGGAGGTCCCAGCCCTGGCTGAAGAACTGGAGGCTGTGCTTCAACCACGCAGACCAGGGAGCAGCAGGGAGGCCTGGACTCTGGGGTTACGGTCCATGGCAGGCAGTGGCAGGGGTTGTGCCCTTCCCTGCCTGAGCCCTAAAACTCCCTGGTCATGAGAATGGAGCCAGCGGGGGCTTCTCCTGAATAGCAGCATCAAACTGAGACACCAGGGACCCGACTTCCCCTCAAAGTAATAGACGTCGCTAATAATAGGATGCAGTCAGTGATGGGAAGCGTGGGGTTTCACACATCTCCCTCTTATATTATAATCACTTTAATACTGAATCCTTTTTTTTTTACAAAAACATTCTTATTTGATAAAATTTAATGATGCAATTTAGAATGTGAATATACTTAATCATGCATTTATCTTCCATATAGAACTGAAGGTTATATTAAAAGGTATTTTGAAGCTTTAAAATCTGCAGTTCTGAATACATATGCTAAGATAACAAATGTGCTAAATACAATATTTTAACTTTATGGCTCGAACACTTAATTTTAACGTTGTCAAAATACACCTAGGAATAGTACAGGCCCCCTCTTGAAATTCTCTTTCTTCTGCAAAATAATATCAGCAGTAGATAGTAGCCTAAAATAAATGTTAATGTGAAATAATATTAGCAGTGGATAGTAGCCGAAAATAAATGTGAATGTAAAAATAAAATGTCCTCATTTTTATTATGTTGATGAGACAGTATGTAATATCCTGTGTATGTTGTATATGACCTTAGCAATCCAATGCATTGATGTCCTCAGAATTTGTAATTTGCAGAGCTCCCTGCAATGCCCAGTGGCAGCTGTCCCTACGGCTGGGCCTGAGCTGGCCTTGCTCCTGCGTTGCCTGTCTTCTGTCACTCACCCCTGCCTGTGAGCCACGCCACCGTGATCTTAGCTCTGGGACTTTGCATCCCTATCTGCCATTCCTGTATCATATAGATTCTTCTTTATCCCATCTCTACCCATCCTTGGGGTCTGACTTCAATGCCACCATCCCTGAGCTTCTCTCCCCTCTGGGCTGTGTGCTGGAGTCCCTTGCAGAGCGGGTTGGTCATTACCTGCCTGCCAGACCAGGGAGATCATGTCTGTCTTTCTCCCGACCTCCCTTGGGCCTCAGGCCATGCTCAGAGCAGGGCAATGCTTGGCACATATTTTTAACTAAAACATGAAAAAATCATGGCCAGCTCTTTGTCTTGAAGTCAACTGCTGTCACCAGGAGCAGAATGGAGAATTCCAGGACTCCAGACCTGCCGGTGACCACTTCTCTCCACCCAGAAGTGGGTGTGGGGAATCAGGGGTGCCTGGGCCTTAACCTCGCAGAGTCACCACCTCTCCCTATTTGCAAGGGGACAACACCGTCAGTGACGTATGCATGCAGCTGCTTCTGTCATGGTAAAGTGTAGTTTAAGGCTCCACTTCTTGGCTCTGGATAGCAATGTTTTCATTGACCTCAAAACAAAAGCACAAGAGCCAGAGACATTACTGGAAGCCCCTCCCCCCAGCCCTCCGTGTGGTCATGTCAGTAGGAATGGCTTTGTCTGAACTTTGCAGGGTCATACGGCTGGGCTGGCTCAGTCCCCTTGGCTGCTGTCCAGGCTGGAAAAGGTGGTGCCCAAGGGTGGACCGAGGGCTACTCTGGTGATCACCGAGGGAGGGCAGGGCTGTGTTCTGCAGACCAGCCTCACGTGGGATGTGGTGCCCTGAAGGGCACATTCTTCATATTTCTGTTTAGGGCATTCTTGGATTGAAAGAAAAGTTTAAAAGGCAGCTGAATGGTGCTGATTTTTGGTGTTTCTGTATGTATAACTCAAGCCAGGAAGCCCCATGGTCCTGACTTGGGCGTGGCCTGGCCTCTTACTGTGACCTGGGAAACACACAGGTGCTGCCCACATGGCTGTGTGGGGGCTGCCCCCGCTGCCCCACCTTGGCCAGTTCCTGTTAGTTTGGGGAGGTGGGCAGGGAGTGCTGCTCACCTCCTGATCCAGGAAGCCCGATCTGCAGCCCGTGGAGAGAGCTGGGCAGGTGTGTTCACAGGAGCCCCGGCTTCCACCGGCATGGTGCCGATGCAGGCTCAGCCTCCACTGCTGTCAGAGGGGCTGGAGGCTGGGCTGGTGCCGCCATGAGATGGAACGCTCCGTGATGACATGTAGGAGCGTGTCCCCGAGGGATGGAACGAGCACTGATGAGTATACACAAGTAGTGAGCGGGGCTCTCCTGGAACTGCTTTGCTTTCTCATTAAACCATTCATTTGCAGCTCTGTGGAGCACACAGTGAAGTCCCATCTGTTGATTCTGTTGTTTAACTTGATCAGAGAGAGGCTCATAAAGTGCGGAGAGCCAGATCTTCATCCTGGAGTGCGAAGAACAGGCGGATGCCTGGGGAGCAGGTCCCGAGGGATCCCGGAGACACCCAGGGCAGGACGAGCGAGGCCCTGAACTCAGTGCTTGCTGGGAACCCACAGGCGAGACCAGGTGTCTCCCAGGTGCTGGGAGACCTCAGTTCTGGGAGGGGCCTGAAGGTCTCCACACCCAGTTTCCAAATTAAGGACTGTGCCTCTTCCCAGGCCTTGAGGACAGGCAGACAGACAGATGCATGTCCTTGGGGGAGATGTCTCCTGACCTGCGTGGCTAGGGGGCTTCACCTTCTGAGACTTGGAAGCACATTCCATCATCTGGTAGAACTTTCAAGCTGTTTGCAGACCACTCAGGGCATGAGATACTCGTGACCCCATTTATCACAGCTCAGCTGAGAGGAACAAGAGACATTCAGATACAAACCAACCTCATCTTGTTTCAAAAACTCTTCCAGGGTCCCACGCTAGTCTGCTTCCTTGTTTCCCGGAAAAATCCCCTCCAAGCACCTGGCAGAGTCACCTATGTCACTGTCTTGTGCTAAACCTGCAATTCTAGCAAAGGTAAAGCTGGCAACCTCCCTGGGCAAAGGCTTGGGCCTCACATGGTGCCTCCTGCAGAGCGCTCAGCGGGGAGGCAGGGTCCTCAGGGGGCACAGGTGGGGCCTTGGCTGACGCCCCATGCGGAGGCTCCCCCAACTCCTGAGAAAGCCCTGGGAGTAAAGGGAGGAAGAGCCTGCATGACTGTCCCAGAATGTGGAGGCTGCTTCCGTCAAAATGGCAACATGCCAGAGTCTGTTTCTAGAGAAAAAATAAAGTGGAAACAGACTTGAAACTACAGCAGGGACTCGAGGGGCTGACGGTTCCTGTGTGCAGTGCGAATGTCATGCATGATCAAGAGGGAAAGAATCTGGATTGTGGATCGAGAACAGTCAGAGGTCAGAGGAGACATGGGGGGTATTGGTCCAGGGTCGCGTGCCGAGAGCCTCCCCTTCAGTCTCCCTCTGTGTCCTTAGCTGCCGTCTGCCCAGAGCCTGCTGCTCTGTGCCGGATTCGGAAGTGGGTGTTGGCTGCCTCTGTGAGGGGCTGTCCCGATGGGGGTCCCAGCACACATGCTGCCCTCTGGCATGTGCTGGGCGTGTTAACACCCGTAAAAGGGGAGACAGTGTGGTGGCCAAGGGGACTTACCACTGCCGATAGGCGTGCTGCCCTTTGGGACATCCCAATGGCCCTGTGCTGGGAGGAGCAGTGCAGGGCACACACAGTTCTCATTATAGAGGCAACTTGTTTTGATGTCACCTTTAGATTATTGAAGTCACAATACAGACATTTTGCTTGTTCACGTTTATGTACATGTGTCAGTTTTTCTTCCATTCTTTTCTGGCACACGGAGTGTACAGAGTGGCAGAGCTCAGTAGTGAGCTTGTGAGCAATGCCTTTATCCGCTGTGACAGGTGGCCGAAAAGCCATCATCAGACACAAGCTTTGCTTTGTGTCTGTGTGGGCATGCGTGTGCCTGTGTGTGTGTAGTGTACGTGTGTGTCTCTTCATATGTGTGTGCTTGTGTGTGCATGTGTCTGTGTGTGTGCATGTGTCTCTATGTGTGTACACCTGTCTGTGTGTGTCCATGTGTCTCTGTGTGTACATATGTCTGTGTGTGCATGTGTCTCTGTGTGTACATTTATCTGTGTGTTCATGTGTCTCTGTGTGTGTGCCCATGTCTGTGTGTGTCCGTGTGTCTTGGTGTATGTTCACACATCTCTATGTGTATACACATGTCTCGATGTGTGTGCACTTGTCTCTGTGTGTGCACACATGTTTTGGTGTGTGTACACGTATCTCTTTGTGTGTGCCTATCTCTGTGTGTGTACACATGTCTGTGTGTGCACATGTCTCTGTGTGTGTATGTTTCTTGGTGTGTGTGCCTATCTCCGTGTGTGTACACATGTCTCTGTGTGTGTGCACACGTCTCTGTGTGTGCATGTTTCTTGGTGTGTGTGCCTATCTCCGTGTGTGTACACGTGTCTGTGTGTGCATGCTTCTCTATGTGTGTGCATGGGTATCTGTGTGTGCAGCATTGCCCTCTTGGATGGGCACCAGAGCCCCTGATCCAGCTCAAGCACCCAGAGTAACAGCAGTCTTCAGCCCAGCTGTGACTTTCGTGACAACCCATTTGGAGGAACACCTAC
The DNA here is from genome assembly GCF_024542745.1 of Macaca thibetana thibetana. Lineage (NCBI taxonomy): Eukaryota > Metazoa > Chordata > Mammalia > Primates > Cercopithecidae > Macaca > Macaca thibetana. The sequence goes on along the minus strand of NC_065586.1, from coordinate 127,243,852 downwards.
TGCTGGGTGCTTGCTCTAGCACCCGGAGGGCTTGGCAGAGCGGCAGACTGAAGCTCTCCGTCTGTTGGCAGCTGTAATTCCCGCACTGCCTTGAAAGGTGGGCGTTGCTTAAATAACTCAGCCTGGTACTGTGAAATGGATTTATGCTTTGAAAAAAGGTTTCAGGAAAATGTTTTAAATGATGGTTACAAGTTCACATGAATCTCTACTGCCTTCCTCCCTGCTTCCTATCTGTACCTCTGTCTCAATCCCTGTCTTCGTTTCTGTCTCTGTCCCAGCCTCCACCTTCTCCTCCTCCTCCATTTAGTCATCTCTTCTTTTCTTGGTCCAAGGTTGGGGTAAAGTCCTACTTCGCTCACTATGTACCTGACACAAGAGTGCTTGGAATTTTTATTTCATTTCTTATACAAATTGTCTGGTTTAATATGTCTCTTTTGCTTTTAACATCCCTGCTTTTGGATAAAGATGAGAACTTTGAGCGTAATTTGTGAATTGCGTGGAACTCCCCATCAGCTCATTCATTTACTCATTAAACACACCTGTATTGAGGTCAGAGGTGGGCAGGGAGCTGGCTCTGTGGCTCCCTCCCTGGGCACAGCTGGGACTCAGGTGTCAGTTTCCTCTGGACCGAGCGGGACAAGCCTGCCCCTGGGGTGGGCTGCAGTGCCCTGGTGACTTGGGAGTAGCTCTCTTGGAGGGACAGCGCATTGAAGCTAGTTTTCCCCACAGGCCCTGACATGCCTCCCTACAGGCAGGCCTCCGTGCAGGCATGCTGCACCAGGTGAGGCAGGCACTAGGCTCTCCTCGCTGCCTTCCGCTGACAACCAGGGTGCTGGTGTCGTCATCCCCACTCCTGTTACCCTCAGATCCCAAAGCTCACTCTGCCGGGTGCAGCACTTCCTGCATCTCCCACCTGGAGTTGGCCTCTCTGTCGGAAGCCTGCCTTCATCAGAGAAGCAGGGTGCCCCAGGCCCTGGATCACGCTGGTGAAAATGTCCCACCACCTCCCCAGGCCATTCTGTCTAGTGGTGGCACCAGATTCTCTCTTGCTGGTCAAACAGATCTGCTGGTCAGACAGAGCCCACAGAGAAAATCTGGACTCTGGCTGGGTATGGAGGACAGAGACCAATGACAGGGGTGGAGTCCTATTAGAGGGGTGGGTTCAGGTTGCAGGGGTGGGGTCCTATTAGAGGGGTGGGTTCAGGTTGCAGGGGTGGGGTCCTATTAGAGGGGTGGGTTCAGGTTCCAGGATGGATTCAGGTTGCAGGGGTGGAGTCCCATGATGAGGCAAATTCTCATTGTAGGGCTGAGTCCTGTTAAAAGGTGGAGTTGCGTCTCAGTCCTGAGACCCCTTCTTGTGGAGGAAGCCACGCTCTGGTTCTCTGGTCTGAGCATTTTACAACCCTTTGTTCTTGCAAAGGGAAGTTCAGGATGTTAAAAATGGATGGAAAATTAGTTCTCTGCAGCTTGTCAACTCTGTGAAATCACTACCTATGAAAAATTTAGGAGGACTCAGAAATGATTTGCTGTTTGTATGAAAATTATCTCCGTTTATAGTGGAGTTGAGTGAGGTGCTCTGGGATCTCAGGAGCCAGCCTTTGCTGGGGAACAGGCGGGTGAGAGGGAGAGGCAGGTGGAGCTGCAGCCGTGGGCCCTGCTCATAGCCCAGCCCCCACGGGGGACCTCTGGAGCCCTGGCTGACCTGAGTCGTCTCCAACTGCACAGCAACCCAGCCAGCTGGCATCCTCCTGGCCTACTGAGCAGGACCCGGGAAGACCTGCACCGGCTTCAAGGAGGCTCCCAGGGAAATGGCCCCACTGTGGGGTTTCAGCATGTGTGGCTGGGCTTCATGCTGGGCTCGTCCTGTGTGCTGGGCTGTGGTGCTCTGTCAGAGGTGCCCCCGCCCTCCTGCCCCAGTGCTGGCAGCCCCCAGTGCTGTCCTCCTGAGGCGGCAGCAGGCATCTGACTGTGGCCTTATATTCTGGGCAGGTGAGCAGGTCTGTGCAGCACACACTAAGGGGGATCGAGGCCACCACCTATACATCCCCTGGTGAGATGTGGGGATGGACCAGAGAACCCTGGCTCTTCCGGAAACCTAGGGAGTACCTGCCACTCCGACTCCAGCCCCTCCTGTGGCAGTCAAAAGCCCTGTTGGGGGAGGGGCTTCTTGAGGGGTTTGCTCCACTACCCCCTCCCTCCTTCCCAGTCCTGAGCTACCAGGGGGAGCGACAGGTAGCTGCACAGTCTCCCCTTTCACCAGCTCCTCACCAGTGGGATTTGGCTTTCCTGACATCATCTGGAGGACACTGTGCCAGGTTCTGTCTAGAGGGGCACGCCCTGGAGAAGGGGTTTTAAAAAGACACCTCCAGGCCGTGCCTCTGTGCTCCCAGCTGCCACCAACGTTCCCTGCATGACATGGCACCCCTTCCATTCAAGTGCCCCTCCGGCCCCTGGGCTTCTCTTGTTTTTAACCCCTGAAATCTGTGTCTCTCCTCCTTCCGCCTTCCTCCGGGGCTGGCAGCTCTTGTGAATCTGGCACTCAGCATGAAGACCGAACGCAGGCACCTTCTCAGGGACAGGGTTCCCTTAGATGCTTTGATTCTCATTGAAGAGGCCGACTCGGAAAATCAATGCCGTCACCACGCCTCATGTAGGACCATATACAACGGGCCCTGAGCGTGTCATTTTTATTATCTTCAGCATAAATTGTATTTTCCCCTTATTTTATTATCAAATTCTTCAAAGGAGCTCAGTACCAGTTAAATAGATAATTTCTACCCTCCCTACTGGGTTACTTTATAATCTAGAAAATGCTCACCTAATCTGCTTTTCTCAGTTGTAAAAAGAGATCATTGTGCCTACTTTATCTCAGCGTCTTGGAAATTATTTTAGAAAGGTGCTTCTAGGGAGGCAGTAGGCAAGATTAAAATATCATTCAGGCGGGCTCAGGGGCTCACGTCTGTAATCCCAGCACTTTGGGAGGCTGAGGTGGGCAGATCACCTGAGGTCAGGCGTTCGAGACCAGCCTGGCCAACATGGTGAAACCCCATCTCTACTAAAAATACAAAAACTAGCCGGTTGTGGTGACACATGCCTGTAATCTCAGCTACTCGGGAGGCTGAGGCAGGAGAATCACTTGAAGGTTGCAGTGAACCCACTCCAGCCTGGATGACAGAGTGACACCCCTTCTCTAAATAAAAAATAAATAAATAAATCAATTCCTGATGCTTCATTCAATGTAAGAAGCATTTGCTGGTCTTCAGGTGTGTGATGACTACACGACATGCCATCGACTGGACCTGCGTCCTGGTGCCACCTTTGAGCTGAGGCCTGACCCCAGGTGATGATGATACCTTTGAGTCTTCACCTTCCGGGCAGTTGAGGAGAACAGGTGCCTCGGGCCTGGATTAATGACTTAAAAGCGCAATATGGAAAAGCTTCCAGGACCCTGACCCTAGGTCAGGCACAAGCAAACCCAGCTCCCCCTTCTTTCAGGGAAACATGGCGAATTGATTGCTGAGCTCCAAGAGTTTCTGAAGCTAAGTCTTGCCCAGGAGATAGGACACAGTTTTTCTTTCCACAGTTTTCTTTCTTTTTTTTTGTTTTTGTTTGTTTGTTTGTTTGTTTTTGTTTGAGATGGAGTCTTGCTCTGTCGCCCAGGCTGGAATGCAGTGGTGATCTCAGCTCACTGTCACCTTCGCCTCCCAGGTTCAAGCAATTCTCTGCTTCAGCCTCCTGAGTAGTTGGGATTACAGGTGCTTGCCACCACGCCCAGCTAATTTTTGTATTTTTATTAGAGACAGGGTTTCACCATCTTGGCCAGGCTGGTCTTGAACTCTTGACCTTGTGATCCATCCACCTCAGGCTTCCAAAGTGCTGGGACTACAGGTGTGAGCCACAGTGTCCGGCCTCCACACTTTTCTTAAAGAGATATTTCGTTGCCCCATTTGATTTCAAGGGGCTGGTGTTGAATACTTTTCTGCTGGACGCCCTCACCAATCCCTGCAGCCCTTAGAGAAAGGAGTGTCTAATTGCTCACAGTGCATCCTCTCACTTCTTCCCCACCAGCAAGGAGCGTTGTGCTGGATTGTGTAAGAGCAGTAAATACATGCTTGTCAGCTGACTGACGTGGGTGTTTTTAGCACAGCCTTTTTTGCTTCCTTCCAGACTTCCATGCGACCTTCTCAGTTCTCTTTGTCTCTCATCACTGCCAGGAGGGAAATTACATTGAAGGCCACTGGGGAGCACTTCACATCTCAGAGTTGGGTTTGATCAATAGAGGCATTGCACAGAAAGGTATTACCGCCATGCCTCTCTTGGAGGGTGGAAATGTATGGCATGCTCCCCGAAGTACTTCAGCGCCCATAGTCTTACAACTTGTTGATTTTCCTCCATAAACTAGTTCTCCCTGCCACTCAAGGGAGGATTTTATGACAACATCATCAGAGTTTGTGGAGAGGCCCAAAGCAAAGAGTACTTAAGCATCTCAGAGTGGACCCCAGAAGTGGCCCCCGGAGAGCCGTAGAATAAGCACTTCCACGGTGGAATGGCTGAGACGCAGACCCAGTTATGTGTGTGAGCCCCTGGTGCCACCCACGCACCTCCAAGGTACCTGCAAAATCAATGACTGTTAAAGAGTGCTGGTTATTAAGAAAAGTATTTAGGGCAAGGCACACACATTTGTCACAGGTATTCTGGGGGTATGTGTCTATGATTAGGGGCTTTAAAATGATCATCAACAATATATTCTCCAAGAAGCACTCACGAGGAGCAGTGTAAATCCGTTTATCTCAAAAGCCAGACTTTAAGATCTGATTTTTACAAAGATCAACTGTTTTCAATATGAAAAATACCTTAATATGTTTTATCAAGGTAATGGGGAATAAACTAGGCAACGCTGTCCCTATTTGAGAACAGTATTACGGGCTTACGCCCTCCTTGCAGGCTGCGTTTTCTTAACACAGTTTTTCACAATGCATATTTATTTACCTGCTCATAGAAGATACAGACACACATTTCAGCTACTGTGATTGCTGTGTGTTTTATAGGCACCTGCCATGTTGAAAACATAGAGTGTATGGCATAAAATTAACACACAAGCTCAGCTTTCCATGCACGACCCCTCCAGATTTCCTCCCTGGGACTTGCTCTTTGCTGTACTTTAGATAAAATTTAAAACAATTCATTTATGGCACATTCTTAGGTAGTAAAAAGCCATCCACTCATATCCAGTCAAAAAATAGGTCTCAGAGCAGTAGTGAGATATGTGGGGTGCAGTAGTGAGATATGTGGGGTTCAGTAGTGACATATGTGGGGTGTAGTAGTGAGATATGTGGAGAGCAGTAGTGAGATATGTGGGGTGCAGTAGTGAGATATGTGGGGTGCAGTAGTGAGATATGTGGGGTGCAGTAGTGAGATATGTGGAGAGTAGTAGTGAGATATGTGGGGTGCAGTAGTGAGATACGTGGAGAGCAGTAGTGAGATATGTGGGGTGCAGTAGTGAGATACGTGGGGTGCAGTAGTGAGATACGTGGGGTGCAGTAGTGAGATACGTGGAGAGCAGTAGTGAGATACGTGGAGAGCAGTAGTGAGATACGTGGGGTGCAGTAGTGAGATACGTGGAGAGCAGTAGTGAGATACGTGGAGAGCAGTAGTGAGATACGTGGGGTGCAGTAGTGAGATACGTGGGGTGCAGTAGTGAGATACGTGGAGAGCAGTAGTGAGATATGTGGGGTGCAGTAGTGAGATATGTGGGGTGCAGTAGTGACATATGTGGGGTGCAGTAGTGAGATACGTGGAGAGCAGTAGTGAGATACGTGGGGTGCAGTAGTGAGATACGTGGAGAGCAGTAGTGAGATACGTGGAGAGCAGTAGTGAGATACGTGGGGTGCAGTAGTGAGATACGTGGGGTGCAGTAGTGAGATACGTGGGGTGCAGTAGTGAGATATGTGGGGTGCAGTAGTGAGATATGTGGGGTGCAGTAGTGAGATATGTGGGGTGCAGTAGTGACATATGTGGGGTGCAATAGTGAGATATGTGGAGTGTTGGATCATCCAATCACCAGGTTTAACTTCCCTCTTCCCGTCACTTGGGCCTGCTTTGTGTTGGGTCTGTGAGGGCAGGGGAAGGGTGGGCTCAGCTTCCTTTGTGTGCCCCCTTGTCCCTCAATCAGGGGGCTGCTTCTGGTGGCTGCAGGATGGAGGCAGAAGGACAGAGCCCCGGGTTTTTGACGAGGGTTCCCTAGGGCGTGGCTGTGTCCCCATCTACTAGCCCCTTTCTGTGGTGTAGAGGTAGTGACCCGCTAATCCCCTCTTGTAGATGAGGAGGCGGAGATGGGGTGGGGCAGGATGGCCCTGCAGGATCAGGACAGAGATCCAGTGTCCGGGCTGCTTGGTGACCACTGCACCTCGACAAGGAATGGCCTCTGGGAGTGATTCTTACAGAGTTCCGGAAATCTTAGTGCAATTCAGGGACCCTGCTTCTCTTCCTGAGTGACAGTAAAATATTTCCACTGCCCTGAAATCTTTTCTTGACTCGGGCTTGGTTACCCGGTTCAGTGAAAAGCCGATAGTCCCTTTCCCAAGGCCATCCTTGAAATAGACCCACGCACAGAGCTGCCAGGCCGGAGGGCGTCTCTTGGGGTGGTCATGGCTGTATGGGAGCCCTGTGGTCAGCCTTGGCAGGCCTCTTGTGAGGGAGAAGTGTGCCGTGTAGACTCTGTGTGGACACCCTCGTAGAGTGGCAATGATGGAGGAGGCCGGTGCCCTCAGGGATCCCTGCTCAGCCTGTTTGCCAGCAGCCTGCACTAAGGGCAGAACAGCCACCCAGCCCTGGGGAGAGCCTGCAGGCCAGGGCCCGGTGCAGAGTGACAGTGGTAGACAGGCTGGGCCTTCTTCCACCGGCTCACTGGATGGAGGGGAGCCGGGGGTAGAATGCTGTGCTTCTGCCTCGTCCGGACTCAGCACCTCCGGGGATGGGGTCTCTGGGCCACATCTAGACTGCCTCAGTGTTGCTGCCCCACATCTGAAATAAATCTGCCAACTGACCCAACCCTAACTAATAAGGGGCTTCCTCCCAAGGGCTCTGGGGAGGGATGCCTTGCAGACCACCTGGCTCTACAGCTGCAAGGCAGATGGGTGCCAATGCCCACGGACGGCGTGACTGCCGGCCCCATGCGGAGCTATGCAGTTCTCCTTCCAGGAGCTGCAGAGGGGCCCCAGTTTGCAGGGGTCAAGGAGGAAAGGCTAGAAGGTGGGGTGTGCCAGTGGGACCCCCAGTCTTGCCTTTCACTTCCTTCAAGCACAGACATGTGACTTGAAGGGGCCACGGGACATCCTTTCTATGTGTGTGTGCATATACGCTCCTGTGTGTTGTGTGCACACATGCATAAAGTGATTTACATGAATTCCCGACCCTCCCTTCTGCCAGGAAGGAACATACCCGGCCTCCCTGACTGCACTGTCTAGTCTGGAGCTCTGGATCAAGCTAAACAAATCTCTGCTTCCCAAGGGCCCTGCCCTTCACACGCATGAGACCCCGCCAGGGCTTTCCTTTGAGAACTTATCTATTGTTTTAGGTTGGTGTGTGGTTAGATGGTTTGGGTCCTTCTTTTTATTCTTGGTATTAAACAGTGCTCAACCTTGCTTTCCTGTTTTACCCTGAATCTACTTGCAAAATTTTGAGACTTAGATAGACACTTTTGGATAAGACAAAAATGGAACAGTTGTTGGGAATTTGCAGAATCCCTTCCTCCCCTGAAACAAGTACTTTTCAAAGTGCTGTGGATCTGGCCCCCTGGAAAAGCCAGGGCCCACCATGGTGGCCAGTAAGCCATGGTCACTCGTGGTGTGGTCTGCACAGAGCCCCTCCTGTCCCCTTGGCAGGGCCAGGACCAAGGGCAGCCCATCATGGCCACCAGCTGGCAGAGCCTCAGCAAGGCTGGTTCTTCTGTCCTACACTGGCCCTTTGTCCTTCTTGGGAAGGGCCTGTGTCCTATTCATCCGTGACTCAAGTGGCCCAGTTCACAGGGGGCAGGTTGACATCACTGGAGGAGGCTGCTGACTTCCCAGAGCACTGGGGGCCCCAGAATGTGAGAGAGCAGCCCCGAGACACTCACACGCCTGGGCACAGCACTCCCATCCTGGGCCCACTGGGCTGGGAGTGGTGAGAGCTGTCATGGCCTCACCCTGGTGATTGTCACCAGGTGGACAACAGCCAAGTCTTGGGCCACCCCGTTTTGGACTTGTTTCCTGCTTGTCCTTCTCCAAGAGGCTGAGTCCAGGACGGAGTGGACACTGCCCGAGTCCGGGACGGAGTGAACACTGCCCGAGTCCGGGACGGAGTGGACACTGCCCGAGTCCGGGACGGGGTGGACACTGCCCGAGTCCGGGACGGGGTGGAACACTGCCCGAGTCCGGGACGGGGTGGACACTGCCCGAGTCCGGGATGGGGTGGACACTGCCCGAGTCCGGGACGGGGTGGGCACTGCCCGGGTCCGGGACGGAGGGGACACTGCGGGGACACACAGGCACGGGAGAGGATGCCAGGAGGTTGGGCCAGGGAGTCCAGGGGTGCATGTGTGTGCCCAGGCCTCTGGCCCCTGCAAACCCATCGTCAGGTGCATCCTCACTTTGGGATGAGAACTTTGTCACTAGACTTCAACCCAAGGACAGGGCAATGTCACTTTCCTGTGGAATGCACAGGGTCTACCGATCAATTCGAATCTTCAGGGCCACATTTGGTCTTTGATTGCTTAGGTTTTCCAAACTACTGTGACAAATGAAATGTTAACGACAGCTTCTTTGGCCCAACAGATACAAGGACAGAGCGGGGCCGAGTGGCCCGCCCACCTGCCCTGATGCTGCGGGCCCAGAAGAAGAGCCGGGCTGGGGACAAAGAAGACAAGGTCAGTTTCGGGGCTCATGTGTGTGTTAAAGACACAAAACCCTGGGTGTGGAGATCCAGGGCCAGGACACCCTCATGCTCGTTTGCTATACGGTGTTTGTGAAATGACTGACATCTGCTGTGTGAAGCAACAGGACCTGGCACTGAAGGGGCCAGGTGAGGCCTGGAGAGCAGGGATGCAGCCCTTGCTGGTCCTGCCCGATCTGGGTCTAGAGCTCCCTGGGGGACCCTGTTGGGAAAGGCTTTGGCTTCCATTTGAACTTTGTCCATTTTCAGAAGGAAGAGAAGACACACAAGTTAGTCAAACTCAGACAGCACTTAGGCAAGAGGAAAGAAAAGCCAACGCTCTCATCCTAATTTCAGGTCTTTCTCTTCACTGGTTTGCCAAATGGCATTTTAAAGACTGACCAGGACAGTGCATTTGAAGCATTTCATGTTTTTAATAGTACAGTCCTTCCTCTCAATAACCCAAGGGAGTCACTTTTATTACTGCATTTCAAAATCACAAATCACACTTAATTTGCTCTCATCTGTCAAATACACTGAAGATGCTGGTGGGACTCAGTTACTTGTCAACGTTCTCTCTTACTTCACCTTTCCAAGGTATTTCTCTGCCTGAAGTCACACTGCAAGCTTTCTGTTCTCCCTGGTTTTGCTTCCGTGTCTCCTCTGAGTTCTTGCAGGATGTAGTCGCCCTGTTGTTCACGTCTCCTCCTCAGTCATCGGTGCGGGTGTTCAGTGGTGAAAATTGATCACACATGTTAGTGCAAATTAAACTTTTGCCCTCTGAGGTATGATTTTTCCGATTTTTCCAGATTAACATCCAGGCCAGAATTACATGTTAATTACACAGATAGCCTTTCTAGTGCCTTAAATAACTCCTTTCTCCATCACGCAGTTCTTCGAGTCTAATTCACTTTTATGACTTCAGCGTGGGACAAGAGTTTTATACCATGATTAGCTGTTTATATCGCCAACAGGAAATCATAACCAGCATGCATCTCATGGAGAAGACCTCGGTAATTAGCAGTAGAGAACCCCAGCCTTGCCAAATTTAAACGTTAGTCCCCATCACAAATTACATCCTACTCTATTTGCTTGAATAATTAGCTGAGGTAATCTACCACTCACAGACTTCTTGGTGAGTTTCTGTTGTTCAATTAACTTCATAATGAAGTCCCCCCTAGTTTTTCTAATTGGATTGGTAATATAAGCTCTAGTCTTAATATATATTTTTTGAGAAAAGTGTTTCTGAATGCTCCGTTATGGCAATTAGTTATCCTGACCTTATTTTCTCACAAGAAACAAAGGTTTTTCGTGCTACTAGAAAATCTATAAAAATTTTATTCGTAAACTTACAAACTTAAGGATAATGTTATAATATACATTACAAATCATGTGTAAAATACCAAAATGCCAGGATGAACGTACATGAAACAGACCACTCCTTTCTTCCTGTAGTCCCTTGCATGATGTTCGAGAAGATGCCCTTCCCAGGTTCACCCTCACGCTGGAGACCGTGCAAGATCCTTCTGGCTGAGCACTTTAATCTCCGTGTTTCTTGTCCTCCCTTCTGGGCTGGCATCTCTCAACATGGGCCACTCACTCTGGATAACTCGGTCACCAAGACACAACTTCACTCTGTTTTCCATGGTTCTACCAAACTGTCACATTAGAGAGACTTACTCGTTTGGGCTTTATCTCACCATTGTCTCTTATAGACCCTCGAGATTCTTTTAATTTTTGTTCTAATCTTATGTTTCTGTGCCTCCGTAATTTAGCACTTTCCTTCCTAAGCACTCTGTTTGAAAGCAGCTGACATAGTGCAGATGGGCCCTGGCCCAGCGCAGCCCTCAGGGACCCACATGTGCTGGGCTTTGTCACAGCATCCCCAGCCTCCTAAGCATGGCTGATGTTGCACTGGGAGCTCCCCAGGAGGACTTTGGAGCATTGACTTCATTTAGTTTTGGTTGGTCGAATGGTTAATCATCTTCCCACCTCCACTACCTCATAAAGTGCCAATATCAACAACGGTAGAAACAGAGATGCTAAACTTTTAGGATGATGTGCCATTTTTTTGATGAATCGAGTATTCTAATTACACCTGACATTCTCAGCTCAGAACCAGATTGCTGCTTTGAATAAGGCGTTGGTATCTTTTAATCCCACCTAATTTTCCCAGAGAGAGGACATAATCTATCAGAGCATTCGAAGTTTGAGATTAAAACCATGGAAACAGCTGGAAGAGGAAAAAAGGAAAAAGTTTCTCACATGAGAATTTATTATACTTCATGTGAATTCATTTCTTTCTTACAGCCTTCAAAGATTGTGCTGATACCTCCTTATTTTTTTTTTTTATTTCTCTTTGTGATATATGGTTCTACCGGCAAGAATTTGGTTCTTTCTGCCCAGTAAGATCTGCTGTCTGTCATACATCAATATGGCTAAAGGAATTCATCTGAATTGTGGGCCTCTGTTTATGTTAGAGTTATGATGGACCGTATTTTTAAATCTCAAGCAACTTTTATTTTTCTCCAAATTTTATTCCTAGTGAATACTGATCAAGTGTCCCAACCATAGCTTATTTTTCTCTCTTTTTAATTTTAGGACATAAATCTTCATTTTATTCTAGGTGATAAATTTTCTTTCTTTCTTTCTTTTTTTTTTTTTTTTTTTTGAGACAGAGTCTCACTCTGTCATCCAGGCTGGAGTGCAGTAGTGGCACGATCTCGGCTCACTGCAACCTCCGCCTCCCAGGTTCAAGCGATTCTCCTGCCTCAGTCTTCCGAGTACCTGGGACTACAGGTGCGCACACCACACCCAGCTAATTTTTGTATTTTTAGTAAAGACGGGGTTTCACCATGTTGGTCAGGATGATCTGGATCTCTTGACCTCATGATCTGCCCACCTCAGCCTCCCAAAGTGCTGGGATTACAGGCGTGAGCCACTGCGCCCGGCATTTCAAACATTCTTATTTCTTAATGGAAACGTGGACCAACCAAGCATCAGAATCAGAATCATCCCCAGGATGCAAAACAGCCCCCATGAGCCCTGCCCCCAGCTGGATGGTCAGGAAAGGCGGGAGCCTGGGAAGGAACCGCACTCTGTGTGGCAGAGTCATTATTGAGGAATATGGGTTTGTTGCTTCCTCCTGACTTAATGGGACCAGGATGTGGCAACCCCAGCTTTGAGGCTCTCTGCCACTAAATGCTGTTGTTTTCATGGCACAGTGACTCCCACTGCCGGGTCAGCTCATTTCTGGGGATGAAGCCAGTGAGATTTTCTGTCCCAAAGACATCAGACCTCAGATGCCCTCTCTTGGCTGCCTCTGACCATCTCTGCTTCTGGAAAAGCAGGCAGCTTAGACAGCTTGGGACAATGAGGGGTGCCTTTGTCCGGGTGATTCTACCCAGGCTGCTCTGCACTGATTCCGTGTTCCTGGCAGAACCTCCCAGCCCAGGCACTGCTGCGCTGAGGTCATTATCTCGGGGCTACTATCAGCAGCCTGCCTGCAGGAGATTTGTTTATTCCTCCCTTCCGTGCTTGTAATTGAAGATGAGTGTTTAAAATTAAAAGTCATTCTCCTGTCTCCTTCTGTTGAAAGGAACCTCCACCGATGCTGGGGGGAGGAGAGGACAGCACAGCCAGAGGCAACAGGCCAGTGGCCTCCACCCCAGTGCCCGGATCCCCCTGGTAAGACACCCCAAAGCCCAAGAGCCACTAGCAATGGCGTTGTCTGGTCCTGGCATTTGTCCGATGTCACCAGAGAGACACTGCATGTTTCTCAGGCATCCTGTGCCTTAAAAAAATGAACTTGCAGCTCCTGGCAGGTATAATTCTGCACTGTGGTCACATTCTGCAGAAAGAAAAACATAGCATTTAAGTGGTGAACTATCCTGCTCTGATCTATTTGTGCGTATGTATTAAAATGATAATGCTGTTGCATGTCTATCAGCGAAAGGCAGTGGCTGAAGAAAGTGTAGCATGCCTTACACTTCAAAAGATCTGTTTTCCCTCCACTCCAAGAAGAATCGTAACCGAATGGCTATTAATTAAAGACGTGGCTGTTCTCTCTGTCGCCCTGCGTGGCTGCCTGCTCTCGGAGTATGCCACGCTCCAGACACCCTCCACGAGGGAGCCACAGTCTTTGGTTTTTTAAAATGCCCTTTTATAATGGAGTCATTTGGAAGCAGAATAAAAGGTTATTACAGTAAAAATTAAGTTTAAAGCCTGAAGATGAGAGTGCAGTATACAGCTGGGAGGAACAGCTAATTTAAAGAACAGAAATAGCAACCACTTGTGTCAGCTCAATGTGCCAGCCAGGTACAGAAAGCAGCCAGCTAAGGAGCGCAGGGCCCCTACCAGCCTTGCATAGTGAGTGAGCATGTCCCTGATGACCGGGCCTGCTGTGCTGTCCCCTGACCCTCTGATTTTTAGGGTGAACTTGGTTCCAATCTGGACAAACTGGCACCCCTGCCTTGTATGCCATGGTCAGTGTCGGTGGCAGGCACCCAGCGCCTCCAGCCTTCCATTTGTAGCTAAAGCTCCTCTGCACCCTGGGAGTGCCTCGGGATAAGGCCTCCTTGTACTAATATTGTGCTGTTTTCCAACCACCCATTCTCCAACCCTTACAATTTAAGTCAATTCTGATGCTAATTAGTGGGAGTTAGTGTCAAACCCCACAGGCTGGGGCTCAGTCCCTCAGGCTGCCCTGCTTTAGACATTGGCTGCAAATGGGGTCCCCCAGCTGCCCATACGTCTGCCCAGCTGACCACAGATTTGGGGTTCCCATGACTTCCTCTCCACTTCAGTGGTGATTTGCTAGGACAACTCGCAGAACTCAGGAAGCACTTTAGTTGGCATTACATTTGTCTTATCAAGGATACCATTCAGGAGCAGCCAGTGGAAGCAGTGCTCAGGGTAAGGTATGGACCTGACTGAGCTTCTGGGCCTCCCCCGAGCCACCCTCCCAGTGCTGCAGCGTTCACCAGCCTGGAAAAGCTCGGAACCTCATTGTTTTAGAACTTTAGCAGAGATGTAACTACATAGGCATGACTGATGAAATCATCGGCCAAGTGAGAGGACTCAGAGGGTTGGGCAGGGCCGAAAGTGGCAACCGTTTGGTCATGCGGTTGGTGTCTCTGGAGACCAGCACCCTCCCCGAAGCTACTCAGGCATCCTGAAATCATTTCCTTTGTACAGCCTCAGGCACGGTCAGGGACTTGTCCTTGCTCAGGAAATTCTAAGAGTTTGGGAAGCTCTGTGTCAGGAATCATCTGGAACAAAGACCATATACATCTCTGTGCTGCTTAACGACAGGGCTATGTTCTGGAAACGCATCCTCGGGCAGTGGCATCTGACATCCTTTTGTGCACATCACAGGGTACTCTCACACGGGCCTGGTGGCATGGACTCCCGCAAGCCCAGGCTGCATGGCGTAGTCCGTGGCTCCCAGGCTGCAGACCGTGTGGTGCTGACTGCATGGAGGCAGTTGTGACACAGTGGTGGAGATGTGTGTGTCTAAACACATCCCAACGTAGAGAGGGTATGGTAAAATTCGGTATTATAATTGGATGGGACCACCATGGTATGTGTTGTCGGTTTGTGGCTGAAAGAAATGTCACTGTGCGGCACATGACTGCACGTCCATTTGACGATGCCACAAACTGTTTGAGAGCTTCTACAAGCAAACTCTCCGATGTCTCCAAGGCAGGCAAACTGCTGCACATTGCACTGCGGGATTGGGAAACATTCCCCGAGACCCTGTGGAATCCTCACACAGCTTCCGCCAGGCTCCCCTGGGGGTTGCAGGGATCCGGAAGACTTGACCTTGAGCACTAGAGCCTTCTCACTGTGAAAGCTGCGGCTTTCTTCTCCAGCGATATTGTGTTACCATGAGCAAGGCTTCGTGGGATCCAGCAAATCAGAACGGTTCCCTGGCTGCTGCACTCCCCTCCCAGTCGTGGGTCTTTGCCGATGAATCGTGGATAGGTAGGGGAGTCTGTTGGTTGCTGTGTGATCACACCTGAAAGCACACTATCCCTGCGGCAGTAGAGGTTCGGCACAGGAGCAGAACGAGGGAGCTTGGTCCACATGGGAGGGCGGACCCCACGCAGGACGAGGACTTAGCGGGTCCTCGTGGGTTTCTGAGCGTGGAGCAGCTAAGCCCGGGGTACTTGCAGATGAGGGAATGAATGGGGGGTGCTGGGGATGGGAGGTAAGGGTGGCTGCGGTCAGAGGGAGTGGCGGGGTGTAGGGCCACGGGCTTGAGGAAAGGTAGGTGAGGACTTGGGCCTGGGATCACAGAGGAAGGACGGCCAAGGTCCCACGGGACCTACAGGCCTTCCTGGTCTGCACAGTGACTGGTGCCACTACGGCGGAGGGGCAGTGTGGGTTCCTGGCCATGTCATCTTTAACTGGCAAGCATGAGGGCAAGAGGGAAATATCCAAGGAGCCCCAGGGGGCGCCTCCTGTGTTACAAGAGGAGCGAACACCTGCGAGTGGACGGAGAAGCTTCACGCTGGGAGCACACTGCTTGAATCAGATCTAGGCTTTGCCTGCTGGGACCTGTGCAGTATCATAGAAGGATGGAGAGGTAGCTGATGCTTCACTGCATGTCTCGTTTCATGTTTAGTCTAACCTCGGCCCCACCTGAATGGAGAGAGAGCCTAGGCTTGTTTGAGCAGCTGTTGGAATACGGATGTATTGGCAGACCGCCATCAGACCTCAGAGAGTGGGTTGGCACATATCCTTAAAAGTGGGGGCACCCTCGACATTGCAGAGTGAGGGGGTCACTCCAGATCTCAGCTTCTCCCGTGGCCGTGTGCTCTGTCAAGGAGGGCTTTGTGTGCCTCGTGATGTGACATCCTCACTCATGTCAGCATGATGCACACAGGCCTGGGAACAGCACTCTCTCCTCACACTGCAACCTGCGTCTAGGGAAAGCTCTCTCCACTGTGGGGTGGGGTTGGGGGGTGGGTCTATGCCTATTTCACTTGATTAGCTGAATTATCTGCTGCTGTCTTGCTTATAGAGATTTGCTAGCAGTCAGCCTTTCCCCGGAGTCAGCCAGGGTCTCACGGAGACACACTGGGAGCTCCAGGGACAGGAGTGGGGCTCTGTCATCTGTCTCATTTTCCCTCACCCATTTGAAACAACCCATGCTTAGAAAGGGTGTCTTTGCCCAGACAGAGAATGTCTCAGACACTGTGGCCGCCTTGAACTTTCTAAGAAGACCACAGGGGGTCTCAGCAGGAGCTTGGCAGAGCCCCCAGGACTAAGGAGGCATTGGGGAGAGGCCCCAGTGACAGCTTCTACCAGAAGCACAACAGCCCATCCCTGCCCAAATAGATGAGCTCCTTGGTCTTCATCTCAGCTACGGAACGCTTAGACTGAGAGGTCAAGCCCACAGTGCTCTGTAAGGCTCTGGCACATGGCTGGCAGGGCACAGTGTAGTTTGCCTGTTTGCCCTGAGCTGACAGAAACAGCCCTTTCCCCAGGACGCACTGCCCCTTTTCTTGCTGAGGCCCCCAACCGCGAGTGAGAACCTGCCTGCCCCGCAGAAGGTCATCTTGGCCGAGTGTAAAGCAGGAAAAGGTCTTGTGCTTGGGGTTTGGGGCTGCAGTGGAAGTAGGTGGGAAGGATGGTGGGCAGGGGTCAGGTCTTAGAAGGCCAGTTCACGGTCACCTGGGGGACCCCACCGGCACTGTCAGTTGAACTGGTGGCGGGGTTAGCAGGCACGGCAGCGGAGGAAGTTCCGATGGCTCCAGGTGACTCTCCTCCCTCTCATGGCCAAGCCCAGAGCTTGCTGCCCGTGTCTCAGGGAGTCTCCTTCTGTCCGTCCCGTGACCGCGCATCCTCTTTGCAATGGTCCACTTGGCAGTCAGAGACCAGGCCACCTTCAGCCAGGCAGGGGTGGTGGTCCAGGCTGCCAGCTCAGGCCAGATCCCAGAATTAGCTCCGCTGTCTACGTAAGTATAGACCTCAACCTTCTCCTAAGGAAACCTGGCTTCTAGAAGGTTCCACATAGGTGGACCAGCCAAGCAGACTGGGCTAAAGTATTCTCAGAAAGAGTTCCTCTTGCATATCACAGAGCCATCTGGGGGCAGCTGGAATTGGGATGATAAGGAGGTAAGGAGTTTTGGAATCCACTCAACACATCTGCAACAAAAATCAAATTAGTCTTACTCTTGGTTAACTTTTTCATGTAGTTATTAAATACATTTTGAATAAAACGGGGGCTGAGAAATGGAGTGTTTGAGAAGACAGCAGAGTGAATAAGACCCTCCATCTCCTCTGTGCAGTTACAGGGAAGAAACTCACTTTCAAAGGTGAAACTCCTCCAGCGTTTTTCTGATTTGCGTCTGCTCTGGGGAAAGCATCTTAGAAAGCAATGAGGTGGTAGAAACTGGTTTAAAAGTGATGAGAGCAGAGGGTGATGTTTCTCCAGTTCCCCGCAGGAGCTGATGCCCCCTGCTAGAGCTCAGTGAATCTATACGGAATGCCAGCAGTAGACGGGCGGCATCCTTAGCTATTCTTAACTATGTGGGATTCTCTCTGCTCTTCTCACTGCCGAGAAGTGGCCAGACGCAGGGCCTCCTTGAAGGCATTAATGTAATGCTAAGCTCTTGAGAAATGGAAAATTAACACCCTGACCGGAATAAAAATGAAGGGCCATCTACCCACTCTTGTCTAACGGCCTGGGCCAGTTTAACCATTAAAATTGGTGTCGAAGTTCATAGTAACTTCTGTAGCCAACTCTGCTATCTGAAAACCTATTCCGCATTCTCCTGCTGGGTAGTTTCAAGGATACCATGTCCCTGGCATGGTATTTTAAGGAGGATAAAGGAATTGAAGACCATGCATTTACTTTCATACAAGGTGAAATCCGATCCTCCTCTGGAGAAGGTGTCATGGTAATAGTTGCAATGGAATTTGAATTACTTTTTTTTCAAATCTTCTTTAAACGTTCAGGCGTGTTAACAGTAGAATAGCATTATATTAGTCTCCTTAGGAATTTCTATATCTTCTTTTTTTGCGATTTGGCTTTAGACACAAATAGTAATTTTGAGGGAATTAAACCACTCCCACTTACTGGCAATAAAAAGGTTTTTAGAGAGTTGATGACATGGGAAAATTTCAATAGTAATTGCTCGACAAAGTGTAAAATCCATAGCTTTTGGGTTAAATGACAATAAATGTCAAAAACTATGATTAATCAGCATCTTAAAATTATTTAAAAGACTATAGATTTACAAGTAGTTAGCTATTTTTTGTAAAAATTAAAAACTCTATATTAAATATTGGTTTTAACATTATATTATTTCCTAAAAAATGCAGATTGCTACACTGCAGGTCTTATGTCATGGTCTGTTAGTAGCACAGATCAAAGTTCTTTCTAAGATGGCTTGGAAAGGTATGAAAGTGCACTTTAGGGAGCTGACAGTGTCAGAAGGCACCACTTTCTAGCAAAGCTGATTCACATTTTATCCTAAGAGGCAAAAGTCATTGAAAGGTAAGAAGTACGGGGCACATTATCAAAGTGAGTATGGTGCATTCCTCTGATGTTAGTAAATGTGTCCAGTCCAAAAGCCAGCGGCTGATTCTGCATTTCTGCCTTGGAGAGGTAAGAGCCGCGGGCAGGCACCCTCCTAGAAATGTGATTTGTGAACTGTTGTAGGTGTGAGCATCTTTCAAAGGGCTGTTTTGTATTTTCAAATCCCAGGGATACGCTTTGGTTCTCCTGATTTTACGCTAATGACTTGTCCTTAATTCTGACTTCATTTTATATTTCAGTACCTGTGGGTAACATCTTTTTGTATTAGTTCATAATTATTTATTGGGCATGATATTTTAAAATTGTTTATCTGGATTTTCTAAATACAGGTATTGAGCATGTTTGACTTTTGAAAAACTAGTATCAAAATCATGTTCTGAGATGAAGTTGGTAGAACTTTTCCAAAAAGAAAGGAAAAGTTTCCCAAGACATCATACATTTGGATGGTGTTCACGAAGAAAAAGGTGATTAGAAATTATGGTGATTAAGAGAGATGCGGGGCTCGGTCACATCAGACTGAGTCAGTTTCTCTGGTGCACTGTCCCCTGACTTGCGGTTGCACTCGCTAGGCTGAGGGACATCGCGTCGGTCTTCCTTGACTGAGTAGTACTTAAGAGAAACCAAATGTCACTTCAGCCCTTTTGCATAATTGAGTCTTTTATTATGTCAGAGAAGGGACAGGAGGTGTCACTTGTCGAGGAAGGGACTCTAATGTTGAAGTAAATGTCAGTGTGGTTTAGTGAGGGAGGAGGAGTTGGCGGGGAAGCTGCCATTTAGCTCACATTTGAGAGGTCTGGAGGGAGCAGCTCATGGAGTGGGGGGTGGGCCATGGGCAGTGCCACCTCCAGTTCCCTCTGGGCTGATTTTCCCTGGTCCTCAGGCTACCTTGCTTTCATCCCCAGGCAGCCACCGACTCCCGGACGTGCTGTCAGCCCGCTGCCTCTATGGGGCAGGTAGCAGTTTTATCCATCTTCGACTGGCGACTGGTGGGGAGATCAGAAATCGGATGAGTCCCTGGGTTTAAAGAAAGCTGGGACTCTGCTGGGTGCAAGAGCAGGGTGACACCCCTTTCCAGCTCCATAAAGACTGGCTCTCTTGGCAGCCCCCAGCCCGGGTAGAGCCCAGCTCTCGGCAGAAACCTATGTTCTCAGAGGCTGTCTGGGCCAGAGGCTGCCCTCCCGGCAAGACTCCGGGGGTTTGCGTCTGCGCTGCAAGGCTGGACAGAGCTGGCAGGGCCCCGAGTGGCCTCGGCTCAACATGACTATGGAATAATGGTCTTTCCCTGTGGCTCATTATTTAACAATGACAAAATCCGTTTATGTGAAATAACTAAAGATGGATTGGTAAAATCTTTTAAGAGTTATGCCAAGAAGTTAACAGTGATGCCTTTAGGAGCACAGACACCTAAGCCCAGGGCAAGGGGAATTTTGTTTTCAGCCAAGAAGCCACCGTTGTTGGTGCAGTGCAGGGACGTCCTCACCCAGCTTGTCCGCCGTCTCACTTCCAGCCTCTCTCTGGTGCTATTTCCTGGTGTCTTTTTACCTCAAAGGAGGAAGTAGGGAAGCCTGTGCTCTCGGGAGGCTGAGGTCGTGTCCCCAGGCTCCTGGACTCACCGTGCCGCAGGCACCAGCGCCTGGAGCACCTTCTGTCTAGAACGTCACAAGCCGGATCAACTTTCGAGAAAGGATAGCGAGACGACCCATGGCCTGAAGCGGAGAGGCCACATGGTCACTTGGCAGGTGCCCGGCCCAGGCTGCCCCTGCGGCCCCAGAACAGCACATCTGTGCATGTTCGTGTCCTTGTCTTGCATATCTGTACCTTCTTCTCAAATTAAGGGTTGGTGGTGGTGGGAACCATGACCAGACACGGCTGGGCTGGAGAACCTACTCAGGAGGGAAGAAAGGCGGGAGGGAGGTCTCCACACACTCCTCCTGAAGTCCTTATAAGCCCTAGTTCCTCACGCAGCTGCCAGGTGGATGGGCCTGGGCCACTCAGTCCTGCCCAGGTCAGGCCCTTCCCAGATACAAAACCCCAGAAAAGGTGGGGAGGGACTAGGAGAGGGAGAGAAGATGGCAAAGGGCACTGGGCGCAGCCCTTTCATTCTGAGAGCTCAGCCCTGTGTGTGTGGCTCTGTCCATCCCCAAGGATGCTCCTGGCACAGGGCACTCAGGGATGAAAGATAGATGGAGACAGGGAGAGCCTCTGTGGAGTGGGGGACTGGGAGGGATGCATTCCCTCCCCACCAGCCAGCTGATTTTGAAGCTTGGGGTCCTGCTATTTGCAGGATGAGTGTGGGAATCCTTTCATATGACAAAGCAACAACCTCAGTGTTCGTTCAGTGAAACCCAGGTCTTCAGATATTGCAGCTGCTTGGTGTGGATGTACTGAACCAGACTTAAATAACTCTGATGCACTAACTATATCCTCTGGGATATGGGGACAGTTAGAGAGAAAAGGGAATATGGCAGGTATCCAGAAATTATAAAGTGTGATTAAAGGAGGGGAACACATGCATATTACTTAGAATGGGCATAAAATGGTACATAAAATCAATTCCGCGTGTTACAGCTGGCTCTGTCTAGTGGAAGCCAACCGTAACGAGTGGATGGGTGGATTTCTCCGGGGGAACTGCGTTTACTTACCAGCTACCCGCTCTGGTTCAACTCCATGCATTTCCCCAGGGCTCAGGAGCTGGGCTCTTTGTGGCCTGGATATAAATGGGTGGCGTGTTAGTTGCCATCGCTCGGCCTCCTCCTGGGTGTAATCTCTTACCAAGTCCTAATTAGCTCCACTCCTCGCTGGGAATTGGGAGCTGTTTCCTCACACTTTGGGACATTCCAGGATGCTGTGCTAGCTGCTCCCAGCATGGGGATGCACCTTGGGCGTCTCTGCATCTGAGAACCAGGGACCTAGAGTCAGTGCATCCCTAGGCACTGCACTTACAACAAACGCTGGCCTAGGATCTGGGGAAAATTTGGCTGAATAAATATAAGTCCCCAAATGTAAAGCTCTTTCTTAAGTTAACAGCAAAGCTAGAGGCCAGCTGGGAAAATCCCTCAGAAAGTCGATGAGAAAATGATGAGGCCCAGTGGATAGGGCCGCCTGGAGCATTCCACCAGGACTCTGGAACACAGGTTTCTAGGGTCTCAGTGCATTTGATTCTCTAGGGAATGAGCACATGGGGCTTAGGGTGAGTGGCCCAGCAGAGGAGCAAGGGAATCCAGCTTCCTCACACTGCCCTGGCCTTTGGTGAATGTGCTTTGGTTTTCTGTGGAAAGTAGGACATCCGGGGAAATTCAGGTGGGTCCTGCTGCCCTGACTGGAGATGAGTCTAAGCCAGGCAGCCTTGTACTTTCCTCCCTCTGCTAGAAGAGGCCATACACCTAGCATCCTCATACACCACTCAGCCTAGTGTCTGGGAGTCTTCAGTGGGACTCTCAACTCTGCTGCACCTCTTCCCAGGCCCACTAACACTGACGCCTGCCCAGGACCCCTTAATGAATTCACCCGCCCAGACCCACTGATATGGTTTGGCTCTGTGTCCCCTCCCAAATCTCACCTCGAATTGTAATCTCCGTAATCCCCATGTATCAAGGGCAGGAGCAGGTGGAGGTAATTGAATCACGGGGGCAGTTTCCCCCATGCTGTTCTCATGATAGCGAGTGAGTTCTCATGAGATCTGATGGTTTTATAAGCATCTGACATTTCCTTTGCTGGCATTCATTCTCTCTCTTGCCACCCTGTGAAGAGGTGCCTTCTGCCATGATTGTAAGTTTCCTGAGGCCTCCCCAGCCATGTGGAACTGTGAATCAATTAAACCTCTTTTCATTATAAATTACCCAGTCTCAGGTATTTCCTTATAGCATTGTGAGAATAGACTAATACAGTAAATTCTTACCAGGAATGGGGTGCTGCTATAAGGATACCTTAAAATGTGGAAGCAACTTTGGAAATGGGTAACAGAAGAGGCTGGAATAGTTTGGAGGGCCCAGAAGAAGACAGCAAAATGTGGAAAAGTTTGAAACTTCCTAGCGACTTGGAGGACTCAGAAGACTGGACGATGTGGGAAAGTTTGGAATTTCCTAGAGACTTGTTGAAGGGCTTTGACCAAAACATCGATAGTGATATAGATAATGAAGTCCAGGCTGAGGTGGTCACAGATGGAGATGAGGAACTTGTTGGGAACTGGAGTAGAGGTCACTATTTCTATGCTTTAGCAGAGACTGGCAGCTCTTTGCCCCTGCCCTAGAGTCTGTGGAACTTTGAACTTGAGAGAGATGATTTAGGGTTTCTGGTGGAAGAAATTTCTAAGTGGCAAAGCAGTCAAGAGGAGGAAGAGCATAACAGTTTGGAAAATTTGCAGCCTGACCATGTGATAGAAAAGAAAAACTCATTTTCTGGGGAGAAATTCAAGCCAGCTGCAGAAATTTGCATAAATAACAAGGAACCAAATGTTAATCATCAAGACAATGGGAAGACTGTCTCCAGGGTATGTCAGAGACCTTCATGGCAACTCCTGCCATTACAGGCCTGGAGGGTGCTAGGAGGGTCCCCCTGCTCTGTGCAGCCTTGGAACAAGGTGCCATGCTTCCTAGCTGCTTCAGCATCAGCCATGGCTAAAAGGGGCAAAGGTATATCTGAGGCCATTGCTTCTGAAGGTGCAAGCCCCAAGCCTTGGTGGCTTTCACGTGTTGAGCCTGTGGGTACACAGAAGTCGAGAATTGAGGTTTGGGAACCTCCACCTAGATTTCAGAAGAAGTATGGAAATGCCTGGATGTCCAGGCAGAAATTTGCTGCAGGTGCAGAGCCTTCATGGAGAACCTCTGTTAGGGCAGTGAAGAAGGGAAATGTGGGGTCATAGCCCCCACACAGAGTCCCTACTGGGGCACTGCCTAGTGGAGCTGTGAGAAGAGGACCACTGTCCTCCAGAACCAAGAATGGTAGATTCACCTACAGCTTGCACCATGCACCTGGAAAAGCCACAATTACTCAACACCAGACCGTGAAAACAACCAGGAAGGGGGCTGTACCCTGCAAAGCCATAGGGGAAGACCTACCCAAGGCTGTGGGAGCATGTCTCTTGCATCAGCATGACTTGGATGTGAGATGTGGAGTCAAATTATATCATTTTGGAACTTTAAGGCTTAATGACTGCCCTATTGGATTTTGGACTTGTGTGGGGCCTATAGCCTCTTTGTTTTAGCCAATGTCTCCCATTTAGTATGGGAGAATTTATCCAATGCCTGTACCCCCATTTGTATCTTGGAAGTAACTAACTTTCTTTTGATTTTACAGTCTCATAGGTGGAAGGGATATGCTTTGTCTCAGATGAGACTTTGGAGTTGGACTTCTGGTTTAATGCTGGAATTAATTAAGACTTTGGAGGACTGTTGGAAAGGCATGATTGGTTTTGAAATGTGAAAAGGACATGAGATTTGGGAGAGACCAGTGGTAGAATGATATGGTTTGGCTCTGTGTCCCCACCCAAATCTCACCTCATCATAATTCCCATAATCCCCACATGTCAAGTGTGGGACCAGGTGGAGGTAATTGAATCATGGAAGTGGTTTCCCCCATGATGTTCTTGTGATAGTGAGTGAGTTCTCATGAGATCTGATGGTTTTATAAGTGTCTGGCACTTCCCCTGCTGGCTCTCATCCTCTCTCCTGCCACCCTGTGAAGAGGTGTCTTCCGCCATGATTGTAAGTTTCCTGAGGCCTCCCCAGCCATGAGGAACTATGAATCAGTTAAACCTCTTTTCTTTATAAATTACCCAGTCTCAGGTATATCCTTATAGCAATGTTAGAATGGACTCATACAGCCATTGACCTGCCCTCAGCCTAGTGCAGGGTAACAGGAGATCCACATGTGCTATCAGGGCCCAAAGTTGAAGTCCTGTTTCCCTTAAACTCTGCAGTGGGCAGAACAGAGCTCTTACTGGTCCCTGCCATGCAATGGGTCATCCTCTCACCTCTTTCAGCTTCTTCTTCCCCCTGTCCTCTGGCCCTCATCAGGACTCACCCCAGGTGTTCAGGAAAGCTGGTGAGTTCCCAGGTTAGGAAAGCTCCCCAAGCCAGTGGGAGGGTTGGGATTGGATGAGGCTACTCAGCCAGTCTGAGCCTGTGTCCCAACACCTCTGGCTTCCGGATAATTCTCCCATGGCCCTGTTGCTTGTGGAATGCAGTATGAATGCCTGACATTGCACCTAGCAGCTCTTAGTGAACTGGAGATGCCTCAGTGAGCATCTGGCCCTTGGCTGAGCATCCCCACACTTCAGTGACTCTAGAGGAGCACACAGATCCCCCCAGCTCTGGGTGAGGCTGTTGGAGGCTGGGGTGCTATGCCCAGATCACTGGTGTGCATAGAACCGTGGGGGCAGGATGGCCTCCTGCCGGAAACATGGTGGTCAACAGGTCTCTCTGCTGTACCCACGTCACAGTGAGTTGTTCTGTGTTCTCCAGGTGAGGTCAGGCTCCTGAGGAGACCTTCGTGGGTCTACACAACAGGTTTTAAGTCTTAAGTGGCTAGCGAGGAACACAGAGAGCCAAGGATGCTTCTAGGATTTGCCACTGAGGCCAGTTGCAGCAAAACATCATGAAAAAACGTTCCAAGCAATACTGTTAGAAATGGGCCCTCTTGCTGCCAGGAGCTTCAGGCTTGGAGCTGCCTTTCCAGCCACTGTCCAGTCATGGAAGCTTCTGAAGCCCATGTGGGGCCAGAGCTGGGCTTGCTCTGGTCCTGACACACCGGGCATGAGACATACAGCATGAGGAGGTGGGCTCAGGGTTTCCTCACTCCCTACATTCCTGCTGGCAATAGGGTCCCATCAATGACTCTAACTGCATTCCTTGCAAGGGGGGTGCTGGGAGACAGAGCCCAGTGTCACACTAGTAAAACCATCCATGTCCTAACCGTTCCTGAAGAGCCCAGGCCTCGCGGGGAGCTAATAACAGGCTCTGCATGTGGCCCACTCACTCACAGGTCCACCTGGGGAGGAGGCCATCACCAGGTCTGCGTCTGGAGGAAAGGAGTCAGTCCCTGCCCTGGGCTTATGTTCCCTTTTGGCCCACACTGTCTGCAGAGTTCATGCAGTAGCTGAATTGTGCATAATTTACAGCACCGTGTAATTACCTTCAGCTTTAGACTCAATAAAAACTTCTATGCTAGCCGGGTTCTGCACCATAAATGCATACCCCACAGCCTCCCTGCAGGCCCCAGAGGTCAGATATCCCTGACCTGGGCTTCCTGGAACAAGGGTCTGCCTGATCTGAGAGCAGGAAAGGATCCAACTACCTGGGCATGGAGTCTGCTGCAGTTGGCCAGCCTCATCCTCCAGCCTCCAGCATGGGCCTGGGCAGCGCCCCATGGGCCCATGAGCCTGCCTTCCCTGAGGGCAGGGCCTGGCATGGGAGTGTGATACTCTCTATCTTGGTCCATTTCCCTAGTGGGGTGGACTGTTCAGGTAAAGCAAATTCCCATTCTACTCCCCACCTGAAGGGCTGAGGGCGTAAGGCCACCAGCAAGGGGAGGCGACCTTCTCAGGGTCACCTGGTAGGTCAAGGGCAGAGTTAGAGCTGCAGAGTTTGCCAGGCAGAAGGGCAGGTCATATTCTCCCACATGAATGACCAGGCTGACTGTGGCCAAGGCCTCCAGGCACAACACCTGGGGTTCGGGTCAGGGCTCCCAGATGCTGGCACTCAGGACAGAGTGGCCCCGACAGGGAAGCCCATTGATTTGTCTCCCACAGACTCAGGGCTCCAGCGACACACATTGATTATCTTACAGTTGGGAGGGTCAGAAGTCTGACACAGGTCTCGCTGAGCTAAAGTCAGGGTGTGGGCAGGGCTGGATCCTTCTGGAGCCTCTGGAGAGGTCCATTTCCTGCCTTTTCCATCTTCCAGAGGCCCCTGCAACCCTGAGCTCGTGATTCCTTTCTTGAGCCTCAAGGCGAGTCATCTCCTGATCTCTCTCTCTCTCCGTGTTTGTGCACACGTGTGTCTCTGTGTGTGTGTCTACGTGTACATGTGTGTCTCTGTGTGTCTGTATGTGTGTGTGTTTATGTGTGTGTCTGCATGTGTGTGTCTCTGTGCATGTGTATATGTGTGCATGTGCGTCCCTGTGTGTGTGTATATGTGTGCATGTGTCTCTGTGTGTCTGTGTGTATGTGCGTCCCTGTGTGTGTGTATATGTGTGCATGTGTGTCTGTGTGTCTGTGTGTGTATGTGTCTGTGTTTATGTGTGTATATCTGCATGTGTGTATGTGTGTGTGTCTCTGTATGTCTGTGTGTTGATGTGTGTGTCTCTGTATGTGTGTGTCTCTGTGTATATGTATATGTGTGCATGTGTGTCTCTGTGTGTCTGTTTGTGTGTATGTGTGTTTGTGTGTGTCTCTGTGAGTGTGTTTGTGTGAAACACCTCTGCCTCCATCTTCCTATCTCTTCCTCACTGATCTTCCCGCCTTCCTCTTAGAAGGACCCTTGTGATTACACTTGGGGCCACCTGAATGACCCAGGCTATTCCCCCACCTCAGGATCCTAA
This sequence comes from Macaca thibetana thibetana, assembly GCF_024542745.1. Classification (NCBI taxonomy): domain Eukaryota; kingdom Metazoa; phylum Chordata; class Mammalia; order Primates; family Cercopithecidae; genus Macaca; species Macaca thibetana. Next base: position 127,216,854 of record NC_065586.1, on the reverse strand, counting down.
TCCCATCTGCACAGACCTTTTGCCATGTAAGGTGATGCACACCTGTTCTGGGGATCGTGGACATCTTTGGGGCCATCATTTTGGCTCCCACACTCATGAACGTGGCTGGGCTGAGTAGTGGACCCGGCACATCTTCTCAGGGACATTTCTGGGGAGGGTCCTGGTCTGCCCAGGGTTGCCAACAGGCAGGGCCCCAGGCCCTGAGCCCTATGCCTGGCCCATGGAACGTGCCTGGCTGAGTGAAGTGTGGAGTAATTTTCTCCACACAGAACAGAGTGGCTTCTATTGACACGGATCCATAGCTCCTCCAGAACCTGTGCTAGGCTGGCCGGAGTGAGGCGTGAGTGGGCTACTGGGGACCCAGTCAGTGCCCAGCAGGTCGGGAGCCTCCCTCAGAGGGAAGTCAATAGCTAGAGGTGGGTACATGGGTGTTCTCACCCATTCATTCCCGCACATTTGAAAAGTCCCAGGAGGCTTGTGGAGCCAGAGGGACCTTCTGAGGTCACTGCAGGAAGCTGAGGCCCAGAGAGGGGAGGGAGCTTGCCCCAGGGGAACCTCCCGGGGGGTCCACACCTAGACCAGACCTTGGTGCCAGCACAGGCCTCAATCTCTACAGCACCCTGATACCACTTAGGGGATAAACCCAGAGCCCAAGCCGGCCTTGCTGGCCTTTATCTCATGGGGACAGTGCGGGGCCAGAGTGTCAGAGCGCAGAATCTTCCATGCACCTCCATGCCGCAGGCTCCGGGCCCCACATTCCTTAGGGAGGGACTTTTCTCCTTTCCTTCCCTCTCATTATTTTTCTTCCTTTCATTTTTTTCTTTTTAATCTTTTCTGATAACTTTTCACAGATAAGGGGTTTAAAAATGGCACATGATTCCTTTTAGATATCTTCAATTTCCATCTATGAAAATACAAATCTTCATTATTTGCTCATCCACAAATGAGCAGGACACCGGGGCTGTGGTTGCTAATGAAAGCAGCCCTTTTAATTCTGCTGCTGTGGGAGGGTAATGAGCTGTGGCCGTGCGCATTGCTTCACGGCCATGCAGAGCTCGACTGGGGAAGTGTAGGGAGCCACTCTCCAAATTACTCCATTGCCGGAACTGGGGCCAGAGGTGCCCCAGAGTGCTCTGCATCTGAAATGGAATTTCACTGAGGCAGAGACAGCTGGTGGGCTGGAGAGAGCTCTGCCCGCATGTGACCTTCATGAGCTGCTTGGTTTCTCGGAATGTTGGTGTTCTTCCTGGTCTAAGGCTGGTGATGAGAATGTCTACCTGTTAATCAAATGAATCAGATCCATAAGGCCCCCTAAAAAGGCAGGCTTTGTCTTTAGCATTCATATTGTCCGTAAACAAGCTTTGCAAATGCGTGGATTGCAGTCCTGAGGGGCTTTTTCAGTGAGAGTTCATGCTAATGACTTTCTAATTCAGTGTCTCTGACAGCCACTGAGATGAGTTTTTCCACTCGAACAGGTGTGTGGTGTGGACGGGCGATGACCGAGTTTTCTTCTTCAACCCAACGATGCACCTGTCTGTCTGGGAGAAGCCCATGGACCTGAAGGACCGCGGAGACCTCAACAGGATCATTGAGGACCCGCCCCACAAACGCAAGCTGGAGGCACCAGCAAGTAAGTAAGCACTGGGTTATTTACATCTCCTTTGAAGTGTTTAAGCTGCTTATTTCTAATGAATGTAAAGCGAAAGCATGTTTCTTCTTGGTTATGTTGAAAATTGACTATTAAGGAATCAATCCTGTGCACGACTGCAGAGTTTAGTAATCAAGTTTTTATGGCACTTCCTGCAGAAACCTTGATCCTTCCAAGCGGTCAGCTCTGACTGTCTTTTTGCATCACGTAAGGTGATTAATGCAGAGAGAGCCATTCATTCCATCAGCCCCTTGAAGCTTCCATCCAGCATCACTGTTACCCGGCATTTTATTCTTGTTCCAAGTGTCTTATGAACGCCCCTTGAGAGACCAGATGTACACAGATGGGAGTGTATTTTCTTCCACCTTACATTCACTTTAGACCTTTGCACCACATCGATCTGCTGTTGTGTTTGGATGGATGCCTCAATTAGATAAAACCCTGGTCATGGACGGGGGAAGAGATTCTCTTCAGCCGTAGAGGAATGGGGTGCTTGGAGAGGCGGTTGTTTCTGACAATGCCTGTAAATCTTGTTTGCCAAGAAACAGAGAGGAACTTTTAGCATTTTCACAAAGGATCTTTTCCGATTAGATCTAATACATATTTTATTAGCTGCTGCTCAGGGAAAGCCCTCCTCCCGCAGCATGTGGATTCAAACAGTCTTGACTCCACTGGAGATGTTTGAGAGCAGGAGCTCTCCGCCAACTTGAGAGGCAGAGACGCCTGGCTGCAAGGCCAGGCCGGTGAAATGGGAGCTTGGCTCTTTGTTTTAGTTTTGTGTGGAATTCTATTGGGTTCATAGTGGTATTGGGTTCATAGTGGCATTTTTAATTACACATCATTGAAGGCTAATACTAGATGACGGCAATTCACACTTCGTGTCAAATCCAGAGGTATTTGACTGAAGCTTTAGAAGACAGTATTATAAAAGTTTTATCAGCATTTTTAACCATAGTAAGAGACATGGTGATAGCCTTTTAAGATTGAGAGATCTCACGTTTAAAATGTTTACTCCACTTAAAATAGTAACAGCATTCTCCAGAGACTGAATCAGCATGTTGGGAAAAGAAAAATCTCCAAGGTGCATATGGAATTGAATCTGTAAAATGTTGCTGTATTTAGGGACAGTGAAGATTGAATTTGGCGATTGTGTTTCCTCCTTTGATCAGGCCACATTCATTATGAAAAGGGGGCCTGAAAGAGTGCTTTAAAATCGTTACAGAAAGCACCCTCTCAAGGTTCCTACTCATGGACCAGAGGATGGTGCACGAGTTGGGAAATCACGACACCCTCAGACCCCACGAGAAACACTGAGGCACAGTTTGTCCTAACGATGATTTTATTTGCTTGGCAAAGACAGATCACGCTGGCAGATTCCTCAGTCCTTTCTTTAACTTGCGTTCTTGTAGATAATCGGGTGCTGTTTCTTTCTTCCCCAAAAGAATTGGTAGTAAGGAGAAAGAAATGAACTTATTAAAGGCAATGCATAGCTGCTCTCTCATTTCTTTTGTTTGGACCAAATCAGGTCAGGTCCGAAAAGAGGTAGGGAGGCGTCTGCAAACGCCCCCACTGGGCCACCTGCTGTCTCAGGGCTCGCCAGGACTGTGGGTAGACGACAGGGGCCTGGATTACCTGGCTCAGAGCTCCATGCTCCATTTCCTTCTTTTAACAAGAATCTCATGTAACACTCTGAAAAGTAGAGAGTTAAGGTTTAACAACCAGAAATACCTGATTAATTTAGATTTAGCATGTTATGGTGTTTTGTCTGATACCCATTTTATTATGGTGGACCTAAGTACTCTACTTAGTAGACAGACATGTGATTACAAAATTACATGTAGTTATAAAACGATTTTTAATCTTACTTCCCTCCTCATATAAAGAGAGGAAGAGATTTGTCTTCAACCAGTCTTTTTTTTTTTTTTAACCTGAATCTTAAGGATATGCAAATGACTTCGATTCTCGACTTCCGGTTGCCAGGGTAGAATTGATGTTTAAGAGCACAACTTCTAATTCCCTAAAATGCACTCAGAGAGCTTTGCAGCGAAACAATTAGGACAGGAGGTGTTTCTGGAGGGTTAATTAATGATCAGGGAGCAGAGTTGATGGCCTGCAGCCATCAGGAGTGACCGGCATTCTCCCTGGCCGACGTTCATCGCGGCTTGTCCGATATTTAACCCTGATGATGAAAACAAGCTCCAGGGGAGATGGCTCTGGGTGGAGAGTTTTGTTTTTCACATTTTGTTCAACTATCAGTCATTGTCGATGTGAATATATCCATACCTATTTGAAGTCTGAAATGGGACAATTACGCTTTCAGTCGACACCTATTACTTTTCAAGAGGCAAATGAAATAGAAGAATTTTGTAAAATGGCTACAACATTTAACTGCTCTTAGGTCTCAGGGGCGCGTGTGTGTGTGAGCTCGTGTGTCTGTGTGTGTGTGTGAGCTTGTGTGTCTGTGTGTGTGTGTGTGTGTTCAGTGGGGGTGTGAGACGTGGAAGTTGTGGCTCACAGCGCTGGGCAGCTGTGGGATGCAGGATGCAGCACCGCCAGAAGTGCTGAGACGTTCGTCATTCCGCAGATAAGGGAAGAGGCCGCTTTTTCATTCTGTGAGCACTGCTGAAGGATTCGAGCGAAGTCTTGAATTATTTTCTAATTACCTTGCAGAGCATCCAGATTTTTTATCGCTGTAGTAACTGTGCTGTTAGTTGAGAATAAATGCCAGTAGAACTGGAGGAAAATGAGAAGTGCCAGGCTTCACCCTCACCCCCATCCGTTCCATGCCATGCCGTTCTCAGGGATCTTACCGACACTTCAGTTGGGAGGGTGCTGGCTGTTGCATTCCCACCTGTGCCCACATTTCACAGGCCTATCAGAGGCACGGTTCTCTCGCTGTCTTCGCCTGCAGCAGCCGAACCCTCTCTTGCTAGAGACGGCAGAAACTCCCCTGCCATCTGGCCGTGCACCTGCAGCCCGGCCACCTTGGCCTGCTCTGCCTGCCCTGGCCACGGGGGCCACCTGTCACTTTACTGGGACATTTGGTGCAGCCTGGTGGGAAGTGTTGGAGCTGGGGCCCTTGGGTTCTTCGTCTGGGGTGGAGGGAGGAGAGGTGGGGGAGAGAGAGGGAATACAAACCCCGGCCTCTCCTCCTGCCTGGCTGTCTCCTGTTAGTGCCTCCCAGGGGTGGAGGAGGACCGGGAGCCCTGGGGTAAGAAGTGAAGAGGGGCCTTCTCACTGCCTTGGGGAGGGGAGGGACCACCGGGTGGGACCCTGGGTGTGTGCAACCCCCACACTTGGTTCCATTGACTCCCCTCCTCAGTCCCACGCAGCAGATGCCATCAGCATTGGAGACCCCTTGCTGCTGTAACAAATGATCACCACGGGGATAAAAGTCACCCAAGGTGATGATCTTACAGTTCTGGAGGGCAGACATTAAGCAGAGCCTCACTGGCATCGGCAGGGCTGTGTCTTTCCAGGGGATTCAGGGGAGATTTCCTTGACTCCTGGCCCCCTCATCCATCTTCATGCCTCTCTCTTCTCTCTCTGACTCTGGCCCTTCTGCCTCCCGCTTCCACTCTGAAGGGTCCCTGTGGTCTGTGGGGCCACCTGGATGATACAGGATGGTCTCCCACCTCAAGGGGAACTGTTTAGCAACCTCCATCCCCTTTTCCAGGCAGCCCAGGGTATGCACACCTTCCAGGATTCAGATGTGGGCATTGGTGGGAGGCATTAATCTGTGACCCATGCCTGATTTACAGAAGAGGGAATTTCAAAAAGGAGCTTAGTTAACTTGCCCAGGGTCACACCTCTACTGAGTGGGGAATGGGGATTTGCACCCTGGCGAGTCTGATGCCAGGCCTGAGGGCAGCCTGGCCAGGCCCCCATGAGCCTGTGATGGACACAGGTGACTTTTTGTGCCAGCTCACCAGGCAGCAGCTGCAGCAGCTGTGCACTCAACACTGTCCCTCCCTAGCCTGCAGGCAGATGACATGAACTTCACTGGACTTAATTGCTCTATAAACACTTTAGACATTTATATTCAAGACCAATGTAAATTGACAATGACATTCATTTCACCAAGTAGGATGTAAAATTGTCCGGTGAGTAAACACAGCTGTGACTCATGAATGGGTCACTTTCCCCAGCGTTGTTTGTCCGAGAAGACAGCGCACACTGGATCTATGACATCCAGGGCCCCAGGTGGCTGGGGCACTTGGGGGGACCCAGGGCTGCTGAAAACACAAATGCCAGAGCCCTGGAGGGTGGTGAGCTAGTGTGGTTCTGTCCATGAGGATTCCGGGCAATGTGGAAGGCTCTGCCCACCTGGAACCCACCTGCCCCAGGCTCTCTGGGAGGAACCCTGGCCTTCATGTCACGGCACCCTCTGCTGGCCTCCAGGCCCTGAGCCTCCTCTTTGAACAATGAATGAACCAGGTGGCTTGTTTGCTAAGCTCCATTTTAGTGCCCACTTTGTTTAGTCTCTGTAACATGATGCCAAGATGAAGCAGATGAGCTGCGACAGGTGTCTCTTCCTTGCAGAATCCCGAGTTGACCGTGCAGGAAGTTGAGTGTGAGGGTGGAGCTCACAGGGCAGCCGGTGCAAGGGAAGGAGTGAGCTGGGGGAGTCTCTAGGACGCTCTGATCACACTCACCCCTCAGCTTGCTGTGTTTGGCCTCAGCCAGGAGGCCAGGTGGGCAGGGCAGGGGCCGAGCCCGGCTCCTGGATGCACCAGTGGATTCGGTGGAGAAGGACAGACGCTAGAACAGCATTTTTCAGAGTAGTTTCCCCAGGACCTAAGACATGAAGCCACCACCCACCTCCGGGGCCAGGAGCAAAGGAAGGAAAGGGAAGAGAGGGGAAGTAGGAAAGGAAGAAAGGAAAGGAAAGAGGGAAGGGAGCAAGGGAAGGGAGGGAAGAGAGGAAGTTCATTTTCTTCTGAACCAGTCCTTTATTTAGGGACTGGTGACTGGCCAAGCACTGGACTGGACACAGGACACCAAAGATGAGCAGATGTTGGGCAGGGAGCGCCACGTCTTGCATACTGGGGAAGAGAAACAAGCAACAATGGATGGGTGGAGTGGGGTGACCCAGCGCACCAGCCAGGGGCTTTTCCCTGAGGCATGGTCACTCACACTGGACCCCAGGAGGTGGAGAGGGGAGGTAAAGGGTGTGTTTTGAGCTCTAAGGCGGGAAGAAGAAGGTGTGCTTGTGGCTGAGCTGAGAGCGGTGGAGGGTGGCTGTCTGGGGCTGTCTGGGGACAATGAGCCTCAAGGCGTGGAAGGCTCGGGGAAGCCCTGCTGTGATCACGGCACCTGTGCTATGGCATTTCCAAGTGGCCACGGAGAGGTCCCCATTATTGACCAAATCCAGAATGTCCTCCCTGAGTTCGGCTGGGAGCCCAGGCCTAGCAAAGCAAAGTGGCCACATCAGGTCCGTCTCCTAATCGGGGCAGTTGCAGCTCTGCTACGGCTCTTTCTATCCCTGAACTTCACACCCATCACATTTCTCTCACACGCAGGATGTGATCTAGGAATACAGAGAAGTCCAGTTTTGGCATCTGCGGGCACCTGGCTGGACCTGCTGGTGGAGTGGGGCGGATCCAACCTGGCCCCTTCACAGCCAGCCTCTCGCCCCTCAGCACAGGCGGTAGCCCCACCACCTCTCCTGGCAGGAGCTCATCCCCCAAGACCCTGCTGCCCTGAGCCATGTGCCTTGCCCTCTCCGCCAAGGGCTCCTGCTCCGTATCTCATCCCGGTGCCCGCCCTTGTTTGCCTCCTGGGCACCCCTCGCACAGCTGCCTGCCTGTAGATGAGTTCTGGCCCAGCCCCTGCAAGGTGCTCTCTGGGGTCCCGGACCATGCAGGAGGACTGTGCCCCTCTTTGTGCCCAGGAAAGCCACAGTCCTGGGAGAGCACTGACTTTTCCACGAAGATGCCGAGCCTGAGTGCCGCCTAGATGGGGGGGACCCGAGGTTAATGCGTGACCTGGGGTTTGCATCCAGCTCACAGGGTTGAGCGCAACCGCCTGGAGAGGGAGGATGACACCACCTTCCAACCTACCGAGCCCCATCCTCCTCAGGACTCAGGATCCGAGCAAGCGGGGTAGGGCACTGGACAGGATGCAGAGCAGGAGGCCCCATCAGAGAGGGCAGAGCACAAAGCCCAGGGCCACTCAGCAGCAGGGCCCTGTGGGGCTGAGCTCCTGCCAGGAGCAGAGGTGGGGGTGTCACCTGCACCGGAGGTGAGAGGCCTGGCTGTGCAGGGGCTGGGTCCACCAGCAGGTCCAGCCAGGCACCCACAGATACCAAAACTGTAGTTCTCTGTATTTGTAGGGTGCAGTCTGTGTATGAAAGAAATGTGATGAGTGGGAAGTTTAGGTGTGCCAAGGATCCCATCTGAATGCAAATTTGCCTTACGCACCAACATTCGGCTCCTATGATTCCATAGTAAGTTCTACCAAAGATTGTGCCTACCCTCTCTAAGAAGACTGACAAAATTAGGTATATTCCCCACCACTCACAGAAAGGAAAGCGTTTGGCTCAGAGACTCAGGACTTTTACTACCTGATGCAACCAGCCACACTCCCTGAACTCAGTGACTTACAAACACACTCAGACACACACACAAACACATATATACACACACAGACACATACACAGAGACACACACAAATGCATACAGATACACACACATATACACACACAGACACACACACAAGCACATGGACACACACAGACACACACATATATATACAGAAACAGAAACACACACGTACACATGCACACAGACACACAGACACACACACACAGATACACACACACACAGACACACAGACACACACGCACATATGCATAGCCTTTCTGGCAAATGCATAAAAAACAACACATTTTAAAAATACATAGATATTGTTGTGTGTGCATTAATAAGCATGTTAGAGATTGACCCACTGCTGCACGCTGCCTGCATCGCACCTGTAACACGTCTTGGCTATCCTTCAGACCCAGAGCCTCCCTGTCTCCTGCACCCTGTTCCCTCTCCCTCCAATGCCTTGCTTTTCTCTCCTATCCATCTCCTGTGCCCCCACCTTCGCCCTGTCTGGACGCATGATGACTTCCTCAGAGCTTCCTCTTGGATGGACGTCTGGGTCATCTGCTTTGTGCTCACACACACAGTGCTGGAAAGAACATCTTTGTACCTAGGTATTTACCTTAGGAGCATTTCTGAAAACATAGCGATTGTGTAATTTCATGTTATTAGAACTGTTGTCTCAGAAGGTACATGCATTTTAGATTTTGGGCAGGTATTGCCGAATCTTCTCCCAAAGAGACTGATCAGTTCACACTTGTACTGATAGATTCTGCATAATCTCCTTAGCACTGTAGAACATCAGACTTAATTCTTAAAGCCATTCTTTGTTTCAGTTGGCATTGCTTTAATTTTGAGTGAAATTGAACCGTTTTTCACAGGTTTGTTGGCCATTTGTTTTGTGTTTGTGTTCTTTAGCTTTCCTATTGAGTTATTTGGACTTGAAAATCAAGGCTATCAGTGTTTGGCTACAATAGTATCACAATATTTTTCCTGGTCTTTTGATTTTTTTTTTTTTTTTGCCATAGAACAAGTTGTCCTTGATTTTTTTTTCTCATTGTGGTAAAATATACATATCATGAAGTTGACCATTTAACCATTTGTAAGTGTACAATTCAGTGGCATTAGGTATGTTCACAATGCTGTGTAGCTGTCAACACTACTGATTTCTACAACTGTTTCCTCACCCATAGCAGAAACTCTGCAATGATTAAACACTGTCACAAAGATTTTCCCCTTACGTTTTCTTCAACAACTTTTATAGTTGTAACGTGTACGGTTAACTCCATTTGAGATACTTTTTACACGTAGACTTGTTCAGGGATGATTTCTGTCAAATATTTTTTATCGGGTGAATTGGCCCTACTTTCCTGGTTTTGCATGCTTTTGAGTTTTTGGTTGAAAAATAGATATGGTAGGCATTGTAATGGGGCAGCTTTGGTGGAAATCGGATTCTCCCACTTCCCAGAGATCGCTGACGTGGGCTTGTGCAGACTGGAGCCATCCAAGTGTGCCTTTTCCAAAGTGATGGCCTTGAAGTGTATATTCTTCATCGTGTGTGGTGACTGAAGCTTCAGTTCCCTTGTCTTCGCAGTCAATTGAGAATGGCAGCCTCTCTAGTGCTATTCTTTTATTTTTCTTTATTTTTTTATTTTTTCGAGACGGAGTTTCACTCTGTTGCCTAGGCTGGAGTGCAATGGCACAATCTTGGCTCACTGCAACTTCTGCCTCCTGGGTTCAAGCAATTCTCCTGCCTCAGCCTCCTGAGTAGCTGAGATTACAGGCATGTGCCACCACATCCGGCTAATTTTTGTATTTTTAGTAGAGACAGGGTTTCACCATGTTGGCCAGGCTGGTCTTGAACTCCTGACCTCAGGTGATCTGCCCACCTCAGCCTCCCAAAGTGCTAGGATTACAGGAGTGAGCCACCGCGCCCAGCCTCTAGCACTATTGTTACACCAGTCCTAGCTTTTATAAGTGTCTGTTCTGCTCCCAGAGAGCTGAAATACTTGCTTCCAATCCCCCTACAGCTTGACGGCAGTCTTGGTGGAGACCCAACCAGAGAGCTTGCTACGCCGCCGTTGTGCACGGCAACCTCTCTGGTTTTGTATTCTTTAAGTCTGTTAAATTTATACATACTTTTATTTATGAGTCTGGATCGTAATTAGGAAAACTATGCCCATGTTGAAACTATTCAAAACCTAAAAAATTACCTATATTTTAAACCCTAAAAAATTACCAATATTATACACATGTACTTTAAATAATATGCATGTAATTGTATGACCTCATTTTTTAAGTTTTAAGAAATGTGGATGTTTCCCCCGTGGCCTCCCTGGGTACATTCTGGTGTGGGTGGAGGAGAGGTGCCATTCCCAGGCCTTCTTCCAGGCAGAGCTGGAATGTTCCCTCCCCTGGACACAGCAGGCAGGAGGCACACCTTGGAAAAGATTTCAAACACCATGAGGTGCAGAAAGGCAGTCAGGCGGAGGGTCCGGGGGAGCTGAGAGAGCCTCTGTGAGGCCAAGGAGCCTCTGGATGAGACAACCAGAAGGCCCAGTGACCTAGGTGGGAATGGCCAGGAGGGACCAGGGAAAAGCCACAGCACCAGGGAGGGAAAACCAGGAGGGCACAGTGACAGCCCAGGACCCAGCGCCCCAGGGGGAGAGGACTCCGGGACACAGGAGAGGAGTCCTGCATTTCCTTGGAGGGTGTTGGGTGCAGAGGCTGAGGCAGGGAGCAGGGTGTGTTTTGATCTTTCGCCCAGGCTGGAGTACAGCAGCACAATCTCAGCTCACTGCAACCTCTGCTTTGTGTTTTCAAGCGATTCTCCTGCCTCAGCCTCCTGACTAGCTGGAATTACAGGCATCTGCCACCACGCCCGGCTAATTTTTGTATTTTTAGTAGAAACGAGGTTTCACCATGTTGGCCAGGCTGGTCTCGAACTCCTGACCTTGTGATCCACCCACCTCGGCCTCCCAAAGTGCTGGGATTACCGATGTGAGCCACTGTGCCTGGCCAGTGTCCTCAGTTTGAATGGGCAGAGCAGGTTCCCACAGCCAGGAAGTAGAAATGCCTGGAGGTGGCCCGGCATGGTGGTTCATGCCTATGATCCCAGCATTATGGAAGGTCGAGGGAGGTGAATCACTTGGGGTCAGGAGTTCTAGACCAACCTGGTCAATATGGTAAAACCCTGTCTCTACTAAAAACGTGAAAATTAGCCTGGTGTGGTGGCGGGTGCCTATGATTCCAGCTGCTTGGGAGGCTGAGGCAGGAGAATTGCTTGAGCTCGGGAAGCAGAGGTTACAGTGAGCCGAGATCGCACCACTACACTCCAGCCTGGGTGACAGACTGAACATGGAGAGCCGCTGAGTGTGGACCTGAGGGAAGGGCTGCTGGGGGCCACCCCTCCCTGGGGCAGTGGCCACGGAGGTGGCCCCAGCCTCGCGGTTTCCTCTCAAGAACATGACAGAGAAGTGCTTACAGCAGGCCCTCATCCTGAAGCTGGGCAGAGCGAGACTCCGCCTCAGAAAAAACCAGAAATGCCTGGAAGTGCTGGGCTTGGCACGAGTGCAGCTTGGGAAGCAGGGAGCATGAAGTGTGTCCTTTGGGGTCCTGGCCTGGAGGGCTGTGTTGGGCTGTGGAGCACATGCAGAAGGCAGCCAGAGAGGAGGAAGTGGATACCCTCCAGTGTCCTCTCTTCCCTTCCATGGCCCCCCGGTTGTCATCAATGATCTTGGCTCTAGACCAGTGGCTCTCAACTGGGAAGGGCAAATTTACCCCTGTGGACATTTGGGAAGTTCTGGAGGCTTTTGCATTAGCATGGTGGGGAGGGGCAGGGATCAGGGAGGCTGAGAGACACCTGCAGGGTGCAGGGCGGCCTCCAGGGCAGAGCAATCCAGCCCTGGAGTCAGCGCTGCCAGGTTCAGAACCAGGGGCTGCTGAAAAGTCAGGAAGCTCCGCCTGGGCTGTGGCTCCTCCGCCCTCCCAGGGCCAAGTTCTGCTCGTCCCCTACTCTGCACTGCCCACGGGAATTCCCTTCCCCGAGGCCTGCATCCTTTCAGAAGGGTGGAACATCCACTCAGGGTGTGCATGGTGGACACTGCGGCCTTGCTGGAAGGTGCAGGGCAGACATGCCGTACCCCGGTCCTTCTAAGGCAGCCTCCGTGGTCCCGTGGCTTACGTGGGTGGGGCGACCATGAGCTGCCTGGGAAGCTCAGATGGCAGAGGCCCCCAAGGATGATGCAGCATGACTGCGGCGAGCCGGGGCTTCCAGAGCCTGACCCTCTCCTCTTACCACGGGCCCCACGCTGCACATTGGAAACAAGCCTGTAAATAGATTTGAACGGTGAGCTGGTGACAGAGCTATTATTGGGATTCTAAAAACAGGTGTGGGGAGAATTGTAGGGTTTTATGGAAAGAAAATGTGCAGAGACCCCTGCAGTTGTTGAAATTGATGTCTTTTCTCATCAACTCTGCGCTCGTCCTAAGCTGAGCACTGTTTTCATTGCAGACCCTCCCAGGAAGGAAGTGCAGGCTCCGCAGTCACTGGGAAGGTGGCCCAAGGCTGGCTGGGAAGATGGTGGGACGCTCTGCCCAGCCCAGCCCAGCTCAGTTGGCCACCCAAACTGGGAGGGGCGGAATGAGCCAGAGGTAGACACAGAATGAGAAGCAGGTGGGAGGCCGTTGTGATGCTCGGCGCGTGTGGAAGTCACTCCGCCTGTCAGGGAAGAAGCGATGACACTCCAGACCATCTACATGATCATCTTTCCTCTTCCCTCCCGGAGACCCATAGGAAACACCAAAGCACCTTTTTACTTTTTCATTCCAAAAGCTCGTCAAACATTTACAGGGCCGACCGCCTCAGAATGGAAATAGGGACCATGTCTTCAAAATCGATTCGGCTTTTGGAAGTAGATGGGCATCCATAGTGAGGCACGGCTGCATGCAGGGTAGGGGAATCTCGTTATCTATTGTAGTGGATGGAGAGGAGCTGAGCATGGGCCTGTTGGAGGTGCTGCTGGGGGCCACGCTTCCCTGGGGCAGTGGCCACAGAAGTGGCCCCGGTCTCATGGTTCCCTCTCAAGAACATGACATAGCTTTGCTCATCCTGGGCCCTCGCCCGGAGGCTGAGCAGAGGTCCACCTGTAATTCTCCACCCTCCAGCCCCTCTGGAAGGCCCAGCACCTGCTAAACAGACAGTATCTAAGGAGAACCACTCTGCAGATCAGCACAGTCAGATTTCTGTTCCGCTGAAATGTGAAAGCTTGTGTGCCGAGAGGAAACTCGTTGTAGGATTTCACATCAATCTTTAAGAGAAGCCTGTTGTCTTAATTTCTAGATAAGTCTGCTTGAGAGTGGTTGTGCCAAAGCCCTGAGCGCTGACAACTCTAACCCTGTTCATCTGATTTTCTTTCAGCTGACAGCAGCGATGGGTCCAGTTCTGAAGACGGCAGGGAAGACCCAGATGTGAAAACCAAGAGGAACCGGTAGGTGGCCGTTCCCTTCCCCAGCGGGTCCTTCCCTACTGGGTACTCAGGTGATGTAGAAAGAAAAGGCATCATTTTGACCACATTGACTGTGAGCAAAGAGCTAATTCAACCGCTGGACAGATGGTAAGAAGTCTCAGGCTCTGTCTTAGCAGTGTCCTGGGCACCTGCTGAAGCAGGTATCTCAGAGGCTTGGGGCACTTCAGACAACTTCAGACACTGTACACAGGGCCTGCCACCCCCAGCCTACCCAGGCGCCCACGTTCTCAGCCCTGCTGTGTTTCCCGAGTCCTGTAGAAGTGGTCGTGGGGGCCAAGTGCGTAGGTGGTGCCATGTGCTGTGTCAGGTTAAGTTTAGGGGTCAGGCAGCCCTGGCTTGGTGCTGCAGCTCTGTGTCTTGCCTGCTTGATGACTTCGGGCAAAGTCAGCCAACCCTGATCTCAGATTTCTCATATGTAAGATGAGGCTTTGCAGAGGCCCCAGTGGGCCTTGGGACAGCTGGATGAGATGATGCCTGCGTACCTGCAGGGTGCACACGGCCAGTGGGTCTCCCTCCAAGTCAGCTGGTCACGGTTTGGTTTTGGGAGTTGCCATGCACCGAGGTAGGGAATCCCTGTTTTCCATCAAGCCAGGGGATGGCTCCTGCCCTTTAACCCCTCCTGTGTGGCTGCTGCTCTGCCCTGCCTCGCCTGTGAGTTTCACATAAGGGGATGAATGTGGAAGTGTGTTCCCTCCCAGAACAGGGAGATGCAAGGAATGCTGTGGTTGCTGGGCCCCATGTTTGGCAGAGAAGGGTGGGGAGGACTCCGAAAGGCAAATCAATGAGGGGCGCTTCCCAGGCTCTTCCTGAGCTGGGCTGTTATTGGCCCCAGGATGCCCAGACATTCCGTTGGACCCTGGGTCCTGCCACGGCCCACAGGTGCGTTCATCCTGCACCAGGCTCCTGTACCAGCCCTGCTCATGGGATACCCTAGGCCTGCAACAGGAACCCAAATGAAGTGGTCAGGAATCTTAGCACTATATGCGTTTTCTCTTTTAAAAAATGTACTTTTGCAGTAAAAATATTTGCCATAATGAAGGTAAAACAAAATCTTGACTCAGAGCCTGTGCCCATTCTCACCTTTTCAGTCCTTTCAACTTTTTAGCAAAGGATGAAAGGATGGTAAGGGAGAGAGGGGAAGAGGGAGCAAGAGCTGGGCTTGGGGGTGCCTAGCAGGCCCAGCAGCCGGGGGGTCAGGGCGAGCTCTTCTGTCTCCTGAGTGCCCATGGAGCCACGAACAAAACACATAGAACTAGATCTGAGTGGTTCAATAGTAAGCAGACACCACAGAACTTTCAGGAACAATGCGAAGAAGAATAACAGTGTCTTCCCTAAGCCAGGGAGGTGATCAGGTAGGAGATGGAGCTCTCCTCCCCCAGGGATCCTGCCGCCTGGCCCCACAGCACGTGGAAGCCTGTGAACCACTATGTGGGGAGGTCTAGGGCCGCACGAGGCAGGGCAGGCAGGGGCTCACTGGCTGTGGAGGGAGGACACCTCCTACTCAAAATCTCCTGGGCAGCTGTCTTCTTGCTAACCCAAATCTCCTCCATAAAAAGTCACTTTTGGGGGCCAAAGGATGTTGTGTGGGCCACAGGGGATGGACAAGGAGCACCTCTGATGGGGGCCAAGGATTCCAGGAAAGGACCCAGTGCAGCCTCTCTGATTTCACCATCACATGTGGACCTCAGCTAAACTGGTCTCCGTTGGTCTTTGGGTATGTGTGCTTAATTTAAAACACAAGAGGAGCTTCCTGAGGCACAGGAAACATGGAATGTGGCCATGAGTTGATGAATTTTGAACTTGTGTGGGCGGAAAAGCATGGCGGGATCCGAAGCAGTTGGGCTGTCCTCCTCCTCACCCGGCTGCACTTCCCGACCCGTGGGTCTGGCCTCGGTTCCCAACAGTTGGCATTCAACAACATCGAAACGCTAATTTTGGTTTTAATCATCCGTATGATTTCCGTCATTGAAAACCAACTTTGAAATGTGCACAGAGGTTTTGCATGGAGCTGCCTCCGTTTTGGCAGCTGTTCATTTCCACGTTGGTTCCAGCCTTGAAGATTCCATGGGAGAAGGAGACTCTCGGGGAGGCTGCGGCCCGCTCTGAGGTATGGGAGGAAAACGCTTTGGTGTTCATTTTGCAGCCAGCCCGAGGACTGAGCACGCCCATCCTGTCCTGGGCATTCGTTCATAGACCGGTTTACAAAGCCACACCCTCTGTTTGGAAGCATCACCATCGGGCAGGTTTTCCCAAAGCTCTTCCAAAGCACCAACCTGCACGCCACCAGTTCAGAGCGAATCGCCACAGGCCGGGTGAACCACCAGCATCACCATGGCATTTTGATCCCTCTTTGGGAAGGTTAGGGTCAATAAGTCCACGTACTCCTCAAGCTCCTAACTGCTTTTATGTATTTCTATGTCGTAGAATCTGGCCCGTATAGTTAGAGAACATGCCTCCAGGGGGCCTGCTGAAATCTGGCCATTTGGACCTGCCCTTTTTGTGAGGATAGCATAATTTTGCCTCATCAAAGAACACTAAAATTCTCCCAGAACGTGTGATACATCAGCAGTCAGATTATGATGTTTAAGAAACAAGCAAATAAGCTGAGATGATGATTGTTTTGGACACCGGTCTCTACTCCCCACATTTCCTGTGAACCCTGGTACAATCGATACACATTTTGGGCATTCATGCCCAGATGGAATTAAATCGATTGTGAAAGTGATTCAGGTCCACATGAAACTTTTCCTGAAATTCTCTTGGAGGAGAAATATGTCACAATGACAAGCATTCAAATTACTGAAATATTCTAATCTACATGGTGAGTATCATTTCAAATAGCTTGTTATTTACTATTTAGAGGGATGTGTTCGCAATGACCATGCATCTTCCCTGGGACTGGAAAATAGACTCATGACGGCTCAGCCCCTTTCTGCTCAGGGCCTGGAGGTGCTGCCAGTTTCTGATGAACGGGTCTTTTCATAGTTCAGACCTGCTTTGATCTTTGATCTTCTGGCTTTATAACTCTCCCTTTCAAATGGGCTCTGGGGAGCATCCCGTCCACAGTCCCCTTCTATCCCTCTGACCTCACATGTACAGGGTGGT
Source organism: Macaca thibetana thibetana (assembly GCF_024542745.1). Classification (NCBI taxonomy): domain Eukaryota; kingdom Metazoa; phylum Chordata; class Mammalia; order Primates; family Cercopithecidae; genus Macaca; species Macaca thibetana. Next base: position 127,199,986 of record NC_065586.1, on the reverse strand, counting down.
GGTCTCTGCTGAGTGGTATCGCTGCAATTGTCTCCCAACGTCCCCCAAGAATGAGGGCCTGAGCATCAGAAACCTGGACACCACGGCTCGAATCACACCTGTGATTTCTGGAATTGCTGTGGTGTTTTGAACTGGAAATATATTTTCTTAAGTCAACAGATTGTTTTGTGTGGCTGTGGCCGTGGGCTTATGAAATGCACAGTGTAGCTTGCATGAGTGCTCACGGGAATGCTCCACCGATTTGCTTCCCTCCAGAGGGTGGGCGTGTTTTCAGTACTCTTTTCATATAATTCAGTTACCCCGTATTTGTGACGTAATTAGGGTTTGCCGGGGGGTTGATGCCCATCCCTGCAGGGATCCAGAGATCACCGAGTGAATGGGGGAGTCAGTTTCCCCCAAAACTCAGTACTTTCTTCACAAGGCTGGTTATCAAATATTTGGCTCGCTCTATCACCACTTGGAGGTATAAATTTATCAAAATCTCAGGTAGTTTCCTCTCCCGTGAGAGAGAACGTATTTGTTCTGTATTATGAGAAATGACAGGTTAACTCTTCAGTGTGGTCATCACTTCTGTGGTAAGAAACGCTCAACTTGAACGAGGAGGAACAGAGGGTCAGAGCAGATCACAGGATGACAGGCAGAGGGACACGGGGGCGTGGGCCCTGAGGGGACAGCCAGGGTGGGAGAAGCCAAAGAGAAAATGGTCATGTGCAGGGGACATGGGTGATGTGGTTTGCCACTGGCTGTCCACCCAACCCTCATCTAGAATTGTAATCCCCATGTGATATGGTTTGTCTGTGTCCCCACCCAAATCTCACCTTGAATTGTAGCTCCCGTAATTCCCACGTGTCAGGAGAGGGACCCAGTGGGAGGTCATTGAATCACCAGGGCGGGTCTTTCCCCAGCTGTTCTCGTGATAGTGACTAAGTCTCACGAGATCTGATGGTTTTATAAAGGAGAGTTCCCACACGCACACTCTCTCTTGCCTGCCACCATGTAAGATGCGTCTTTCGTCTTCCACCGTGATTGTGAGGCCTCCCCAGACACGTGGAACTGTGAGTCCATTCAATCTCTTTTTCTTTATAAATTACCCAGTCTCGGGTATGTCTTTCTGAGCAGCGTGAAAGTGGACTAATACAGCATGTGTCAGGGAAGGGGACTTGTAGGAGGCGATGGGATCATGGGGGCAGTTTCCTGCATGGTTGTCTCATGATAGTGCGTGAGTTCTCACAAGATTTGGGGGTTTAAAAGTTTGTGGAAATCTCCACCAACTGCATTCTCTCTCCTGCCACCATGGAAGACAGGCCTTGCTTCCTCTTCAACTTCCGCCAAGATTGAAAGTTTCCTGAGGTCTCCCAAACCATGCGGAACTGTGAGTCATTAAACCTCCTTTCTTGGTGAATTACCCAGTCTCAGGTGGTATTTTATAGCAGTGTGAGAATGGACTAATACAGCAGGTTACGTCAGTTCAAAAGATTCCAGGAGACGGAGTGATTTCCATCAAAGCCAAACAGTTCTATTGTGATAGGAGAGACAGATGGCGTAAGACGGCCCAGTGTGTGCTTAGCTGCCTGACACTGGGTGGAAAAGGCTCAACAAATATATGAAAAAACAAATATACTCAATTAAGGAGTAATAGTTATTTTACCTACTTTTAACTTTTTATTATGGAAAAGTTCCACATAAAAGTTGGAACAACACAGTTCACCTCCATGCATTCATTTCCCAGCATCAACTCAAGGCCAGCGTTTTTCTGCTTTAGTCCATGCCCCTCTAGATTAGTTTGAAACAAACTCCTCCCAACATCATATAAATCTTATTTGTAAATATTCTACAATACTAAAATACAAGGATGTTAAAAATATAAGCATGGTAACATAGTCACATCTTTAAAAACAGAAATAATTCCTTAACATTATCAAATGGGCTCCCAGTCATGGTTTAAATTTTCTTGACTGTTTTATTTTCTCTTAGAGGTTTGCTTTCATATCAGGACTAAATCAGTTTCGAGTATTGCCCTCTGCTTCTCTCCTAAGTCTCTTTTAACCTGCTGGTGTGTTCCCTTCTACGCTTCATTTTTATTTTCGTCATTTGTTTTTCAATAAGTGACAGATTTTTTACAAGTGTACGTTTCCTATCGTTTGGACATAGGTCATTTCATCCCTGGAGAATGGTTTGGACATAGATCATGCCTGGGGCATGGTTTAGGGGTGTGTTCTTCTGTCCTCTGTATTTCTGGTAAATCTGCAGTCAGATTCGAGTTTTATCAGGGTCAGGTTTGATTAGGACTAATGGTGGCTTTGAGCTCCTTCCATCAGGAAGCAGGTGATGTCGACTTGTCTGTCTTTACATGATACAAGCAGATGATTTATCTTGATCTAAGACTTCCTTAGAGATTGCTGAGTGCTCATCTCTTAATTCTGCCATTTTATTCACATTTACTAGCTTGCCTACTTTCTTTCTTTTTTTTTTTTTTTTTTTTTTTTTTTTTGAGACGGAGTCTCACGCTGTTGCCCAGGCTGGAGTGCAGTGGCGCGATCTCGGCTCACTGCAAGCTCCGCCTCCCGGGTTCCCGCCATTCTCCTGCCTCAGCCTCCTGAGTAGCTGGGACTACAGGCGCCCGCCACCGCGCCCGGCTAATTTTTTGTATTTTTAGTAGAGACGGGGTTTCACTGTGGTCTCGATCTCCTGACCTTGTGATCCGCCCGCCTTGGCCTCCCAAAGTGCTGGGATTACAGGCTTGAGCCACCGCGCCCGGCCGCCTACTTTCATAAAGAGGAACTTACCCTCATAAACTATTGACTCCCTCAAGGTATCGTTTAAACTGAAAACACACAATGAACAGTTGATTCTTTCCTTTAAATATCAATTTCCAAAATACTCCATCGGTTCCCTGGTATCCTTGAAAGATGACCAACTTACTGTGAATTGGATGCAAACATGGTTGATGTTTTAGTCAACTTTAGTTACTATCTTTATCCTTTAGAAGACAATGATAGAGCTAACTCTTGGTGATTCTTGGTTCATTTTCCCAGATATGAGGTGTATCTTATAAAAATGTAGGTGGATGCCTTTCTTCCATCAGGGCATTTTCTTGAATTGCTTTCATGTCTTTTCTGTTTCGTGGCTTGGAGTCACCTGTGAACTGTTTGGTTCTCCCTCAGCTTCCTCCTGGGTCACCTCCTTTGCACGCTGTTGACGCTTCGTCATTATGCTCTTTCTGGATTTCCTCTTCCCTTCTCACCTTCTATTCCTCCTATGATGTCATTTATGACATTTATTCACTCTTGTGTTCCTTCTAGTTTATTCTTCATTTCCACTTTTTCCCCTTTCATTTCTAATTATCTCCCAGATTTTCTCAGACTGTTTTTCAAGTCTTTGACCAATATTCTTTTTTACTCATTTTAAAATAAGACATATGCTGATATTTTGTAACACCTATTTTTTTCTTTTAATGTTTAGCTCCTTTTTGAATAGTCAGCTGAATTGTCGTTCAGTGTCTGGGTGTGCCTCCCTGCGGTTCCTCTGCCACCTGGGGACGTTTCTCTGAGCGTCAGTCCCTCTTGGTGGTGGTCTTGGTAGTGGTATATGGGGTGGGACCATGGTGGTTTTCTATCTGTCATCCCTGTTTAGATGAGACTGTGATAAGAGCAGTGGCCCCGGGCAGCGTCCCAGGTCTGTGGCTCTGGGACTCCATCCTAGAGTCTGCTATTGTGACACGGGCTGTGTTTTTGGGGGACCTGTCTCCAGATCTGTGGTTCTGGGGTTCCCTCCTAGAGTCTGTGATTATGACGGGGGCTGTGTTTTAGGGACCTGTCCCTTCGCTCTGCATTGCACTCTATCTGGACCTGCCCCTCCATTCCCTGGCATCTCTGTCTGTTGAGGCAGCTGCTGTACTGAGCTCACCAGTCTGTGTCTAGGGTCCAGCTGTTTGGAACTTCCTGGGCCACCCGGGCTCCTAAGAGGTTTGGACCCTGGAAGGCTTCTGCTCTTGTCTGCCTCTGCTTACCATCAGCCTTTTAGCTGCAGAAGCCTGGGGGCTGCCTCTTGGCCTGGGAATGCTGCTTATGACAGGGTCGCGGGCTGGCTGGTGCTCGGGGCCTGGCTGGGATGTGCTTCGGTCTCTGTCTCTGTCAGGGCCCTGGCCTGGACTTGCCATGCACACTGGTGTTCCTGGGGGTTCTTCACCCAGCAGTATGTGAAGATGTTGTCTATGGGCCTTTTGTTCTGTTGCTCTGACAATTCGGTGTGAGCTTTTGTTCTGTTGCTCTGACAGTCCGGTGTGAGCTTTTATGACTTTGGGGAGATAAAAACACTTCCCTTCTGCTTTTGTGGGATTTAGTTTCCTGCCGTTTGTTTTTGTTTTAAATCTCAGAATTCCTCAGAGTCCTGTGTCCTGAGATGCATGTGACTGGGCTGATGTGTCTCCTTCAATATTACCTAAAATCAACACCTGGAGGCAGCAAGTAGAGACAAGAAAAGAGGTTTTTGTTGCTGAGGGTTTGCTTTTTCAGTGATTAATCAGCCTCCGTCAGCCATGCCCCAAATTCTAGAGCCAAGGTGCCCTGACTGTCTCCCTCAGCTCTTGTCTGGCCCCGTCTAGAGTTCTGAGAGCTCTGAGACCAAGATGTCAGATTGAGAGCTTTGGTAATTTTGCAAATGTTACCAAACTACCTGCCAAAGGACAGGACATGGCCTGGTGTCTGTGCTGCCCTGGGTGGAGGTAGGTGCTGCCTGTCTGGAGCCACCAGTGAATTCTCACATGAGGAGGCTGCACAAGTTACAAGTGCAGAAACACGTCCTGGGGAGGGGCTCAGGGGCATCCTGATTAATTGCTGGGGAAGCCTGGCAGCCGGCACTGAAGCTGGTACTGAAACACAGTCTCCAGCAGAGCTCGTCACAAAGCAGGAGCTCAGGCCAGAGCGGCTGCCTTGCAGCACGGAGCTGCCCCGCCTCCCGCAGCTGAGAGCTGGAGCTTGCTGCTCACTGGGATTCTGCCCCCAGCCAGAACGAGGCCACCAGCAAACCCTTTTCAGCAGATGTTTCGCCTTCTGAGTGGCTCATAAACCTCAGCTGGCAGAGACTTCAGCCCTTCCCAGGCCTTGGTGAGCCTGCCTCTCAGCATGGTGGAGGGTCCAGGAGGCCACAGCTCCCATGGCCTGATCTCTCCTCATTCTGCCCCCTCTCCCCAGCATGGCCCATGTGCCACAGCCACACGGACAGCAAGTGCACACGGGACAGATGAGTGTGGTCACACTGAAGACTGGGAGTGAGCTGTCCAGCCACGGTGGGGCCTGTCTGGCCTTAGGCAGAGCCAGAAATGGGTTTGTGATTCCCGGAAGGGGTGAAGCGGGCAGGGCAGAAGCAGGGGTGCTAGGCATTCAGGAACTGGCCAAGCCAGATAGGCCAACAGTGAGCCTGTGGCTGGGGCACAGGTCCGTGGAGATTCCAGGCAGCCCAGACCCCAGCTGGGAACTCACGATCACTCCTCCAGGAAGATTTTGCATCCCTGCCCATCCCAGAGCCCCATCTCTGTGCACTGGGCAGTGTCACCTCTGCGTAAGGGCAGAGGAGCAGCTGCTCCAGCTGAGTTCACCCAGCTGCCTGCAAGGTTCCTACTCAGGGCCAGCACCAAGCCCCAAAGCCAGGGTTTTTTTGGTGGCCGTGATCCATCCTGGGGAGGCATCCATCTCGATGCCATCATTGGCTGTGAATCCCGACCATCCACGTGAGCAGAGCAGAGCTGGCGGAACCGACGCCCCTGTGCTCCTGTCTCACCCAGGGGCCTGCAGCCCACCCTGATTGATGTGCCAATCTTCCTTACAGCTGCCAGAGGCACGCTTCTGCACTGCACAGTGTCGAGGCTAAAAAACTAGAGAATACAGATCTTTCAAAGTTTGTCTCATCTGAAGACCATTTGTTACAACCACACGTTAGAATGTCTGAGGCCCCATAAGGCAAAAGATTCATAGAAACTTTGATTCCTGCAGAATTTCGCATTGTGTCTAACACCAGATTTACAGTCTGGCAGTATTTTGATGATAAATTCCCAGCCCTCTTTGCTGGAAGAAAGAACAAGTTCTTCCCATCCATAAAATTAAAAAAAAAAAAAGAGATGTCATCCAGATGAACAGAGGGCTGGAACCCAGCCTGGAGAGAACAGCTGTGGATGATCAGAAGCTGCCAGAGATGATGAAGGTGAAAAATCATCACCACCACCACCATCATCATCTTCACCACCATCTTCATCACCATTATCATCATCTTCATCACCATCATCTTCATCACCGTTATCACCATCACCATCATCTCCACCACCATCTTCACCATCATCTTCATCACCATCATCATCTTCATCACCATCATCTTCATCACCGTCATCGTCACCATCACCATCATCACCACCACCATCTTCATCACCATCATCTTCATCACCGTCATCATCACAATAACCATTATCACCACCACCATCTTCATCACCATCATCACTGTATCATCATCACCATCATTGTCATCAAAACTATTACTAGACCAGCCATTGTGTTAAATATTTTAAATGCATTATGTCAGTTTTTCCACCTGGACAGTGGGGTTGTGCTGGTGATGAAATGAGGTTATGGAGGGATGCTGAAGAGGAGAAGATTCGACACAGTGAGCCCTCAGTGGATTTAAGGGATTCTTCTTATTTCATTTAATTCTTACAAGCAAATCCCAAGGGGTTGCTACTATTATTATTTCCACTTTATAGAGGAAGAAATGGAGGGTTGGTGAAATGAAGAGACTTGCTTAAGAACAGAGCACACAGTGGGAAAGCCCAGGTTGCAAGCTCAGAGACCACGCGTTTCATGAGCGCCCAGCACTCCCTCCCCAGCCCACCCTGCAATGCAGATCCTGTTGTTCTTGTTGTTGTTGTTGTCATTTGGGTGATAAAGAAGGTGAAGCCTGTAGAGGCCAGTGCAATGCACATCCACAGACAGGCAGCACCGAAGAGCCAAGCCAGCAGGGGGCCCAGCCTTGCTTGGGTCTCGAAGTCTTGCTCTCCGCTCCTGCATGGCGTAGAGCTGAAAATGTCAAAACCGTAGTGCACTTGCAAAAAGTCACCTTGTTTTATAAATTTCTCTGGCAATTTTGTTCAATGAGAGTAGAACTCAGTGGCCACTCATTCGGAAGGCTTACAGAAATGTGGCAATAATTCCATGCTGGACAAATTCCGGAAACATCGCTCAGAAGGGCAAGGTCTGCGATGCCAAGACAAAGGCTGGGGTGGGGCCAGCCTGGGGGACGGGGACTCCTGCATGCTAAGAGAGGAAGGCTGGAGACCCTGAAACCCTGTTCCTTTAGAAAGTAGAATCTGGAGCTCGGCTGCATAGGATGCTAGTGGGTCTTAGATGGGTCTCCCGCAGCTCAGGAGCCTGGCAGTGGGCCCTGGAATTACAGCCTTGGAGACCTGTCAGAGGCCAGAGATCTATGGGATGGTCAAACCCTGACCCAAGGACCAGGCAGTGTGTGCAGATTTGCATCATCTTGTAGCATCAGCCAGGCAAGGAAAGTTGCACCTTGGTCTACGCCACAGTGATTGACAGAAGAGTATCCCCTCAGTCTCCAGGAGCCTCCGCTGCCAGGACAGCCTGATGTCATGGCTTCACCTGGTGAGGCATCTTTTCCTCCAGGTGGCCTCCACCCACTCATGCCCTACCTGGAACAATGCATGATTTTCAAAAATCCACCAAGGAAATCATGGGGCAGTCTTGGATGTCCAGGAAAACATTTCTGAAATGCATTTGAGAAGACAGGGGCAGGGCCTCGTCTCCATGGGGTCCTGACGGAAATAACCACGTGCTCTAGAGGCAGCTCCGGGCAGGAACCTACTCCCGCCCTGGCTCCCCGGGTGCTGCCCAAAGCTGTCTCTGCACTTCATGGCTCAGGGTGGCCCCTGGCCAGGCAAGCAGAGAAGCGAGCACTAAGTCAGGACTCGGGGCAGTCGGAGGCCAGGATGCGTTACTTTCAGAGGCTCTGGGGTCCCATGTCCCTGGGAGTGAAAGGTCACAGCCCTGCCATGGGTGAGGAGACATCAGGACCTGGACCCTCGAAGACCTCTGAGCATTGCCCCCCATACCCTCCACTCACTGACCTCCTTGCCACTGTCTCTGGAATATTGTTAGATGCTCCTACCTTAGGGCCTTTGCATAGCTGAGCCCTGAGTCTGGAATGAGCCTCCTCACCTCTTCCTAGGATCTGCTTGTGGGTGTCCTGCCTGCCTGGTGATGGTCTCAGACCCTCCCCTCAGCTGCGTTCATTTGTTTGCTTTTTGTGACTTCCTGAGCATCCAGCATCTTTGAATACACCACCCAGTTTACTAACTTGGTGGTATTGGTTATTTGTTACTCTCTGTTCCTCCCTCTAGGATGTGAGCCTGGTGAGGGCAGGGGCCTGGGATCCCAGGGTCTGGAGCAGGGTCCGCTGCAGACACCAGCAGCCATGTGCTAACCAAGGGGCCCCACGCAGCCCTCTGCAGGCCCCTGCAGGTGAGGGTTTCTGTTCAGTCTCATGACAGCCGTGTGGGGCCAGTGGGTTGTGTAATAGATGAACGACCTGGGAGGCTCAGAGAAACGAGGCAGGTTGCCCCAGTTGGGAGGACCACAGGGTAGTTCCCATGGCAATGCCTGCTGAATGTAATTGAAGCGAATTTGATTGCACCCGAGTTCTGACAGCAATTCTCTGACACCAACTGGGTGTCCTACAATTAAGTCTAGTTCTGACACCAACCACCCAGATACTGCAGACCCCACAGGGGAAGGGCTTAGCCCCAAGAAGACCATCCCTACCTCAGACACCAGCTGCAAGTGGGGTCCCCAGGCTACCCTCACATCTGTCTGATTTGGTTACAAATTCTGGAGCTCTTGCCACCCTCCTTCAGGTTTGATACTTTGCTAGAATGACTCGTAGAACTCACGGAAAGTGCTATGCTCACGATTCCCGTTTTATCTTATGATCAAGGTGACAACTCAGGAACAGCCAAATGGAAGAGACTCATGAGTTGAGATCGGGAAAGGTCTCAAGGGCAGGGAAATCCACTGGTAATATTCTTTTCTCTGTCCCCCTACATTTGTCTTGCTGCCAGTATACTGATTTGTTCACCAACCAGGGCACTCCTGAAACTCATTGTTCAAGGGTTTTATTGGGGTTTTATTACAGAGAAATGATTGATTAATTTATTGATCACTGGTGAGAAGATTTAATTCAATCTCCAGCTCCTCTCCTCACCCTGGATGGCAGGTGGTGGGTGGGGCTGGACATTCCAACCCTCTAGTCTTCAGGGCTGCTGTTTCCTGGCATGCCAGCGCCTTCGTTGAGACTAAGAACCCAGTGAGTGACCTCATTAGTGCAGCTAAGATGTGGTATGGTGGAGAGGTCTCCTTATGAATAGCAAAGGTCATTTCTAGTGCTTAGGATGTTCCAAGAATTTTTTGGATCTCTGCCAGGAACTGGGAGTAAAGACCGGATTAATTATTTGTTATATCATAGGCCTAACATTTTAGGTTCCCAATCCACTCTTCCCCAGCAAACAATACTGCCAAAGGGCCCTTGGGGAGGCTGGCAGTGTGTGGCATGGTGCAGTCACTTGTTAGAAGTGAGGCTGCAAGAGACATTGTTTATGATAAAACAAGACTGAAGTGAGGGCTGGCACAGCCTCTGGAAACTTCCACAGACTGGCTGTCAGCAGGGACCTCTGATGGTAGCATGGCACCTGCAGGCTGAGACAAGACTATGCCAGAGGCAGGCCAGGGCCGAGGGGCCTGTGCCCATACCTGGGCCTCACAGCTCATCACCAGCATGGGTGTGTGGTGCTGTCCGTCTGCAGGGCTGCAGCTGGGAGACCTGGCACCTGCAGGCTGAGACAAGACTATATGGGAGACAGGCCAGGCAGAGGGGGCATCTCTGCCTCTGTGCCCACGCCCAGGCCTCACAGCCCATTGTGAGCGTGGGTGTGTGGAGCCATCCGTCTGCAGGGCTGCAGCTGGGAGACCTGCTAGAGGCGTCTGTCTGGTGCTTCCTGTGGAACATTTTTATGAACAAGCTGGATGAAGACGCAGGAGGCCTATTTATCAAATTTATAGGAACTGCAAAGTTGGGAGGCAGAGCTAGTAAGTTGACGGCAGAGTCAAGATGTTTAAATATTTCATCAGGATGAAATTAACAGGATCACATCTGCATCATAGAAGTGCAGTATTGCGAGGCATTTTCAGATCATCTGGTCGGAAGCATATATCTTACCATGAGTAAGATCCAGAGAGTTTCCATATTTTGGCCAAGGTTGTACAGCAAGTCATCCTCACCTGTAAGGCTCAGAAACACCTTGACCTCATCACATCTGCAGACAGGCCTCTCCAGAACCAGGTCCTCCCTCCTATGTCTGCATTTTCCCCACGTCCCATGGCAGCACCCTGGCAGAGTGACGCCATCTCAACCTGTGTCATCGTCTGTGTCTCTTCCCTGCTCATGTTCTGTCTTGGAGCCGTGGTCCACTAGAATGTCTGCTGTTTCTGCAGAGTCTCTCAAATAATTGTGTTCATGGGAACACCAACCGGAAGCCCACCACAGGGATACCTCTGACACTGACCGTCTCTGCACTGTGGATTTCAGCCCTGACACACCTGTGCACCTGAGGCTTCATGTGTGTGTAACCTTAATTCACGTCCCACTAGACTGTAAGCTCCTTGGGCAGTGAGGGGCTCCTTGTTCCAGCTACAGTGTCGCAGGGCCTAGTATGGGTGGACACACCACACCTGCAAGCTGGAGAGGGAGGGAAGGAGCAGGAGGGGTTGCTCTGAGGGGTCGATGTGGACCATCTCACTGAATCCACACGACAGCCCTAGGTGAGTGCTAGGACCACCTCATGGGAGCATGCTGGGGCTGAAGGCGTCAGTACATTTGCCCACGTAGAGGTTTGGATCTTGACCCATCCAGCTGGGCTGTCTGAGCCTCCATCCATCTGGGTCATGCTGTGATGACACCTGGGTGTCAGCCTGCGAGGGAATGGGTGGGTGCCTCAGCCTGGCTGGAGAAGCTGAATATCACACATCCTCTAGCCTGGAGCCAGCAACTGCTTGGTGTTTGTCATTCCTCTGCCAGGGCAATGGTTCCAACCTCAGAGATGGTTCTGCAGAAAGGATCTGGGTGGAGAGAAGTGCCTCTGAGGGTTTAGGGGTGCGCTCTGCACCCACAGCAGGTGTGCACAGCCTCAGATGGACCATTAAAGTGTCTTGTTTACAAAGGGAAAATCATGGCTTTGGTTGCAGTGCCCGGAACCCAACTCCACTGGATCTCGGATTTGTGCATTTTACTGGATAATATGCTGCCCTCTGCACATGGGCAAAATCAGAAAACCTCAGCTTTACAGACTTACCAGCGTGGGACAGATGCCTGCATGTGCACACACACAGGCTCGCTCACACACACGAATCATTAACAGATCAATTGGCCAGCTCAGAGGCTGGGGGAAGGGACAGAACCAGGAGAAGAGAGCTCAGGGGTGGGATGGTCACCACACTGAGGGGCAGAAGGCAGGGAGGGGCTGACCCTGGGCGTGAGGGCCCCCCCGCCCAGGGTTATGGTGCCCAGATTTCAGGAGCACCTACCCTGGTTAAAGGTTGACCAAGACCAGGCCCCTTTCAACCTATACACTAGACCTGGAAAACTTCCCAAATCCATGGGTTACCTTAACGAGGCTTCTGTGATGCAGTAAGGCTGCCTCCCCGGCTGGCAACCGGCAGTGCTTGTGCACACCAATTAGTGCGTCCTCGGGGACGCCGCCTTTACCGGCAGGAAAACTGTGACTTGAGCTATCTTTACTAAAAGTATTAGAATTCACTTTTTGTTAAAGGTACAGAAATCATTCAGCCATAAGAATATCAAAGATATATTTAGCTAGTTTGCATTTGCTTTCAACCGATCCTAACAGAACTGATAGCCATTTGGAAGGCATGCAGCAGTCCTGAATAGAGTATTGTGTTGAATAAGCTTCAACACACCATCACCGCACAGTCTAAATGTGCCTTTTCTTCTTATTTCAAGTTGCAACAATACAGGCCTTGTTTCACATTTCTATTTTTAACTAATGAAAATTTATTACAGGGAAATCCTAATTATACCCTTTGGAGTACGATACAATTGGAAATCCACTGGTAATATTCTTTTCTCAAAATTCCATGTAATTGCATAAGAAGCAGAGAATGTAAATTCTCTTGGAATAGTTGGTCTATAAATACAATTCTCGAATGGGCTGAGCAATCTTTCTGTTTCTTTGCACATTTTGTATTCGTTGGGATTAATCCATATTACAGCCCCTGTGAGTGAAAACCCCTTGTTAGACATAAGGCGTTGTATATTCTCAGCACATCCTCAACATGGTACTAATGAATTTCCCAGGACCTTGGACAGACCATGAGGAAACATTTCTCACTTGGCAGGTGTTGGGAGGCCTGGACGGCCGGGTCTGGCCCCTAGATGACCACCTGTACCTTTTCCCGTCTGACCCCTTACTTCCTCTCCAAATGAGAAAAGTAGTGTAATCTTCACCTAGCATCCAAACCTCCTGGGGGAGGCCCACTTGGGCCACATGAGCCTGCATGGTGGGAGCTGTCCTGTGCATTGGAGGACACTTCACAGCATCTCGAGTCTCCACTCCCAGGTGCTGGTAACATCTCCCCAGTTGTGGCAACCACAAATGTCTCCAGACCTTGCCAAATATCCCCTGGGGCAAAATCATCCCCAGTGGAGAACATGGCACTATTGTCAAAACCAGAGCTGGACAGTAGTTAAAGCCATAAAATCAGATTATATTCACGACTGTTGCAAAGGAGGAAAAGAGACCAGGCTCAATTCCAAGTTTGGCATGGAAAAACAGGAATTGATAGCCACGGTCAGGGTTGGGGGTCAGTGGATGGAAAATTAGCAAGAGCAGACTTCAGGGATCAGGGAGTTTTGGCTGAACCAACCTCAGCAGATTCTTGCTGAGTCAGATCTAGGGGATGGCAGAGGATGAGAAATCTGATAAGGTGTCCAGGTGAGCAGAGTAAGGGAAGGGCGGGGAAGACTATGGCTAATCTGTTTAGTGGTACTCTTAATGCAAAGGTGAGCATGGAAGTTCAAAATCCTAGGCCTACGGAAAAGTTCAGGGGAGCCTGGGGAGACCATGGCCCAGGAGAGACTCTTGCCTCTAGGCCAAATCAGAAAGCTCAGACAAAGGTTCAAAAAAATCACAGTTCAGATCCCAGGGTGATCTGGTTTTGAAAGGAGCAGGTAAGGCCTTTAGATGCACGTTCCTGCCATTCCTACATCTCCAGGCACTTAGGGAGCTCCCAGAATGTAGGAGGCCCTAAGCCACTGCTTATGAGAGGACTGCTCTTCATGATTGCTGGCTGAGCTTGACCTAAGTGCAGCAGAAAATGAGGGAGCTCGGCTGGGCGCGGTGGCTTGCGCCTGTAATCCCTGCACTTTGGGAGGCCAAGGCGGGCGGATCACAAGGTTAGGAGATCGAGACCATCGTGGCTAACATGGTGAAACCCTGTCTCTACTAAAAATGCAAAAAATTAGCCGGGCATAGTGGCGGGAGCCCGTAGTCCCAGCTACTTGGGAGGCTGAGGCAGGAGAATGGCGTGAACCCAGGAGGCGGAGCTTGCAGTGAGCCGAGATTGCACCACTGCACTTCAGCCTGGGCGACTGAGTGAGACTCCATCTCACAAAAAAAAAGAAAAAAAGAAAAGAAAATAAGGGAGCTCTCAAATGGGTGGTCTGATGATCCATGGGTAGGTGTGGGAGCAGGGCCAGGCCATGGAGCAGGCCCATGAGGGCTCAGCATGGTCGGACCGAGGGTGTGCCAAGCCTGCGTGGATTGAGTCTGCCCATCCTGGAGAACAGGCTGCATCCTGAGGTGCGGGGGGCGGCTGACGGACCTGCTCCCAGGCAGGGCCAGAGCGGGAAGGAGAGGAAGCCAGACACAAGAAGAACGGTGTCTGCATTTGGCCAAACACGTTCTCCCAGCAGCAAACATTTAATTTTTTCAAAAGAATATTTCTAGATGCTTCTTAGAATCCAGTGTAGAACCATAAAGAGATCTATCCACGTGCAGTTAAAATAATGCAAGGGGGAGAGTTGGTACTTGAAAAAGGTGGGCCTCTCACATTTCTTCCATAGGAGTAGGGTCCCGCCTCCCTGCCCTTGTGGTTTGAAAGGGAGTGCTGGTCAGCTTCCCAGCCTAGCACAGTCAGCTCGTGGGGTCCCTCCCTCCCTGCCCACCCGGGGTTCCACCTTGTGCAGCTCCTGCTGCTGCCCACAGTGTCTGGGGCCTTGGCAGGGGCCACCCCTCTGCTGTAGGAGGGAACTTCTCCAGGGCCCCTGGGTGATCCCATTCTCCACTGTCCTCTGTGCCTGGGGAGGGGTCCCAGCCTCCTTCTTTGTCACTGAAGTTTCCCTTTGGGGTTAGATCTCAGGACACAAATGGTTCTGTGCATAACTGTCTTCCAGGAATTTGTCCAGAACAAAGGGGCCATGAATGAGTGAAATGATTGTTCGGATGAAAAGCCTGCTACTTACCCCTCCATGACCCCATCTCTGCAGCGGCACCTGAGGCCTGGCTTCCCTGCCATGGGCCGTGGGCAGCACGGAGACCTGGAGTGAGGGCCTGCCCGGGAGACACGCCGGTTGGCCTCCGGGGTGTGGTTCTGCCTGCACCTGAGCTTCAGCTTCTCGCAGCCGGGCCCAGGGCTGGGACTTCAATTCCAGCCTCCCGCTCTGGACTCAGCCAAGCCCCGTGCCTGCCAGGAGCAAATGTGCCACCCTTGCTGGGGAGACCACGTCAGGCTTTGTGAAGAGTTGTCAAAGAGACTGTGTTTCTGAAAGAGTTACCTCAAGGAGGGTTTGTAAAGGTTGTAATAAGAACCGGCTGGGTCCCCATGAGTGTGTCTAACTCTCTGCATCTTGTGTCCCTGAAGGACCGAAGGCTGCGGGAGTCCCAGGCCAGAGGAGGCAAAGAGAGAGGACAAAGGCACAAGGACGCCACCCCCACAGATCCTCCTGCCCCTGGAGGAGCGTGTGACCCACTTCCGGGACATGCTGCTGGAGAGAGGGGTAAGGCGCAGCAGCTGAGGGGCTGCACTCCGGCAGCAGACCCTGGGGAACAGCAGCTGAGTGGCTGTCCCTGCCTGAGGGACGTCTCCTCCTCACTGAGTTCATGATCAGGCTGAGTGACTGTCCTGGCCTGAGAGATGATGTGTCATCCTTACTGAGTTCCTGATCAGGCTAAGTGACCATCCCAGGGCCTGAGGGATGCCTCCCTCTTACTAAGTTCCCAGTTGTGCTGAGTGAGGGGCAGGTGCTAAGTGAGTGGAGGCTGAAGGGCAGCCAATGTGGAGAGGAGGTCCTGCTTCACCTCTGAAAGGAGAAAGGTGCCTTTGTGGTTTCTCCTGTGGGCATGAGGCCTGAGAGGCCGGCAGGTGGGGTCCACAGGGAGGCCAGGTCCTGGGTGGCCTGAGGAAGCACGCACTGCGCAGATGGGGTTCCTGCGGGAGCTGGGCCAGGTTGCGGTGCCCGACCTCCCTGTGCAGCTTCCCCATGGGGTTGTCCATCCTACCTAGTGGGACTCGCTCCCCTAGGGATGAACGTGACTGTTTTTAAAATAAAATTAGGATATCTTCAGTGTAGCTGATTTCCAAATCTCACTTTGAATTGGGGGCCAGGGGGGATTTTATATTCAGATCCCCTTTCAATGACTATCATTTCCTGCTTTGGCTCTGGGTATAACATGAGCCAGAGGCAGTATTTCAGCCCCGCTGGATTTCCTCAGAAAGTAAGGCTGAATGCAGATGGCAGTGATGGGCCCCACGTGTGAGGATATTTATAATGAACACACAAATGGCCTTTCAGACTGAAGAGCAAGTTTCCTCTGCAGCCAGCACCCACCCCCAGGCTGCTTTCTGGCCCTCCCACAGCTGGTAACTCCCAGGGTCCTGGAGAGGGGCAGGGACGGAGCTGCCTGGAAACGCAGCTCCCTGCAGAACAGAGAGGTCTGAGCAGAACCCTCATAAGGGTTAGGGCTGGGGCGCTGTCCTGGGTCTGGGTTAAACCCTGGGGGAACAGGAAACATTGAGCAGATCCTACCCCTTAGGAATTTTATGGAGGAAGGAGCTGGTCCCACCCACCCCCAGGGACACGTCTCCTCCAAAGCCCCTTGAATTTGAATGTGTGCACCTGTTTATGTATTTCATCATTCACTCAAAGGTAAAACACAGCCCTGGGCCTCAAGGAACCAGAAGGAAACTTAGGCATGTAAGCTGGTGACTGCAGTGTGTGTGTCAGGCTGAATTAACACACGCGCCGAGAGGCACGGAGCACGATGTGGACTCACACGTGTGTGGAGCCGGCCCTGGCACGATGCACCGTCTGGGTGTTGGTTTGTTTTTCAAAAAATGTTATTTTAAAAGCTGTTTTTACTAGCCTCAAATTTTGTTTTAAAACGAGACTTCAGTCCCTCCCTCTTCCTGCCCCCCCGGCTTCCTGCCCTCCCGCCACTCTTGGCATGGGGGTCTTTGTTGTAGTTTCTCCTAACTTGGTCTCTGCAGGGTGGCGAAAAGCTCTCGCCCTGCCCCTGCCGCCAGGTGTTCCCCGTGTGCCTTCACGGACTCTTCTTTTTTTTTTTTTCTTTCAAATCTTTTATTATTATTATTATTATTATTATTATTATACTTTAAGTTCTAGGGTACATGTGCATAACGTGCAGGTTTGTTACATATGTATACTTGTGCCATGTTGGTGTGCTGCACCCATCAACTCGTCAGCACCCATCAACTCGTCATTTACATCAGGTATAACTCCCAGTGCAATCCCTCCCCCCTCCCCCCTCCCCATGATAGGCCCCGGTGTGTGATGTTCCCCTTCCCAAGTCCAAGTGATCTCATCGTTCAGTTCCCACATATGAGTGAGAACATGTGGTGTTTGGTTTTCTGTTCTTGCGATAGTTTGCTGAGAATGATGGTTTCCAGCTGCATCCATGTCCCTACAAAGGACACAAACTCATCCTTTTTTATGGCTGCATAGTATTCCATGGTGTATATGTGCCACATTTTCTTAATCCAGTCTGTCACTGATGGACATTTGGGTTGATTCCAAGTCTTTCCTATTGTGAATAGTGCCGCAATAAACATACGTGTGCATGTGTCTTTATAGCAGCATGATTCATAATCCTTTGGGTATATCCCCAGTAATGGGATGGCTGGGTCATATGGTACTTCTAGTTCTAGATCCTTGAGGAATCGCCATACTGTTTTCCATAATGGTTGTACTAGGTTACAATCCCACCAACAGTGTAAAAGTGTTCCTATTTCTCCACATCCTCTCCAGCACCTGTTAGAATGGCGATCATTAAAAAGTCAGGAAACAACACGGACTCTTCTTTATCCTGGTGGACGGCCTGATGCCCAAGAGTCCAGCTGGTGACTGGGTGGCCCTCTCACAGGAAACCTGCTTATATCAGCACATGCCCTTGTGACTGCGTCTTTACCAAGATAGTCACCTTCTAGGAGAGCCCTGCCTGGGAGCAGGGTCAGGTTCGGGGGTGTCACTGGGCAAGAGGCAGGAGAGGCCGTTTTGTGATCCACAGGTCCAAGTGCAGGCAGTTTCCCAGTCCTTACTGTTATGCCCCTGCGACTACATGGCCCTTGTGGAAATGGCTGTAATTCTGAGTTTCCGAATAGGCCTGGCCAGGCTGGCCTGGTTGGATTATCAGGCAGGAGACATGACTCGTCTTCCCTGAAACATGATGGCATCACGAACATTTGGGAAATAGGAATAAAACATTCCCTTTATCATGACTCGTCTTCCCTGAAACATGATGGCATCGTGAACATTTGGGAAATAGGAATAAAACATTCCCTTTATCTTACTAACGTCCAAGTTTTCCATCTCTTTGTTTTGGAAATGAGGCAGGCCCAATTTACCAACACAGTTTTAAACTGACCTACCTGCTCAAGAGGCCGGCCTTCCCTTCCCGGGCAGGAATGCTGGCGGACTCAGTTTACGTGGCCTCTTGAATTTCTCCAAATGGCCTTGGTTGAGAGATTTTACTAATGAGATTTTCAGAGCCTTTTTACCCCAATGAGAGTGGGTGATTCATTTCAACTTTTTCTTCTCAGATTATTATACAGGAATCAGCAAAATCATCTGAATGTGAAGCAGTAACTACAGGGCGTGTGTTTACCCCGAGAGAAAGGGACTGGGGTGAAGCCTAGTCCCGTGTCTCATGAGGATCTTCAGGAGAGGCCCACACACAGCTCATGAGTAGAAAAGATCAATCCAAATTTACTGTGAATATCATAAAGCAATGCCACTATTTATGACTTTTCAGCTTTGTAAAATCAGCTGGCAGATCTGCTCATGCTCAGGAGAATTTCACAGCTAAACCCACAAGGTTTCTAGATGCCTAACAATGAGGTACAGAGAGGTCAGTTTTTCATGGACTGAGTGATTAATACGATTTTTTATTGCATTTGTTCAATACTTCAGTTCAGAAATTCATGTACTTGTGGAGTGATGAAGGGTGGACCCTGGGGTTTTTAGTAGTTTAGAAAGGGCAGAGTTTGGGCCCTGCCATGGGGATTGTGCCCTGGGGCAGCGGGATGAAGGTTTTGTGGTTTTGTGGCATGTAAATGATGGTTCAGCAGAAGGTTTGTTTTTTGTTTTGTTTTATTTTTGTTTTTTTCTTGCTAGTACAAATCCCAAAGAAGCTTTCTTTTAAAACTTCAGTCCATCAGGAGCAAGTTTAATTGAATAGCAGGTTATTAATTTAATCCTGCTGTTTAGGTGAATACATTAGAGACATTTTATTGAGAATACTTTCCTTCTGCAAAGTACCTCTCACAAGTCGGTGATGCTCACCCAGGGGCCAGGAGAGAAAGTCCCTCTGAGAATACTCGATTTTGATTTAGGGACTTAGGGGCCGTCCTTGGTCCTTTTCAGGGATCCCTCTGCGGGTGACCCTGGGCCAGAGCAATGACCAGCCTCGGGGACCCTGACTGGCAGTGTGGTGGGCTACACAGGAGAGCCCTGGGACCACGTCTGCATTGGGGTGAGGAATTCACAGAGCAGGGTTCCTGCAGGCTTCGCTATGATGGTTTCTCCCTACACTAAGATGGGTGTTGACAGCGAGGCTGTGGGGTGAGTGGGTACAAACCAGACAGAGGCCCCTACAGTCCTAGGCAGCAGGCACCCCTCCCAGGCAGCAGGAAGGGCAGCGTTGGCCTGTCCGTCTCCCCGGATGAGTAACATCTGGTGCCTTTACAGGCAGCTCTGCCTCCCAGGAGCTTCACCAGGCCCTCGGCTGGGACGTGCATGCGCAGAAAGGCCTAGGCTGTTACCAGGGAAGGGGAGGTGCCTGTGGGGACAGCACCCTTGAAGGTGCCTTTGCGAGTTGGGATTGCCGGCTCTAATTTCTGGAATGGGATTTTTATTACGCTTGTGTGAAGGTAACCCTCAAAAGTAAGTGAAATCAGCTGGCTATATTGTGGAATAACCATGTAAAATTGCGTTTGTTCAGCAAAAGAGAAAACAAAAAGTTAGTAAACTACTCCGAGCCCTGAAGGTGGGGGTAGGCGTTGATGTGCCTCGAGGCAGGGTAACACAGGGATGCAGACGGAGGCCTCGCCTGCCGGCCCAGGTTCCCTTCCACGCTCACTCACAGTTGCCTGGGTCCACCTGGGGCCACCTGGGCTCACAGGAACTCTGTCTGTGCTGGCCACTTCCACTGTTAAACGTTAGGGATTTAACGCCCCAAGGGCAACCCTCAACCGACGAGGGTCAGTAGGTGAAAACCTGCTTCCCAGTCCTCAGTGAGGATACCTCTCGGGCAGGTTTGGGCACCTTCCTCGCCCCATGGCCCACCCTCCATCGCTGGCTCCTCTCCTTCCGCGTGTCCGTTCCCAGGACGGCCTGGAATCACCTTCCAAACAAACGCCTGCACCCTGGCCCTGGCCATGCGGCTTCTTTAGGGGTCTGAGCGTAAGGCAATGGCCTCATCTTCAAGGATGAGGTGGGAGCCCGGTCATTCTGCCCTGGGCTGCCGCACTTTTGATGGTCGAGGACTCTGGAGCAGCCGCAGCCACAGGCTCCAGGAATGTTCCCCGTCCCTGAGAGCAGGCAAAGTCCAGGGGCCAGGAGAAGAGGGCCGCAGAGGGGCACAGGTTGAAAGGAAAGGAGAGTGGCCAGGCAGTTTCTCAAAAATGAAGTCTGTCCACATGCAGCTGGCATCATTAGGGCTTGTGGGATCATTAGGGCTTGTGGGAGGCACAGTGTGGGCCTGGGGGACAGGGGGAGAAAGTCCGCTGGGGGTGGGTTGGGGCATCTGGGCTCAGGAGGGGCCAGGTGGGCTGCAGATCCAGGCAGGCATCTCCAGGACAGTGCAGGAGCTGGAGCTGGAGAAACAGAGCAGGCAAATCTGGACAGAGCTCGGGGACAGGGGTGTGGCCCAAGTCTGCAGCCCCGGCCCTGGAAGCGGAGGTCCTGGGCTCAGGCCCCAGGGAGGTTTTTGAACCCTCCTCAGGTGGCCCCTGGGAGTGCTGTGTGGCTGGGGCCCACTCCCCCACTCTCAGTGGTCTTGAACTTCTGCTGCCCCAGCAGAGGCCTTTGATCAATGTTCCTGAGACCAGGGGAGGCAGGAAGAAACCGGAGAGAAGATGGCAGGAAGGGAGGGAGGGGGCTGGCACTGGCCACACAGCCTGCAGGCTGCGTTGAGAAGAGAGGCTGGGGGCGGGGCCCATGACTAGGGACCAAGGGACCTGGAGATGCATTTCAGCTGCTGGGGTCTTACTTGGCGGCGGCAAGGGCAGGCCGCCCTCAACACCTGGGAGCAGCCTGGCTTGTCTGTCTGTCTTCTTGTGTTTCCAACACAGCATGAAATAATATAGCATAATGTTACCTGGGAGCTTTATTCATTTATTTACATGAGCGAATTCCACGCAGGCCCCAAGATAACCAATCGCAGCCTGTCCTCTGCCCACAGGGCATGGGCGAGGGGAAGGGCAGGCTGTGCAAGGAAATCGTGATCGTATTTCAAAGGTCCAGCTGCAGGGTCGTCAAGAGAGGAAGGTAATTGTGACAGATTGCTTCCTTCCTTAGGACGTTCGCACTCATAAAAGCCAGAAGGAAAAATCACCTCTAATTCGATTAACACTTCATGCTCCCGGTCTATTACGGCCATTTGAAGATACAAAGAAGTAAAAGTAAATACATTTTGTTTGACGATCAAATTTCATCAAAACATTAGCTTCCAGGACTTTCATAAAAGTAACCAGGTTTGTCTTTGAGATGGAAGTTCGCCACGTTTGGGAGACCCTGTATGACCCAGCTTTCCTTGAGGGACAGAGACCGCAGCTCCCGTCCCTGGAACACACTGAGGACCACAGCAGGGAGCCATGAGGCTGGGTGGGGGCGGATGGTGCAGACGGACAGACAGACACACGTTTCTGCAGACGCACACGAGTCTGCCTGGCTAAGCCCAGCCCCAGCGTCAGGGTTGGAGAGGGCATGGCTCCGGCTTTCCTTGGAGAGGCCATGGACTGTGCCCCTGACCTGAGGCCCTCTCAAGGCTGGGGCTTTATCCTCCAGTTTGGGACTTGGCAGGCGCCATCCTTTTGCCAGCTTTCGCCCTTTACTCTAGTCATCAGGATCCCTGGCCTTTTCCGTGATCCAAGGATTGAAAAATACTTGAAAGAGCCTTTTTGGTTTTAGAGATAGAAGGTAGCGTTCTGCTTCTGTCGGAGGCTCCCTGCCAGACCAGACCTGTCCCGTCCTTGATGACCTCCGAGAGCCGCACACGCATGGGGCACCTCCAGGACGTTGGCGTCCCACAAGTGGCTGAGCCGTCCTCGAGCTCTCAGCCACTTTAGTTGAACTGAACCCCCTTTTCTCAGAGCTGACGCATCCACCGGAACAATGCACGATGAGTTTCTCAGTCTCCAGAGAGGCTTTTGGTGAAGCTGGGACTGAAGTTAGATCTAGTTTTCCCTGGTGTTGTTTTATAAATGGTGACCTTTTCCTTTATGCCCAAGGTCTTGGCCGCCTTCCCAGGGCTGAGGTGCCCGGTTTCAGGCAGGGGCTCACCCAGACCCATCCACAGCAGGAGGCATGGACAGTGCTGGGCTCGGGCCGTGCTTTAGGGTCTCTTCCCTGCTGAGAGTCTGCTCAAGTTGGTGTGGGTGCTCAGGGAAACCTGGGGCTCCTGGCAGCCACTTATCACTCGGCAGCACAGAGAAGCAGCCCCCTGAATGCTGGGAGGAGCTGGGGCGAGACCACCAGGGCCTCGAGCACCCAGCCGAATTGTGGACTCACCTGAGGGCTCAAGGAGGAGAAGTTTTAGAGGGTGTGAGTTGAGGGAGGTGACGTGGCAGGGAGGGGAGTGGTTAAGAGTCAGCGCAGAACCAGATGACCATGGCCACATGCTTTGCCCACGTGGCCTTTTATCTTGCCACTTGATCTGGAAAACACTTTTGGGTTCTCCAGACCAGGTCCTTGGCACGGAGAGGATGTTGGAAACAGCTGTGAAAGGGACAGCCCAGTTCCTGTGGCTGTGAAGAAGGTGCAGTTTCCCTTCCCGAACCTCAAACTCCAGGTGCCTGTCCTCTCTCCAGCAGAGATGCCTGCGGGCTGAGACGGTGCCACACGGCAACCTGCAGTCAAGGACGCCTGCTGCCAGCCGGCCACTATCTGCAGGGTGATGCTTGGGCAATGTCCATTTTATGGAGATATCTGCCAAGTTTGGAAACTGCCTCTCTGGCCTGCAACCACACTGCCTCCTCTGCAGCTAACTTCTGGCACCTGCATTTCTAACAACCAGCTCTGGCTTCTTCCACTGTGGAAATGGGAGGGAATCAATTGCAACCCGGACACTAATGAGGGAATAGAGGAGCTCCAGCCGGCGTTCCCAGGGAGAGAGGAGAGAGTCCCACTGCAGGAGGCTGAGAGTGGAAGAAAGGGCACAACTCCAGCCCAGCCCACATGACCTCCAGTCCCCACTCTCGTGATTCAGGCGGGGTGGAGGAACAGTCCTGAAACAGCGATCAGATGAGAATGTGCAGTGAGGGACCAGCAACGTGGTCCTCAGACAGAGTCAAACACTCGCTCCAGCCCAGGAACCAGAACAAGACCCTGTTGTTCTCCCACCGAGGCAGCTCCAGTATTTACAGACACAGCCACTATCACAGACACAGCCACAGTCACAGACATAGTCACTGACATGGCCACGGTCACAGACACAGTCATGGTCAGAGACACAGCCACGGTCACAGACAGGGTCACGGTCACAGACACGGTCATGGTCACAGACACAGCCACGGTCACAGACACGGCCACGGTCACAGCCATGGTCACGTCATCCACAGGGAAACAGACAACAGGCGTGCTGAGACAGGCACCAGGATCGCCGTTGCTGTTCGTCCAGGGGGTGACGTGACGATGTACAACAGGGTGAGGAAGAGGGTGGAATCACAAACTTCTGCAGGAAAGGGTCTGAAGTTTACAGAAGAATTTAGGTCTTTAAGGATCAAGTCACATATAAAATGCCAAAGAATCAAAGAAGTGTCAGGCAAGAGGAAAGAGAGAGATCTCTGCTGAGACGTGGAAACCCCTGAGGGAGGAACAGCGTGTCCTGGTCTTGGGGCGTGCTGGGCAGACAGGATTCTAAACACCACCCCCTACCCCACCCCACCGCGCTGTGCTCATCCTGTGCGGGCCTCTCCTTGAGTGTGGATGGGGCCCATGTCACACCCGTGGCAATGTTGCACTGTGTTGTGTAAGACTCTGCCTTAGCCAGGGAGAGATTCTCTCTCTGGCTTGAAGAAGCTGCCCCACTGTGGGGGTCCTGGGGCAAGGACCTGCAGGCAGCCGCTCGGAGCCAAGATTGGCTCCCAGCTGGCTGAAGACATGGAAAGCTTCAGCCCTGCAACCACAAGACCTGAATTCTCCCAACGTCCAGTGAGCTTGGAAGAGGACCCCAAGCACCAGACAAGAACAAAGCTCCTGCTGGCACCTCGTCTCAGCCCAGTGGGATCTGGGCCAAGGAGCCCAATGCCCCCATGCTGGACTCAGGACCCATGCAGTCCATGGAGTGATCCGAGGTAGTGCTTGTGACCTGCTGAGTTTGAAGTCGTTGCTTATGCAGCAATAGAAACTGAGATGTGAAGGAGATTTCCTGGGCACCGGTCAGCCACCTGTGTGAGGCTGCTGAGACAGAACGCCCACACACACAGCAAATCATCTGAAGTGGGTTTATTCCCTGCAGACAGAAAACAAGGGTGGTAGAAGATGAGGGTGCCTTGTGAACCAGTCCTGCAGGCCCAGGAAAGCGGCAAGGAGGGGACAGAGCCTCCTCTACCCTTTGCTGTAACCAAGGGGCTCCAAAAAGCAGCCCACAGTGGGTTTTATACCCTGAGGTCATGTGAAATGCTGGGCTAAAGGTGGAAGGATGTCTTGTTTCTGGGGTGGGACCCAAACAAAGCCTGGCTGTTCTCAGCCTGTTGCATTCCCAGTGCATTCCAGTCATTCTGGAGAGGTACCAGCCAGAAACAGGGAGAACCAGGTTTTGTCCACGGCCACCCAGAGAACAGTCCCACAGCATAGCTGGACTTAAAAAAGATATGCAGCTTGGGCCGGGCACGGTGGCTCATGCCTAGTCCCAACACTTCGGGAGGCTGAGGCGAGCGGATCATGAGTCAGGAGATCGAGACCATCCTGGCTAACACGGTGAAACCCTGTTGCGACTAAAAATACAAAAATTAGCCAGACTTGGTGGTGGGCGCCTGTAGTCCCAGCTACTTGGGAGGCTGAGGCAGGAGAATGACGTGAACCTGGGAGGCGGAGCTTGCAGTGAGCCGAGATCGCACCACTGCACTCCAGCTGGACGACAGAGTGAGACTCCGTCTCAAAAATAAATAAATAAATAAATAAAGGAGATACGCAGCTTGCTGTCTACTCAGTTGATGGGCTCTCTCTTTCTTTCCCTGGTTGTTCTGCAACGTTGGACTTCCTTGGTGGTGGTGGCGGTACCGTGTGTGTGTGTGTGTGTATGTAGGCACACATGTGCATGTGTGTATCAGTGTGTGCATCTTTGTGCATATGTGTGCATTTGTGCAACTATGTACATGCGGGTGTGTACACACGTGCCCGTGTATGCATATCTTAGCATGTCCTGTGTGTGTTCATGTGTTTGCATGTGTGTGCACCTGCATGTGTACATGCTGTGGATGTTTGTGTGTGTGCTTATGTGTGTGTGTATAGTCACACACACATGTGTGTAATCTTGGCCCCATGGAATGTACTCTCTGGGCAACGTAGATATTTCACACAGGCTCGGGAATGTCAGGCTTCTCTCAGGAGCAGTTCGCAGGACTCCTCGTCCCCATGGCTGTCAGGACCCCTTCTTTGGGAGAAGTCCTGCGCCCCCCTGGAGGGCAGGGAAGGACCCTGTTTTACACATGGCTGTGCAGCCTTCACTTCAGCCCCCACCTCCATCCTGGGTCCCAGCCACTGTGCTCTCACCCTTCCCTGAACTGTCCCTGACATGACACTGTTGGGCTTATCATTGTAAGTTGTGATCACTGTAGAGATGGCTTATCTGACCTTCTATAGAGATTATAAATCCCTTCGGCAGCAAAAACTACACATCATTAATTGAAAAATTATTTTATTATACTTCTAGAACTCCAACATTTTTCAGAAACTGGTGTCGTTATGCCACACACGGTCTAATCCTCTGTCCCTGCAGAGCTGGGACCGTCGGGCTGTGCACAGGTCCCCGTGAGATGGGTGTCTGCCATCTGATTGGGCTGAATGGAGGCTGCCCACAGCTTCTCTAACAGCCCCAGATGCTCCCAGGGCCACGTGCACTCAGTCAAAGCTAAAGGGACCCATTCTGCCTGGAGACCCTCCCAGAGTCACCCCCTCACTCTGAGTCCCAGCAATGCTTCACCGTGTTCTATGGAGGAGAATCCCTGGCTGGACCCTCGGTCATCCCACCCAATGAAAGAGCTTGTGGGTTATTACAGAAAAGGCTGAAATTTGATAGTTAAAGATAGAAATTGCCAGTGAAGTAAATTCATCTGTTATGATAAACAGATAAAGCACGTGTTTATTGAAATAGTACCTCTATGAGGAATATTTTAAGAATGCGAATGGGGTTTTGTTTTTGTAAACTTTCAATTACCTTCCCCTCCCTGACCCTGCCCAGGTATTCATCTCCTGCCCAGATCCCAGGGTGGCTTTCCTCAAACGCATGCCCCATCCGAATTTTCTTCTCCCCTGTCTCTTGAGAGAATGCCCAGGCTCCTGACCGTGTCTCAGACTGCCCTGCACCTCAGCCTCTGGCTCTGCTGCCTCTTCCTTGTTCCTTCATGGGCTCTGGCACCCCCAGGCATGTTCAGCCTCTTGCGATTCCTGCATTCCCTGTAGTTCATGACCCAGCCTTTGCCCTGACTGCCAGCCAGTCCTGGGATACCCTCCAGACTCCTATGTGAACCGTGAGGAGTATTCATGTTCCAAAGTCACAGAACTCTGGAAGCCACCTCCCCAGGCTGCTGTGGGTCTTTGCTGGGTCCCACTAGTGTCCAGGTCTGTCTCTGCTGTGGCCCTAGTGCCATCTTAAGAGTCTGCTAGCTCCTCACCAGCACTACCCTAGACCATGGGCTTCCTTGATTTATTTCCTCAGGATCCTCAATACCCAGCTTAGGGCTCAAGGCACAGTGAATGCATAGTCCATGTTTTTAAATGAATGCTTTTATGTTCTAAATGACTTAAGCATTCCCTTGCTCTATCAGCTGAGAGAGTCTAGAAGCAATGACACCTCATTAACATTGAACACACCAGTGCCCAGATCTTGGTTTCTAACACCGTTCTAGGAAAGGAGCCAGGGCTTATTGGAGAATTGACTGATTCAAGGGCAAAGGTGGGACATGCAGAAGATGACCCTGGAGTATCTTTAGTGGCAGAAATTAAGGAGATGCCCAAAAAGCCAAGTGATGAGCTCCTGTCAGAGGCGCACAGGAGCCAGGAACCCCCCACAGAGCTTGTCAAGGCTAACCTGGAAGAAGCTGAGCAGGAAAAGAAGCAAAGTCACACTGGAGTCCAGCCCAAGCATGGGCTGAATATCCGAGTCCATAGCAATATAAATAAAAGATTGAGTACATAAGCAATGTGGAGGCATGAACGAGTATTCACCACCCCCCGCCCCCAGAACATTTCCCAGTCACTCATGT
Organism: Macaca thibetana thibetana; assembly: GCF_024542745.1. NCBI lineage: Eukaryota > Metazoa > Chordata > Mammalia > Primates > Cercopithecidae > Macaca > Macaca thibetana. Next base: position 127,172,693 of record NC_065586.1, on the reverse strand, counting down.
AGCTACTTCTCCTCCTCGGAAGTGGACACAGCCCATACCCCTAAGTGTGAGCTGTGCATGGCGATGTCCTTCCAGAGAGGACAGCATGGAGAGGTGCACTTCACAGTGGGGAGACCTCAGCCAGCCGACCACAGCCACCACTGACAGTGAGGAGTCATGTCAGCAGTGTGTATACCCTTGTTATGACATGATGAGAATGGCATTTACCTGTGTGGTCTTCCTCCCAAAACCCATAACCTCAGGCTATTTATGAGGAAAACCTCAGACAAATCCCAACTGAGGAGCATCCTGCAATGCACCTGACCAGGGCTCCTCAAACCATCATGACTTTGCTCCTCAAAGTCATCAACAGCAAGGGCTGTCTGAGACCCTGTCACAACCAAGAGGAGTCCAAGGAGATATGGCAGCCAAATGTGACAGGATCCTGGACAGAAACAGAAAATTGGGTAAAACCTAAAGAAATCTGAATAAATGCAGACTATTGTTAGTAATAATGTATCAGTGTTAGTGGTGATGAATCTAGCCTACTGATATGTTAACAACATGAGAAACTGGGTATGAGTATATGGTGACTTTCTGTAATATTCTTGCAAATTTTTAGTATGTGTAAAAGCATTGCAAACAAAATAATTTATTTTTAAAATGACCTGCCTAAAAGAGGTTAAACTTTGATTGCAAATCAACTAACCTCAGCCTGTTTTCAAGACGTTACTCTTTGTTATGGTCTGTAGGGGTTCTGAAAATTTTTACAAATATAATTTCTCCTTTTGAAGTGGGGTGTTCTAGAATGCCATGCCTCTACAGATATAATTGGGGTTTCACATCAGGGGACACAACCCTGAAAGTTACCCAAGAAAGAAATGGTCATGAGTCTAGAAATTAAATTTTCTGATGTTCTAGGTATTGATTTTCTTGGGACGTCTGACAAGTCTAACACTTATACTCCACCACATCACTGAATCTATTGTACTTTAATGCCGATTTTTGTTTGTTTGTTTGTTTTTAACCATCGATCATTTCAGCGCGGCTTCAGGCTTAGCATTAGATGCTAACAGCAACTCTATTGAATATCTTTCTTTAGGTGTCAGCATTTTCTACCTGGGAGAAAGAATTACACAAAATCGTGTTTGACCCACGCTATCTCCTGCTCAACTCTGAGGAACGAAAGCAGGTAATGGAGTGGGAGGGCACTTTGACTGCAGAGAGGGGCATGAAAGCGACTGCTGCATCCTGGATCTGGGGAGCTTTTCGTTCCTGAATGACAGACACTGTGTTGTAAATGTGGCCAGTGGGGAGGAGTTACAACTCCAGCACTGGAGCTTGCAAGCTTGTGAACAGAAGAGTTAGAGGGACTGAGGAAGGCTATTCTGGTCATTATTCTTACCTCACCATTTGGTTATGACCCTGGAAGACAAATACTTTTAAAGATGAAAATGTAGATTTTAGGAGCATTAACCCTCATTCCAAATGACCATAAATCATACGTTAAAAATATGAAATACTGAAGGTATTATATAAAGATACTGAAATAGGTGGTCTTATGTAAGACCTTAAGGTTTTATATGCTTAAAGTCTTATATAGTATGAAAGTTGTCAGAATGAAAATGAAGCCAGTAATGTTAAGAGAACCCTGACAAATAGAATGGGGGAAGGCCATGAAGAGAGGGTTCTCACACTTGTGTACCTGATAACTAAAAAGGCTCTATGAGAACCACAGTCTTGCACACAAGGCCATCAAAACCTTCTATTCTATTCTATTCTATTCTATTCTATTCTATTCTATTCTATTCTATTCTATTCTATTCTGTTCTGTTCTGTTCTGTTCTGTTCTGTTCTGTTCTGTTCTATTCTATTCTATTCTATTCTATTCTATTCTGTTCTATTCTAGACAGGGTCTGGCTCTGTTGCCCAGGCTGGAGTGCATTGTTCCAATCTCAGCTCACTGCAACCTCCACTTCCTGGACTCAAGCCATCCTCCCACCTCAGTCTCCTGAGTAGCTGGGACTACAGGCACCAGCCACCAGGCCCAGCTAATTTTTATACTTTTTGTAGAGATATGGTTGCTCTATATTCCCCAGGCTCATCCTGAACTCCTGGGCTCAAGCAATCCTTCCACCTCGGGCTCCCAAAGTGTGGGGATTACAGGTGTGAGCCACTGCACCTGGCTCATCACAAACTTATACACACAAAAAGCACTTCTCCAAGGACGCCTATCCAACAACTGCCTGTCCAACCTCAGACTGGCTTTGTCTTGTTATGGATCTCTGTAGCCAAAGATAATTATTTCAAAACAATGATTTAATCCTCTCATTTATTTTTCCTTAAAAATTACTGTCTTTTTTTTACTCCCTGAGTATTCTTGTCATTTTTGATGGCATGTGTATTCCCATCGCAATGCTCTCTTCCCAAATAAGCATTCATTTCATTTTAGAGAGCCTCTTTCTGCTTGTTCTTCAGGTTGACAATAATACTAATGAAATAGGAGTGGTCCAGAGAACAATAGCAGCACAGTAGAGGGTGGAAGTTCTACAGAACATCGCCCAGAAAACAAGGAATTGATTAGAGGGGGTTCTCTGGGGGCTATTTTAAGGAGAGACTTGCCAGGGGTCTGCCCTAGCTTTTCACAAAGTAGGTGCCTGAGCCAACACTGCTTTCCATATCAAACAGACAGAAGGACAGATGGTGTTGGCTCACAGGAGGGGCCTGTGGTTGCTGGGGGAGGGACCAGCACAGCCTGGGTCTGTGTGGCCCGTGGAGCGCGTCTGAGAAGGGCCCTGAGATAGACTCTGGGAGGTCCGGACTTCCCTGCCCAGACTCCATGCGTGCGGTCACGTCTTGCCCTCCCTTTGCCCTTTGAGTTCAGAAATGATGCACATGGAAGGTGAGCTATTAAGAAGAGCGGCTGAAAATGGAAGAGCCATAGTTAATTTGGGGAAGAGGGATTCTGTGACCAGGGGCCCCAGGTTGGTGTCCACTGGATTTCTCACACCAACAGAATCTGATAAAGCCCCAGACGGAGGGTATGGGAAATTGCCATTTTATTTTCAATTCTGTCCTCTGCTCATCAAGCCCCTTTAAGCACATGCCTGAGGTGATGTCAGTGGAGCACTAACCCACTGGGTCTCAGTCACATGGACCCACGTTGCTCGTTGTAACCAGCTCCCACTCTGTCCCCACGCCCGCTCCCAGCCCTTGCCCCACCACTCCGCTCACTGGAACTGGACCGTCTCCCTGGAGCAGGCTCGGGGCAGGCTGGGCAGTGTGACGTGTTCCCAGGATTGACTGCCTTAGGCTGGGCAGTGTGACGTGTTCCCAGGATTGACTGCCTTAGGCTGGGCAGTGTGACGTGTTCCCAGGATTGACTGCCTTAGGCTGGGCAGTGTGACGTGTTCCCAGGATTGACTGCCTTGGAATACAGAACTTGAACTTTTCAAGAACTTGGAATTAATAATCTTTTATTGTCTTCTAGCTGAGTTTCATTTTCTATAAAGAAATATTTTAAAATATGTGAAATGTGTTATCACAGTCTCAAAATAATACTACAATAGAGTTAGCTGAGTTTGGGTGTTATATATTTTTTTCCTATAGTGAAGGAAAACCATAGACTTAGATAATTGGCAATATTTCACCATTTTGTTGCAATTTTAAAAATCAAAAATTTCAGCTATGGCTGGGCACAATGGCTCATGCCTGTAATCCCAGCATTTTGGGAGGCCGAGGTGGGCGGATCACCTGAGGTCGGGAATTCGAGACCAGCCTGGTCAACATGGCAAAGCCCTGTCTTTACTAAAAACGCCAAAAATTAACCAGGTGTCATGGTGCTTGCTTGTAATCCCAGCTACCTGGGAGGCTGAGGCAGGAGAATCACTTGAACCCAGGAGGCAGAGGTTGCAGTGAGCCGAGATTGTGCCATTGCATTGCAGCCTGGGCAAAAAGAGCAAAACTCAGTCTCAAAAAAAAAAAAAAAAAAAAAAAAATCAGCTATGAAAAAGCATAGAAAGGAGCCTGTGATTTTACGTGACAGACTCACTGGAGGACATAGTCAGGAACCATAAACTAGGCAGTGTCTAAAAATCATCAGTACATCTGGAGTGTGTGTGGCGTGTGTGCTGTGTGTGGCGTGTGGCTTCTGTGTGGCATGTGTGGCGTGTGCCACGTGTGCCATGTGTGCCACCACAACTAGTTTGCTGTTGTCAGTTGTTCTCTCTCTGTGCCATGGATACCTTTTGAGGCCATTAGTCCCTTTAAAAAACATTGAATAAGTAAGATCATCTCCATTGCAAAAAGAAAATTCCAATTTATGATCAAGCCCTTCCAGATATTCTAGTTTAAATGCCAAGGCACATCTCTTAAAACAACTGGGAACACAGGGGCCCAGTCAGCTTGCTGGGTGGAAGTGGTTCATGGGCAGGGCAGCGCCAGCCCCCTGATGTCCCCCCGATGTCCCCCCTGATGTCTGGGGGACATGGGCATCCCATCCAGGGCTCATCCAAGCGAGCACTGTGAGGCTGGACCTTCCTCAGGCCATCATCAGAGACAGCAGATGCCAACCCTGATGGGGCTAGGCCTACCTGGGCTGGGATGCCCTGCCCTTGCCTGGGTGGGTCCTCTGCAAATAGATGAGATGAGAGTATAGCTCATGCTAAGTACCCGTTGCCTGGGGAAAGCCTTTAAGCATCCCTGTGAAATCACCCAGAGGAAACTGTGGGCCTGTCCCAATGTCCTGCAACTTGGTCCCAGAAGGTCCAGTGGGAAAGAGGAGGAAGCAGGCCACACTGTAGCCAGCGCACTGGAGTGGCCAGAGGGCATTCAGAAGTGCCTGCAACCTCATCAAAGGGGAGCATGGCAGCTCGTATGAGGAGGAGGATGGAGAGAAATCATAGCAGGTCCCCATCCAAAGACCACAGTCCTATTTAGGAAGAAATCGGGTTAGAAGTATCAGACGTAGAATCGGTACAGGACCTCGTGTCACACAGTGTGTTCACGGGGAAAGCTAAGGCCCCTGGTGTGAAAATCACAGCCCTTCCTCTGCTGGGGGAGCTGCACAGGAGAAGAGTGATCCTACACAGAACCAGGGTCGAGGGAGGGTGAAGCAGGCCTGTTTCTATGGCAACAAATAGCGTTTTGTTTTATTGCGCTAGAACGTACAGCAGTGATGTAACGGCCAACGGAATCTCTTTTAAAAAGTCATGCTCCACTTTGGATAAAGCTGGTATAATTTGTTAAGGATGAAAAACAAAACCTGCAATGTTAAATTATAGCAGCATAAAATAAAGTAACAGAGCAAAGCGAGAGGAAAGAGAGGAGCGTTTGATGAGATGGAGAAATGGTTCTAGGCAGAGAGAGAAGCAGGCGTTTCTGAAGAGCCCTGACCCCACAGCCAGCGAGGCTTTCTCTCCAGGTCTGAAATTAATAGAGCGAAACTCTAGCTAATGATGGAGCCATATGCTTTTATTTGGATAATAACCCTGCATTCATTTTTTTTATTAGTTAAATATAAGACAACTGAGAACTTACATTGCTATAAGAAGCCAATTATGGCCAGGCACGGTGACTCACACCTGTAACCCCAGCACTTTGGAAGGCCGAGGCGGGTGGAGTTTGAGACCAGGCTGGCCAACATGGTGAAACCCGTCTCTACTAAAAATAAAAAAAAAATTAGCCGGGCGTGGTGGCACACACCTGTAGTCCCAGCTACTTGGGAGGCTGAGGCAGGAGAATTGCTTGAACCCAGGAGGCAGAGGTTGCAGTGAGCCAAGATCATGCCATTGCACTCCAGCCTGGGCAACAGAGCGAGACTCTGTCTCAAAAAAAAAAAAGAAAAGAAAAAAAGCCAATCATATTCTTACTTACATATACATGCACGTATTCTCAATTTGAGCCATATTTGTGGATGTTTCATTTTGCTGCTGTATCTTCAGGAGACCAGTAGCATTGTGTATTCATAACCCTGTAAAGGTTTGCCACTACTGACATGGAATCTGAAACAATGAGACAAAATGGGAAGGAAACCGCTCCAGAGAAGGGGCTGAGCGGTGCTGGGGTGGAGGCTTTCACCTGCCCACCTTACTTTCTCATCACCCCCTCAGTTGGCATGAGTGTCGAAGGAGCTGCCTGCTTGGTCCTCGGTCACATTCTAAGATCTGCCTGGCCGTTGGTTGGATTGGTGCACAGTTGCCATTTATCGACCTTATAGGATCCTATGTGGACTTTCTCTTGATATTTTTGTTTATGTTTATCTACATTTGCATGAACACTCATCTTCAGTTTATTTTTAATATTCTTGAGTTTGGGGTAGCATTAGGAATGAAAGAACTTTGTCCCTCTTTGACTCTGTAGTCTATAAATGACAATTTTTCGGTTGTTAGAACAATGATCCATCTTCCTCTGACAGAGAAGAGGTTTTGTGGCCTGTCATAAAGAGATTGCATCTCGTTATGCGGGCTGGCGGGTTCCGGGAGAAGTGCCCTGGAGCCTTGCCCAAAATTGCCTGCCAGCTGATGTGCGTGTCCTTCCCACTGAGGAGCAGGGTTTTCCTGTTTGGGGCAGCATTTGAGACGTACTTCTGGTCAGACTGGGGCATGCCCAGTGCCCAAGCGTCAGGCCTCCTGGTCAGTTGTTTCCACCCTGATGACCCAGGCAGCCTGGCATCCCATGACCTCCTCAGAAGAGGCCGCTTGTGCACCCTGAGTCCTCCCCAACGCGCCAGACTCCCAGGTTCACAAGTGGGGATCAGAGATGCAGAATTTACTTTCTTTTCACAAGTTAAGGTCATTTTTGGGAGACTGGAATGTCAATTACGTCACCCTAGGAAGTGACTAGCACGAACTGAGTGCTCTGCTGTGTTCTGGTGCCACTGGCCATGATGAGAAAGTGAGGAGGCCGTGCAGTACGGATGCTGCTCGGAGGCCACAGCGAGGACCACTGCAGCCCTACGGCATGAGTTCCAAATTGCCACTTGGTTCCAGATGCCTGCGGAGAGGGCAGCCAAGCCATTCTCCGGGTTTCTCCAGCAGGGCTGTTTCACATTTGACCCAGAAATGGCGCCTGCATGTAGAGAAACGCCAGGCCGTGTGGGGACCCAGGTTTAATTATTCAGACCGCTTGGATCCTGGAGAGCTATGCTGAAAGGCTGTTGCTCATAACTCCAGCAGCTGTGAACAAGGACAGCTTTTGCCATAGATTCTTGCTGCTTTCTCATGTTGTGCTTGGAATACAAGATTTCATTTCTGATATGCAATTTCATGATGTTTTTCTTCTGTGTCTGTGTTTTAAGATATTTGAACAGTTTGTCAAGACAAGAATAAAAGAAGAATACAAGGAAAAGAAAAGTAAATTGCTGCTAGCCAAAGAAGAATTCAAGAAACTTCTAGAGGAATCTAAAGTGTCTCCCAGGTATGGAGAGATAAATATACCAGATGATTTCTGGGGCTGGGAACTTGCCAATTACAAGCGGACTCTTCAGGTTTGTTTTTGTTAAATTGTGCAACCCAGCCTTCCACAGACACAAAAGTGTGAGCTTTGAAGACCTGCCAGTGAGACCAGGCTGATTCCCCTCTACCATGCTGCCTGTCATGAGCCTCCAAATGTCCCTCTTATCAGTCCTGGGAAAGTGGGCTATTTGCTATCCAAATGCATCACAACCATTTTATTCCTACCCTGCATACCTTTCAAACGTCAGCAGCCCTGACTGACCCAGATAACCAATCAATACGTCAGCACCCATGAGATGAGGTTGAGTTTCTGAGCTAATGATCAAGAAGCAAAAATGCAAAGCTAACTACAAACAACAGCACCGTAACCCCTACCACACCGCTTGGTTCCAGATGTCTTAACAGTTGGTCCCAGAATAAGATGAAGATTTGATATACTGGAGAAGTGAACTGAGTTAACTGGGTTGCCAAGACTTACTAAAATAATAAGTGAGGCATTATTTCCATGAAATAAGACACACTTATAAGAAAATAGATGCTAGAAATCTGAAGAATACATAAGCTTAACTCTTAAAAATTAGCTTTAATTGACTAATCTTTATAAATTAATGAACATGTACTACTCTTAGAACTATAAAACTGTAAGTTTTATAAGCATAAAAATGGTTGACAATGTATTTTTATTTTAGACTGGAAGATCCAGCATCAGGTTTTTTGTTTGTTTGTTTTTGTTTTTTGTTTATTTTTGAGACAGTCTCACTTTTCACCCAGGCTGTAGTGCAGTGGCACGATCTTGGTTTACTGTAACCTTTGCCTCTGAGGTTCAAGAAATTCTCCCTGCTTCAGCCTCCCAAGTAGCTGGGATAACAGGCACCCACTACCATGCCCAGCTAATTTTTGTATTTTTTAGTAGAGACGGGGTTTCGCCATGTTGACCAGGCTGGTCTTGAACTCCTGACCTCAGGTGATCCACCTGCCTTAGCCTCCCAAAGTGCTGGGATTACAGGCGTGAGCCACGGTGCCTGGCCAGCATCAGTTTTTAAGCGGACATTAATTGATGCTTTCTATGAAGGCATAGGCCTCCTTTGTTTGACCTGTGGTTTGGTTGATCAAGAATTGGGTGGCCTAAGTTAGTGCTAGTTACACAATCCTCATAACACTTCTCTAACTATTCTAGAGAACAGGTACTTTCTGAATGGGGAAAAATAGCATGAGTTATCTTCATCACAAGTGCTAGCGTGGGCAAGTAAATGTGTGTCCCATTGCTTGCAACTTGTGATTTTCTATGGTTAAAGTAGACATGAGAATGCTGGGTTCTAGCCATGGCTCAGCTGTGTCCACCCACCAGGTGGCCATGGGACAGAGGCCGCGGAGGCAAGGGCTTGGGAAAGGTGTGGGAGCCCCTTCTCTGCCTTAGTTCACAGCCTGGCCCCGGCCCTGGCCCATCTTATCCCGGCCATGGGGTAAGTATTGGGCCTTCCTGTGCGTCAGAGCCCTCCTCCAAATGGGAAGATGACCACACACACCTCAGCAAGTGACTAGGAGGATGGAGTGAGGGGCTACAGGGAGGGACCCCAGTGGCACCTGGCAGGCAGGAGGAGCTCCAAAAGTTATAGCTGTCATTACTGTTGAGACCGTCATTACTATTAAGGACATTTGGCCAGCATTCTCTGTCTCTCTATTGATAAAATAGTAGCAATAAGCCACATACTCCCCTTCCCATGAATACATCATGAAGACAATGGAAAAAGATATTCAGAATGCAATGAGTCATTTAAAAAAGATGATACACACACACACGCAAGGAAAATGAGTGGTAGAAATTAGAAGGGAGTTAAACTGACTATTTTTAAAATTAGATTTAATTGCCTGCTATTTTTTAAGAGAAATTTTATTGTATATATTTAAACTATACAACATAATGGTACAGGGTGCATAGAGATCATAAAATGCTTACTATAATGCAGCAAATTTTAGCATTTATACTTGAGATATATTGCTTTTATAATTATAAAGCTTTTTTTTAATTTTTAAAGTAGCTAAGTTTACAACATTTCAAAAACTTTTTCCAGATCTCCTGTCTACCGTTCTGTAGGCATCCTATTGAAACATGTGCAATTCAAATGACCACATGCTGGACGGCTAGGCTCATCCCCACACAGGCCATGTGGGCCTCTTCGAAGCAGCCTCCTGGGGCTGTGTGGCTTCCTACAGCCATACAGTCCCTTACTGGTCGCCCGTCTCAGCCTCAGTCTTGAGCAGCCTGTGGGAATGGTGGTGATGGGATAGTCCAGAATTCCCAGACAGCCCCTAGCCCCAGCCCTGCCCGCCTCTCGGGAGAGCATCCACTAGGGACTGGGTCCTAGCCAGGTGGGGTTGGCTACCTGGTGGGTTTGACACCTGGTGCTCCTTCTTGGAAGCTGCAGCAGCTGCCTCCTTCATGGCAGGCTGTCCTGAGTCCCGCTTAGTGGAGGGAGAACAGAGATGCAGGGCCCGTGACTCACCTTCCTGAGCTCACACCACAGCTCGTCAGCATCAGCAGAAACCCAGTGCTGCCCCTTGGCATGGCTCGGGGGCCACAGAGGTATGAAGCTCCCTTTCTTTTCAGGGACACTTTTTCAGAGAGACCCAGAATAGGACCTGTCTAGCAGCGGCACCTGTCCAGCCCCTAACTGAGAATGTGTAGATGCCTGTCTAGCCAGGGGAGCGTGGAACAAGCCCAGGCGAGTCTGACCATTTGACTCATCCCGAGCAGGTCAGGGGTGGAGTGTGGCGTAGCCACGGCACAGCAAGGTTGTTACATCAGTAAAGGAAGGAAGGGGGAAGGAGGGAGAGAAGGAAGAAAGGAATGGGGAGAAAAGGAGGGAGGGAGAGAAGGAAGGAGGAAGGGAAGGCAGGGGAGAGGGCAAGAAGGAGGGAGGGAGGAAGAGGGAAGCCAGAGAGAAGTGCTTTTCTTGCAAGAGATGTGTAAACAAGCCCCCCACAGATGGAGAGCAGGAAAACGGCAGCGCCTTAGGGAAGGAATGAGACGAGTTGTTCAGTGACAGAAATGAGCATGAGTCTGATAATTATTTGTCTTGTCTTCTAACAGCCATGTCGGCATAATCTTGTTGTTTGTATATTTCAGAAGCTATTAAGTTATAATAATTTAACACAATAATTCAGTGTCTGCAAGGAAGTGTAAAATTCTCTGGGAAGAGAAATCGGAGGGAATAAGAAGAATCCCCCGGACAAAAATGACCACATTTTTCCAGGCACCCCAGAGCACATTGCCCAGGCCAGGCCCTGCTGTTGCTGGACAAGCGAGTGCATCTGCATGGACCAGTGGCTCCAGGCCTTGGCCCCTCTACCCCTGTCCCTGTTTCTGGCTTCAAGTTCAAGGCTAAGAGAACAGGAATTTGCTGGGCCCGGTGCCTGTGAAGGTCAGGTTGGTCACCGCAGAGGCGCGTCCTGTTTTGCCCTCTGAGCTGCCCTAGCCTTGAGAACAGCCTTGCTGGTCTAGACTGGGTCACTCGTGTTTTCCTGTGGGGCACCACCTGACCTGGCAGCTCTGATTCACTCCATCAGTGTTTGGGGCTCACTAGTTGCCAGACACTGGGCTGGACATTCAGGGCGTTTATCAGAGAATGAAGCAGATAATGCCTCCCCCATTCGAACGTGGGAGTCCGGTTCCACACGTGAGGTTTGACAAGATCACCACTGTGAAGAGGGCTATGATGGAGTCACAGTTCTCTGACCTAGACAGGGCGAGTTTCCCAAAGAAGATGCCTTGGCCTGGTTTCTCATGACGAGCAGCTCTAACTGGGGGAAGAAACAAGGGAAGGGTGTGCCAGGCGGAGGGAACAGTGTAAGAAAGACCGTGGCAGGCAGAGCATGGTGGCAGCAAGGAAGGGGCGGAGGAGACCTGGCAGGCACAGTTGTGACGGGGACGGCTGGGAGAGTGACAGCTGCACGAACCGGCTGAGGAGGCTAGTGGAGGCCGCTCATTTCTGGAGACCACTCAGAGGAGAGACCAGGGGTTCCTGCAAGTGAGGGCAGGTCAGGGCTCTGCAGGACCCCGGTGAGGAGCAGGCACGGCTGGCCAGAGCCGCTCACCCACCGGGTGCCCTGCCGCCCACGGCCAGGCCTGGTGGAAGGGCTGGCTGCTTGCTCAGGCAGTACCGCTGCAGGATCTCTGGGGAGGCCAGAGGTGCTCTCTGGAAGGTGTCTCAGGAGACTCTTTCTTTTTCAGGACCACATTTAAGGAGTTTGCGGAGAAATACGGCCGGGATCAGAGGTTCCGACTTGTTCAAAAAAGAAAGGACCAGGAGCATTTTTTCAACCAATTCATACTTATTCTTAAGAAACGGGACAAGGAAAACAGACTAAGGCTGCGGAAAATGAGATGAGTTTGTGAAAAATGCAATAAGCCCGGGGGTTGGCCCTGGGCGTGCCGGGGGCGAGGAGGTCACGGTGGAGACAGACACGGGCGTGGGGCGGCCGGCACCTGCACGACCCAGCGGGCACCGGCACTGCGGGGTCTTCGTTCTCAGAGGATTACTGTTTCATATTGAAGCTCTCTCTTTTGTACGTTCAGAGTTTGATGCATTTCTAATTGTCATGATACGTCGATCTCTTAATTGTTTTAATTATGCAAATTACTTGTAATATACACAAATTATCAATCCACTGCAGGACTGTGGGGAAGCGGGAACAGGAGCCTCCGTAACCATCTCAAGGCATTTGTGTCATCACCTGAGACGATTAGCGAAAATTTTCTGAAAAACTTTTGTGAATTACTTCGCTCCTCCAGGATTCCCGCGGCGTTGAGGAATTCCTTACTCTGTCCCTAGGTCTCAGTCTCGTTTCTGAGTAGCAGCAATAGGGTTTTCATCGTTCATCATAGTGACAACTGTGAGCATCCCACACCTGGACTGTGGATCACTTACAGGTTTCCAGGGGTGGCCGCGCGTTCCTCCCAGTGGGGCGTCCCGGTCTGGAGCAGGGAGCCGTGCTGGTTGCCACAGGTCCTACTTCAAAAGAATTATTTTGTACAAAACCATCATATTAATATTTGAGTTATTTTTATTGTATGCCCAGAGTTTGCATGAGATTTTTTCTCATCACCTTTGTATAAAAAATTTTTAATTTTTTTTAATCAATAAATATTTTAAACCAGCGTGTGTGTGTGTGTGTGTGTGTGTGTGTGTTACTAAGGCATTCCTTATGATCTTAAGCAGCAAAATTGTGTTTCAACTAAAGATACCCAGTTTTGAAAGATTCAGGGGGAAAAAAAATCCTGATGATTGCAATAAGGACCATGAAAATGCCACTCACACCAAATCTTACTTTTTAACATACTTAGTAGTCCTGGCTGGAACCATGTTGGGCAAAACCTTCGCTAATTAATTGCGTTCCTTGAACTATTGAACATCCATTTATTTATTTCAAGATTTGTGGAGTTATCTGTTCAGATACAATGTCTTTGTCCCCTAGTAAAGAGTGACACAGCCTCCTCATCTACCTTCTTCTTAATTAGTTCCCATGGGAACACTTTTTTCCAAACTTATTAGGATGTAATTGGGCAAGGTGGGATCCACTCTTCACTGAGATCAGCCCTGGTCCTGACACTATCACTGTTAACACCTCACCTCTGTGTCAGGTGGCCCCTGGGGGTTCCAGGGCCGTTGATCAGGCTCAGGCCTACTGTCCAGTCCACCCAACACAAAACTGCAGGTGCATAACCATGTTTCACTTAGAGTGGACACAGCATGGGCAAAGTGGCCCTGACCAGGGGGACTCGACTCATGGCTCCAGTCCCGCCCCTGCCCACAGTGCTGCCTCCTGCTGAACTCCTGGTCCCCCGCCGACAGAGGATGGAAGGTGCTTGCCAGGACTCACGGGGGAGTCCCCAGCTCTGCTGGCTCCAGACACCAGTAATGGCCTGGTCCGGAGTGGTGCCGATGGCCGTTGTGAAGGAGAAGCCTCAGTGAGTGGCCTCAGGCTGTGGACGCCACCACTTTGTGAACCTTTCCTTCCTCTCGGTGAAAGGGGAGCACTGGCTTATGGGCTGGGGTTACTGAGTGTCCACCTCAAGCAAGAGATGAAGAAGTCTGGGAATTGTTGGGATGGACACAGAATGTGGAGATATTCGGGTCCCATGTGCTTGGGAAATGCCCTTCACAAGGCACACTCTAGTACCCGGGAGAAGACAATGGTCCTGCAGCCATCAGCCTGTGTCTTTCCCTCACTACCCTGATTCTTACGCATTGGGCCAACTTCAAAGTGACCTCGAGGGCGGGATGCGGGGTCTGCACGGGCTTTAGTAGAATTGCTCAGGGAGGGGGTGGAGCTACTGCCATAAAAGGCCAATGTTCAGTCTCAAAGATGGCCCCTTTGTTGGGCTGATCACGTGGAATTGTCTCATTAATGAGGAAGCAATTTCTTCTCATTCGATTACCTCCCCAGAGGCAGATGTTCTTTCCCTGCCTGAAGCACTTCTACCGTGATCACGACCCGATTCCTCCAGGATGGCCTCCATCTCCAGGGCTGCCCGCAAGATGTCTTGTTGACCAAGGGATTCAATCCAAGTGAAAGTCATTGCAACAATGAGCTCAGAGCCACCCGACTCAGTGGTGTTCCCATGTGCCCACCCCCACAGCAGCTGCCTTGATAAGTCTGTAATAACCTACGAGGGCCTGGACACAGTGCCACCTGGGAGACAAAACCCTGAGGGTCTGGTGCCTGTGGGTTATGGTGCCCACCAGAGCCCAGCAGCCTGCAAGAGGCGGCGTTTCCCCTGGAACCAGGTGCAACAAGGGGAGGTAGGAGTGGCCCCTTGGGTCATTCGACTCATTAACCTACTTAGGGAATCTTTATGTCCATCCCCACAGCCCTGGGCTGGTGCATGTGAAGAGCCTGTTGCCCAAGGGCAGAGTTTGCTCACCATCTTGGTTCTGTTCAACTGGAGGCCGTGGCAGCTTCCTGCTATTTGGACCCCTCCTGGCTCTGAAGCAGGAGGTGGAGAAGGTGGCCGCTCTGCTGGCTGGGGCGAATTCTCCCAATTCCACATAATGAGGACTCGGAGAACCATGACTGGACCCTGCGGAATTTGCTGGGCATCTTTAGTACCACTCAGTTTTTGGCACTGGTTGGCAGGAAACTATCAACTCAGAAAGTCAGCAGTGGTGAAGACTTGGACCCCACAGAAAAGCAAGCTTGGCTCACCCATCACGTGGTTTTGGGTAAAAGGAGCCTGAGATTGAGCTGGAAGTGGTGATTCTCATCCAAGGGCTCATGGCTGTCTCTGGAAATAGGACCTGAGCAGCTGAACTCTTCCGTGGATCATGTCTTCCCCTTTCTCTCCCCTGTTATCTCATTCGGCCCACTGCCCCGGGTTTCTGCTGGGGACTTTGTGGTGTTACCTCAGTGGATTCTCCCACGCTGGGGGCGGGGCCCCGTCCTCACCAATGCCTGTGAGTGTGCTGTGGGGTGAGGGGCCAGAGCTCCATAGTTTCTATTCGTCCCCAAAACTCCTCTCCCAGGGGTTCTGCCCTGCCCTGTGGCCCCCGAGTCTCCCACACCACGGCTCTGGGCCCTCTTCCTTCCTGCTCTTGGCTGCTTCTGTCAATGGGAGGCAGCAGCAGGAAACAGTGATGGTGGGCGGGGGAGTTTGGGGTGTCTGTTCCCCCTCTTCCCTGCTGCCTGGCCACATTGTTTCCTTTGCCCAAGGCCACAGATCTGGTCAGGGAGCTGTTCCTACAGCCACGGCTCACATGGACTTTGGCAACAGTGGCCTTTCCCGCCCTTTCAGGCTCGGGCTAGAAGCAGCATCTGTGGTGGCTTTTCCCAGGCACTCTGCCCTCCCTGACTTCCCTCAGCTCGGCTCCAGTGTTCAGGGTCACACTCTGGTAAGCCCTCCTCCGTCACCCCTAGCGAGTGGCCATCTGTGGGCCGTCAGCGCCATGACCCTCTAATCCCCGCCATCATTTCCACCGTCGTCCAGATGGTAATTATCCAATGCTCACGACAAGGCACAGTTACACCAGAAATGAAATAGGCATGAGTGCATGGGGAGGGCCCCGTGTTAGCTGTTTCCACAAACGTGAAAGAATCCATACTCTCTCGGTGCTTAGGAACACACAGGTGCCGCCGGCCTGGAGGAAAACTCCTGGGTATTTTTGCTTTTCATCCAAATATTTGGGGGTCTCGTATGTTAGTTCATACAGCCATGATTATGATTCGAAGAGAATTAAATGATTTAAAGTCATGGTTAGCTGAGTGATGGAGCCATCTCCATGCTGATGGTTGTATCTACCTGCACGCCCATCTGTGGGCCCATCAGCAATGCTGTGGAGATGAAGGGGGAATGCGGGTGTAATTAGGGACGTGTTCAGGGAGCAAAACGAGCTCTGAAACCCCTCATGATGTCTGTCTATAGGGAGTGCATTTCCAATGTTCTCCTACTTTGGGGGTTGTAGATGTAAATAACCTTTCTAGTTTCAGTATGTATTTAAGATATTATAGAAAAACAGTATTAGGTTATAATTTCATTTTTCCATGTTTCACTTACATTTTAAATGCCACTAACCTAACTTGGATGAACTTGACAGTAGCCTCTTAGAATTTAGCAGGAAACTAAAATATTCTATTAGAGTGTCCATCAGAAATCACTGAATCCCACCCAGGACCAGCAAGAGAGCGGAAGGAGAGGCAGTCGCTGGCCTTGGTCATGGAACAGAAGCTTCCCTCCAAGCTCCAGAGCCCAAGAGCTGGGCCCACCCACCTCTCACCTTCCTGGGGCCCTTGCCTTTCACTAACCCCTCCCACCTGCCCCTGGCTCCTCGCTCATCCTCTCTCAGACTCTGTTCTTCTCTCAGACTTGCCCCTGGGGTCTCAGCTCAGGGGTTCCCTGCCCACCTGGGCCCCACCCCGGCCCCACCCGGGCCTTCTCTCTCTGCCTGGGAGTTCTCAGCTCCTCCTTGCTGCTGCCAGATCTGCCAGCCCCTCCACACATCAGAGCATGCCCCTTGCCCGTCTGCCGCTCCCCAGCACCCCCTGCTCTGTGGGGAGGCCCCCGCAGGGAGGATGAGGGGGCCCCGGGCCTTCCTGGCCGTGAGTAGTCGAGACCAGAGGAGCAGCGTGGCGTGACGGAGATGGATGGGCCTACGTGGACTCACGGCCCTGCTGTTTCTCACAGATGGTCAGGACACTTTTTTTTTTTTTTTAACCAAGGTTTACTCAGTGTTCCATTCATTTCTTTACTAAACGTTTATTGTCGCTACTGTTTATTTTCTTGTTGCTGCTTCTTTTGAATGATCTGCTGCAAACAATAATAAGAGGAAGTTGTATTGCCCCCAAAATACTTACCTTGTTTTTTTTTTTTTTTTTTTTTTTTTTTTTTGCTGTCTTTTCTCCATTAAGAATGTGAAGTGTGATGCAGGTGAAAAACTCCTGCTTGTTTGTAAAACGCTGTCAGCATAATGTAGTCGTGTCCTTGCCGGGCCTGCTGACGTGAAGAGACCCATGAAGACTGGCATTGCGAAGTCACTGTGCCCTCGGGCACTGGCAATGCGGAGGGAGGGCCATCCCCATGAGAACAGGGACAGTGGGGGACAGAGGACAGCAGTGGGGTGAGGGGGCACAGAAAACAGGGATTCGGACAGCTGCTCAGGAGAGCAGAATTCAGAGCAAACAGAACTGTTTCCATACAGTTTTAGGGATTTTGTCTTGCGATTGAATCCCTTCCTGCCTCCAAACTCTGTTTTCCAAGACTCGATCTTTAAAAATTGCATTACACTTGGAAATCATTTGGAGATCTTAAAATAATGCGTATTTACTGTATTGGAGGTGAGGGAGTGGAAGCCATGTGGAAATAGCCTGTCCTGGGGCTCTGGTGGCTTCTCCAGGCGCAGGGCCAGCCGTGTCTATCCACACAGTGCAGGCTGTGCTCCCCCACTCACCGCCGCGTGCTTTACAGAGACACACAGACATACCCACAGCCCACGTGCTCCCCTTGCCATGGCCATGACAACGGGTGGGGTCTGGGTTCCTGCCCTGTGAATCCAGCAGGGACCAGTGACTGCTTTCAACTAGAGCGCACAAGGAAGACGCATGTGACTTGCCAGGCCAGGCTCTGAAAGGAGGCAGCCTCTGCCTGGCTCCTCCTTGCCCAGGACATTCTCCTGTGGGAGCCACCATATTGTGAGGAAGCCCTGCCTGCGTGGAGAGGCCCCAGCTGTGGCCTCAGGCGACAGGAGCTAGCGTGGGAGCCTCCTAGGAGCCCAGCTCCCAGCGCTTGAATGCTCCTTCTGACACTGAGCCGGGCGGACACCAACTCTCCCCACTGAGCCCTGCCCAAAGCGCACGCCCAGGAGCAAAATCAAAGGGGTCATTATTTTAAGCCACTGTTTGCAGGTGATTGGTGTGCACTCATTGTAAGTGGAACATGCTCCTATTTCCAGATGACCATGACCCTTGATCTGTGAACAATCTGAATACTAATCATAGTGAGTAACTGAGCAAATGCTCATTCTAGACCAGGCGTGCCGCTCAGTCCTTTCTTCCTTGACTCATTTTGTCCTCTCAACAATCTTTTGAGGTAAATCCTATTGCTACTCTCACTTCGCAGAAGACTCTGAAGTTTAGAAAGAGCGAGCGATTTGTCCAAAGTCTGGGTAATAGGGACACAGCTAGAACTTGCACAGAAGTCTGTTTGACTCCAGATCCGCAAACCACACCCTGCGCTGGACCCTGGGTTTCTCCCAGGGCACTGGGGGCTGTGGCTTTGTCGGAATTAACGTCTCTTCCTGCCGGTGCTCATTTCTTTATTCCTTTGACGTGTGCTCTGTGTCTCCCGGGCCAGGCACTGCTGGAAGGGAGCCTCGGAAGCCTGGTCTTCAAGTGACTCATAGATCATCAGGCCACTGACACACAGGGTGGCACATGCTGCCTGGGAGTGTGCAGGGGACTGTGGGAGGGGAGCAAGCGGGGAGAGTGAGGGGACAGACAAGTCTTGAAGCTGAGCTGGGGGGACTCAGGAGCAGAGCCTTCCAGGCAGAAGGGGCTGCTCACACTGAGGCTCTGAGCACAGGTGACAAGATCTGCCCACGGAACTGCCAGCAGCAGCCATGCCCTCAGGGTGCGTCTGGTCGGCTGCATCCTCGGTGCTCTGCCTCTGAAAGGCCCGGGACCCATGCTGAACAGCTGAGACCTGACACAGGCCAACCAGGGGATTCTCAAAATCCCTTCAATGTACGTCATGGAGAGCGAGACAGTACAGTGAGTGATCACATTCCTTCATTTGGTCGACAAATGCTGATGAGCTCCTAAGATGTGCCAGGCACTGTTGCCAACACAGAGGCCCCAGCAGGAAACAGGATGGTGTGGGTCCTGCTTTTGGGGAACTTGGACCTGGGGAGGTAGGCAGAAACCGGATGGACAAGTGCACAGTGCCCCAGGCTGCTCTAACCCCTTACCCCACCCCAGGGGGCTTAAAACCACAGGACTTTAATTCTCACGGTTCTGGAGTCTAGAAGTCGAAGATCAAGGCACCGGCAGAGTTGGCGTCGGGCGAGGGCCCCATCATAGACGGGGCCCTCCTGGCTATATCCTCACAGGGCAGAGAGGGCGAGGGAGCTCTCTGGGGCCCATCTGATAAGACGCGGATCCCATTCCTGAAGGCTCCACCCTCACGAGTTAACCACCTCCCAAAGGCCCCACCTCCTCACACGATTACCTTGGGGTTAGGTTTCACAAGTGAGTTTTTGGGGGACGCACTCAGGCCACTGCACATCACATGATTTGAGATGAAGGTCATGAGGGGAGCAGAGGCCGGGACGATGAGCAGAGGCCGGGACGAAGGCGCCTGTACGTGGCTGCCGGGCACACAGCATCTCCAGGCCTTTGCCTGCGAATCTCCTCCTCCCTTGAGTCACCACCCGAGACAATCGCTCTGGCACACCCCTGGGGGCCGCGGCCCATCCTCATGAGGAGCCTGAGTGATGGTACGGGCATCTCAGACAAAATGCCATCAGACAGCCCACCTCACCCTGCGCTGCTCTGGTCTGCCCAGGGCCTCACATGGCTCTGGTAAGGGCCTGGTGGTTTCCGGTGTTGGTCCCGGGGCTGGAGACCCTGACTGTGACGGCTTGTCTGTGCCACCATCTCCCCACCTATGCGTTGGGTGCTCTCACAGCTCTGCCTCCTAGAGGGCGCTGGTGAGCGTGATACAGAAGCGTGTCTGGAATAGCCCAGCAGGCCAGGGCTGGTGCGATGATAATGTTCACCTTCTCCCAAGGCACAGAGAAGGAAATCAGGTGAAGACTTTGCCCACTGCGCTGCAGAGGTGAGTCCCCTGGAGACCCTGGTCACCTCTGCCAGTGTCTTTCCAAGGGGAGTTGAATTGATGGGGGTCTGGCCCCTAGCTGGACAGGCAGGCAGGGGACCGTAATGCAGCTGCCTCCTGAGAGTGGCTCTGGCTCTCCGGGGATACGTCCCCCCACACGCAGCACTCAGAGCCAATGCACAATCTGACTGCTTCCTTTCCAACGAGGAGGCTGGTGGCCTGGGAAGCAGAGGGTTTGCCCTGACCGACGGCTGCTCAGGCTTCTAGGGGCAGACCCTCACAAGAAGACAAGGCCCACCCAGAGGCTCTTTGGCAAGCAGAGCTCAGAGCAGAGACAGCACCTCCCGTGAGTCTCCAGTCATCGCAGGCAAAGCTGAAGTCTGGGACGTTGTCTCTACCGCGGGGGTGGCCCTTCCCACGAGCCCATGTCCTCAGGGCCGTTCGGCCAGTTCTGTTCCCCGATCAGCAGTTCAGTCCGCACCGTGGACAGTTGCCCCATTTTCTCCCTTATTCTTCCAAAGCTTCCTCTTCCCATTCTCACTGATGCCTCTCTCCTTAGATACACGAGCACCTCCTGTCTCATTGGAACCGAGTCCTGCGGGTCAGTAACCCTTCTCTCAGCAGTGACCTGGGCCATCTCATCTCTGATCCATCCCATCCACCTTCGTGTCATGTTGAATTTGGGGAGCAGTCGTATGTTGCGTTTGGGGAGCAGTCGTATGTTGCGTTTGGGGAGCAGTCGTGGGGGGATTCTCACATTTGGCCCCTGCCCTGCGTCCCATTACACAGGATCTATTCCCCATGGCTGGGAGGTCAGCAGCCTCTTCAGCAAGAGAGAGCACACGGGTGACTGAATGGATCAGTCGCCTGCGTGGGGAATGTGTGGCCAGATGGACACCACACAGCCTAATTCCCGATCTGACAAACGCCTGTCTGGAACGTTTGTTAGATCGGGAACGTTTGTTAGATCAGGATGGGAATTGTAAAGCCAGTTAGCTGTGCACCGTCTCTCTGTCGACTTAGCACATAGGCCCTGGGATTTTCCAATGTGTGTGAATGTGCAGCACGGGCACCGGCCATCCTGAAATGATGAATTACTTCCAGTCCAGTCACCTCGCCCAAATACTCTCAACCCGCCGCGACCTTGGTTTGCAAACCACAAATGAAAACAGCTGCTCTCTTGCTCTGCCGGCATATCTCCTCCACACATAAAAGTTGGTAATCAGATGACTTTGCCAGCTCATTCCCTTCAAAGCCCGGTGTAGGCATTTTGCTTTGGGCACTGCTAGAATAACCCATAAACAGAGATTGTGCTGAAATGAAGCTGTTCCATAAATGAGCAGCTGAATAGCAACTTTCTCTCCATCCTGCCCAGGTCAGCGGGCAGCCTGCCCAAACGTGGACAGATGCTGAGCCTGCATCACCTGTGCCCACTGAACTCGTGGCAGCCGGTCTCTGAAACCAAAGCAGACACTTTTAGAAAAGGCTGAAATGATGGCAGATACTCTCCAGGCTTCCAGAATTTGGAGGAGGAGCTGAGATGGGGCTTAGGGGTAAGACGAGTGTTCCTACATGGCCAGGCTGAGCCTAAACTACAGGGCTGCTGTTTTCCATGTGGCCATCCTGGATTTATCTCTGGGCTGGCACGATGGGGGAATCTGAGGTGTCCCAAGAGTGGAAAAAGGGGTTTCCTTTGTAGAGATCAGCCTGACAGAGGACACAGTCCTCTCCCTGCCACCCCACCTGCCGCCCCACCGGCCTCAGGCCACAATCCTGCCACTACTCATGGAGAAGCTCTGTGTCCGGCCACTGGTTTTCACTCCTGACATCCCGAATGCCCTCATTCAGAGCAGCTCAGAGCTCCCGTCAGGCATATGGAGCAGCATCCATCAGGTAAAGCCTCAGGCCGGGGGCCCTGTGCCCGCAAGTCCAGCCTCCAGCCAGGTGAGTGCTGCCTTCTACACTGGCCGTCCTCCTCCACCTGCCCTGCCCTGACCCATGTTGGGCAGCCTGCAGGGACTCCATCTTGGGGCAGCATTGATCTTCCCACAGCTTCTGACCTCAGGCAGAGAAGTGCTCTTTCTATTGGTTGGGAGGCTCCAGCAAGAACTGGCCAGTCTGGGGACAGGTGGCTGGGTTGCTGTTTGGCCACTGAACTTGGCCATATGCTGTTTTAAAATTTTTGACAGAATAGGGGTAGAGAGGAAAGGAAATAAGAAAAAAGTAGCCATGGTCAGATTTCTCATTTGCACGAATTTGCCACTATGCTCGTTGGAACAGCCCAGGTGACCCTCCTGCTATGCAGGCCAGGAGCCCAGTGTGCCCACCACATCTGCCTGCATCAGAGGCCCAGAGACTCAGGCACTGTGTTCCACGCTCCCAGCCCTGTCAACCCAGCAAGCCTCACTCAGCTTTTGCCCTGCAAGGCCACCCCAGACTGGTGCCCCAATGTGGGGGCCACTGACCCTGGGATGCCCCACGGATCTGCCAGACTCAGAGACACCTGCGGACAGTCAAGGTCAAGAAGGGTCTGAATACTCCCCCCCGTGCTGGAATCTCCTCCTGCTGCCCAATCCAACCCCTGTCTCCTCCAGAGCCTTTCCAGCCTCCATCTACTGGGAGAAGATGAAACAAGGAACGTTGGCCTTGGCCTTGAGCTCAGTTCACTCCTGGGCAGAGCTTCTCCCATTGCAGAATGTGTGCTCATGTGAATGCACCCCTCTGCTGGGGCTCCAGACACAGGGGTCACAGCAAGATGTCCTCTCACAGGTCTGCAGCAACTACATAAGCCCTGACTGCCCTGCCCACCGAGAATGCCTCGCTCAGGTCCGGCGGAGAATGTTCACTCAGAGCGATGCTTGTTTTCTGGTTTTGGCTTTTTCTCTGCTGTTATGACCTGGCACATTTCCTGTGAGGTGGTTGTCTGTAAAGAAGGAAGCTCACTGCACACAGGCTCGGGGCCAAACTACGACATTTCTGCCACGTGCTCCAGCATCCCACCCTCTTTCCTGGAACTGGGATCCAGCCCCGTCTCCTCTGCCCACCAGGATTGCAAGCCAAGATTGTCTAAGGATAAAAGGTGGAGCGGGGGTCGGAATGGACGGTTGGAGCAAGAAGACGTTCTAAACAGAACTTTTTATTTCAGAAATGTTTTTGTTTTTCTTGGACTAACAAGAAAAGAATGTCCTCTTGGGATTATGTGCCTTGGAGGGCAGGGCTTGGGATTAAGCACTCTGCATCCCCAGCCTGATGGGAGAGCTCCTGAAACTGAACTGGGGCCCAGCAAAGCAACATGGAGCCACTGGGGCTGAGCCCCTCCCTGCTGATGTGTGTGTGTGTGTGTGTGTGTGTGTGCACGTGTGCCCATGTGTGAACATGCACCATGTGTGGGTGTGGGTGTGTAGTAAGTGCACACGTGTGTATGTATGTGCATGTGTGTGTGTATGCACTGTATGTGTGTGTCTCTGAACAGTCCCACTGCTCTAAAATAGCTTGCCTCTCTCTACATCCATCCCCTGGTGGCTCCTATTCAGGCAGACCCTCCCCTGGGAGGCTGGCATGAGGGTTCATGTCACAGACAGAATGCATGAGAGCGTCCACATTTCTGAATCTCCAGCAACCCTACCTGGGTGTGTCAATTCCATAAACTCCTGTCCATGACTCATTACCGGGGACAAGGTCTTGGGCCTCTGCCTGGCATCATTTGGGGGAGATAATCTCTACCCCAAGCAGTTAGAAGTCAGGGAAATGGAAACACATCAGATGATTGTCCCCGTGAGAGGACAAGTTCTTCCTCTAGACTTCCAGAGAGAGTGCAGCATTGGCTTCAGTGGGGATTTTACTTGATTCGTCTCCACGTCCATCTGAGATAGATCTCTCCATTTCAGTCCTCTAATTCTGCCTGAGAAGTGGAGAAATGTGGGCGTCCATATGCTTTTTAAAATAAATCACTTTCTGGCAAAGTGTGCTGAGAAATGAATCATTTTTACTACCATTCCAACTCCCTCCACTTCTCCAAAATGCACATTTAATAACAAAGTCAGAGATCTCCACCCTCAATTTTTTGTAGCTCAAGCTCACGGAATTGAAATGCTCTCTTGATTCCAATGTATTTGCGAATGCACCGTCTTTGCCTACTTCATCTTTTGTATAATACACTGCCCTCTGAGACATGAGAACAGGAGTCCTCATCTACTTTTGGGTTCTAAGGGCAGAAATCAGCGTACTGCATTTGGTGGTTTTTTTACGTGTATGTTGTTTCCGTGTCCTGACTGTTTTCTGTTTCTCTTGGGTGGGGCTCCCTCCAGGACCCTGGCAGAAAGGCAAGCTCGGTGCGTGGCTGTGCTCAGGGTCAGAGAGAGCTCCACTGTAGCTCATGTTCACTGCCACTAAATTTTGGCTAAATCACAAGACCAGGACCATAATGGGAAGACATAAAAGAGGCCCACAAAACACTCACAATTTTGGGGTTTTATTTAGGACATAAAAGAAATATTTATTGCAGTCCTACACATAGTAAATATCTCTTGCAATTTGCATCATCACTTTGCAACTTACACCATATTTTAGAAATGGAAATGGCCCATAAAGGCCCCAACCCTTCCGCGATGAATGTGTCGACATAGCTCAGTGCCTTGGAAGTGGAATGAAGTTTGCTCTGCCCTTGCCCTGCAGCCGTGGGCGCTTGCAGCCTGGCAGTAAATTGCTCCTCATCCTGGCTCATTCCATCCACTCTTCCTCCGCCAACTGGGACTTCAACAGCCAAGACAATTTCTCAGAAAGGCAGGACAGCAGACCCAGGGTACCAACCAAAGGAACTGCTGTCCAGTGGGGTCACTCGGCTGCCTGGGATCCAGGAGAGGTCACCGAGCTGCCTGGACTCCTGTGGGGTCATTTGGCTGCCTGGATTCCCTGCCTCCACCTCATCTCCCTCTGTGACGGTCAAACAACGGGGTCGCACCTGTCCATTTAGCACAACAGATACCGAGCACTGACGCACGCCAGAGCCTGTTATGTTCTGGGGTCAGACACGGAGCTGACTTGGCTCCTGCCCTTGAAGAGTGTAAAGCAGAGCAAAAGCAGGTGTGAGCACCGGGCCATCCTAGCTCAGCCTGTCCAGCCTGTGGCGGTGGGACACCAGCAGCCACGCAGCTCAGCAGTGCAAAGGCCGGCCCCCTGCCAAGCAGTTCTCGAAGCGATCAGGTGTTAACTTAGGTCATCCTCATGCACACCAGTGGCACAGTCAAGGGGACTGCCCCTTTATATATACAGGCAGAATGAGACACAGAGAGGCAGTGATTGCTCAGGCTGAGACACAGACAGGCTGCCTCGAGGACCTGCGCGTCCGGCCACTGCTCTCGGCCCCACAGCAATAATATGAGAGGCACAATCCCCAGAGAGAGTTTTCTATGCACAGGCACTGGCTGTGTCCATCCACAGTCGTCAGTCCCCTCCTCCAGCATTTATGATGCTCTGGGGGCCATTCATATGCCCCACTGAGGCTTAGACAGGAGAAGTGACTCACCTAGAACCACCCATGTTAAACCTCAGTTTCCCCGCAGAGCCCACGGATGAGTCAGAGGGGTTTAGAAATGGAGCCTGTGAGGTCAGAGAGCGCTGATGGTTCTCAGGGGTGCTGGCGTAAGTTCTTTAAACTTTTGGAAGCTCAGATTCTTCTCCCATTGGAAAGGGTGCCCGTGTTAAGGGGGCTGCAGGAGCAGGTGAGAAGTTTACTGTGGAGATGGCTGGTGCAGGGTGGGGTCTGCAGTGCTGTGCGCCACATGGAAATCCTGTCCCCCAAGGGGTCATCTTAGAAGGGAACCAGGCTCTGGGCAGTGCTGGTCACCACTTGGAAACTTGTCCTCCAAGGCATCACCATCACCTGGGAAGGGACCGAGGCTCTGGACAGGGCTGAGTACTGCGTGAGAAACTCATCCCCTAAGGGATCATCATCTTCACCTGGGAAGGGACCTGAGCTCTGGGCAGTGCTGGGGACTATGTGGAAAGCTTGTCCCCCAGTGCATTGTCATCACTCGGGAAGGGACTGGGACTCCAGTTCCACAGTCTAGGTGCAGCTGGCACCACTGGGGCCGGGAGGCACAAGGAGGGCAGTGATGGGGCAAGACAGAGGGGAGTGGACAAAAGGCCCCCCCAGGTGCTGGGATGAGGAGCTGGGACCCTTGGGACACTTCTGTCTCTTTCTGCCTCCAAGACTGCAACCTGGAGGACACAGCTGAGCTGCGTGGATGCGGACGCTGTCATCCTAGAGCAGAGCAGGTGCCCGGCCCAGAGGACAGGTATACCGATGCTCCTCATCCTGGTTCATTCCACCCACTGTCTCCCCCAGAGCCTTTCCAGCCTCCATTTTGCTCTGGGCACTGCTACAATAACCCACCCAGGACCCCGTGCTCTGGGCTTCCCCAGGCATGGCTGGTACCCAGGGCCTGTGGAGGGGATGGGGGATGGGGAGCCAGCCTCAGCCAGCCTGAGTGGAGAGGAGAGGGGACTGTCTTCACACCATGATTGCTGCATTTAATTGCCCCTGCAGTGGTATTATTATAACCCTATTTTCTTATTTTTCAGGCTGAGATAGGATAGAAAATGTATAACCTGATTATGCACCGTATAACGTATTAAGCCAGGAAGGTCTTATAATTAAAACATTTAGAAAGAACTATCCAGGGAGGTAGTTAAAATCTGTTTAAATCCTTATCAAATAATGAACATATCTTCAGAAAAAAAAATCAGCCTCTTAGCTATGTGTTCACCTCCATGATCATCTGTGGTTTTAACATGAGGCTAGAGACATATTTACATGAAAATATTCAGGGTTTAAGAGTCCTTTTCAGGCACAGTTGCACAACCAGACTGGGCACAGCGTGGCTCCGAAAGGCTCTCTAACCGTGTGGAGGTGGGTGGCTCCACCGGGCCTGGAATCCCTGTCCACCGTGTCCCCACCCAACACCCTCCCAGCAGCAGGCACTGCTTCCTCCCTTCTGGACTCAGTCTCACGCCAAGGCAAAAATGGGAGTGCCAGCCCATGGAGCAAGGTTAGAGCTGCCCTGTCCTTGGGTCCCCTTTGGGCTTTTGGGTGCCATTTCAGCTTCTTCCCATGGACTTCCTTGCTCACCCTGGGGGCACCTGTCACAGCCAGTCCTGCCTCCTTGCTGCCTTGGTTCCATGCATCAATGTACCTGTCCTCTGGGCCAGGCACCTGCTCCACTCCGGGATGAGAGCATCCGCATCTACACAGCTCAGCTGTGTCGTCCAGGCTGCAGGCCTGGAGTTGAAAAGAGACAGATGCGTCCCAGGGGGCCTTTTGTCCACTCCCATCTGTCTTCCCTCATCACTGCCTGCCCCGTGCCTTCTGGCTCCAGTGATGCCAACTACACCTAGATCGTGGAACTGGCCTCAGCAGTGGCACAGGCTCAGCCTCCTGTAATAGATCCCTCCTCACCACTCCCAAAGATGCAGCCTCCATGGGGGAGTCCTGACTCACACAACTGTCCCACACGACAGGTCTCAGACTTCTTCTGTGTCAGAGAAACAGTGCAAGGACAGAGAGCTTGCACCTGCTGCTTAGAAGGCTCAGCACCTGGCGCACCCACAGGTCCGCCCCTGGCTGCTCATTCGCGATGCCTGGTTCTACAGATCAATCCCAGCTCCCCGGCCATACAAGTTGCTGGTCCCTTCCTGCCCTCCCCAGGCCGGGACAGAGGAGACCCCACCTTTCTGTCCAACCTCCACCGAAGCCTGCTCTCCAGAGATACCCCAGAGCCAGGCTGCCCAACTTCTCCCTGCCTTTTCCTGCAAGGCCTTTGGGAAATACTCCCTCAGCTGACTCATGATGCAGGGCCTGCGGAGAAGTTTTTGTTTTAGTTTGTTTAGTCCATCCCCTGGCTCTGTAGATGCAACCCGGAGAGCTGGAGTGACCCTCATGGGCAGAAGTGGGGTGCAGAGGGGTGGAAGGGCCATCCTAGGCAGAATCTGGGAGCTGTTCAGGCCCCCGGTTCGGCCGTTGTCCTCAGCTCTGCATCCTGAGCTCCATGTGGAGCGGCTTTGGAAAGGGCCAGCCAGGCATGGCACAGGGGCCCAAGTGGACATCCCAGTGGGAACTGCATCCCAGTGGGACCTGCATCCCGGTGGAAGCTGCATCCTGGTGGGAACTGCCACCCAGTGGGAACTGCATCCCAGTGGGAACTGCATCCCGGGGGAACTGCACGTTGGGCACTGTCTTCTAGCCTCCTCCAAGTGTCAATGGGGGAAGAAAATAAGGTCATTTCAAAAGGACTTGTTTAATGCTCAGAAATAGAGGAAGCCTGCTTATCTCTTTAGGTGTTTCATAAACTGATCACCTTTTCAGCTATGATGCACCAACAGAGAGGACATTTAGGAGCAAAGACAAAGGGAGGGGAGGGCACTGGCCATTCACGGGGACCTGGATTTGGAGAGGCTGCATTTCCAGTGGGTTCTGACTACCTCTAGGTTCCTTAGCTAGGGAACTAACTGAGCTTGGAGAATTAATCAGGCCATGATTAGCTGGGTGGGCAATAACTCACCCTGGTCCATGAGCAAAATGCGGCTGCGCCCAGTGCATGGAGGCCTAAGGCTGCACGGGGACCCAGACTCGGGAGCCTGGACCCAGGTGCGCCCAGTGCACAGAGGCTTAAGGCTGCACGGAGACCCAGACTCGGGAGCCTGGACCCGGGTGCGCCCAGTGCATGGAGGTCTAAGGCTGCCCGGAGACCCAGACTCAGAGGCCCAGACCTGGGGGGTGTCAGGCTGACACTCTGAAGGTCAGCGATTGACCTTGACCTGCAGAAGACCTAGACTATGTCACTATTGCATCTGAAATCTTTATCCTTAGTTTTTCTGAACAACTCTTTGATTTACTCAGTGGGACATTGGCCTGGGAGGAGTGAGGGCCTTGGAGGATTTCCATGATAGAATTTCTCAAACACGTAGAAGTGGAGAGAAAATGTAATGACCTGGGTTCCCACATCAGGGGCTGCCAGACTCTGGGTTCTGTCACTGTCTTACCCCTCCCAGCCCCAGGCTCCCAGCCCCCATGCCCTGAGCACCCCAGAGTTGGCCACCAAAGACAAGGGCTCTGAGCTAAGACAGAGCCATCACCCACCCGATGACAGGGAGGAGTCCTCATTAAGGATTTCCCCTCAAGTTCACACCCTTGCGGGAGTCTCCAGGGGAAGAAGTCCCTGCCCCTGGCTCATCCCAGTTGTGCCTCTGAGGGACACGGCAGAAAGAGCAAGGTCCCCATAGCCAAACACCCCTGCACAGCTGGGTTTGAGGAATGGCTCAGGGAGCTTGGGACCAGACTTCATCTTTGCTCAAATAAGTGTTCATGAGTTCCCTGTGAGAACAGGTGATGTCACGTGAGAAGCAGTTGAAGCTTGCATTCCGTCCAAACCACATCTCCCCCAGCAGCCTCCACCTCTTGGAGGGCCACAGAAAACCAGCACACTGGGCACACCTCATCTGCCATGAACTGACTGGTGTCACATTTCTTTTCATCTCCAGCATTGTTTGCCTGGTTGTTTAGGTTGTCACTATGCTGGGCAGACTGGTTTCCATCCAGGTAAAACTAATTTGGAGCCCACACCTGCCTCCCTCTTGGTGAGACAGATTTCAGCCACGTGCGAAGTCCGCTGGTCCGTCTGGGTCCAGCCTCCCGCGGATCAGCCGGTTTCTTGGTCAGCAAAGTTTCTCCTTCCCACCCTCCAACCACGCAGTGTGGACCAGCCTTCCTATTGTTTTCTGGAGTTTAGAATCAGCTGCCCCAAATATAAAACGTAATGAAGGCCCAATAACAAGATTTTACAGCTTTACTGCTTCGGAAGTTTACACATTTACAGCTTTGGAAAAGTGTATTGATACCCTGCAGAGCTGTTGCACAAAATATCGATGAGTTGAAAGTAAGTTCTTTTTTTCCTTTTATTTTTCTTTGCAAGAGACACACATTATGACCTTGCTTGGTTAGAGGGAAGTCAGAAGGCAGGAACGGAACCCAGCCCAGAAGCCCCTGGGACCAGGAGCTTGCGTCGTGACCGGGGTTTGGCTGGGAGTGAGATTCCTGGCAGCTAGGGTTCCCCGAGTGTCCCCATGACAAGACCTGCCCTGAGCACCTTGGGAACAGGACACGTGGCTGGCTCCGGGGATCCCATGGGCCAGTGCTGTCAGGGTTGTCAGGTTGGCAGGGGAAGGGGAGCACCAGAATCAGAGTCCAGTTCCAGCTTTGTTGGGGGGAACACCGGAATCAGAGTCCAGTTAGAGTCCAGTTTCAGCTTTGGGGAGGGGGAGCACCGGAATCAGAGTCCAGTTAGAGTCCAGTTTCAGCTTTGGGGAGGGGGAGCACCGGAATCAGAATCCAGTTCCAGCTTTGGGAATCAGAGCCCAGTTCCAGCTTTGGGAATCAGAGCCCAGTTCCAGCTTTGGGGATCAGAGTCCAGTTCCAGCTTTGGAGAGGGGGAGCACCGGAATCAGAGCCCAGTTCCAGCTTTGGGAATCAGAGCCCAGTTGTGTCCATGTATGTACATGTGCATGTCTCTGTGTGTGTGTGTGTTTATGTAGATGTATGTGTGTGTATGTGTGTGTTTATGTAGATGTATGTGTGTGTATGTGTGTGCAGGTATGTCTGTACGTATGTGTTTGTGTATGTGTTTAGGCATGCATGTACATGTGCATGTGTGTGTGCATGTGTGTTTAGATATGTGTATGTGTGTATATCTGTGTGCAGGTATGTGTGTACATGTGCATGTGTGTACAAGTGTGTGTTTATATAGATACGTGTGTGCAGGAGTGTGTGAGTACATGTGCATGTGTGTGTCTTCAGGTATGTATGTGCATGTGCATGAGTGTGTGTTTATGTAGATGTGTGTGTGCAGGTAAGTATGTGCATGTGTGTATGTGTGTGCATGTGTATGTGTGTATATGTGTATATGTGTGTGTTCAGGTATGTGTGTACATGTCTGTGTGTGTATTTGTGTGTGTATATTTATGTATATATGTGTTTATGTATATATGTGTGTACAGCTATGTGTGTACATGGGCATGTGTGTATGTATGTGCATGTGTATGTGTGTATATGTGTGTGTTCAGGTATGTGTGTACATGTGCGTGTGTGTATGTGTGCGTGTGTGTATGTTTATGTATGTGCATTTGTGTATATATGTGTGTACAACTATATGTGTACATGGGCATGTGTGTATGTGTGTGCATGTGTGTTTATGTAGATATGTGTGTGGATTTGTATATGTAAATACATGTGTATATGCACATGTGCATATGTGTGTATTTGTGTGTGTGTGTGTGTACTGGGTGGCAAGGGGAACAGCTCCATATGGTGGATGACCTGTCCACACTCAGATGCCAGGTTCCGCTTCTAGGTCACAGCATGCCAAGATTTGAGGTTTTTTGACTATGGGAAAAACAGACCCCTGGACGTGTGTTTATTCAACAAGTGACACACTACACACCGCTTCTGCCTACTCTGCAAAATGCAAAAGTTCGATAATTTGGAGTATAGATATATTAAATGCATAATCTCTTTTTGAAATAATAATTTTATTTTGCTATAAAAATTTTTATTGAGCACATAAACCTCAACATCACGTAGCTGTTGTGTAAATGGAGTCGTGAGCATGTAGGTTAGTGTGAACAATATTACAAGCATATTTCAGAGGAATATGGCTTAGAGAAGGGGATGCTTTTGAAGAGCCTCTAATTGGGGATTGAAGACCAGCCACAGGATTAGAGGCAGTAAGGGCTTGCTGACGGGAGTGGGCCAGGGGCTGGGGCTGGGAGGCTTGGCCTATGGCTGGTGAGGGTAGTTTCGAAGAGGCCATGAAGCCCTCTGCATTCATTTTCAGCAGCATCTTCTCAAAGAACCGGGCGCCCTGCCAGTCCGAGTCAGCCTCTGCCGCAGACACTCACTCCTCTGCAGGGTTCTGTCCTTCCAAGCCAAATTGTCCCTGACTCACCTTTCATATCCATGATTAAATAAATGTGCACGATTTTTCTTTCTTACCTAGTGTCTACTTAGAAAATGTTATAAACCTATAGAAAAGTTGACAAGTCATAAAATGAACCCTCACAGGCCCTCAGCTTCATGCTTTTTAACATTGTTACATTTGTGCACTCTATACATGTCCATAAGTACATACAAGCGTGCACACACACGTACATTTTCGTGAAGACGTGTGAAACTGAGTGTAAGACATCGTGACATTTTACCCTCGAATACGTCATCATCAGCATGCATCTCCGATAAGAAAGGCCCTTGCCCACCCAGCCAGAATACCATTGTCACAGCAAAGACTCTTTAAAACTCAACAACAGCATCTAAATAGTTCGCATTCCAGTTTCATCTATTTTTTTTTTCCATCAATTACTTTTATGCTTTTTCTCCCAGGAGCCAATCAAGTTTTACCCACTGCATTTGCTTGCCAGGTTTCCATGGACATTTTAAAATCAGAACCTCCCTCCCACACACACTTCCCCCATTTCCGTTGTTTTCCTGACATTGGTTCTTTGGCTCTCCAGCCCAGCATTGGGGATTGTCAGCTTCTCTTGAGGTGACTCACTCCAGGCCGGCCCTTCTGCCCTGGACGCCCCCGCCGGTGCTGGACTCCTCTCATCACTCCCCATTGAGAAGGGCCTGGCCTGGCCTGTCCCAGTGCTGGCTGCGTGAAGCAGGACCACTGCTGCTGGTGTGGGGCCACCCCTCCTTGCTCCTCCTCCATGCCTCCTCTGGCGCCATCCCAGGGCACTGTGGCTCTCGTACCCACCCTGCTAAGTGGCTCTCCAGGTTATTCCCAGCACTTTGCTAACATAGAGCACTGCTGCGAGGAGTACACTTGTATGTGCTGGTTGATGTTTGGAGACATTCACCTGTAAGGGAAATTCTTGGACATGCAGCTCTAGGTCAAGGGCAGGTGCTTACACTACCTCCTTAGAAGCCTTCTCATTCCCCTCCACAGTGCAGTAACACCCCTGCTCCAACCAGCACTGCGTGGGGCGGCTTCCCCCAGCCTTGCCCATGGAGTGCTGCCAGCTGTAAACTCAGCGTCGATCTGAGAGGTGAGAAACAGCAGCAGCAAGCAGCTTTCACGTGTTCTTCCATCGTGAGTGGCGTTGTAAATATTTCTTCACAGTTCGATGTTTGTCTTTAGGATTTGCTTATAGTCATTTTTACTATATAATTTAAAAAGCATATCATTGCATTTATCAACCTTTTTTATTGTTTCTAAATGTTGAATCTTAATTAGAAAAGCTTTTCACCTGTTCAGGTTAAAAAGGAATTCACCCATGATTTTGCCTAATGTGTGTGTGTATATAATTCATGTATATTTTACATTTTACTTTTTGTCCAGCGAATAGTGTGAGTCGTGGATCCAATTTTCCAAGAGAATGTCAAGATTTTCTAATGTGAATTTTTACAAGTTAATATTTTCCTCGGACATTTCAGAGATGTCCTCTTTAATAATATGCCCAACTTCCACATGTGTTTGGGTTTGTTTATGGATTTCTACAAATTATTTTTATTTATTTCTTCTGCTGGTCAGGTGGTTCTTGTCCCACTAATACACTGTTTTAATCACAAAAGCTTTACCGTATTTTTTATGTCTAGTAACTTTACCATTGTTTTAAAACATTTTTTAAAGATACTTTGCATTTGTTTTCATAAGAAATTTAAAATATACCTGTTTGGTTTCAGAAAAGAAAACTTATTAACACTTTTATTGGTATTACATGAAATATTTACATTAACCCCCCCAAACTAGTATCTTTATTATTTTATTTCATTTTATTTATTTATTTATTTATTTATTTATTTATTTATTCATTCATTTTGAAACAAAATCTCGCTCTGTTGGCCAGGCTAGAGTTCAGTGGCATAATCTCAGTTT
The DNA here is from genome assembly GCF_024542745.1 of Macaca thibetana thibetana. Lineage (NCBI taxonomy): Eukaryota > Metazoa > Chordata > Mammalia > Primates > Cercopithecidae > Macaca > Macaca thibetana. Next base: position 127,139,010 of record NC_065586.1, on the reverse strand, counting down.
ACCGCCACCTCCATCTCCTGGGCTCAAGCAATTCTCCTGCCTCAGTCTTCCGAGTAGCTGAGATTACAGGTGTGCGCCACCATGTCTGACTAATTTTTGTATTTTTAGTAAAGATGGGGTTTCACCATGTTGGCCAGGCTGGTCTCAAACTCCTGACCTTAGGTGATCTACCCGCCTCAGCCTCTTTTCAAAGTGTTGGGATTACAGGCGTGAGCCACCGTGCCCACCCAAATTTTAAATAGTCCTATCCAACAATAGGAGATGTCCCTCCATCCAGGGAAATCCAAATTTTTAGGAATATTTAAGAATTTTTCTCATGTAAACGTACAGTTTTTAAAAACTTGCTTTTATGTATTTTTCTTTTTATTGCTATTTGTGTTTTCTTACCCACTATATCATCTACTTGGTCATTGTTTGTATATATAAATACTTTTTATTATTATGTTAATTTTATATCCTGATACTTCACTAATTTTTTATATTTGTTTTGCTTTTGTGTGGTTCCGTTCCAGTGTTAGTTATTTGTTTTATCCTTTTTTCTCTTGGGTTTTCAAGAGATACACTCGTATCACCTGCAAACAGAAAGGGTTTACATCCGGTTCCTTTTCTGCGTCTACCAGTCTGATTGCACGGGCTGACGTCTCCACTCCACCCGCCAAGCTGGAGATGACTAGGACCTCATCTTACTGTAATAGGTTTTCCTGTTCAGTAGGAGCTTAGCTTTGGGGCTGAGATTTGTTTGTTTGTTTTAATGCCAAAGACATTACCATAAATTCCTTTTTAACTAAGCATTTTTGTTGCTGTTTTAATCAGGAAAGGTGCTGGAATTTGGAGAAGTCACAAATAAAGCATTAATCTTCGATCAGGGCTGTCCCAGGCCTGTCCAGAAACTGACCATGGAGACACTCCCCCGGCAGCTCCATTCCTTGGAGAACAGAGGGTGAGATGGAAATGAGCGCCGTGTCCGTCTTACCTGTGGAGGCAGGTGCTGCGCCCGCCTGGCAGAGGGGCAGGTGCTCCGCGGGCGCTGTGTTTCTGCTTTCAGGTGAGAACTCGTCATGAAGATGCTGCGGGCACTGCACCACGCCTTGCACCCTCCTACAACATGGGGAAAACAGGGGATTCTAGGCAGCACTATCTCTGCCTGAGTTTGCGTGCCGGCAGAATTCAGCGATGGGTTATGTTATTAATTTCTAGACTTAATGCTATGTGCAGTCCTTTATATGACAAGCTCTTCTTGGACCCCAGCGTTCTTAAAGCAGTGCCTGGGGGTGAGATTGGTGTGGGAGCTGATCCATAGCTTATTCCCCGTCAGCCCACACACCTCTCCTCCTGTCCTGATGTTCTGGGGCTGTGAGCCCCTGGGGGAGCTTTTGAGAAGCAGCATTGTGTCTGCCCATCTCTCCCCATCCACCACAAGCCCGACGTGAAGGGGCCTCCTGCGCCCTAACCCTGCTGTCCCGACACAGCCCCTGGCAAGGGATTTTACTGGAAGGAGGGTCAGGACGCTCCGTGTGGCTGTTGTCAGGGACTCACCTTGGCAAAACCTCAAGGTTGACTCAGAGGCTCTATAGAGGTTTAGGCTAGAATTGCAGATGCAGAGAACAGCCCGTTCGAATGAGCCCACAAAGCTGACTTGCCCGCAGGCCATCCATTTATTGAACACACTTTCCAAGGACATGGCCTCCCACTGCCCAGACACTCCCTCTCACGGCAAGGATGCCAGGGAGTCCCCGCATCTGCCACAGAAGAGTTCTTGGTGGGTGTGGGGTGAGGGCAGAAACCACTGGGGATCCGAGAGGTCTCCGGGGAGCTGCTGTTGGCTTGTGCATCATGGCCTGTGTGGGATGGCAAACACGCCTCCCACCTCATTGCTGGAGAATCAAACAAGATAATGGATGCGGGCATCATCTGTAAGCAGGGAAGATCTGGGTTATACAAGGAAATTTACTTTTTATTCATCCATTGAGTATTTATTGGGTACATTTCGTATGTCAGTAATCGTGGATCACAAACTGAACAGGAGTCATGGACCCTGCCCCATGGAGTTTAAAGTCAAATTCTGTTTTATTTTCAGTTGTTTACACACGAGGGCAGAGAATCACTCTTACTCATTTCTGTGTTTCTGTAAAAGTGTTTGCATTTAAAATTCTCAACAATTTTTTTTACATTGAATAATCACTGGTCAACCCTGAATTTTCCTTCGGTGAACCAAACTGAGGAAGTGCACAGAATACAGTATCTCTGAGTTATTATTATTATTATTATTATTTGGACAGAGTCTTGCTATGTCACCCAGGCTGGAGTGCAATAGCATAACACCAGCTCACTGCAACCTCCGCCTCCTGGGTTCAAGCAATTCTCCTGTCTCTAAATTATTTTTAAATAAGCAACCTTTTTTTCCTGCATTTTCAGCAGCTTTGATTTTATCATGTTAGTGATATTGCTGGAAGACAGTACACAGATAAGCTGTATATGTCACTGTCGACTTCTAAAAAGAGTGTGTCAGGCCGGGCGCGGTGGCTCACGCCTGTAATCCCAGCACTTTGGGAGGCTGAGGTGGGCAGATCACGAGGTCAAGAGATCGAGACCATCCTGGCTAACACAGTGAAACCCCATCTCTACTAAAAATACAAAAAATTAGCCAGGCATGGTGGCAGGCGCCTATAATCCCAGCTACTCAGGGAGCTGAGGCAGGAGAATGGCGTGAACCCGGGAGGCAGAGCTTGCTGGGAGCCAAGATTGCGCCATTGCACTCCAGCCTGGGCAACAGAGCAAGACTCCATCTCAAAAAAAAAAAAAAAAAAAAAAAAAAAAAGAGTGTGTGTCCAGATTTCTTGATGAGAAACAACACTTGGAGATTTCTCAGGGTGATTTCCTCATCTGCCCGTATTTGTATTTGTTACTCTTTGTTATTACAAATAACATTTTCACAACCTTATTTGCTTATACAGGTTCATCCATCATTGCACTGCTTGGATTAAGAAAAATGCTGTAAATTATTATTCTAGTCATGGACATACATTTTCTAAGTGAAACAAGTGTTTCTGGTGCCCTGAGTTCCTGCAATCTCCCAGGATAGAAATCAAGAGAGACTAGTGAAAAGTTTATTTAGCTTGTGCACAGTGGAGTCAGCACTGCAGAAGGGAAGGACGGGCTGCTCTCTGAAAGCAGCGTGGGAGTTCATTTTATAGGACTCTCCTATAGGGAAGGGAGACATCAGAACATGTAGAGAAGGATCCTTTTTCAGCACCTGGGCAAGGATTTAATACACTTCTGTATACACTGCATGTAGCATGCGTACTTTAAATCTGCACCTCTGGGTGTGACTTTTAGCATTACAATGAGGAAGGGATAACTATAGGTTGAGTTTGAGTCCTAATGGAAGCAGGAACTTGTGGTTAACTGTGTGTTGGGTCTTTTGTTGCTGACTGGCTGAAAGTTAGATAAGCTAGAGCTTGAGTAAGGGGCTTTTGTTCTTCTTCTCTAGACCAGATCACAACAGGAGGCCAGCCAGCCTGCTTCACAGGGAGCAAAAGAGTTTCCCAGCACACACGATTCTCACATCTGGATAGAGTCCATCCTGGAAACTGGGATTTTCAAACTTGGTTCCATAGAATAAAGAAGGTTCCTGTTCTCATAAAGAAGATATCCACATACTCTCCGTGGCTCTGGAGGGCACATGTCTGGGTGGGTGGAGGTAGCCCCAGAGCAGTAGAGAAGACCCAAGCACTGCGAGAGCTGCCAAAGACAGAGCGGGTCACTTGGCCGGCAGAAAGCCAGCAGGGTGGCCAGCAACAGCTGAAGCCTCGTGTTAAGTGTTATTTAAGAGTCGATCTGGATGGCCTTTAAGGTTTGTTTTGTCTCAAACGTTCCATTCCCACATAGTTGCAAGTCAGGTATAAGGAAGCAACTGCAGTTAGGAGGGAGTGAAGCTCTTTCTTTTCTTTCTTTCATAGATGCCCACAGGACGATTGCTTAGGCTGGGGAGAATGTGTATTTGAATAATGAACCAGTTAGAATAGCTGAGACAGTTAAGAAAAACGTCTTAAAATGTTGTAACCCTGTGGTAGCTGGAATAGTGTAAAATAGACCCAGCTACCTGAAGGAGCATCCTTTTTTTTCTGTTTTTTGAGATGGAGTCTCATTCTGTCACCCAGGCTGGAGTGCAGTGGTATGATCTTGGCTCACTGCAACCTCCACCTCCCAAGTTCAAGTGATTCTCCTGCCTCAGCCACCCAAGTAGCTGGGATTACAGGCACATGCCACCACATCCAGCTAATTTTGGTACTTTTAATAGAGACGAGGTTTCCCCATGTTGCCCAGGCTGGTCTTGAACTCCAGACCTCAAGCGATCCACCTGCCTCAGCCTCCCAAAGTGCTGAGATTACAGGCATGAGCCGCCGCTCCCGGCTGGAGCATAATATTCTATCAGAGAACTATAAATCAATTAGGAGGAGATACATTAGTCAGTGTAATACGTCAGTAAATGCTGTTATTAAAAAGGGGGTGGCTTGGGGTCCTCACACCACATTATTACACCAAAATGAAAGTCCCATGGCACTAAGTGCAGAAGCACAGGAGAGAGGAGGAAAGAAAATAGCAATATAAGACCATTAGGAGGTTATTAGCTGATATATGGATGGTAAGAATGTTGGGTTTGATTTTTGTTTGTTTATTTCTTTGAAGTACATGAACAATAAAATAGATCACAGGAAAATTATTGTCTTCTGGATATAATTAAGTGGATCCTTAAAACATCACTTCAAAAACATATTAAAAGATTTACAACCCAGGGGCCAGGCTTAGGAAAGAGGACTTAAATGAACATTCTCAATAAAAGCATTAATTGGCATAAATAAGGGTTAATTTCCTAAGTGACAAAAACTCAAGCGAAATCAATAAATTAAAAGCATTTTGTTTTTCTTAACAGAAAAGGAACTGAATGAAATGAGTAGGTTATTTACAAAGAGATTATCAACAAACATAAAAATTATTCAAATTTTCTGGCAATTAGGAAGAGACACTTTATCATGATAGTAACATACTTGCTACTTATTAAATTAGAAAACTTTAAAGTAATGATAATAGCCATGACCCATTAGGGAGAAGGGAAGCAAAGCTCCTGCTACTTGCGGATGGTTAATTGCCTCAGACTCTCTTGACTTGCATAATTAGATTCCACAGTTATGTTTCTTTGTATCTCTTCTAAGGAAACAGTCGTATCAACCATCAAAGTCTTCTTTGCAAAGGTGCTCATCAGAATATTATCCATAATAGTGAAAAAATGCAAAAATCTTATGTCCAACACTAGGGAAATAATTACAGCGTGCTATATCACACAATAGATAATTACATGCCCATTAAAATGCTTCTCTAAAATTGTCAATGACTTGTAGAAAATTTTACAGCACAATATTAAGTGAAAAAAGTCAGGATATAAAATTGCACATGCAGTATAATCTCAATTATGTAAATATATGTGCATAAGACTAGAAGAAAATGCAGATGGATTTAACAGTGCTTACCCCTGGGTTACAGCATTATAGATCTTTAAAACATGGTTCTTCTTTATACTTTCACATGAGTATGTATCACTTTCCAAAAATAATAGTAATGACAAAGAAACCAGTAAGAGTTCTTTAAAATAAAGAGGTAAAGTGGGGATCTCCAAGCTAGAGCTTCAAGACCCCAACACTGTGGTGTAAATCACATCCACCAGAACCGCAGCCTTCAGCAGCCTCTGCAAAAATCAAAGATTTCCATTCTGCCTCCTATTGATTACAGGAACATCTCATTATACATCATTACACAGGTATAGATCGTCGCTTCTTTCAGTCTATTTTTTTCTTTCATGGTTTATTGTTATTCTGTTTATTTTATGCTGATGATGGAATCACCGTTTTGTTTTAGGTTCTTCCTTAGAAATTAAGTATCTACCCCTGGGGAAGATTCAGCTGCCGGAGGGTCTGGAAGGGGCAGTTTTGGAGGGAAGGAAGGACTCGCCGCTGTCCCTCCGGGGCTGCCTCTCTGTCTCTCTGCTAAGATCGGGCTCTGCTTTCCAAAGCGCCTGGCGGTGCCCAGGTGCCTTCAGAGGAGTGGTGGCCACAGGCTCCCCTGAGAAGATCCATCCGGCAGGATGATGAGAGCCTGGGAGGAGGACAGGAGGTTGAGCAGAAGCCAGGAAGGAGCAGAGGCCCCAGGGTAGATCCTGACCTAGGGCTTGAAGTGGGGGTGGGGAGGACGATGGCCTAGAATCTCATTTTCTGCCTGTGATTTAAAATGGATAAAAATACCACAAAGATTAATTCAGGTAATAAATAGGAAACTGTTTTGTAACCTCCAAAATGCTGCTGCTAGGATACCAGATGGTGGCCTTGTGATTCCAGCGAGAACAAAACAAGTGCACCCTGTGCCCACCAAGTCTGTATATCCAATGCTGCCTGCAACACATGCCTTGCATGAGGGATGCTGGGCCCTGGTTGCAACCTCTGTCCTGCACAGAGGGAGGGGTCTTTGGGTCTGGCGGCCCCTGCGTTACACCTACAGAAGGGCGCCTCTTGGGGAAGGGGCTTGGGTGCCAGTTCCTGAAGGGCCAGCTCTTGTCACTAAGCCCCTGAGCCCTTCGAGGAGGCCCAGGCTTGTGGGAGCTGGGGCTGCCGTGGTGGGAGATTAGAGCTGAGCCCCTGGGTCTGCCCCTCTTTGGAAACCCTCCTGCTGGGACTCCGTGCCCCTCCTTTGTCTGGGATGCCTCAGGGACCTGCCATGGCCCTCGACTCTGTCTCAGCAGGAAGAAGGAGGGCACTGGGGCTGGGCACAGGAGTCAGGGCTTCCAGGGCTGTGGTTTGCACCATGGACCTGGGAGGCAGGGAACTGTGCCCGTTCAGACCCACAGGCAGGCTCAGGCTCACAGGGCCTTGCATGCTTCACACAGGATGCCTCCTCCCTGAACATCCACCGACAGCAAAGAATCAGTCCCCAGCCCCAGGGCACAGCCTCAGCTGGCCACAGTAGTGCTGTCCGGCTCCAGGGATCTGGACAGTGGCCTCTGGCCTGCCTGCCTGCCTGCCTGCCTGCCTGCCTTCCTTCCTTCGTTCCTTCCTTCCTTCCTTCCTTCCTTCCTTCCTTCCTTCCTTCCTTCCTTCCTCCCTCCCTCCCTCCCTTCCTTCCGGCTCCAGGGATCTGGACAGTGGCCTCTGGCCGGCCTTCCTTCCTTCCTTCCTTCCTTCCTTCCTTCCTTCCTTCCTTCCTCCCTCCCTCCCTCCCTTCCTTCCTTCCGGCTCCAGGGATCTGGACAGTGGCCTCTGGCCGGCCGGCCTGCCTGCCTTCCTTCCTTCCTTCCTTCCTCCCTCCCTCCCTCCCTCCCTCCCTCCCTCCTTTCCTTCCTTCCTTCCTTCCTTCCTTCCTTCCTTCCTTCCTTCCTTCCTTCCTTCCTTCCGAGAACACTGCAAACGCTCCTGCCTGGGGTCCAGACACCAGCTACTGGAGGCTCTCACCTGAAGGTTCTCACCTGGAAACTCACCTGGAAACTAACCTGGAAACTCACCTGGAGTCTCTCACCTGGAGTCTCTCACCTGAAGACCCTCTCCTGGAAGCCCTTCCTTGGAACCCCTCCCTGATGACTGCTGAGTCCGGAGCCAGAGTGAGGTTTGTTCACAGGTATTTGCCTTCAGGGACGCTCTTTGAGGTAGCAAGGAGGTGAGCGGAATGCCCTGAACATGGCGACGAGGACATGTGCAGTCCCGGGGGTAATCTGGGAAAGTTTTCTAAGTAGGGTGGTGTTTGAACTGGGCTTCAAGGTGCATGCAGGAGTTTTACAGGTGTAGAGAAAGAAGGCCAAGGAGTTCCAGGCCGAGGAGGCCACATGGGCAGGGAAGTGAGTTGCTTCAGGACACGCAAGGTGGGAGCACAAGGCTCGGACAGAGGCCTCCGAGATGGAGGAGAAGGCATCCGGCGTGCCCTGGGGTCATGGTGGCAGCTCGGGGTGGGGGCTTTGCGGCTGTATGTCCAGCGCGCCCGCTGTTTCTCCTTTCCTAAGGAATACCTGTACTCCCAGCTGCCGTCTTCCTTCATCTCAACTCTGAGAGAGGGTGTCCCAAGCTGCTCTCCAGCTCTGCAGGGGGAGGCTGGGATGTGAAATGGTCCAGGCCGGGTGCTGCATCTGGGAGAAACAGGATACCTGTGTAGGGATGGGCAGGGGGAAGTGGGGAGTCCCGGGGGCTCCTGTGAAGGAGCCCTTTGGATGAGAAGTGGGAGTCGGATGCTTGTCCCTCTGACATCATAGTGCTTATCGCTAGCTGCTGGGACAGGTGGCATGCTGACCCGTGGCAGTGGCGACCTCCATCTCTGTGCCTGCCCATCTTCTTACGCCTTAAACTCCAATGCTCAGGAAATGGTGCAGCTACGTGTTCTGAAATGGAGCCCGGCACGGCCACGTTCACTCCTCAGCCCTCCTAACGCAGAGGCAGAGTTACCCGGTCACAGTCAGAGAGCCTGACTCCAGCCTGCTTAATGAGCCAGCAGGTGCTTGGCGGCCCATTCGGAGACAGGTAACGGGCAGGAGCATTAGCACCGGGAGACCTTGGTAATCACTCAGCCGGCCCCTGATTTTACAGCTGAGGGAGCCTAGGTCCTTACATCACACTCGAGAAAGAGAAATTCTTGCCAGAGTTAAAGCTTTCCATTTTTGATATTTTATAGTCGAGCCGATTTTAAGTAGAGACCGGTGTCAATGTCTTGAAGACCTGAACATGCTCACTAGGGAAGGTGATGAGTACTTAGGACAGTGCTGGCTGAGCGGCACTTTTAATCAAGGACTCCTGGGCCTCTTGCATAAATTCACTGCAAACCCAATGCATCATTCCTTCGTTCTCTGAGGACAGCAGCAACTTTGGCATCTTTTGTTTCAAAGTGCATAGTATTTAGATAGCCTAAAATGCGCTCTGCAAGTAATTCCTTTTGGAAAATTTGATAATAAAAGTTATAAAACGCTAGAAGTTCAGTGGTTCTTCACTTTTTTTTAAATAACAGACCTCAGAGATTCTGAGAAAAATTAGAATCTAGCTAGTCATACTCATAGCAATGTGCGCACAATTGTGCTTTATTGCAAAAAAGGCATGAATATCTTTAATAAAGACAAATGACTACATTTTGTAGGCCATAATTTTGCTTTCATTTTCTCGGGTGAAAATTGATTCCCATATCTTGTGAAATAATTGACACAAATCTTATTTGGGACAGGAAAACTGAAAAGCAAACTTCCGTAAGGCACACTTGAGAATGCGCGTGAGGAGGCTCCCAGACTGGGCTGAACTGGGAGGCGAAAGTCGGGGGTGCTCAGCCTTTGCCACCAGGCACCTTTGACGTCCAATTGATCTTGCCTTTCCTTCTGTGTCAGTAAATGTTGAAAATGCTGATTTGCAAACATTTCCATTTGCGATAGACGTAGAGCTTCTAGAATTCGATTTGCCAGGCAGGAGTCTATTCTTGTCTAGGAGCAAGAGAGTTCTCTGAGTTCAGCATGGGTCAAATTGTTTTATTTGTTCTCATGTCAGTAAAGACATCACTGATCAGCTCGCCTCACTGACACCCTGCCAGGAATCAACAGCTTAGAAACGCACACTTCAGTATGATGTCATCTGAGCAAACTGACCATCCTAGGAGCTGCAGAGTTTCTGGGTATCCGCAGATTTATTTTCTTTTTTCTTCTCTTTTTGAAATTTTAGTTAAACCTTTCATTTTTGGATGGTTGTAGATTCACACGCAATTTTAAGATACAATACTGAGAGGTCCTGTGTGTTCAGTGCCCTGTTTCTCTCAATGGGAACATCTTACAAAACGATAATATGGATCACAACCAGGACATGGATGTTGACGGAGCCGAGACACAGAACAGTTTCATCTCCACAGGATGCAGTTCAGGATACTGTGATGCAGCCACGCCTATCCTGTCATCCCACCCCTCCTTAGCCCCTGGCAATTGATAACGTAGAATTTTAGCATTTTAAGTATAAGTAGAATCATACCATGTGTAACCTCTGGAGACCGGCTTTTTTCCCCTGAGCATTATTCCCTGAAGATCCATTGAGGTTGTTGTGTGTATCAATAACTTTTTCCTGGGCCAAGTGCCATGGCTTATGTCTGTAATCCCAGTACAGTGGGAAGCCAAGGTGGGAGGATCCATTGAGGCCAGGACTTTGAGAACAGCCTGGGTAACACAGCAAGACCCTGTCTGCATGAAAAATTAAAAAAAAAAAAAATTAATTGGGCAAGGTGGTACACATGGGTCTACTCCTAGATATTTGGGAGGCTGAGGCAGGAGGATCCCTTAAGCCCAGAAGTTCAAGGTTACCATGGGATATGGTTGTGTCACTGCAGTCCAGCCTGGATGACAGAGCAAGACCTCATCTCAAAACAAACAAACAACAAACAAACAAACAAAAAACCCACAAAATGTATTCCTTTGCATTGCTACATGGTATTCCATGATATGGATTTACCATGGTTAATTTAACCACGCATCCATTGAAGCACATCTGGCTTCAGCTGGGGGCCATTACTAGTAAAGTTATTGTGGCTATTCATGTACAGGGTTTTATGTGAACATAATTTTCACATCTCTGGGATGAATGCCCAAGGATGCACTGCATCATACAGCCATTAAACGTGTAGTTACGTTTTGTTTTGTTTAAGAAGCTGCTGAACAGTCTATCGTGTTTGCTTTGTTCTTGCTGATCACACTGTCTTCTTTCCTAGTGTCCCAAGGTTCCTTCTTTCATTGCTTACTATTTGTCTAGATAACTTCCTTTAACCATTCTTTTGAAGGCATCTATTGGCAATACTTTCTCTTAGTTTTCTATCATCTTCGAATGCTCTAATTTTCTCTTCATTCCTGAAGGATATATTTTGCTGGGTATAGGATTCTGGGTTGATGTTTCTTTCCATTCAGTGCTTGAAAAATGTCCAACCATCTCCTTAGGACCTGTATGGCTTCTGATGAAGAATCTGCTCTCATTCCAATTGTTTTCCTGTAGATAAGGTGTCCATTTTCTCTTGTTGCTTTTTTTTTTTTTTTGAGACATGGTCTCATTCTGTCACCCGGGCTGGAGTGCAGTGGCATAATCTCAGCTCACTGCAATCTCGACTTCCCAGGTTTAAGCGATTCTGCTGCCTCAGCCTCCTGAGTAGCTGGGATTACAGGCATGCAGCACCACACCCAGCTAATTTTTGTATTTTTAGTAGAGACAGGGTTTCACCAGGTTGGCCAGGCTGGTCTTGAACTCCTGACCTCAGGTGGTCCACCTGCCTCTGCCTCTCAGAGTGCTGGGATTACAGGTGTGAGCCACCATGTCCAGCTCTCTTGCTGCTTTTAAAATATTTTTGTTGTCTCTAGTCTTTACACATTTACTATGATATGTGCTTTTCATAAGTTTGACTGTGATGTGTCTTAATGTGGATTTCTTTCCGTTTATCCCATTTAAGGTTTGCTCAGCTTCTTGAATCTATAGTTCTGTCCTTTGACAAATTTGGAAAGTTTTCAGACACTCTTTCTTTGTGTGGTTTCCCCACCCACTCTCTCCCTTCTTCTCTTCCAGGACTGTTGACACAAACTTTAGAACTTTTCTTATTGTCCTATAGGCCCTGAAGCTCTGTTCATTTTTGCGTGTGTGTGTGTGTGTGTGTGTGTGTATTTTCTGACTATTATTTAGATTCGGTAATTCTATTGTTCTACATCCCTGAAGCTCTGTTCATTTGTGTGTGTGTGTGTGTGTGTGTGTGTGTGTGTATTTTTCTGACTGATATTTAGATTGGGTAATTTTATTGTTCTACATCCCTGAAGCTCTGTTCATTTGTGTGTGCGTATGTGTGTGCGTGTGTATGTGTGTGTGTATTTTCTGACTATTACTTAGATTTAGGCAATTTTATTGTTTTATATTCAAGTGGCAAACAGTCTTCCAGGTTCAGTATCATCTGATTATTATCTCTGCCCCTTCAGTCTGTGGTTTAGGGTTTCATTTTGTTATTGTATGTTTTAGCCCTAACATTTCCTTTTGTTTCTTCTATAAATCTGCCGTTTCTTTGCTGCAACTTTCTGGTTTGTTTTTGTTTTTGTTTTTTATTCGCTTAAATCTGTCCACGATTGCTCATGGGAACACATTTATGATGATGGCTGACTTAAAATCTTTGTCAGATAGTTCTAACATCACTGTCATCTCAATTTCAACATCTGATTTTGTGTTTTAATTTGCTTTGAAATATTCTGCTTTTTTCATATGAGTGATTTTTCTATTGCAGTCTGGTCATTTGGGGTATTATGAGATTCTGTGTGTGACTGGAATCTTCTGTTTTGGCTGGTTTTAGCTGGCATCCCTCCAGCAGGTGGAGGAGAAGACACTTTGGTACTGTTCGGTGAGGGTATAATCCATCTTTCCATTTGAGCTCCATCAATACACACATAAATAAGGGGGGCCTTTATTAAGCTTAGGTGAGGATGGCAAGTCTGGCTCCCCATTGGGGTGCCCATTGATACCCTGATGCCTGGGAGAGGTGGACGTTCCTCCTTACTGACCACATGTGACCTCCACAGACCATACAGGACGTGGGGGTGTCCTGGTCATCTCTGGGCAACAGCAAAAGTCTTTACTCTCCACTCGTCCTCCACGGATGCCATGCAGTGCTGGAGGGCAGGGAATGTCACTCTCCTGCTGCTGGGGAGGGTGGAAGTCCAGCCATGGCCTCCCCTGACAGCACACCTGGGCGAGGAAGGCGATATCACCTATATCCGGCGGAGATGGAAGTCCCGGCTCTCCGCGTGGCCTTCTCTGACGCCATCACAGTGGGAAGCTGGGGTGCCTCGCAGCAGCCTGGCGAGGGTGAGGGGTGGACTTTTCACGTGACCTTGCACGGGAAAGATCGAGGCGGTTCCTGGGTCTTGGTCAGCTGCTTTTTCCTGACCCTTTGGTGCAAGCTCCGGATGAGGAGCTGTTTTCTGTCCCGTCGGCACTTCCCGGTTGCTGGCTTCTCCAGCTCCCCGTCTGGGATGCGTGAGGCAAAAAGCAAGCACGGGGAATGCACCTCCGTGTTGCTCCCCAGGTCCCAGAGTCCGCAGGTCACCTGGCTTCTTCTCGCTGCTTTCCTTCTGTCTGTAACATCAGTGCAGGCTTCTGCTTGTACTCAGTGGCATGAACAGGGCAAAGCAGACGACTTCATCTCTCTGTAAGCAGGAGTCCCAGGGTCCTTCTGAAAGAGGATGTTCGGTATTTGTCCCTGGACTTTTGCCTGAGGAAGCACATTAGGGGAGCCCTGGACTTTCTGGGGCAGGATGAGCCTCTTCCACAGAGGGCGTCTCAGTCACGCCAGTGTGGAATGGTGCGGCCTGGGAGCACGTTGCTTAGCTCACCTGATGCCGTCAGATCCACCAGGTGACTCACCCGATGCCAGCAAATTCCCCAGGTGGCCTACCTGATGCTGGCGAATTCACCAGGCGACTCACCCAGTGCTGGCGAATTTACCAGGCAACACATCTGATGCCAGGAGATTCACCAGATGACCCCCTCATGCCTGCAAATTCACCAGACGACTCACCTGATGCCAGGAAATTCAGCAAGGGAGCCAGGCCAGGACTTAACCTCTTCCCTGTCAAAGTGTTCCCAGAACGAGTTCCTCTTTTTTTCCCCCAAAGTGAAGTTTATGTATGAATTTCAAGCAAACACTTAAGAACTTACTAAAAAAAGCAAGATAATTTTTGTGGAGAAAAATCTTATATTCCACTTTCATTTCATGACAAAAATCTCTTGAAAGGCAGTAATTCAAGACTGTCTCTCATGAATTTGATAAATTCCACAGTCAGAGACGAGACGTTTTCCAGGTTATTGACGACAGTCTTTGAGCATAATCTGATAGCAAATGCAAGGAAACACGATGGCTGGTGGGGTTTCTTTTTACACCAAAGCAGCAAAGCCAGATGGGTTGCCAGACAAGGAAGCTGGGCTCTGCGTATCGAATACTAATATTCTTTTATAGTCAAAGTTACTCTTAGAAAAGAAACTTTCCACGATTATAAGGCTGTGGACTGCCTTTGAGGTTTAAAAAAGAAGGAAGAGAAGGACAGCAAGCTTATGAGCTTATGGATTCCATGATGGCGGAAGGGAACTTGGCGGGAAGCCGGTGCTGGCTACATGAAGAGGTACCAGGAGAGTCACCTGGTTGCATGACCTGCTAGCACAAGCACATGAAATGTCAGTGATTCTAGAAAAGACTGCATCACTTAAGAGAGGGATGCTTCCTTGATCCAGCTCTGGTCCAAGCCACGAGTCCAGAGCTTCCTCCCAAGACCCCGAGTTTTGCAACGGTTTCCTGCTTTTAGTCCAGAGCTTCCTCCCAGGACCCCGAGTTCTGTGACGGTTTCCTGCTTTTAGGTGGCTGCTTTGACTTGGCTTGAGATGATCAGCCCTGCAGGATGTTTCCAGACAAGAATTTTGCCCGGAGCTTAATCTGAATTTTCTTTAAATTATAGTGTTTTCAAAAAGAGCAATATTCCTCTAACAGGACCATATTCCCCAATGTATTTACGCAGATTCATGGAAGTAAATTGCTGCTTGACGTGTCAATAGTCAACAACCTAAACCAAGTGCTGTGCCCTTTTGACCATCGCGCCAGGGACAGGAGTGAATTCAACAGACTTTCACTTGCGTTTTCCTGTCTTGGTTCGCTTCAATTATGTTACAAGAAATGTCAAAGAAAAACATCAGTAACAGCAAAAATAGTTTTTTAAAATTCATATCACTGATCGTAAAGCTTATAGACATGACATGACAATAAGACATGACAATAAGAAATGTTATTTGACATGACAATAAGAAATGTTATTTTACCCAATTCTGTACTGTACCATCCCAAGCATGGAGAAGACACCATACATTAATGAGATTATTTGACATTACATTTTGTAAAAATTACAGGTAAGTGTATATACCCCCAGGAGACCTCATATTTTCCTGTTTTGAATGATATTCATACACCAAGAAAAACATCATTTGAAATGGAACTCAAGTAAACTGGAGCTTTGAGAAAGTGACATTTATTTTCTCTCAAAAGCAAATGTTGTAAACAGAGAGAGGCTGTGTTACAGAAGCTGGAAAATCTAGTGTTTTATACTGAAAATGATTTGACTGAAGCCTTAGGACAAATATAAAGGATATTCAGGAGGAAATTTGAAAGACATTTCACACGTTAATTATAATCATCAAAAGGCATAAAGTTTAGAACTTCCTAACTTGCCAGAAAGCCTCCAGGTTATAGAGTATTTTTGATCCAACTTTCCATCCTAACAGGAAAATAAGACTCTAAACTGCAGTCGTTCTGAGAGGAAAGAAGCCTGCGGGTGTCCTACACCAATTCTTTCTTCCTTTGCGTTTCTCGTAACGTGATCACAGTGAAATGAAGTAGTAATAGGAACCATTTGACTTATAACCTCACCAGATATTTATGGGAACTCAATCTAATTTATCTGTAGTTGTGATGTTTATTTGTAGATGTTTATTTACGACGTGGTGGGGGGGCAATGTTTTTAGACTCAAGAATATACTCATTATTAGAATTTTCTATACAAAACTTTTGTTGCACATACATGTGTGTGTGAATTACAATTTTTCCTTATTTTTATTTGCATAAAGGGGTGCAGCATTATCTTCTGTTACTTATGGGAACTATGTTCTCTCAATGACTTTGGGAATATTACTGTTAATAATAAATACTAAAATGTGCGTACCTGTGTGTAAGTTTTATTTCATAAATTTAGAGAGAATTAAGAACTTAATAATTTTTGATTTACTAGTGTTGATGAGAATGTCAAACTCTGTAAAATATTTAAAGAGTTTTATTCTCAGCCAACGATGAATGACCATGGCCCAGGGTATAGTCTCAAGAGGTCCTGGGATTGTGTGCCCAAGGTGGTTAGGTTACAACTTGGTTTTATACATTTTAGGCAGACGGAAGTTACAGACAAAGATATCAATCACTACATGCAAGGTGTACTTTGACTTGGCCCAGAAAGGAGGGATATCTAGAAGAGGGAAAGACTTTGAGGTCTTAGGTGGATTCATAGATTTTCTGACTAGCAGTTGGTTGAAAGAGTTAAGCTTTGTATAAAGACTTAAGAAGCCAGTAGAAAGAAATGCTTGCGCTAAAATAAGGGAGGTTGTGGAAGCCAAGATTCTGGTTATGTAGATGATGCCTCTAAGTGGCGGGCTTCAGAGAGAATGGATGGGGTATGTCTCAGACACTAAAAGGTATCAGACTCTTAGTTTTATCTCTCCTGGACCTGGAGAAGACTTAGAAAGGGAAGGAGAGTCTTTACAGATACAAATTTCCCACAAGAGATGGCTTTGCAGGGCCATTTCAAATACCAAAGAAATAGATTTCGGAGTAAAATATTTTGATTTCCTTTGGAGCCTGCTATCTGTCATGTGATGCTATGGTCAGGTTGAAATTTGGTATCTTATTGTCACAGAGACTCTGTCAGTCTTATGCTCTCTACTTTAAAGTTAATCCTGGTCAGTTGTGCCTAAGGTCCAGAGGAAGTGGTTATTAACGAGGCCTGTCCACCTCCCTCCCTGTCATGGCCAGGAATTTGGTTTTTCAGATTTCCCTTGGCCCTGAGGAGGTCTGTTCAGTTGACTGGGAGGCTCAGGATTGCATTTTTGGTTTACGCTAGAAATGACAGTGAATAAGACCTCAGTTTTCTATGCATGTTGAAGTCTGTGTAATAAATAATGTGTCTGGTCCTTATCCCCAATTCCTGGAGGGAGCTTCTAAACCCTTTGGGTCTCCTGTTAGAAGTAGACACCGAAACCCTCCCCACAGGTTAACGAGAGTTGCATTCTGGGTTCTAGACAGAAATAACTAAGCATGAATGAGGCTGCACCTTGGCCCACTCCCTTGTAGCTGTTTACTAACCAAAAGTCCCGTGGCACTGGGTCCTGGCCTTTTCCATCCCACTGTTTCTATAGACAGGGCTCCTGACCTTAGAATCTTAAGGTTTTTGTTTCAGAATTGATTTGCAGTTCTGTTGTTCCTATAGATAGGATTTCTGACCTTAGACGAATTGCTGAAGATGTTTTCCAGATCCTGAGTTCCGGCAGAACTGCTGACGCCAGGCAGTTTGAAGACCCCCACAGAGAAACCCAAATCAGCAGGACACTGCAGCTCACTCACCACCTTCCACGACTTCACGCTGCACTCCTCGACTCACCAGCCGTCTCCAATCTTGATCCAGTATTTTTTAACTTAATTTAATTTAATTTTTGGACAGGGTTTTAGTCTTGTCACCCAGGCCAGAATGCAGCGATGTAATCTCAGCTCACTGCAACTTCCATCTCCTGGGCTCAAGCGATTCTCCTGCCTCAGCTTCTCAAGTAGCTGGGATTACAGGTGTCCACCACCACGTCAGGCTACTTTTTCTTATTTGTTGTAGAGACCAGGTTTTGCCACATTGCCCAGGCTGGTCTCAAACTCCTAGGCTCAATCGATCCGCCCTCCTCAACCTTGAAAAGTACTGGGAGCACACTGTGCCCAGCCAAACCTTAGCCCAGTACTTGTCCAAACTCCTTAAAATCCCTAGCCCCAAACTCCTTGAGGAGGTGGATTTAAGGTTTCCTCCTGTCTCGTCCTCTGGCTGCCTTATGATTCAGCCTCTTTCTCCCCTGCAACCTGGAGTCTCCGTGTATTGACTTGCTGCATATTGGCAAGAAACCTATTGCAGTTTCAATACCTTTGTTATTTGTGGTCGGACCCTGGGACCACATTTGAGTTCATGCTAACTGAGTGGCTCATGGGGAACCCCTAGATGGTCTTGGGATGGGGACTGGCAACAGCAGAAAGGCCAGCACGTGATGATAGGGTTGAAGCTTTAAGCCAAGGTATCTCAGCCTGGCTTTCAAAAAAGAGAGAACTGATGATTGAGTTCAATTAGTCATGGCTGGATTGAGCTCAGTTAACGATTAATTAATGATTCAACTAATCACACTTGTGTAATGGAGCCCTAAGACAAACTCTGAATGTTGAGGCTCAGGGGAGGTTCCTGGTTGTTGAACTCATCAGTGGGCTGGGAGGGGGCCACATCCTGGTTCCAAAGGGAGAGGACAGAGAAGTCCCATGCCTAGGACCTTCTCAGCCCTTACCCCGTGCACCTTTTCATGTGGCTGGTCCTGGTTTGTATTCGTTCATATAAAGCTGTAACCATAAGCACAGGACTTACCTGAGTTCTGTGAGTAATTCCAGGGAATTATCATGCCTTAGAAGGTCATGGGAAGCCTCCAGCTTCAGCCAGTTGGTTAGAAGTGTGGATGACCTGAGGACCCCTGAACTAGCAGCTGGCATCTGAAATGAGGACATCTTGCAGAAGATGGTGACCTTGACCTGCAGGAATCTGTTTGAAATCCAGCAGCCGGTGCCAGGACTGCCCTGCAGAACTGCACTAACAGGCTTTTGCTGTTTTTGTCTCCAAGACACAACCATGTGGGTTCTATGTGCTCAGTGGTGACTAAAATGTTGGGTCCAGATGTTATCTCCAGGAGCTCTTGCCTAAACAGTTACGTGTTTATAGGCACCACCATGCCACACCCTGTGTATGCCTTTCATTCAGACTCAGTAATTAATGATGTGGGATCCAGCAGAGTCCTTGGAGCCCCTGGGAGGGACAGGTGCCTGTGTTTAAAAACATACGAGATAAATAGTAGGAGAGGGTGTGACTGCTCCTTCAAATGTATTTTTTTCTTTTTTTCTTCTCTTCTCAAAACCCACACCAGCACCTCGCTGACACTCTACCACTGACCCCAAGTTTTTAGTTGCACAAAGAAAACAGTAGTTCTTCTGTGCTCTAATAATGCTCAACCATGCCTTTTACTGAATAGATTCCAGAAACTGGCCTGAGGAAATCCGAACTTCGAACCAAGGTTGCGTAGTGTCCCACCTCGGGAAGAAATGCAGCGTGATTGATTCATAGCCTCGTTGCTGCCAGACAGGTGGCCAAGCGGCGCATGACTAAAGAAAACCACAGTGACCAGATGTGCTGACCCGCATCCCCTATCCCTCAGGGACGCTGCCCAGGCCAGCTGCATACCCTCCTCCTGATGTCAATTCCCATGCTTTGCCGAATTAAAAAAAAAAAAATCCCCACTGGCTCTTTTTGGGGAACCAGTTGGAGTATTCTTGCACCTCCACTGTCTCCCTTGCCTTCAACCACAAGCCTTCAAATTAAGGCCTTGTCTGGGAAAGTTGCTTGACTTGTGTTAGTTTCCATGCCATGGAACCTGAGACCCTGTGATCTGGAACACATGGAGAATGAGGCAACAGACAGAGGTGAGATGTAGGGTTCCGTCAGCATGCTTCAAGACCTTTTTGGCACGAAGTCACACGAATTTCTTCATGAGAAGGCAGCAAAAGAAATTGTGGGTGTGGAATAGGAGGAGAGAAAGGTCAGGGAGTGGGATGAGGCAGATGTGGAAATGATGACGTTGGTGGAGAATGAGACCAGCAGGTGGAAAGGATGATTGGGGTTGGGGAGGAGCAGAGGAATGTGAGGGTGGTCAGGGCACAGGAGGACTGATGAGTTCTGGAGTCGCTGGCCTCAGGGGGCTTCCTGTCATGTCCACAAACCAAGAATGTGGGAGAACCATGTCCTTGTCTTAACCCCTGGGCTTTGGGAGCACTCATTTGAGGATTTCCCATGAGGTAAGCTCCACGACACATCAGTTCCATGAAGGAAGAACTAGTATTTGTCATGTGCATCCGTGTGAAGAGAACACCAAACAGGCTTTGTGTGAGCAATAAAGCTTTTTAGTCACCTGGGTGCAGGCGGGCTGAGTCCAAAAAAGGAGTCAGCAAAGGGAGAGAGGGGTGGGGCAGGAACAATCATAATGGTGGAATGTCATATTTTGTGGTTCTTCAGTTGCTCCAGACCATCTGGATGTATACATGCAGGTCACAGGGGTTATGATGGCTTAGCTTGGGCTCAGAGGCCTGACAGTGTTATATTCTTTTTATGGGTGAGGAAACCCAACCTGGGAATGTGAAATAACTCTCTCCAGGCCCCCCATTTATTAGGTGGGGAAGGATTTCGTCCACATTGTGTGACTCCAAAACCCACTGTCTTTTCCACCAGAGAAGCAAGAATGCGTCATTGCAAAGTCTTGAGTAGATGACTATGGAGAGCAATTTGTTAGACCTGTGAGGCTACTGAGCCCTTGCAATGGGGCAAGTTGAAACTGCAATTTGCTGTAAGTTTGAAATGCACCCTGGATTCCCAAGACTTAGTATAAAAAAAGTAAACTGTTTTATTACTCATTTTTATACTGATGCTATGTTGGAATAATAATATTTTGGATCTACTGAGTTAAATAATATGTTATTGAAATTAATATCACTTGCTTCTTATTGTGTTTTTAAAATGTGGCTGTTAGAAAATATTTTTGGCCGGGCGCGGGGGCTCAAGCCTGTAATCCCAGCACTTTGGGAGGCCGAGACGGGCGGATCACGAGGTCAGGAGATCGAGACCATCCTGGCTAACACGGTGAAACCCCGTCTCTACTAAAAAATACAAAAAACTAGCCGGGCGAGGTGGCGGGCGCCTGTAGTCCCAGCTAGTCAGGAGGCTGAGGCAGGAGAATGGCGGGAACCCGGGAGGCGGAGCTTGCAGTGAGCTGAGATCCGGCCACAGCACTCCAGCCTGGGCGGCAGAGCGAGACTCCGCCTCAAAAAAAAAAAAAAAAAAAAAAAAAGAAAATATTTTTAAAAATTATATATGTGACTTGCATTATGACATCACAAGTAAAATTGAATTGTGTTTCTATTGCTTAAGTTCTACTGACCAGTAAAGGGATGCTTTGAAGAATCAGACTAGGAGATGGTTTGGGAGAAGAACCAGACGAAGCCTGGAGAGGAGGACCAGGCACCCAGACAGCACAAGTCACCCCCCTGGGGTCTCTTAGACTGAGTTACCCAAGCACAAGGAATGAGTAATTGAAAAATATTGTCATTGGCCCCAATCAGCGCTTCTTCTGTTCCCTGCTGGGCCCATTGGAGTGTGCCCCTCCTGTTGACAGCGCTGTGGATTAGCTCTGCAGGGTACAGTGGGAGGAGGGGCTGGCTCATTACTGGTTTTGTGATGCTAAAGGGATTCCGGCACTGACTGCACCTGTTGGGGGGGTGGGTAGGCATGGGCGGAAACACTTCTCATCAGCTCTTTGAGCAAGGAGGCAGTGTTTCCAACAGAGCAAGCTAATTTACCCTTTAACTTAAAGGGTTCTTGCTTTTCTGTAAGTAGAAATGAGTCTTCACTTTTGAGCAGAGGTTGGCAGGGAGCCCACAGCCTTCATTATATCCCAACTGACATTGTATCCAATATCATCATCAATGTCCACAATGTAATTGGGGATATTTTGATTTGCTCTTTGCTGGAGCCTGGGATCAGCTCCAAAATGTGGTGCACATAGGTGTCGGGTCCCTACGGGCTGGGCTTGGCTATGCCTACCCATTTATGTTGAGCCTCAATCATCTGTGACTCCAAAGTTGCAGACCACTCTGGTGCTCAGGGATTCTTATGGGTGGGCAGGCCAACAGCTATCTCCCAGCTGTCGGCAACGTCCTTAGCCTCCCGCAGTGCTCCCGGCACTGTCCTCCACTGCTGGGACTGAAATTGGAAGAAGGTTGAGAGTCTGTGACTTGGGAGTCGACAGCATCTCCCAGGTGCCGTGGACTCACATTTGGCGTTTACTTTCTGCTTTTCAGTGCAGTTGTTCTCATGTCTCTCTCTCACCAGTGATGCTCCTTCAGGACACAAGGGGTCCTGGCTCTCCCTGTGTCCCTGAGCATCTCCTGCACCTGCTAGGATGGCACATTGCAGGGATGAGGTCTTAAACAGAGTCCAGCTGGATCCAGGGCCCTTGGTTCTGCTGTCTTGGCTTTATTACCTAATAAGTGACAGCCTTATCTGTGTGCTCCACCCACTATACCTGTGTGTCCTGCCCACCGCATGTAGGCCACACTCCCCAAGCTATTGCCTGTAAGATCAGATGATCAAATGTGTGTAAAGCACATCACAGTGTTTTCGAGGTGGGGCCTCCCCAGTGTGAGAAAGTGCTGGCATCCACCTGCTTAGTTGATGCCTACAGTGGTGTGTGAAGTCCACACGTCAAGACTAGGTCTGTTTCCTCCACTTCATCTCCAGCATCTACAGGAGTCTTTTGCTGAATGAAGGAGGCACTGATAAAGGCCAGAGGTATCCAGAGGGAAAGAAGTTGTACACAAACCTCTTGCCCTAGAGAGTCCCTCACTATCGACACGGCTGTTTGGACAGCCCTGTCCTCCAGGGTCCTCCCTGCTCCCAATTCAGGTGAGGCACTTACCTTCGTGTAGGTTGAACTAAACCTCTAGGATTCAAGACAATACCCATTGAATCTGTATTTTGTTTTCTCCAGACACACCATAATGGGTAGATCTTGTGCCTGATTGTTGATAAAATAAAGTAACATGCTGATTGATAAAATAATATGCAAGCTCCTCCCTGCTCCCTCTTCCCTAATAAATGTGTGTGCAGGATGAATTTTGCAATCCTGACCTTCTGCACCAGAAGAAGGTGGTGAAGAGCACCTGGAGCGAGATGAGTGGCTTGAGTGGACTTGTTCTGACTCTTTACAGCTCTAGTAAATGACTCGGGCACGGACCCTGCAGCAGCACAATTGTAATGGCCCAGCAGGTATTTCCTGCCCGCTGCACAGGAAAAGTCAGTCAACCAATAAGGCGGCATTGCAGGAGGGTGTAATTGATGCCAGGCCAGCCCACATGGGAGAACTGGAGCTATCACCGAAATCAGTCTCCCTGCAGGCTCACAGGTTTGGGTTCTATGAACAACTTTGTGGGCAGGGGACTAGGGAAGGGGTGATGCTGATCGATTAAAGATGAAACAATAGGGGTGAGAAAAACAGTGCTCATGTGCTGAGTCCACCCTTGGGTGGGACCACAGGATCAGCTGAGTCATAAGTCCAGGTAGGGTCAAGTCTGAAAAACAACTCTGGAAAAAAAACAACCTTAGGTTCTAAAAGGGTGAAATTATGTAAAGGAGCAGTTGGGAGAGTCATGAATCTTGGAGCTTCTGTCCACATGGCCCCTGAGCAGTAAGGGATTATAGACACTACGCCCAGCTTATCAGAATTCACACCCTTCTCATCATCCCAACCTTGTGGCCTTTCATTCATTTTACAAAAGCAATTTAGTTTTGGGAAGGGCTATTATCCTCTTTGCTTTACGGTTAAACTGAACTAAATTTCTGCCAAAGTTAGCTTGACCTACACTGAGGAAGGACCAAAGACAGCTTGTAGGTCAGAAGCAAGATGGACTCAACTCTGTCGCCTTTCTCTTGCTGTCACCATTTTGCAAATGTGATTTCACGATCCCTCCTTGGTTGTAATAAACTATAGCCTCTATGGTTTTCTTCTCCGGAATTCTCCCTGGTTCTCCTGCTCGCCCAGAAGAGGCTCTTTGTTGGTGAGGCTGCTGTGCATTGGGAAAGGGTCAGACTCGGCACCCAGGTCACAGGGAGGACTGCCACACTGTGACCTTCTGCCCCAGCCAAGGGATGACCCAGCCTCAGGGGAAAAAGGCAGCTTTCTGCGGGTGCATCCTGGCAGCCCATCCTGCCCTGGAACAGGGGTCCCTTCCAGGTGTGACAGCCCAGGTGTACTCTGCCTGTCTCCTGCCTTCTCCTTCTTCCCCAGGAGACCCCAGGAATCAGAGTGAGGATGTATCCCCATGAGGGCAGGGGCTGGCTGTGCTTTAAGGGTTCGCGGCGGCAGCCAGAAAGGGCGGGAAGAAAGAGGAGAGAAGCAGTTGAGGGAGGGGTTGTTATTTAGAGGACTGTGTATGTGTGTGTGTGTGCACATGTGTGGGCTGTGTGTGTGTGCGTGTGTGTGTGTGTGCGTGTGTGTGTGTAAGGGGCTTTTGGGGAAGCTGCCCACATTGTTCAGGACCATGGGAAGATTAATGTGGGAACTGGGGGACACTTTTGCTATGTGGTACATAATGGGACATCTCTTCACAGGCCCTGAGGAAAGCTGTCAATGAATATTTATTTTACACTACAAGGTGTTTGGAGTGAAATTCATTTCTCTTGGATGTGTAACCAGGCTGGGACGGGGCTTAAAGCAAATAGGGAAAGAACACAGATTTATTTGGGTTTCATGATGACTTGGGACGAATCTATGACTGATCTTGGTGTTTAACAGTAAACGATTGAATAAGTAAAAAACATTATGAAGAATCTATGGCCCTTTGCATCATTTTATGAGATTCCTAATTAATTTAAGATACATTGAACTCTTCTAGTGTGTGTCTTCTATTTGCATTTCGACAACATGGAGGTGGGGGACACAGCTCCTTGGCTGCCGTCCACCACTAGAGTCTGCACCTGCCAGGCACACAGCAGACACAGGTATGCTTGTTAAAGAATTTAGAATTTGCTTTATTTTCCTAGGCACTTGTTATAAATTCTCCCTGTTTCCATTATTTAACAGTGGTTTCTATAGAACTTTTTCTCATGGAGGAAGTTCTCATCTATAAGCTGAACTTCCAGAATGCCAGAGTGAGATGCTGAAGGATGCGAAGTCCAAAGGAGAGTCCTCCTTCCTCCACCCTCCTCCCTTCCTACTTTTCTCCTCCCTCTCTTCTTCCTTTCCTCCTCCCTCTCTCTTTCCTTTCCTCCTCCCCCCCACTCTGCTTCCCTCCCTCCTTCCTTCCTTCCTAACCTTTCTTCCTCCCTTCCTTCCTCCCTTCTTCTCCCTCTCTGTCTCCCTCATGAGATGCCAAGAGAAGGAGGTGATGCTCTTTCCTTTCCTGTTAGATACTGTTAGGCAAGGCTGCCAAAGGCTTATAGCCCCCTCTGAGCTGGAGTAAACCATGACCAAGAAGCAGGTGAACCCATCTGTCTCCTCCAAGTGAGTGCCCTGGCATGCTCTGGACCCTGGCAGGCTCTTTTGGGCACCTTGAGGGTCCTCAACCCCCAGGAGAGGGGCATATCCACCCATCATGGGGGCTGAGGGTTGCAGTAAAGGCCTTTCCTAGAATCTTGTTTCTTGGGGCGGCTCCAAGTACATCAGGGGTCCCCAGCACGTGGTCCCCAGCACAGAGCTCCCAAAGAGTTCTCTGCAGATGGTGGCTTTCTGCCTCCTGATCTTCCGACCTCTTTTCCACAGTTATAATAAAGGTGGTGTCAGGGATCTGTGGTCAAATGAAGTGCAGCTGTTCCCACACAAGGGCTCTGACAGGGCGAAGAAGAGAAAGGGAAGTGAGTGCTCTTGTTGCCCTGGTGATAGCAGGAGAGAGGGACAGAGGGACAGAGGGACAGAGGGGTGAGAGAGAGACCAAGAGAGAGAGAAAGAAAATCAGATGGAGAGGATCTTGTTGCCCCTTTCTGCTGTCCTGTGGAACCTGGAGGTGTCTGTGGCTTCCTGGGCATGATTAAGATGTGCGGCCCCTTCCCAACCACCCAATGTCCCTTCCCCGTCTCATGAGACATCCATCCACCCCAGAAGACAGGGACACTCAGAGGGCCATGCCAGCATCTTCCTGCAGAAGTGAGAATGTGGGGTCCCATTCTCACATTCTGGGAAGGACTCAGCAGGGCCCCAGCAAGGATCCCCAGGAGGGCATCCAGTGCTCCCCAGGACTGAGGGCTTCCAGTGCTGCCCAGGGAGGGTTTGACAATTGAGTCCCTCACAGTCCTGTTTCACTCATTTAAAGAAAGGCTCATCTTTTATTGTCTTTCTTAACTCATTGTCATTTCTTAACATCCTGCAAAGAGTTTCCCTTACAACTTCAACTTCTACTTTCAGGGAATCCATCAAGATGCAGGAGACGGGAGACATTTCCGGAACTACTGTGTTCCAGCCAACACTGATTAAGGAGAAGTTTGGGCTCTGTTCCTCTTGTAGTAGCCCCAGAGCCTGGTGGAGGCAGACAGAAAAGTGCAGCCACTCAAGTGAGCCACTGGAGCCCTTGGTTGCCTGGTAGCCCACGTTGCTCTCCATGGGCAGGTGCCCTACCTGCAGCCTGGCAGGGACGTGGAGCCAAGAGGCTCATAGCCCTTAGGGACAAGAGTCAGCAACCACCAAGCTAAGCCACCAGCCCAGGAAGAGTGCCAACTAGGGGCGGAGGATGCAGCCTGGAGGGCAGAGGAGGCATACGAGGAGCAGCCAACCACCTAGGGTGGGCTGTGGCGTGGGGGCTGCGCTTCATCTGAACAGCCCTCCCTGGCGCTGTGCCTGGCTAGGATCCCAGGGAAGCTGTGTCTGGACAGAGGTTTTAACGTGAGGAGCAAGTGGACTGGAAAAGTACAAGGCAAGGACTCAGTGGATGCTGCAGGCGTCGGCCCCGTTTCTGACTGGTGCACTCACACCCCCAAGGCTGCCGGCATTCCCCAGAGTGAAGCCGCTCTACCCCTTACCCGCACCCCCGATACCCTATCTTACCCCACCCCCGATACCCTATCTTACCCCACCCCGAAAACCCTATTTTACTCCACCCCCGATATCTTATCTTACCCCACCCCCGATACCCTATCTTACCCCACCCCAAAACCCTATTTTACCCTACCCCTGATATCCTAACTTACCCCACCCCCGATACCCTATCTTACCTGCCTCGAAATCCTATGTTACCCCACCCCCGATACACTATCTTACCGCACCCCTGCTACCTTATCTTTCTTCCCCCACGCCTCTTCCCCATCTCTGGAAGGCGATCCTCACAATACATCAATTGATGCTTCCAGGGCTCCAGACTGAGGCCAGTTGCTTTGCAGAATCTGCAAACTCTGGGCTTTCAGGGGATGTGTTAGACTGCATCTTAAGCATTTGATGTTCTCACATTTCAATACCTATACAAAGCTCTCCTGATGCCAAGAAAGGTGAACAACAGAGCCATTAGCCTCCCAGCAGGATGAGTTCCACTGGCACTCCCAACCTGCTCCTTCACACAGATGCGCGCTGCTGGGTCTAAAATTAGGAGCAGGAGGGCTGATTATGGACCCTTGACACCATTAGCATTGATATGCAAAATTTATTTCCATCCAATCTGCAGAGCAATCCAAATTGCCCTGTGAAAGCAGGGCCTGATGTCTTTGGATGCTGTCCATGCTGAGCTGAAGTCTCCCAGGGCACAGTCCCCGAGCAGCTCTGCTATTTGCATAAATATTGGCATATGTCCACCACCTTCCTATTAGCCACAATTAACCACGCAGCACACTCAGATCAGCATCTCTGGAGCTGCAGCCTGATTTACGAAGAAAGCTCACATTAGATCCCTTGGACATCTCCTGTAATTAGACCAAGGAGAGGCGTGGTGGGGATTCCAGCAGTGGCCTCTTCTGAAAAGTCCACACGGCTTCCCAGTGGGTTTGCTGCTGAGAAATCCGCTGGTGTCATTTCAGTCTGTCAAGCTTAACTCTGAACATACCCTTACACATTCACACTCTCACAAGTCGGTAAAACATAGAGGGACCCTTGAGTTTGGGAATGTCATATGTAAATGCTTGTTCCCGGGTACCGTAAAGAAATAGCACTCAAACATAAATTGAATTCTCTCAGCAAGGCCATCTTTACTTCCTGCGGAAAGGGTGCTAATCACACATGGAATAATGGTGAGCGCACACCCGAACAAAGGAGGGAAGCAATTTTTATTCCTCACGCAGTATGTCCCTGCTACTGTGTCCTATCTCCATTGACTGGAGCCAGGCCGCACAATCTAAACTAAGACCCGATTGGCTAACAGTTTAAAACTTTTCTAAATAGGTAAAAGTAATGGAAAGACAAAGGAAAAGAGGAAGTTGCTTATGCCAAATAGGGAAGGGGCATAGGCTGCGAGCTGGAGCGTGCCTGTGAGTAGGTCCAGCACAATTATCTTGGTTAAGGTACAAGGACATGGAACGTACTTCGTGCCTGTCAGCGTGTTTAACATCTACATACGATAGGGTCCGAAAAAGAGTTACTAGCATAAAGTAAGGAGGCTTAAAGGAAGTTAGTCTTTAAAAGAAACTGTTATTTCTAACACTTAACGGTTTATTCTTTAACGAGGAGGGAAACTTTGAAGAGGAACTTTTTACTTTCTACAGAGAACTTGGCCAGCTGTGAGGTCCCTGTGGGCTGTGGCTATTTGCTTCATTCTTTGCAGTTGGGACTGACTCCTGCCTTCTGCTGGGTTCTGCTGAGAATGCATGAGAGAAGTTTCCTCCATTCCCTGTTGGGGTCATGAATGTGGACTCTGGGACTGAAAGGTTGTGACCTGTTTTAGTCTGTTCTCACATTGCTGTAAAGAAATACCTGAGGCTGTGTTATTGATAAAGAAAAGAGGTTTCACTGGCTCATGGTTCTACAGGCTGCATTGTTCCTCCCTGAGTGGCTGCAGAGGTCTCAGGGAGCTTTCACTTATGGTGAAAGAGGAAGGGGAAGCAGGCACATCAACATGGGCAGAGCAGGAGGAAGAGGTGGGGGGGTGGAGGGACCACACCCTTTTAAACAGCCAGATCTCATGAGAACTCACTCACCAGAACAGCACGAGGGGAATGGTACTAAACCACTAGAAACCGCCCCCAGGGCCCAGTCATCTCCCACCAGGTCCCCCCTCCAGCATCAGGAATTAAAATTGAAGATGAGATTTGGGTGGGGACACAGATCCAAACCCTATCAAGATGAATCCCTGTATACCAAGCACCTCGTTGGCTAGGATGGGGCCTCTGTTGCTATGCATGACACTCAAGTGAGAGAAAATCCTAATATTGTCTTAAATCATAGGGACACTTACTGACCTAACAGGAGGCCTGGAGGCATCGGGTCTCAAGCTTGGTTTTGTGGCTCTTCTTTACTCCACGGTTCTTGTCATGTTGTTCCTCATTCCAAAGCATTTTACTTCCTGATCCTAAAAGAGCTGCCACTGCTCCTGGTATCACATCATCACAGCAACATCCAGCTGGGAGAGAACAGAGAAGCGGCACAGGCCCCCCTTGTAGCATCTTGTAGCAATTCTCTAATATACCAGGGAGGCAAATCTTCCTGAAGAGCAGCTAGTACCTAAAGAATACCTTGTGTATTCTTTATGCAAAAGTGAACTCAAAATGGATCAAAGATGAAAATGCAAAATGTAAAACTGAAACACTTTTAGAAGAAAATGTCAGAAAAAAATCTTGACCTATTGCTGGACAAATAATTATTAGATATGATACCAACACGCAATCCATAAAAATAATATTGATAAATTGGACTTTATATTAAAATTAAAAATGTCTGCTCTGTGAAAGAGCTTGTTAAGATAATGAAAACATAAGACACAGACTGGAGAAATATTTTCAAGCCACACATCTGATAGGACCTGTATCTAAAATCTGTAAAGAACTCTGAACACAACAATAAGAAATCAAACCATCCAATTAGAAAACTGGCAAAAGATTTGAACAAACATTTCACTGAAGATTCATGGGTGCTTCTTTCTTTAGAGAACTGGATAGCAAAGAAGCACATGAAAGATATTTACCATCCTTAAACACTAGGAATATGCAAATTAGATCTAAAGTGAAGTAATACTACACACCTGTCGGAATAGGTAAAAGGAAAAACACTTGACAATACCAAGTGCTATAAAGTATCTGCAACAGCTGGAATCTTACACATTGCTGGTGGGAGTGTAAAGGGTACATCCATTCTGCACCATGATGTGTCAGTTTCTTACACAGTTAAGCATATATTTACCCTATGACCTGGCAAGGACACTCCTGGATATTTATTTTAGAGAAAAGAAAACTTATGATCATATAAACACTGGTGCTCAAATGTTCATAGCAGCTTTATTTTTATTGCTCCAAACTGAAAACAACCCACATGTTTTTCAAGAGTGAAATGGATAAACTGTGGAAGATCAGTGCAATGAACAGCAGCTACTCAGCCATCAAAGGGAATAGAGGCCCGGAACAGTGGCTCATGCCTGTCATCCCAGCATTTTGGGAGGCAGAGGCTAGTGGATCATTTGAGGTCAGGAGTTCAAGACCAGACTGGCCAACATGGCGAAACCCCGTCTCTACTAAAAATGCAAAAATTAGCCAGGCGTGGTGGTGCGTGCCTATAATCCCAGCTACTCAGGAGACTGAGGCAGGAGAATCCCTTGAACCCGGGAGGCAGGGGTTGGAGCGAGCCAGGATCATGTCACTGCACTCCAGCCTGGGTGACAGAAGGAGACTCCATCTCAAAATCAACAACAACAACAACAACAACAAAAGGGAATGGAATGCTGATGCGCACACTGGCCTGAACGGGTCTCAGGGCATCACGCTGAATGATGAAAGCCAGTCTCAAATGGTGGCATCTGTACAATTGCATTCATGCAATGCTCTAGAAGTGATGACACTGTAGAGATGCAGAACGCATCAACGGTGGCCGGGGGTCAGGCTGAGCAAGGACAGAACCAGTGGGCTAGCAGGAGGGAGTTTGGTTGTGGTGCTGGAAGTTCCACATCCTGGTTGTGTGGATGATGGCTTGAATTTTTATGTGATATATTTTGTTACAATGATATACCAAACTTTATTTAAAAAGTTCATATAAAAACGAATGAAATCAAGACTGTTTGAGTCACCAGTATTGCACCTGTGCCAGTCTCCTTCTTTTGATGACATGGGGTTTGTGTGAGACGTTATCATGGAGGGAGACCAGGGAAAGGGTGGCCGGGCACTCATGGTATGATTGTTGCAATTTATGAGGTCCTTAAGCTAGTTCAGAATTTAAACATATATTTTAAAATAGCATCCAGCTGACTTCTGCTTTTCATTTGCCAAAATTGGGTCAACTGGGTCCATGCCATCCTAAACAAAGCAGCAGCAGATTGTGTCATCAATGTGGACAGATCCTGATTCTAGCTCTTGGGCAAGCATGTGGCTGTCCAACCCCAAGCAAGGTGAAGTTAGCAAGAAAGAAAGGCTGGGGGAGGACTGCGGGCAGGAGAGAATCTGCACAGCTGCATGGATTCCTAAGAGAGTCGGATCCCATTTATGAAGTTTTGTGGATAAAAGGGAGAAGGCCAGGGGCCTGAGAAACCCTCAGTGCCCTTCTGCAGGAGCAGAGCGGTGAGGCTGAGCAGCAGTGCTGGTGTGTGAAACCCCATACTTCTCCAATATGGTAGGGGACGAATGGTGTTCTAGGGTGGGACCCTGCCAGCTCTCAAGTGATAGCCCAAGGCTGGGCACACCGTGATATCCACAACACAAAGAGTTGCAAGTATTGGAATCCCCAGCCAAGAGGCAAACTGTTGGACTTACAGACCTTGTACTTCTAAGGGCAACTTTCACAACAGCTGGATTCAGGGGCTGTCTCTTCCTCCTTCCAAGTCTCCATCTGTCAGCACTGCTCCTCTCCTTCCGCTGCCACTGGGCCCTTGGGCCACAAATGGGCCTCTTCATTTGGAGGGAGGGACGGCTGCTGGCAGCCCGAAGTCTCTGTCCTTACAGATCGTGACCTAAAGGGGAGAGGAAGCTTTCTTTCCCTTTGCTTCCCAGGAACAACTCTGAAGGACTGGTTTGAGCTACGTCAGTACCCCTTGGACTGACTGGAGTCACGTGCCGAGCCCTGTGAGCTCCTGAACCACGGTCATGCCCACATTCCACACGTATTGAGCGTCATCTTCGTGCAGACACTGCTGTGGGTGCTGGAGATGGAGTGGTTAGCAGCCCAGGCAGGAAGCAGCAGCACCACCCACCTGCACAGTCCGCCCCCGGCCCCATGGAAGATGGGTCACAGCAGGAGCAGTGGTCACCACGGATTTCCAGGTGAATGCTGTTGAAGGGAAAAAAGGCAGGATGGTGACTGAAATGTTAGGACGGGGAATCGGGCAGGCTTCACTGGGTGAAGGACAGCTGGAGTAAAACCGCATGAGATTAGGGGGAAGAGGTCCCAGATGGGAGGAAGCAGATCAGACCAGCATGGCCACCACAAACACAGCGTCCTCTTGTCTCTGATGTTTAGGGGTGAACACAGACAGAGGCCAGAAGAGGAGAGTTCAGAAATGTCCAGAGCCCAAGGCCTCGGCTACATCTAACTTCACATTTGCACAGATCACCACTGAGCACAAGGCTATACTACCTATCCCTCCCCACTCCTGTCTGCCTGAACTCACCTGGGACAGAAGACAGGACTTCCAAACAACAGGACGTAAGCCAATGCATCGTGAGGGGAGGATTTCAGAGAATGTTATGCCAAGCAAAGTGGACCCAGCTCCTAGCAATTCTGCCCTGTTGGTCTCACGCAGGACCTGTGGCCATTCTTGGGGATGAGCACAGAGCCACGGCAGGGGCTGTCACCTGTCACACCCCTGGGCTGAGTCCACAGGGGTCCCTTCTCTGATCTCACATGCTTGTCTGTAATAGCAGTGCAAGCATTTGAGTGTGGGGTTAGCCTGACTGCACAGAGGCAGGGCATCCAAAACAGTAGGATATCCGTGGCACCTGCGACAGCAGGGACACTGGGGGGAGGGACCAAGGTGTGCTTCCTTCCTTCCAGGGTTCCCTCCAGCCGCCTCAGGCCCTGGGAGTTTTATTTTGAAGAGGAAACTGCTGAGAACGAAGGGAGGGGTTGCCCCAGTGAATCTTACTTCCTGATTGGACCCGGGTTCCCCAGCAAGACAAAGGCCAGACGATTTTATGAAGTGAGCTGGAGAACGAAGCCCTCCATCCCTATGACTCACACAGAAGAAACACACAACTTTGGCAGACTCCCCACACTGCTTTTTGTTGACCTCTGAAGAACAGAGGTCAGAGAAATTTTACCTTCGGATTTAAGACTACCTGGATGAGACCAGGGGGCATCTTCCTCCTCCTGTTCCCCATCCCCAAAGCTCCTGTTTCCTTCCCATCTTGTCTCAAGTCCCTAAGAACTGGAGATGCCTTCTGAATGGGATGGAGCTGCTAGTTTATGATTCTCTGCACTCCATTAACTTCAAATGCAGATCAATGATCTATAAAATATAGAACAAGGAAGCCGAGGAAGCACTGCTAGGCTCCGAAATAATTTTAAAACATTTCTGAGTACCAGAAATGGAACAGACACAAAAAAGTAAAGGATTTTTAAAGGTTTTAGAATAATTTTTAGGAGAGAGTCTGACTCTGAGGGTAGGAGAAGATGTAAATAAGACGTAAAACAAAAGTCATAGAAGAAATAGCTGAAAAACGTGATAACATTAAAAAGTTCTACATTTTCAACAGTAGTCCATACTGGAAAAAAATGAAAATACAAACATAAAAAGACAGTTGCAATGCAGATAACCAAAGTCTAAGATAAACAAATAAGAAGAAAGGCAAAACCTGATAGGCCAATAGATAGCTTACAGGTGAGAAACCACAAACAGCCAAGAACATACATTTCATTTTTGAGCCTCACAATTAACCAGAAACATGTATTGAAATAAGAAACCATCTGACTTGATTGGTCAGAGTCAATGTTTAGCAAGAAAGTGGTGTGACCAGAGCCATCCTACACTGGTGGAGAAGAGGAAATTATTCAACCACATTTCAGGGCTATTTAGCAAAACCTGGTAAAGATGAAGATGCCTCCAAATCATATTTCTAAGCAAATAGCTGTGCAGTTAGGAAAGAAACTCTTCCACCTAGGTTTACGGAGACACGGATCAGAACGTGTGTTGCTGAGTTATTCGTGACAGCAAAAAACTGAGAATAATCGAATTTCCATGAATTAGAAAATGGATAGATAAATCGTGGTGGGCTTACGGGGCACACTACTACTGCACTGCAACTGAAATAAGCAACCTGGAGCCACAAACATCAGTGCGGGTAAAAATCCCCCAAACGAAGCAAGTGACAACGGGCACAGCATGATATTTATATAGGATGTTAGAACATGTAAATTGTTTATGGATTTATATGTAAATCACAATTCTCCCTGGACATACACAATGCTTTTGTGCTCATAGAATAAGGTACCCCCTATGGGCAGCCACATGTGAAGGAAGCAGCTGGTACTGGCTCTGGTGGGGCCTGTGGTGCAGGGCTCTGGGGTGCTGGCTCCCTGTGGCCCCAGCTCAGCCCTGGCTGAGTGCTCCCATGCAGGGCACAGCCTGTGAAGCCCTTGGGGTGGCCCTGATGTGACACCTGTGTAAGACTGTGCAGGTGGAACAGTATACCAAATATTGCATGTTCTCACTTATAAGTGGAAGCTAAACATTGAGTACACAAGGACGTAAAGATGGAAACATCACACACCAGGGACTCATAGAGGAGGCACGGAGGAAGGGGGATGAGGGCTGAAAAACTACCTACTGTGTGTGCTGTGCTCTCTACCTGGGTGACAGGACCTAAACCTCAGCATCATGCAATATACCACCTAACAAACCTACACATACACCCCTGAATCGAAAATGAAACTTGAAATTATGAGAAATAAAAGTAAAATAAAAGCATGCAGGTAACAAAGGACACATTCAGGAGGGTGGGGACCTCTGGGGAGTGAAACAGTGGAACAGGGCTCTGAGGTGAACCCCAGGGGCCTCAATCATGTTATATTCTCATTATGATGTTTGCTCTGCCCCTTTGTTTTAAAAATATTTCACAGCTTACTAATCACTGAAGCAGAAGAGCTGTGTCCTGGAGACTGGAGGTGCCCTCCTGTCCTGCCTCCACCTGGCTGGAGCCACCTGCAGGTGCCCGGCCCTACCCAGGCCCCACAGTGCAGGCCTGGGAACACCAGGAGTTGCCTATCTGAGGGATGCTCTCTCCTGCTCCTGCTCCACATTCCCCAGGAGCCTCCCTACCTCCATCTTGGCACCCTGGGTGTCCTCTGCTACCCCATTACCCCAGAGGCTGCAGGAGGGGCTGAGCACTGGGGTCTTGACCATATCTGTGCTCTGTACCAGGTGCCCGCCCACTGTGGGGACACCCTGGCTTGCACAGTGACACTCTCTGAAAGGGGAGCATACCTGCAGCCGCCATCGCCAGGACTGCTTTGTGGCTGAATGTGCCTGGGGGAGCAGGGAAACAACCTGTTACCCACATAATCCTCACTCACCCTCTCTGCCACTGCCCATCCCAGGTGCACAGGATGTCCTGGTCATTTGGGTGAAGCATGCCCAGCTCTGAGGCCTTGCCTG
Source organism: Macaca thibetana thibetana (assembly GCF_024542745.1). Taxonomy (NCBI): domain Eukaryota; kingdom Metazoa; phylum Chordata; class Mammalia; order Primates; family Cercopithecidae; genus Macaca; species Macaca thibetana. The sequence goes on along the minus strand of NC_065586.1, from coordinate 127,103,829 downwards.
GGTCCCATGTGCAATCCCAGCCTCATCGCCTGGGTCCCATGTGCAATCCCAGCCTCATCGCCTGGGTCCCATGTGCAATCCCAGCCTCATCGCCTGGGTCCCATGTGCAATCCCAGCCTCATCGCCTGGGTCCCATGTGCAATCCCAGCCTCATCGCCTGGGTCCCATGTGCAATCCCAGCTTCATCGCCTTGGTCCCGCCCCAGCACCATGTGCAGAACCAGCCTCCATCTTTCTGCATGTCCAGACCCCCTGCTTCTGCCTGTTCTCTGCATGGAGAAGCCTTCACAGAAGGTTCATACTCTCCAGTTGGTAAACATGTCTGGTGCCCCATGTGCTCCCAGGAGAGACTATGAGTACCCCCCATCCCTGTTATTCAGTATGACCTCATGCCACTGTCTTCAGAGGGACCTTAATGCCTCTTGTCCTCAGTAGGACCATATGCCCCCATCCTTAGTGGGACCTCGAGCCCTCTGCAGTGGGATCCTATGCTTTTGTCCTCAGTGGGATAACATGTCTGCTCATAGCCCTCAGCACAGTTCTGGATTCAGTAAGTCCTAATACACCCCTGCCTGGCTCTTACACACTGTCTGCTTCTACGGAGTCTTATATCTTCATTAAGAAGGTAAACTCCTAAGGACAGAGGCTCTGTTCCCCCTTCTCCGGCCACTCAGCAGCCTGCCCATCGCTGCTGCTGCACACCCAGGTGCAGACGTGGGAGCCCAGCTCGCAGCACCTGAGCATCTTTCTAGATCAGGCGGGACCTGGGGATCTCTGCTGGGGGCAGGGCCAGGCTTCCCTGTGAGCATTCCTCCACTGGTGACCCTGCTGCCTCCAGCGGGGAGGAAAATCCAGGTCCAGTCATCACACCGGGAGATAGGTTGTGCCTAGCATGAGCTTGGAGTTCCAGAGGCCAGGTTCAGTGCCCTGAGCCGCACACACCAGCTGTGTGTCCTTGCATGGTTACTCTTGTCTTTGTGCCTCTGCCAAGGGGGTAAGAATATCTACCCACCTTAGCCAGTTGCTTTGAAAAACAAATGAGGGGATAGGAAAGCAAGGTCCTTCTCAGCTATAATTTGCTCTCTCCATGCAGGACGGTGAGCTTCAGGAGAAGCCCGTGATGCCGGCGTGGTGGTTCCAGCCACCCTATAAATTCAGTGGGTATCACTTCCATTGCCCAGGAGCAACACCCTCACCGCAGAAACCCCACAAGACGCCTTTGGTGTGGCGGCCGACGTCTCTGCGGACGACAGAGATTTTCCTGTGCCTTCTGAGGCATCTGTGGGACCAGCGTGGGGGTGCTCTGCCTTATAAGGCAAAGGTGCCACCACTGTGGGGTCAGAGTTCTGATTGCTTTCAGATTGTGTCTGTGCCAGGGAAGACGAATGAACACAAAGTAAATTACCCTCTCTTGGTGCAGCAATGGGGACCAGCCGGTGAGGCGGCTTCTGTCCTCCTCGTTCCTTATCTATTTCCTGTCTCCTCACCCCAGCTCCTGACTCAATTCAGCGTCACTCTGGAATATGAAGCCCGGCCAGAAGGGAAACAGAAAGCCAATCACATCACCACATAAAAGAGAGAAGAGCCAATCACATCACCACATAAAAGAGAGAAGAGCCAATCACATCACCACATAAAAGAGAGAAGAGCCAATCACATCACCACATAAAAGAGAGAAGAGCCAATCACATCACCACATAAAAGAGAGAAGAGCCAATCACATCACCACATAAAAGAGAGAAGAGCCAATCACATCACCACATAAAAGAGAGAAGAGCCAATCACATCACCACATAAAAGAGAGAAGAAAATTAAAATTTGGCTGCAATAACAAATGCTCATTTCTGTTAAATGACTTGAATTTTTAAAAGTCGATCTTTGGCCAGGTGTGGTGGCTCACACCTGTAATCCCAGCATTTAGGGAGGCCGATGTGGGTGGATCACCTGAGGTCAGGGGTTTGAGACCAGCCTGGCCAATATGGTGAAACTACTAAAAATACAAAAATTAGCCGGGTGTGGTTGTGGGTGCCTGTAACCCCAGCCACGCAGGAGGCTAGGGCAGGAGAATCCCTTGAACCTGGGAGATGGAGGTTGCAAATGAGCCCAGATTGTGCTACTGCACTCCAGCCTGGGCAACAGACTGAGACTCCATCTCAAAAAAAAAAAAAAAAAAAAAGTCGATTTTCAGGTGTTATAACTTTCTAAATCAATAGAATTATAGGTACCTTAGAAACTCAGAGGTTAAAAGGACAGAAAGAACCATCCCATCTGAGTATTCTGTCCAAATTCATCCTCAGCCAAGTTCCTTCCCTGCAAGGAGCCAGCCTGGGACGGATCCGGAAAGAGGTTCCACTGCATCACATCATACATTTCAGTTAACCAAGCCGAGTCAGCCCTTGGGTAGGGACACAGGGAGGGAGAATGAGACCTGTGTCGCACCCGCCCCCTTGACCACTTCCTCCTCCCTCGGATCCACCTTCTTTTGTGCTGTCCTGGCAAGAGGGCCTGATGGTTATGGTGTGAGCCATGCTATGAGAGATGGAGGCCTGCCGATCCTCCGATTGCAGCGAGGGAACCCAGAATTAATACATCAATTCTGGGTGGCTTATAAAGAAAATAAGAAGAGAGTGTTTGAATTCCTAGAATGAGGGCATTGACTCAGACAGCTCGCAAGTACCCACGAAACTGCAGTGTCTCCACAGAACTAATTGGTATTTACACCGAGTCTTCCTTGATCTTTATAGGCCCACCTTGGAGACATTGTGGGTTCCATTACAGACCACTATAATAAAGCCAACAAAGTTGTTCAGACAAGTTTTTTGGTTTCCCAGTGCATCTAAAAGTTATGTTTACACTATACTGTGGTCTACTAGGCATGTAATAGCATTATGTCTAAAAATGTATATACGTTAATTTAAAAATCCTTTATTACTGAAAGTTTTTAACAATCAGTTATCTGAGCCTTCAGTTGATTGATGAAGGATGTTCAATCAATCTTCAGTTGATTGAAGGATGTTGATGACTGCTGACTGATCAGGGTGGTGGTTGCTGAAGGTTGGGATGGCGGTGGCAATTTCATAAAATAAGACAGCAATGATGTTTGCCACATCCCTTGACTCTTCCTTTCACAAAAGATTTCTCTGTAGCATGCAATGCTGCTTGACAGCACTTCACCCACAGTAGAACTTTTTTCAAAATTGGAGTCAATTCTCTCAAATCCTCCTGCTGCTTCATCAGGTAAGTTTACAGAATATTTTAAATCCTGTGTTCTTGTTTCAACACTGGTCACAGCATCTTCACTAGGAGTAGATTCCACTTCAAGAAACCACTTTCTTTGCTCATCTGTAAGAAGCAACTCCTCATTACTTCAAGTGTTATGAGATTGTAGCAATTCAGTCAGGCTCCAGTTTTAATTCTAATTCTCTCGCTGTTTCCACCACATCTGCAGTCACTTCCTCCACAGAAGTCTTGAGCCTCTCAAAGTCATCCATGAGGGTTGGAATCAGCTTCCTCCAAATCTCTATTGGTGTTGATATTTTGGTCTCCTCCCGTGAATTACAAGTGTTCTTATTGGCATTTAGGACTGTGAATCCTTTCCAGAAGGTTTTCTTTTTTTTGTTTTGTTTTATTTTGTTTGAGACAGAGTCTTGCTCTGTTGCCCAGGCTGGAGTGCAGTGGTAAAATCTCAGCTCACTGCAAACTCCGCCTCCCAGGCTCACACCATTCCCCTGCCTCAGCCTCCTGAGTAGCTGGGACTGCAGGCGCCTGCCACCACGCCTGCCTAATTTTGTTTTGTATTTTTAGTAGAAACGGGGTTTCACCGTGTTAGCCAGGATGGTCTCGCCCTCCTGCCTCGTGATCTGCCCGTCTCGGCCTCCCAAGGTGCTGGGATTACAGGCGTGAGCCACCGCACCCGGCCTCCAGAAGGTTTTCAATGTACTTTTGTACTTTGCCAAGATGCACTAGAGGAATCACCATCTACGGCAGGTGTAGCCTTATGAAAAGTAATTATTTTCTTTTTTTTTCCTTTCCTCTCTTTTTTTTTGAGGTGGAGTTTCACTTTTGTTGTCCAGGCTGGAGTGCAGTGGCCCAATCTGGGCTCACTGCAACCTCCGCCTCGCAGGTTCAAGTAATTCTCCTGCCTCAGCCTCCTGAGTAGCTGGGATTACAGGCATGCACTACCACGCCCAGCTTATTTTGTATTTTTAATAGAGACGAGGTTTCACCATGTTGGCCAGGTTGGTCTTGAACTCCTGACCTCAGGGGATCTGCCCACCTTGGCCTCCCAAAGTGCAGGAATTACAAGTGTGATCCACTGTGCCCGGCCCATGAAATGTATTTCTTAAATAATGAGAGTTGAAAGTCAAAATTACCACTTGATCCATAGGCTGCAGAATGGATGTTGTGTTAGCAGGCATGAAAGTAACATTCATCTCCTTGGGCATCTCAGAGCTCTTGTGGGATCAGGCTGTGTTGTCAATGAGCAGTAGTATTTTGAAAGGAAGCTTTTTTTTTCTGAGAGTGAGTCTTAAAAATGGGCTTAAAATATTCATTACACCGTGCTGCAAGCAGATGTGCTGTCATCCACACTTTGCTGATTCATTTATAAAGCACAGACAGAGTAAATTTGACGTAAATTTTAGGGCCCTAGGATTTTTAGAATGGTGAATGAGCATTGGCTTCAACTGGAAGTCCCCAATGCTTTAGCCCCTAATGAGAGAATCGCCCTCTGCTTTGAAGCTTTGAAGCCAGGAATTGACTTTTCCTCTCTAGCTATTAAAACGCTAAATGGCATCTTCTTCCAATAGAAGGCTGTTTTCTCTGCATTGAAAATCTGGGGCGTGTGTGTGTGTGTGTGTGTGTGTGTGTGTGTGTGTGTGTGTGAATCCATCATCAGTGATCTTGGCAAGATGTTCCAGGTAACTTTCTGAAGCTTCTCCATCAGCACTTGCTCTTCATCTTGCACTTCTATGTTATGGAGACGGCGTCTGTCCTCAGACCTCATGAACCCACCTCTCCCAGCTTCAAACTTTTCTTCTGCAGCTTCCTTACTTCTCAGATTTCACAGAACTGAAGAGAGGTAGGGCCTTGCTCTGAATTAGGATTTGGCATAAGAGAATGTTACGGCAGGTTTAACTTATTCAGATCAGTCAAACATTCTCCATATCGGCAATAAGGCTGTTTCCCTTTCTTAACATTTGTGAGTTCACCGGAGTAGCACTTCCTTCAAGAATTTTCCTCTATATTCACAACTTGGCTAGCTGGTGAAAGGGTCTCAACTTTTGACTGATCTAGGCTTTCAACTCATGCCTTCCTCACTGAGAGTAATCATCGCTAGCTTTTTATTTTAAGTGAGAGCCATGCAACACTTCCTTTCACCTGAACACTTCAAGGCCATAGTAGGGTTCTTAGCTGGCTCAAGTTCAATGTTGTTGATTTCAGGGGATAGCAAGGCCTGAGGGGAGGGGGAGAGACAGGGGAGCGCTGGTGCCTGGAGCAGTCAGAACACACACGGCTTTTATTGATCAAGTTTATTGTCTTATTCGGTTGCCACTCATGGTGCCCCAAAATATTTTTATTCATAATATCAAAGATCATCATAGATCACCATCACAGATGTCACAATAAGGACAAAGTCTGAGATATTGTGAGAGTTCCTGCAATGTCACCCAGAGACACGAAGTGAGCACATGCTCTTGGAAAAGTACCAGCAGAGGTGGCGGATGCCAGGCTCCCCCTTCTTCAACCTGTCAAACATGATATCTGTAAATTGCAGAATGACGTGCACCTGTAGTTAAGAAGGTTTTGCAAATGCTTCTTGCATCTTTTCACTATTTGACAAACAAGACACACAAATGAAGCAAAACCTGCAGAAACCCAAATGCTCAGGGAAAGGCAGCTCCTTTACACTGGATCCCAGGGAGTCATCCATGTCCACTCTCACCGTGTGTTCCCGTTCCTGGTCCAACCAAAGTCAGGGTCTAAATTGTATTGACTGCGTGGTCAGTTTGGAGTGTGTGTGTGTGTGTGTGTGACTTTAGGAACTGTGAAAGGCAAATGCTTTTACACCGTCTTAGCCAAATTTCAGCTCATGCCTCACTGGCACATCAACCCAGGACTCTTAGGAGAGGGAGTTAGTAGCTGCATCTATCGCATAGCTATGAAAGGCTGCGTAACAACTAGAAAAGCTCGGTGACAGGTAACATCGGCACTGATTTGGCTGTGAGTGGTGCTTGGCCAGGGTTTGCCTGGGAGGGGCTGGGCTCAGCTCGGGTGTCTTTGTTGTGCTGCAGAATCTTCCATGCTCCTGTTGCACCAGCACCCCAGACAGACATGCTCTTGATGGCAAAGGCAGGAGCCCAAGAGGGCAGGCCCGACCCCTTCAGCACTTTTCATGACTTGCTCATGGACACAACTGCTCTCATGCCGCTGCTCACAGCAAGTCACGCAGCTGAGCCTCCAGCCAGCGGGTGCAGAGGAGCAGCACCTCAACCTGCCCCAGTGCAGTGCAGTCCTGAAAGGTGGAGGGAGGGGTGAGGAATTGGAGTCATCAACGACATCTGCTGAAGTAGCTGTTTTACTCCATAAACACAAGTTTCTAATGCCTAGTGCCTGCTTGAAATGTGTGAAATGCATGAACAAGAGGAAAAAGGGAGAGAAAAAGAGAACAAAGAAGAACAGAGTTTTTTTTTTTTTTTCTTGAGATGGAGTCTCGCTCTGTGGCCCAGGCTGGAGTGCAGTGGTGCGATCTCAGCTCACTACAAGCTCTGCCTCCCGGGTTCACACCATTCTCCTGCCTCAGCCTCCTGAGTAACTGGGACTACAGGCACCCGCCAGCACACCTGGCTAATTTTTTGTACTTTTAGTAGAGACAGGGTTTCACCGTGTTAGCCAGGATGGTCTCGATCTCCTGACCTCGTGATCCGCCTGCCTCGGCCTCCCAAATTGCTGCGATTACAGGTGTGAGCCACCGTGCCCAGCCAATGAGTTTTGTTTTATTTTTCTTTTCCTTCGTTTTCATGCCCACTATTGATATAATGCCCGACTCAAAATTAGTTGGTGAGTGGCGTTGGGAGTCCATCAGTCACGTTTTGAGTCTTCTCTGCTAATTTCTGCTAAGCCCATCAGACGTAGGCTTCTTTCTTTCCTAAATGACTAAATTATTTTCAAGGAAAGTTTCTTCAAAATGGTAAAATAAAAATAAGACATCATTTCAAAACATAGCTGTACAACGGTTTCCCACCTGCATGTTTGTGCCACGGCATATGTCATTCCGATTGGAGGCTTTGTCAATAATGGAAGCATGGGCTGGCTGTAAGCTCAGCCTGTGAGCATTGGCCCTGGTGTGTCTGCCGCAGACGCACACGAGGACCTGGAGAAGGGCCCTGGAAATTGGACATCGCCGGCCTCAGTAGCCAGCGTCCAGGTAAAGCATCCATTGCCCCGTTTCAGAAAGGCCTGAGGTGGCCAGAGGAAAACCACGCAGCGAAGTCAGTGCAGGGGCGCCTCCCCCATCGGCTTCCTTATCAAAACAGGCAGCGGGTGTGGTTCTCCTTGGCTCCTGCCCCTTGGCTCTCTAAGGGCACTGCTGGCCGCAGGGGTGTCAAGGCAGCTGGACGTAACTTCCCAAGGTCCTGCCTTCTGCTCAGGATGTCCTGACTGCGTCCGTGCAGCTCCCATTTTTCCCTTGTTTTGTGTAGGAGGTTCACCTCCCCAAAGCATGCATGACTTTGTTATTCTTGGCCATGGCAAGTCCCAGGGCACTTATTTATTTTTTTATGATTTATTTATTTATTTGTTTGTTTATTGAGACAGAGTCTTGCTCTGTCGCCCAGGCTGTAGTGCAATGACGCCTTCTTGGCTCACCACAACCTCCGCCTTCCAGATTCAAGTTATTCTCCTGCCTCAGCCTCCCGAGTAGCTGGGATTACAGGCGTGTGCCACCACGCCTGGGTGATTTTTGTATTTTTAGTAGAGACGGGGTTTCACCATGTTGGCCAGGCTGGTCTCGAACTCCTGACCTCAGGTGATCCGCCTGCCTCAGCCTCCCAAAGTGCTGGGATTACAGGCGCCTGGCCTGGAATCTGAATCTTTTAAAGGTATCACAACAGTGGGGCAAAGTCAGGGCCTGGGCGGGGTGGCCACAGAAAAGCTGCGAGTGGCGCTGCCTGATCGAAGTGTTCCTTTGCCAGGTGGGGTCTAAAGCCCATTAGTTGCCCAGTGTTCCTGGGCGTTCCTTGAGGTTCCTGAGACTCCCTGCCACTGCTCCTGGGGGTTCTAAGCTCTGCCATGAGCAGTAGGCTGTGGCCCTTCGTTTCCCCTCAGTCTCCGTCCACGCCCTCTCTGCTTTGAGGGCCCTCATGCTTTCTTCCCTCCAGGGCATGGACCTGGTGCAGAGATCTCATCTGGACTCTGGGGTACCTGGTTCTGGTTTGCAGCCACAGGCTTGTTCCCTCCCTGGGGATGGCCTCAGCCTGTACTTTGAGGAGGAGCCTCCTGTCCTGTCCTCGCCTGGCCCCCGGCTTTCCTTCCCTGTGCTCCACACCATCTGTCCTCTGGGAGCGGGCAGGAGTGCCTTCCCTGGGAATTGGAGCCCAGGAAGATCTTGCAGCCTCCACCAGCATACAGCTTCACAATTAGCTTGTTACAGCCGGGACAAGGGAAAGAGAGAAAATGGTGTCTGTCATGGTAGTTTTATGTGGTTTTGTCATCTTTCTGGCTGGTCCATGTTCTCTTCCCTGTACCCTGGTCAGAGGTTCCAGATGAGGAACCTTGTGTAATGTCTGTGCTGCTGGCCATTTAGGAAGCTGAGTCCTACGGAGAGACCAGTGGGCACGGGCAGAGCTGGCAACTTCCCCCGGAGAGTGGGCTGTGGGATTCTGATGACAAAGACACACCCATAGAGTCATTTGCCCTTCATGGGGTGAACATGGACTTGTTCAAACCACGATGACTTTGACCACCTGGATCTCTGGGTCTCCCTGCACTGGCGCAGTGACTGTAGAAGTGGGTTGTCTCGGCAAGTCAGGGCATGGGATGGTGGCGAGGTGGGCAGGGACAGACTTGTGATTCCCACAAGCCAGGATCTCCAGTGTCTCCAGGAACAAGGCAGATGGCAGGCAAGAGGGCAGGGTCACTGGAAAAGGCATTGGGAATAAAGTCCCAACACTCGCCCCGGCCCAGGCCCGCAGGAGAGGAGCGAGGCAGCGCAGGGCCCTGCCAGGACAGGCTGCTCCACGCTGGCACCCCGAAACCACTTTCTTATATTTTGCTGCCCTAAAAATGCAAAAGGAGAAATACATCAATCTTTCCAAATTGCTGTTTGTACCTACAGATTCTCAATTGTAAGGCACCAGACTCTGAAATCAGGTTTATTTGATGTGTCTTTCCAGCAGGAAAACATTCCGGTGTGTCTGTCCACGTGCCTGTCCAACCACGTGCCTGTTCAACCAACCCAGGCTGTTAGGATGCTGCTATGATCTGAGAGTGTTCCCAGAGTTAATGTGTTGGAAACTTAATCCCCAGCCAAACAGTGTTGGGAGGTGGGGCCTAGAAAGAGATGACTAGTGGATGAGGCAAGTTCTGCCCTTGTGAATGGATTAATGTCATCTCAGGGTGTGTTCGTTATCATGAGGGTTGGTTTCTTATAAGAGAGAGTTGGGCTCCTCTTGCGTTCTCTCTCTCTCGTGTGTCTGTCTCTCTCTCTCCCCTTCTCTCAGCTTCTGCCCTGGGATGGCACAGCAAGAAGGCCCTTGTAAGATGCCAGCACCTTGATATTGAACTTCCCAGCCTCCAGAACTGTGAGAAATATATGTATTTTCTTCATAGTTATCCAGTCTGTGATATTCTGTTTTAGCAACACACAACACAGACTCAGGCTGATGCCAAGTACAGCCTTCATGCAGAGGTTCCAGGCAGCAGTGCTTAATCCAGCACCCACCGTGCTCCCTGAGGCCCTCTGTGTGTGTGGCACCCACTTTCTCCGTGAGAAGTGGTCTTTACTGGTGAGTGTTGGAGAAATTCCTTAAGCTGTTGATGTGTGGAATGTTCAAGGGAAGACTCTTCGGGGCACACACCTCCCAGGAAGGTCAAGTCGCATCCCAGGCTGCAGGTGAATCTCACCCCTAAGCCAGCCCACCCCCTTTCTCATTTCTTAGCAGATGTATTTCTGGAGGAGTCTCTGCACCTGCAGTGGCTGTTTAATTGCTGTGGGTGGAGGTATTCCATTATTTGCCATAAAGGCTTGTGTTTTTAACATTACATGAATGCAAGGTAGCCATGTAGCTAAATTTCATCTTTTCCCCATGGCACTTCTTAAATGATTGGAAGGAGGGGTTATGCAATTGGTGTGACTGAAAAGGTTTTGTGCCAAGTTTTTAAAAAAAAAAGATATATGGGGGATTCATGTCCTCCTATCAGCCTGAATAGTGAATCGTCACATGCCGACACCGGGTACATTCAGCAGGCTCTGCCTGCACCTCCTGAGTCTTGCACAGCCTTGCCTGGTAGCTGCTGTCTCACTGTGGAGGAAAGGAGAAGAGTGAGGGTCCTGATGCGTAAAGAACAGGCCTGGGGCACAACCCAGGGGCCGTCCTGGGGGGCCACCAGGACATCGGTGCTGCACTTCCCTCATGGGTGAAGGAGAGGGGCTCATGGGCACTGCCCTTTCTCCATTCTGGGGTCCCTGCTGTGCGGCTATTTTCCAGAGGCCAAGTTCTCATTGCCTATCACTCAGCATCTGCCCAGTACTCCCAGCCTGAGGCTTCGAGTAGTTGGGGAAGGAAAACAGGACCCCTTGCTGCTAATCAAAGTGTTTGGAGAGTTCTGCTCTCCTTTGAAGCCCCGGGGCACGTTCTTTGATCTTCCCAGCCACCTACCTTCCTCTGCCTTGTCTTCTCTCTCCCCAACACTGGTCTGCCCGGCACAGGTCGGAAGGCATTGACTTTGGTCACAAGGCTCACTGGGGCTGTGCTGTGTATCCTGGGCGGATTCTTCCCTTCCCTCACCTGGGGGATGCATGTGTGATCTGCGCAGGCGCCAATTTCTTTTCTGTCTCTGAAAATGTGCCTTTTATCTGACTTCCTCATTAGTCAGTCTCAGATTCTGCAGCACTCACCCACTTGCATTCCTCATGACCTTTCCTCCTGCCCTGTGCCCCAGACGAAGACCACTGCAACCTTCCCTGAGTCCTGGAGGATGACCACCACCTCCTGCCCTGTGTCCAGGGACAATAACCATGACATCCTGTGCTGTGTCCCAGGAGGAGGACCATGGCATCCTGCCCTGCGTCCAGGGACAATGACCAGGGCCTCCTGCCCTGCATCCAGGGACAATGACCATGGCCTCCTTCCCTGCGTCCTGGGATGATGACCATGGCCTCCTTCCCTGCGTCCTGGGATGATGACCATGGCATCCTTCCCTGCGTCCTGGGATGATGACCATGGCCTCCTTCCCTGTGTCCTGGGATGATGACCATGGCTCCTGCCTGTCCCGATGACCATGCGCCCTGCGTCCTGGGATGATGACCATGGCATCCTTCCCTGTGTCCTGGGATGATGACCATGGCATCCTTCCCTGCGTCCTGGGACGATGACCATTGCCTCCTGCCCTGTGTCCTGGGATGATGACCATGACGTCCTGTCCTGTGTTCTGATACACTGGGAAACCCACCGTGCAGCAGAAAGCCATGGGCTTTGGGATCAGAACAGGAATGGCAGGGCTGGGAGGAGAGGGTGGACTGCAGAGGCTCTAAGCAGATGGGGCGTATCTCAGGGACTGATCTTAGGGTGGTGTGAGGACAAAGCCAGGAGATTTAGAGACACCAAACTGTGGCCCTGAGCAGTGGCAGGCACCACACTGGGCAGGTAGAAAGGTTGGGGGCATGGGTGGAAGGGCAGCAGGGCCAGTGTCTGCGTGGGGGCGAGGTCTGATCTACGTGAGGACCAGCAGGGGTCTTATTAGGAGACAAGAGCCAAGGGAAGGACCAGAGACAGGAAACTGGGATACACGGGATCCCTGGGCCACAGAAGTACCACAGCTGAGGACGTGCGAGGTGCTGAGCTGCCCTGAGGAAGCCGTGCAATCTGGAGAAGGGTCTAGCTTGGGAAACCTGCCCACTGTCCGCCAGTGAGGCCAAGAGACAGAGAGTCAGAGAGTGAGTGCCCAGCGTGGACAGAAGGGGCTGGGTTTGGTGATGGGAAAATATGCTGCTGCATAATATGTTAATTATTTTTATAGTATAACACCAATGTGAATCAAGCAAATCAAATAAGAGGATCCTTAGAAAAAGTATAAATGGCAGCAAATGTCAGGTATAATTCCATCTAAGGGCCCCCAAATACCCTCTCACAAGTAACCAAGATAAACCAACTCTTCTCCCAGAGAACTCTTTTCTGGCCGGGCAGGCAAGATCTGCTTTCTGCCACCCTGGGAACTGGGTTGCTCTGCACCCATCAGACTGGCCCCTTCCTGGGGAATTTACCCAGCACCACACAAGAGTCACAGAGACCTGGGGAGTGGGCCTGAGCCCTGGGAAAGAAAGTCTCTCAGGGTGAGCCCTGTAGGTATGTGGGATGTGGGCCCTGGAGGGATGTGGGGTGTGGGCCCTGGAGGGATGTGGGATGTGGGCCCTGGAGGGATGTGGGGTGTGAGCCCTGGAGGGATGTGGGATGTGGGCCCTGGAGGGATGTGGGATGTGGGCCCTGGAGGGATGTGGGGTGTGGGCCCTGGAGGGATGTGGGATGTGGGCCCTGGAGGGATGTGGGATGTGGGCCCTGGAGGGATGTGGGGTGTGAGCCCTGGAGGGATGTGGGGTGTGGGTCCTGGGAAAGAAAATCTCCCAGTGTGAGCCCTGCAGGGATGTGGTGTATGGACCCTAGAAGGATGTGGGGTGTGAGCCCTGCAGGGGTGTGGGGTATGAGCCCTGCAGGTATGCAGGGTGTGGGCCCTGTAGGGATGAGGGATATAATAAATAGAGGGAGCCGATGGACCAGGAGACCTCATGCCATCACAAGACCTCCCTCAGGGTAATCTGCCCAGTTCCTCAATAGGTCTCCTTGCCCTCACTCTGGGCTGCCCACCTGGAAGAAGGTGGAAAGGGGTCCAGAGACGCTTCTCACCCTCTTCCTGTCTGTCCTGGGTTCCTGACCCCAGGCCACCACTCTAAGATTTGCTGCTTTCTCCCACTGAAAGCCAGTCAGCTTCAAGTCATCTAACTCAGATGTCCCTGCCAGTGGCTCGGGCAGTGCTGGGCTCCCACTGTTTTTGGGGCAGGTGCACACGTCGGGGCTTGGGGTGGCACAGAGCATGGCTGGGTGGAGAGCACTTTCAGGGGTGGTTAAACACAGAGCTGCACTTCCAGGGAGGACATCTAAGGAACGTGTGTTAGCCCTGCCCGCCTCTGGGCCACCATCACTTCCAGTACACGTCTCCTGGGCCAGTGCCATCTGTCCTCACCCAGGAGAGTTGACTTTCTACACGTCACTTTAAATGAAAACCCAGCCTCCCTCCTGGGCCCTGATTCCCAGTCTCTCTGTGAAGATAATGGTGAGAATGTATTATCTCTCGTGTGATAAATATGAATCTGCTGCTGTTTGAAAAACGACAAAGCAATAATTTGGACCCATTTACTGAGTGCAGCAGGCCCAGGGTGAAACTATCACGAGAAATAATGAAGCACAGAACCTTCTGCCTGTGGCCGGCACTGGCGTTCAGCTTACATGTCAGGGTGGGGAGGGGATGGCTCTGCCCCAGAAAAATGTTCTTGTCATGCTGATCTCCTTCTCAGAATTGTGAATGCACCTGGACCACAGCCATCAGCAATGACCAAGGCCAGGCCAGGGCATGTACTGAAGGCAGCAACATGGTCAGATGCAATTGCAGTTAAAGATGGGGAAAATAAAAGTGAAGGAAGAGCCAAGCCTAAACCCGAAGGTGGATTTTGAACCGAGGTCTTCTGGGGGCCTGAAACTGTGTCCCTGGGACAGGCATGGGACTCACAGGCTCCTTGCCTATTGGCAGATGTTTCCTCAGCTGGGGCCAAAGGGCTTTTGCCACGGAAGTGGTGAAATGCAGAGAAAATGCAGACCAAAGGCTACTGACAATAAGCCCACCTGCTTGGTGACCTCGTTTTCAAAGCCCTTTCACATTCTTTATCTCATTGGAGAAAATGATCAGTTTATCAACTGTGAATGGGCTGCAGAACTTGAAAATGTAAGTGACTTTGCAGCCTGTGATGCTGGGATAAGTATTTACTTTGAAGGATATTTTTGCTCCCATTATGTCTGTAGTTGTTCAGATTTGATCTTGACCTGAGGCTGATGAAGAGGGGCTGGGCTTGCAGCTCTGAGACTGAGGCTATGGACAGTGCTTGGGCAACCAGGCTGTCCTCATTTGATGAATGTCAAATGTGCTTAGTAGGACCGCAAGCACTTGATTTCCAGTTACTCTTGAAGATTTAGACATTTACCAAGTGGGATGTGCAGGGTTTTGTGTTGTCCTTCTAGGTGATTTCATCTGAAATTCATTTCCTCCTGGTAAAGAGAGCCTGGAGCATTTGTGGCTGCTGTACAGGGCTATCGTCTACGTGCAATACAGAGAGTTAAGACCAACCAGCTACATATAAGTTAGTGCTGTGTGACAATATTTCCACACACTCACTGCTTAAAACAACTCACGTTGTGGTCTCCGTTTCTGTGGACCAGGAATCCAAGCACAGCTTGAGTGTAGCATCTGCATGTCTGCAATCCAGGTTTCTGCAGGGGCTGGGGTCTCATCTGAGGCTCATCTGGGGAAGGATCTGACACTGAGCTCACGTATTTGTCAGCAGTATTCAGTTCCTTGGGGCCAATGGGCTGACAGTTTCAGTTTTTTAATTGACTGGTGGCTGGAGGCCACCCTCAGCTCCTGGCACATGCAGGCTTGTTTCTCCAAAGCCTGCTAGGGGACAGCCTGTGAGCAAGACAGACATCACAATCACGTGAGCATGCACATGCCACCGTCTTGCTGCATTCCATTGGTTAGGAGCAAGTCACCAGTCCTCACCTCAGGGGAGGAAGCACACAGGGGTGAACCCCAGGCAGGTGTCTGTGGGTCACCCCAGGGTTTGCCTGCCATGCTGTCCTTTAGAGAAATATGACATTTGCTGGACATTATGCCCAAAACGTGGTTTGTTTTTAACATCTGAAGAGTTTTCAGTTGAAGTCAGCAGGTTAACAGTCCACAGGCTTTGAGAAGTTGCTTTGCAAGGCTCCGGCTGCACAACAGGAGCTATGGGCATCCATCCATTTCCTTTGCCAAAATGATTGTCCCTCTTTGCAGTGCCCCATCAGTCTTCTGGAGCCCTCCAGGGTGAGCATTCTTGTCGGAAAGGTGGTTTCTCTGCTTGGTGCCATGGTTGATAGCTAAAGGGGCCATCGTGTTGGCTCCCTGCCTCAAGAAAACTTACCCTGGCCTGTTGGACATTGCATACCTGAGGCACAGACCTAGGCTATGGATGTGAGGAGATGAGAAAGTGGTGAGTGCTGGTCATCAGGTGGAGGGTGCTTGTCCACCCTTCCTGCCAGGAAAGCATCGCTGTGTCCTATGCCCAGCTCACAAAATGCCTTCAGGTCCCCCAGGGCCCTAAGCCTGTCTCCCCAGTCTGTGGTAGATGCACTGGGATCCCTTATTTCCTACTCACAGATTCCCTTGTGCTCAAGGTAGCCAGAGCTCAGCTCAACTACAAATAAAATTTCTCACTGAGAGCACCAGGGCATGATGAGTGGATTCTGCTGACCTTCTGAGTTATGAACACTTCCAGGCAACCCAGGCACTATGAAGTGGGTGATTCAGGATCATAGGAAGCAAAATTATTGGCTCTCCATGGTCAGAAATAGCAAGTTTAAGATGAGCAAAATTTGTTTACTTATGCATTAGCAATGAAAGCTAGGTCCACTCTTAGGTGGAGAAAGGATGTCAACTGGAGGGACTCACTTTATGAATAGCCACAGCCTCAAAGGTTCAACCTCTGGCTGAACTTAGAGAGTGGCTCGTACTTCTTTTGTTTGTTTGTTTGTTTGCTTGCTTGCTTTTGAGATGGAGTCTTGCTTTATCACCCAGGCTGGAGTGCAGTGGTGCAGTCTCAGCTCACTGCAACCTCCACCTCCAGGTCCAAGTGATTCTTCTGCCTTAGCCTCTCGAGTAGCTGGGACTACAGGAGTGCACCACCACACCTGGCTGATGTTTTTGTATTTTTGTAGAGATGGGATTTTGCCATGTTGGCCAGGCTGGTCTCAAAATCCTGATCTCAGGTGATCTGCCCCTTCAGGCTCCCAAGGTGCTGGGGTTACAGGCATGAGTCCCCACACCTGGCCTGGCTCTGACTTCTTAAGGGTCCATTCTTTCTCTTCTTGCTGAAGATATGTATCTGTATACATAGATATGCCTATGAAGACATGCATGGCTCACACATATGCAGGATCACTGAGTCAGTAGTTTCTAGGCATCATTTTATGTGCAGAGCTACTTGGTGGCCACTATTTTCTAGTTAAGACAGAGGGTGAAGCAATATGTGATATCTGTGGCAGACTTAATACAGTAAATGTATTCCAGTTCTTGGTGCCTTGCATTTTTTCCTTATGGGATTCCTGGTGCAGAGCGTTTTAGACGTTGATTTTAGTTGGCCTTCTTTTCTGTTGTTGCTCATCCCTCAGCCTGCAAATCCCAAAGCAATGGCTGCTATTCGTGCCATCGCCAAAAGTTTTTCACCCTCATTTAAAATGAGACCACTGTAGAGAACTTCTCAAAAATAATATGTTATAAAAATAATATTGCACACAAGTTCACTGTGTTTTTGCTGTTCTTGAGAAAATGTGATAAGGCCGGTCCCTGGGTAGTGGGAAAATGGGTGACACTTTTCTGAGTAAAACAAGTGAAAAGCTAAGATGTTCATGATATTTTGTTAGGGTAAGCAGTTATTCATGTAAAACAAAAGCAACAACAACAAAAAACACTTTTGAAGATAAAAATATGAAGTAAAAATTGATTTTTAACCAGAAAAATAAAAAATATCTACAATTGCATACGTGCAAAGAATTGCAGTAAATTATCAAATGCAAGAGCGTAAGTTTCTGCTAAATTCCTATGTAAGGGGAGTGAAGCGTACGCTCTGATAGTTGGCACTTACCCCGAACCAATATGTTTTACCACGTTGCTCTTTTCTACTCATTTCTAGAGCCCTGGGGAAAAATGTATAGACCGGGGGCCAGGACAGACCCCAGCCCTCCTGCCTGCAGGGAAGCTGCTGTGCCCAGTGACGTCCCTCATCCACCGTGGATCTGGATTTCTGGGCCTCTGGACATAAGTAGACAAGAGGTGGCAACCTCTGCCTCAGCTGCCCCTCCAGCTTCCCCTGTGTGGGTTTCCAGGTCCTGTATCTTGAAACAACAGATTTTTTTTCCAGCCACTCTTCAGCTGGGCAAGTTTCCATGTTTTTTAGGACCTACCAGTGCATGAGAGCCATAGATCATCTTCGGACAAATGATGGAATCTCTTTTCCAGCTCTCTTATCCTCCATGGGACTTTAAACCCCCACTGGAATTGCAGCGGGGCAGGATCCTAGCTGTTCCCTACTTACACCAGAAGCTTTGGTTTGTGCCGTGCCTACACTGCCGTTTCTCTGTTCCCTTCGCTGTGGCCAAATCCTATTCGTCTTTCAAGTCACAGGGATTCTCAACATCCAATCCAACTGCCAACTTCTGCAGGGCTTGCCATTTGTCTCCATGCCTTTAGGACACTTGTATAGACAACGTGGATTGGGACTGACTCAACAGCTGGAAGGTATGTCTTCTAGTGCAAGAAGTGCAAGAAGCAGTCAATCCAGAAGTCAGAGATGGTGATAGAGCGTTGATAGGTAAGTAGGTAGGTAGAGAGAAAGACAGAGAGGGAGAGAGGCTTGCAGGTAAATTCGGGTATATAAAAATTTCCCCTTGACCCTGTACATAAGAGGGGCGGGGAACAAGAAAAAGCCTATCAGTTCAATGAGTGGAGTATCCCAGTGACAAAGGACTTATGCTCAGAGAACCTTTTCAGTGCATTTTCACAAAATTGGTCTCCCAACTTCTAAACATCGTGTTGAATTTTTCATGATTTTTTTCTATTCCCACAAAATGCCAGATTACCCAGGTGACAATTTAGGGATAGATAGGAGAACCAAACCCTAGACAATTTTCAAACAACTAAGAAAAATATACCACCCCAAGTGATTTTTTTTTATAATTATGCCAAACATATGTTTTATAATCCCAATATTTTAAAAATAGTATCTTATATTTAAATTCTAAGCATGTGAAGGGATGATTCATCTGCTGTATCTTAATCTGTTACTGATGGTCTGTCTGAAGTTGACAATATGCCTGAATGCTTGGAAGGAGCCCCCCTTTCCCTCATTGCCAACACACCTGCCCATGGTGGAGGTTCACTGACTTTCCCTGCCCATGGCCCTGCCTGTCATCTTCTGGGGGTGGCGTCTCCTTTCCCCTGGAGAACTGTCATCCTCATTTTCTGAGGTCTTGGAGAGACTCCTGTCCCAGTGCCATGCACCCTGGAGGCAGGGATGACCCAGGCTAGGCCAATCATACCAGCCAGGCTCCCTCTCCTGGAAAGGATGTGGCCTGGGCAGAGCCTACCCTGGATCTCAGCCCCCTTCTTGCTCCTACCCTATGTGGGGCAGGTGGGCCAGTGGGTCTCCCATGCAGTGAGGGCCAGAATCTCTTCTGTGAATTTCCATTTGCCTTAAATGATGCAAAGAAACTTTCCATCCAAGAAACCGCACCCTGCTACCGGGCATTCTTCAACATGTGCTATCTGGACACAAGGGTAAGTGAGCCCCGGTTCCAACACTCTTTTGTTAGAGACTAGACTGTGAAAGCTTTAGAATAAAATGAGAAACACATATTCGTGGCCATATCCCTCGTCATTTGCAAATTATGAACTCCAAACAGTCTCATTTGCTCATTTGTACTATTTATGAACATTTTAAAATTAACATCATCTTAGAACATTTCCTGACAGTTTTGCATGAAGTAATTGCTACATTCATAAAATTACTTGCAGGATCAATTAATATAATTTAAGTGATTATATAATTTGAAATGTAAACATTATATTTTGTATATTTTTGTATACAAAACTGAAGAAAGAAGAAAACTCTGAGTTACATCATTTGCTTTGAAATAAAGTGGATTAAAATATCCCCTTCCGCCTTGCTGAGGGAGGTCGCTGACGTCTCACTCATCAGCAGTCCACAGTGGCCACTCTGTGGACGGTGACTCTCAGAGCTGCTGAGCCCTGCGAGGCTCTGCGTGGGCTCCCAGACTCCAGATCCACCTTGCAGCAATCACAGGGAACGCGAGTCACAGGATGCGGGCGACTGGGGAGCAGCACCCTGGAATGCAGGCAGAACTGGGAATGACGTCTGCGTGGGTGGACTGTGCTGTCCGGGTCTTGGACCTGAGAAGATGCTGGCACCCCAGGGGAATGGCATCGTGGTGGAGGAAGCATGGATTCCAGAGGTCAGCATGGCAGATGGCCGGTTGGAGCCAGCCCCATACACCAACCAGCCGCAGGAAGCCTGGACGTGGGTAGAGTCTGACATCTGGGATTCCAGGGGCAGGTATCACCCAGGCAGAGGGCCAGGCAGGCAGGCCACCTAGCAGGCATGTGGGCAAGCAGCCTGCCTCAGCCTCAGGCTGGGACTCAGGGCACGAGCCCCAGGCATCAGTGGCAGGTATAGACGGAGGTGGATGGTGGAGGTGCTTCACCTCTGGGCCCATGTGTCCAGGCAGAGAACCCAGCCTGGGAAATAAATGAGGCCCAGTGCCCAGAATGAGAGTAAAAAATGTGTGCAGGGCTGAGGAATGTGACAAGAGCCCATTTATCCAACTGGACAGTGAGGCAGGAAAAGAACGATGGCCACTTTCCAACGTCCTGGGCGTAAGCTACTTCTTTTCCTCCTGTCTTGGGGCAGCCTTGCCAGAGAGAGGGCTGGGGAGCTGCAGCAGGGAAGCCTTGAATGCCCCCCTTCACCCCTTTGGTGAGGAAGAAACGTCTGCCCCAGGGTAATGGAGGATCATGCAGCACCTGACCTAGGACCAATGAGATGATGGGGGTTAATCGGCCAAATGCACTCACACCCGGGAAGGAGGACTCCACGCCACACGGGGTCGCAGGGGGATGCATTCCGAGCAGAGAGAGCTGGCAGGGCTGTGGGGCAGGCTGGGTGGTGCCAAGGGGGTGAGGTGCCCCTGCTTCCTGCAGGAGGGTGTGACTGGTTTGTCTGAATGTCTCCACGGGTGGGCAGGGACCTGAAACCCGCTGCTCAGGGATCAGTGGGAGCTGCCTTAGCTGTTTGATAAAGGGGGCTGTTTGGCGAGGGGGCCCTTCTGTGGGGGCAGCATCTAGAGGGAACTTTCAGTCAGGCCTGTTTTTAATACTGAGGAAGCACATCACACTGAGCCTGAATTTCGGGTCTCACAGGGGCACTGAGTGGGGTCTTTGCTGTGTCGGGAGGTGGAAGCAGAGGCCGGGTGGCCTCACAAGGCCAGCATCGTTGCCCTGCTCTGACCTCTGGCATCCGACCTCACCTCTAGTTTCAAGGCTCCCGGGCTCTGAGTTGGTGGCCACTCCCACCTTGCACCTGTTTCCAGGACCTGGCTGGCTCCTGGGTCAACTCTCAGCTTCTCCCATTCCTCCTCATAGCCGTGGCCCCTGCCCTGCCCAGGGAAAAGAATTGTGCTCCTAAACCTCATTCCTCATGAGCAAGTTTCTGGATCCTGTTCTCCAGTTGGACCACCCTCTGGCTGCTGCAGGGCCCCCCACATGCGGCTTCCACAGACTGGAGACCTAGCAGGCTGCTGTCCTGATGTTCTCGACCCAGGCAGGTCCACGCAGAGGCGACATGGGGGCCTCCGCACCACCGTATGGAACAACACTTGAGAAGGACCCGGTAACCCTTGATAGGAGGACGATGCAGGGAACTGGGGATCTGGGCAGTGAGTCTGGGGAAAGGGGGCAGGCCCAGGACTCTCTGAGTGGCCCCAGCTCAGGCTCAGCCCCAGACTCAGGATCTCAGGACCACAGAGCAGGAGCTCCAAGGAGGAAGTCTGGGCCCTCCAGCCTTGGGACGAGCGAGCTCCAAGGAGGAAGTCTGGGCCCTCCAGCCTTGGGACGAGCGAGCTCCAAGGAGGAAGTCTGGGCCCTCCAGCCTTGGGACGAGCGAGCTCCAAGGAGGAAGTCTGGGCCCTCCAGCCTTGGGACGAGCGAGCTCCAAGGAGGAAGTCTGGGCCCTCCAGCCTTGGGACGAGCGAGCTCCAAGGAGGAAGTCTGGGCCCTCCAGCCTTGGGACGAGCGAGCTCCAAGGAGGAAGTCTGGGCCCTCCAGCCTTGGGACGAGCGAGCTCCAAGGAGGAAGTCTGGGCCCTCCAGCCTTGGGACGAGCGAGCTCCAAGGAGGAAGTCTGGGCCCTCCAGCCTTGGGACGAGCGAGCTCCAAGGAGGAAGTCTGGGCCCTCCAGCCTTGGGACGAGCGAGCTCCAAGGAGGAAGTCTGGGCCCTCCAGCCTTGGGACGAGCGAGCTCCAAGGAGGAAGTCTGGGCCCTCCAGCCTTGGGACGAGCGAGCTCCAAGGAGGAAGTCTGGGCCCTCCAGCCTTGGGACGAGCGAGCTCCAAGGAGGAAGTCTGGGCCCTCCAGCCTTGGGATGAGCTCTGTATGGGGCCCTCAGGTCGGGGATCAGGGTCTTCAGCACCTGACTTACGGCCTCATGCCATTCATCCATCCTTGACTCCTCCCACCAAAGCCCTACGGCCAGCCCAGCCTCCCCGAACACTGGGCTGTTTTCACTCATTCAGTCATGGTGAGTTTCGGCCATTCTCAAGCCCTAGCAAAGTGGTAGACAAAAGATTGCAAATACAAACAAACACATATGTGTTCACAGCCCCCACCTTCTGACCTGCCAATGGCAGAGGTGAGTCATGGCAGGCTGTCCTCACCCCGAAGGCTCTGGGGTGCTCCCTGTCCTGATTCCCTTCCAAGTCCTGTCTGGTTCGCCAACTTGCTGGAGAGCATTGGGCCTCTCCCCTCGGTCTTCTGGCCTGCAGAAGCTTGGTGCCAGGGGCTGCTGGGCCTGTAGCACCCCCAGTGCAGGTCCTTAGTGGGGCGTGGCCCTGTGGGGCAACTACCTGGTTTTCCTATGCTGCCTCCGTGGTGAGCTAGCTCTCTGCATTCTGCTGGCCCTGGGTCTTGGGAGCATGGGCCCCAGATCTCCGGTCCTGGTTGCCCTCCAGATACCCCTCACTTCCCGGATACCCCTCATTTGTTTTGACCAGGTGTATGGTTCTGCTGCGTCACTTTCCTCAGGCTGCTCTGGTGGCCGAGACCCACTGTGTAGGAAGGCAGCTCCTCCCTCGCAGGACCACCCACAGCCTCAAGAGGCGAGGTCTTCCTGCCTGCCTCCTAGGAGACTTCCCGGCAGGTGATCTCAGATGGCAAGCAAGTCAGAACCAATGGTGATTTGGAGGCAGGTGTGATTCAAATAAAGGACTTCATTAGGTCAAGTTTTGGATATTAAAACAATTAAGTTGAAAATGTCAGAATAAATAGGTTTATAAATATCACCAGATACTTAGAATTCAAATTTGCACATTGACGTTAGCTTATTTAATCTCAATAACCACCCTATAAAATATTAACTAGTGTTATACCCATGCTATGAAAAAGTGTATCCTCAAATATATAAAGCCCCTATAGATAATATCTTACTGGTTAAAGAGAAAAACATCACTTCTGACTGGAGAAAGATTTCCCAGAAATTCACCCACCTTTGATTTGAAATACCAATGTAGCTTTCTGACTCAAATGCAAAACTCATTCTATATTCACATAATTCCATTTCTCATTTCCCCCAAGCTAAGACCCACTGAATCCTCCAGTTTCCAAATCACTTGTATTGACAACTTGATATATGAAGAAATAAATAATATTTTTAGGAAAAAATTAATTTTGAAAATAATTAAAGATGATTAGCTCCTCCTGGTTGAATACAAAAGAGGTTTTGTTTCTGCAGCATGTAATCCTGAGGGCTGGACACACCACTTCAGGGGCCAGAAAACTGAAGAAGACTAATTCTAATCACGTGAATTAAAAAAGAAAAAATGAATAAGACATCCTTTCTGAGCTGCTATTGATGATCTGGGAGAGATTATTATGATGTCAAATTATCTTACCTTACCACTGACAATTCTCGTAAAAGGAAGAAAAGAAAGACTGTCCTTGAAGTTTACTAACTCTTAGAATATCAAGCTTACTTCATTCTCCATAAGATTAATAACCAGTGCAGAAGCAAAACAGAAGAGTCTGAGTTCAGAACATTTTTGTCTAACGGAGGGCGCAGGGACTCACGTTATGCTTCAGGATACCTTGTAGCCTTTCCTGTTTTATTAGAGAAGATAATCCAGCTACATTCTCAAGGTGGGGAAGTCAACACTGTGAGGTGCCTTGGACAGAGCGTGCTTCCTGTGCTGGGAGCTCGGGTGCCTGCAGGCGTGGGATCCCTCTGGTGCACCCTTGGCAGCTCCCCACATAGCCAAAGCAATCTTGAGCAAGAGCAACAGAGCGGGAGGCATCCTGTTTCCTGATTTCTAACTGTATGGCAAAGCTACAGTGATGCAGTGTGGTACTGGCATAAAAATGGACATACATGTAGATCAGTGGAACAGAATAGCTACCCAGAAATAAACCCATGGACACACAGTCTACTAATTTTCAATAAAGGCACCAAAAAATCAAAATGGGAAAAGGATGGTCTCTTCAATAAACGGTTTTGGGAAAAGTGGATATCCATGTGCATTAGAATAAGACTGACCCAGATCTTATATCACACACAAAGATCAACTCAGAGGATTAAAGACTTAAATGTGAGACTTAAACTATAAAACTCCTAGAAGAAAACAGGAAAACAGCTTCTTGGCACTGGTCTGGGCAATGATTTTTTGGATATGATCCCAAAAGCACAGATTAACAAAAGCAAAAATAAACAAGTGAGACTGCATCAAACAAAGCTTTTATACAACAAAAGAAACAATCAATGAAATGAAAAGGCAACCTATGTGATGGGAGGAAATATTTGTAAACTATATATCTAATGAGATGAGTATTCAAAATATACAAGGAACTGCTACAACTGAATAGCAAACAAACCAACAAAAGTAAACTCAATTAGTAAATGGGCACAAGACCTAAATAGATATTTCTTCAGTGAGGACATAACAGTGGCCAACAGGTGCAGGAAAAGGTACTTAACATCAGGAGTCATTGGAGAAATGCAAATCAAAATCGCAGTGGGACATATCTGAGATGGTTAATGTTGAGAGCCAACTTGATTGGATTGAAGGATGCAAAGTATTGTTCCTGGGTGTGTCTGTGAGGGTGTTGCCAGAGGAGATTAACATTTGAGTCAGTGAACTGGGTGAGGCAGACCCACCCTCAATCTGGGTGGACACCATCTAATCAGTTGCCAGCGAGGCTAGACTAAAGCAGGCAGGAGAAGATGGAAGACCAGACTTGCTTCATCTTCCTCCCACACCGGATGCTTCCTGCCCTCAAACATCAGATTCCACGTTCTTCAGCTTTTGGACGCTTGGACTTACACCAGTGATCCACCAGGAGCTCTTGGGCCTTGTCTACAGACTAAAGACTTCCCTAATTTTGAGGTTTTGGGACTCAGACTGGCTTCTTTGCTCCTCAGCTTGCAGAGGAGCAAGCCTTCACCTTGTGATTGTGTGAGCCAACATTCCTTAATAGACACCCTTTCACATATACATCTATCCTATTAGCCCTCTCCCTCTAGAGAACCCTAATACACCACGTCACATCTGTCAGAGGACGATTATGACAGAACACAATGTGGCAAGTGTTGGTGAAGATGTGCCTAGTCATTTTGACGTGTTAATAATTTCTTACTCAGATATTCAATACTTCCTTCCTTTTTTTTAGGCTGTAAACATATAAAACATTAAGTTTTACCGTCTGTTCTTGATAATTCCAGTATGTGCAAGCTTTGCAAATCCAATTCTCTTGGTTTTTTTTATATTTGTGATGTGTCTTGTTTCCTCCTGCAAGCTGTACTTTTGATTTATTTAGCTTAAATGTTTGCATCACAGGCACGTGTCTCATGGAGCCCTATCTCTGAGGACTCGGAGGTCTGTGCTGAAGGGGCTTTCTTCCAGACCACTCACTTGAGATTTTGACAGGCACCTGGGGACGCCATAACCTACGACTACCTTTCAATACTAACTTGAGGTTTTTTGGACCATCTATGTTGTGTAAATTCAGGTCAGTAACTTGTGTGTAGCTAACAAGGTGGTTACAAAATCTCCGAGGAGGTTCCCCACGTCTCCCCACCCAGGGCGAGGATTTTTGTGCTCATTCCTGGAAGGGTGGGTTGTTTTTTCTGGTTATTTTACTGAGACATTAGTCCTTTCAGTCTCTGGCTTCATGGAAGAGGCTCCTGTCCAATGCCTCCTCCAGGCTGGGCCTGGGTTTTGTCTGCTGTTCTCCAGGCTCAAGGTCACCAGTGCTGGCAGGGGCCATCAGCACAGCTGCAGTTTCAGAGCCGGGTGATTCTCTAGTTTGCTCTTCCCCTTGGTATTTGCCTGAGGATTTTCTCTAGTTCTTGCCAATTTGATGCCGTGTATAAGAAGATTTGTTTATTTATATTGTGTCCAACACATTTAGTCACATTGAAGTGGGAGGATTGTCCAGAACCTCTAGTCTGCAACATTATAGAAATGAAAGCGCCAGCCTGTGGCTGTCCCTGTTCCCCTGGATGTCACGGCGCTGTCTCATCTCATGCAGCTGCAGGTGGCCCTCCCGGGCTGTCATCCACGCACTGAAACTGTCGCTCCCGTTTGCTCCCTGTGACTCCAGAAGGCATCCCAGACTCATCCAGAAACTTGTTTATCCATTTCTTATTCACACGTGTGCACACCACTGTGCACAGAAAATGGATCCACAGAGCCCAGTCTTCGGGGAAAACAGACAAAATGTATCATTGTGGTGCATTTTTGTGATTGCTAAGAAAATATATATGTCAAGCGTTAGGGAATCAAAGCAAAGAGGCCAAACCAAATAAAAGCATTGCACTGACAAATAAAACCCCTGTGTTCCGTCTTTATGCCTAGAAAGCAGGGAAAGGGCCATCGGTCTTCCTAGACGAGGCTCCACTCTCAACTTTCCCAAGACAGTGACCCTCTAATTTTCAACTCAAGGGCAAAGTAAAGGAGTAGTTAGGGTCACAGATTCTTGGGCCAGCCTGTCTGAGTTCAACTCCCGGCTCTGTCACAAACTAGCTGCATGACATAAGGAATGCTAAGGAATCTATCTATACCTACATTCAACCGTAGATGCACCTCTGCAGCTCCGTGCAGCCTCTGCTGTGGTGGGAATCTCCCAGAATCCAGCTGTCCCCACTACATCCAGACCCAGATGAAGCACTGTGCCTAGGACATGAAGCTCTGGCTTTCCTAGTAGGCCTTGCAGGAAAGGGGTTGGGCAGAAGACTGGCCTTACCTGAGGGCATCCCACTGGCACCCTGACCTAGGACTACCAGCTTCTAGTACACTGAGAAAATAAACGTTCATGTTGAAGCCACCCAGTGCTTCCCCGAGAAGTTCAGGGGCATCAGCAGCTCATGGGCAGAACTTTGACCAATGAGGAAACTGGACAATGAGGAAGAAGCAGAGAGACAGAGGCCAGCTGTGTTTCCAGTCTAGCTAAGGCCAGCTTGGTAATGAACCATCTTTCATTTGCATTTCTTCCCTTTTACCTCACCCTTGCAGCCTTGGAATAGACACTGTCTTAGCCAGCTTTGGCTGCCACAAAAAATGCCAGGCGCTGGGTGGCTTCAACGACAAATGTTTGTTTTTCGGAGTTCTAGAAGCTGGTAGTCCCAGGTCACGGTGCCAGGAGGAGGTGTTCTGAGGAGGCCGGTCTCCTGGCTCGCAGACCGTTGCCTTCTCGCTGCGTGTTCAAATGACCTTTCCTCAGTGGACACACGTGGAGAGAGATCTCTCTTCTTCTTATGAGGCCACCAGTCTAATGGGATTGGGACCCCACATTTGTGACCTCGTTCAATCTTACCTCCTATGTGTTAAGCTGCTCTTGAGTTGCTGTAAAGAAATACCTGAGGCCAGGCATGATGGCTTATGGCTATAACCCCAGCACTTTGGGAGGCCGAAGTAAGTGAATCACCTGAGGTCAGGAGCTTGAGACAAGCCTGGACAACATGGAGAAACCCCATCTCTACTAAAAATACAAAAATTAGCCAGGTGTGGTGGCAAGTGCCTGTAATCCCAGCTACTCAGGAAGCTGAGGCAGGAGAATCAATCGCTTGAACCCAGGAAGCAGAGGTTGCAGTGAGCTGAGATCGCGCCACTGCACTCCAGCCTGAGCGATACAGTGAGACTCTATCTCAAAAAAACAAAAACAAAAACCAGAGGCTGGGTAATTTAGGTTCTGCAGGATGTGTAGGAAGCATGGTGCCAGCATCTGCTCAGCTTCTGGTGAGGCCTCAGGAAGTTTCCACTCATGGGAGAAGGCAAAGGGGGAGCAGGCATCTCATGTAGTGAGAATGGGAGCAAGAGGTGGGGGAGGCACCACACACTTTTACACACCCAGATCTCATGTGAACTCAGAGCTCACTCATCACCAAGGCCATGGCCCAAGCCATTCATGAGGGATCCACACCATCCATGATCCAATCACCTTCCACCAGAACCCAACTCCAACACTGGGGATCACAGTTCAACATGAGATTTGGGCAGGGACAAATTTCAAACAATATCATTCTAGACGTCCCATCCCCAAATACCATCACCTAGAGGGTTAAAATTTCAATATGTAAATTTGGGAGAGTGCCATCATTCTGTCCACAGCAGTGACAGCTTTTATCAGCATATGCAGCCTTTTTTCTTAGGTTCTGTCTTCATTTGGTTATTTTTATAATATAAGTATCCGAATCCATTAACCAAAACAAAAATGGGAATCTTGCTGAAAACTATCTACCTCTAACCTGCAGTGGCCACACCCAATCCTTGCTTCCCCCACACCCAAAGTAAATGTTATCCTGGACACAAGTTCATCATTTTTTAAATATTCATATTTATATATTATATTTTCCTAAAATTATACGCTTTATTTTCATTACTTTTAACTTTATAAAAATGATATATTCCTGTGTGAATGAATGTGCACTAAAAAAGCCAGTCCTTCAGGATGGATCCTAAGGGGCCACCTGGGCCTACGTTTTAAATTCAGACAAGCTTCCATTTGCCGACGAGACACATATTCTGAGTCTTCCAAAACCCACACCTCTACTCAAATTTGGGACTTCCAGAGCTCACCCCAGCCATCCAATCAGAGGTCACCTGTATTGACAAAACAAGGCTTAGCTGTATCAACCAGTTGGGACTCAACTGAGTCAATCAATCAGGACTAAGCAAGTTCGAATCCTACATTTACATAAAGGGACCTGATTGGAAACCTGGGCAGGAATTTTGCTATAAAATCTGAACCCTCTGTTCATTCTCTGGAACACATCTTAGTTTCACACTGAAGGTTGTGTCTCCCGGTTTGCAAACTACACACTGGAATAGTCTCTTTCCTCTAAATTCCTTTTTGGAGAACTTTTGTTCATACCTGAACGTAACCTTTTAGGACTTAATTGTTTACTCAATATAATGTTACTACTAAGCCTTATTGAGTGTGTCATTGCATTTTTTTCATTGTGATTGCTGTGAAATATTTCACCATGTGCCTATACCAACTTCTGTCTCTAGTTGTTCCTATGCTAGAATTCCCTTTGAGTATTTATCCAAGAGATGTATGTCTGTGGATAGAACATATGGATATTTGACTTCAGGAGCAGATGCCGAAGTATTTTCCAAAGTGTTTGTACTAATTAATACCCCACCAGCAATAGGCCAGAAATTTCATGGATCCCCCTTCTCTCTAACACCTGGTATTGCATCTCTCCCTGGCGTTAAACATGGTTTGATCAGCCAGGGGGCCTTTCTTATCCAAGAAGTCAGGGCAGTCTTAAAGGGATAACACAGTCTCCCTCTCTCGGGAGACAAAACAGCTCCAGTGACCATCCGGATGCACTAGAGGATGTTGCACACTCCAAACCAAAAGAACGTTTAACATGGTTCTGAGCAATGCATGACATGGATATTTGTGTAGAACTTTTGGACTAACCTTCGTCAGGGTCTGGCAGTCAGAGAAGAATGAAATAGCCATGCCCGCTGGGGAATCACAATATAGTTCCAGTTCTCACTGGGTGTGAGCACGGACATCGCTCTCAGGAGTGAGTAAAAGTCCATATGCACTTCCCCCATGATCTGCAGAAGTGGAATGCAGGTGCAGGTCCCAGCGCTATCACCTGGAGACCGTGAGCTCCTCTGTGAATGTTCCCCACTCAGTGTCTCCTCTCTGACATGCAGCATCTGCCTACGGGGCTGCAGAGAGAAGCAGGAGAGGTCACAGAGAATGAGGGGCGTTGTGAACCAGCTCCAGCACCCATTATTTCTTTGATGTCAACTGGAACAGAATTGTTTGCAGGACACAGTGAGTCAGTAGTTTATAAAACACTTGTAGATGCATGTTTGTCTAAATGGATTGAAGGCAAGTTGGGTTAATTTGCTACTACCCTTGCTCTGAAAAAAATCTGACCACCTCCTGTGGGTACCCTGTGGATTTGGGGAGAGTGGGTGGGGCTCCCAGGAAATGTTCTTTGCCTCAGTGCACCTGTTCAAGCCCCTGACGCAGTGAAAGCAGAACACGCTGCCTCCAAGCCTTCACAGGGACTCAGCTATTTTCTGTGGAGCATAAATCTCATTTCTTTCCATGTAGCTGCCAGCACAAAACAGACTGGTAATAGCCATAAATATCGAATTAATTTTGCTGTGTTCATTTATCACAAGAAGTTTGATTTAGATGTGTTACTTTGTGAGTCTCTACGTGTTTCATTTCCAGCAGGTATAAACCACTCCATAGTTTAGCACCTCAAGGTCAACATACAGGTAATTTAACATCATAACAAAATAACGTATTGATTAATGCAAAGAAAACAACCCTCTCAGAGCAGATTCTTACCTCATCTTGTATGAATGACCAATGTGCATAGACTTGACTGTTAGACTCTCAGGGAATGGGATTAGCAGGAGCCATTTGAGGAAAGGATATTAACAATGGATCTTTTACCACAGATTTCCCAGCCATCAGTCCCAAGAATTAACGAGGAACGTGGATACAAAGAATTTCTGTAGCAACCATGGGGTTTCCATCAGAGCACAGGTCTGTCATCTATTTTTGTTGTTGTTCTCAAAACCAGGGCCAAATTGATGTAATAAGATGGAGAACTATTTTAAGAACCAAGATGGTAGCTCTGAGAGAACTCTATGAGGCCACTACTAGGGCAACATCAACTAAAATTCACATCCTTCGTTACTCCTATGACCGAAGCAGGTGACACAGAAGGGCTCTGCCATCTCTACTCTGACTCTGCCCAGGCAGCTTTTCATCAGCACCTTGCATGGCTCTAAGGCCCTAGCAGGTTCCTGACTGGCAGCAAATGGGTCCAGGAGAGACTCCGTCATACGGCGGCAGCTGGGGCCCACAGCACTGCTGCTCCCCTCAAAGTCCTGCTTCACTTTGAGGATGCCTGAGCCAGGTCCACATTGGCTGTGCTGCTCAAACCGAATTTGCTGAAAAGATTTGCAATTCAATATGTTTCCTTCAAACTTGACTGCGAGACCAGATTCTATTTTCGTGCAAAGACAGGATGCAAATGACTGCTGGGGTGGCCAGGCCGCCTGGAGAGCTTTTGGCGGCCTTCTGCAGAGAGCACAATAAGTCACTGCTATAAATCTCTCAGACTCAAATAGCTCAACAAGTGGAAACCACATTTCCACCAAATGCTTCGCCAGAATTCACTCCCTGCCAGAGTCTGTCTTGTGTCTAATAAGAGAAAACAAGAATGTTTGCATCATTTTTTCCCCTACAGAGCTATTACAGATAGAGCTTTCTATTCTGAATGCTGAGCAGCGTTTTCAGGTCAGGAGCAGGGGACCATGCACGGGACAGTGCAAACCCCAAACCCTCTGGGAGTCCAGGTGCTGCAGGCTGTGTTGAGGGTAGCACATTCTGTTCAAAGTAGCATGTGCAGAGTGGAAGAGAAAGGATGACTCTCATCCTCATCCACCCACACAGACATCTCCAGCCAGTTCTGAGCTATTGGGCCCCAGAGTCTCAGGAGCTACTGTGAAGATCTGGGGAGAGGAACTGCTGCAGGCAGCCAGAAATCAGAGGCTTCAAAGGATGAATCAATCCATCAAAGCCCTTGCGTCTCAGTTCATTTCAGGCGAGGGGAGCATGCCTTGAGCTGGGGCAGGACACTGTGCCATGATTCCTTAGGAAACATGCATTTCTAAGAGGGGAAGCCCTTTCTGTGTAGGAAGTAGAAGCCTAAAGACCGAGGAACACGGTGTGGATGGATTCCCTCTCATGATGCTCGGAAGCCCTCATTATGAATGATCAAACATTTGCCCCTGAAAACTCTATGATTTGAGCCAGGAGAAGGAGTAGAATGATAAGCACATCCTTCGCTGAACTTAGAATCACCCAAGAACCCTAAAGCGCCCAGTGCACCAAAGGCTGTGTCCCAAACCAGTTGCACCAGAAACTCTGAGGTGGGCCCCAGGCATGCATCAGGGTTTGCCAAGTTCCGCAGGTGCCTGCAATGCACAGCCAGGGCTGAGAGACACGAGGTCCTCAGCAGATTCATTCTTGAATCGACGATTCTGCACATCTGCGCCCTCATCCTGATGGTTTCCTTGCAGGGTCCTCTGAAGTCATCCATCGCCTCTGCACTATTTTTATCTTTTTCTTCATCTTATTTTCTAAGAAATCTGCCCAGACGTGACCTATACATCCCCAATTTATTCTCTGCAGTGTAAAAACTCTCTGTACCACCACCAAAATAGATGTATAATTTGCTATTCAATGTGCAATACACGCTTCATCTATGTCTTCATACTTCTTCCTTTCAGAATGTTTCTTTTTTCTCTTCTATTTTTGTACAAAAAATTTCTATTTTTTTCTTTTTTGCATCTAATGGAGGATGACAAACGGTTTTAAGCTATTTTCTTTTGGTTCAGTTTGTTCTCAATTTTAAGAGGTCTGGTTGTTGCCTGAGTTCCCAGGATGTTGTTCCCTTTCTTTCTGGCTAGAGATAACTTTCTTTGGTGACATGTGCTTGTGTAGCCTGTACATTTGCGCTGGTTGGCTTGTGTTAGCCATTCTTAAATTTGGACCCATGAGGCTAAGCACTGGTCAGCAGAGGAAGAAGGCGCTCACCTTGCCCCGCCTCTCTGCTCCTCCACTCACTGATGACACTTGCTCTTCAGATTACACCTCAGTGGAAACTGATGTGCCCCACTCCCAGCCAAGTTCGATTCTTGCTTTCACAGACGTCCACCCACCAAAGCTGCAGGGCTGAAAAGACACCCTTTTCTGTGCTCTGGCTTGGCTTCCTGACTGGGTGACCTGACTGTACAGAGCTCATTACGGAAGTCCATCCCCAGGATACTCTTGGACACTGCTGTCTCCTTCCCATCCCAGGGCTCCACTCGGGAACTTCATCCGTCAGATGCAATGTTCTTCCCAACCTCTCAGCTTTACTTCTTTCCTGGGTGCTGATGATCTTACCAAAGCCAGGAAGACATGGAGAGAATTAGGATGTGACGGGAAATAAAACCTCAGGGGATGCATCCAAAACCAGATGTGGAAGACTCCTACCCAGTATCCCCATGGTCTCAGACTTCTGCTTTCTCGATTGGGAGGCCCAGAGAGGCAGAGAGAGCTTGTGGGGACCTGCTGGTCCTCTGGTGGAGGAAGACACATTGCATGTTCTGGCAATGGGGCAGTCAGCACGTTTTTTTAATTGATCAGAATTGATAGCCGTGGAACCTGACTTTCAAGGTGAGTATTAGATTACATGTCATTAGTGGCCAGGACTCAATTTCCTGAGCATCTGAGCTGGCCTAAATATTTGCAAAGCCTAGATTAGGAAGATATCCTGGCCATGAGTGTCTGCAAATTGATGTCACAATTTAAGGTGATACAAAGTCACATAAGATGTGTGGCTTCTCCCACAGGGAAGAGTAAGGACCCTCAAAGAGAGACAATGGAAGGGCACCTGGCCTGCTTCCATTCTCCTTGGCAGCAGGGCAGGCCTTGCCCTCAGAGGCCTCCTGCTCTGCCCTGCACCTTGCCTTTCCTGGTGAGTACAAGGGAAGCCCTGCCCTGGGATCTGACCATGGACACTCCCAGTTTGGCTGCACCCTGTGCTTCAGGAAGCACCAGGGGTTGTCAGGAGCCCTAAGTGCAATCTTCCAGCTTGTTAGGGCACATAGACTTTCGAGAGTGCAAGTACCAGAATAATTGATAGGATGGTCTCTCACACGGTTTGATTGCAACCCCAGGGAACTGTATAAAATCCTTGCCACCAATCTTTTATGAATACAATAATTATACTCTGAGTTTAGCCCCTCACAATTTAGTCACAGAATATATTTTCATAGAGTGAGAAGCGGAGGTAGACGATTAAGGCCATTGTCACCATCATGTTGTGTTTCTAGCGTTTGTAGACCTAAATAAAAGACAGCCTTTAAACCATTCTTTCTTAAGAATCCAGAATCAGAGTTACTTAACCAGATCTTTAGCAAAAATCCATTAGAGGTTAGTGACAAAGTAGATGAGCCAAATCTAATGCTCTCACAGATAACAACTATAAAATCTGGACCCCAAAAAACCAAAATGTAAAAATGCAGCTCCCTGCAGGCGCTAGAGAACACGCAAGGCGCGGGAATGTGGAGGGGAGTCTGTGCGGGAAAGCCAGCCTGCCGGGGCTTAGGTCTGTGAGTCTGCAGGGTTTTCACTGAGGACACTCCACTACTGGTGCAGGTGGAGGGTTGGAATGACAGCTCAAGCCGGTAGGATGATGACTGAGGATAGAGTGTGGAACTGGCATTCTCCGTTTAGACAGAAATGAGTGGGGAAATCATGGCAGGGAGGAGGCACAGCAAGTGATGGTGCCTCAGCTCTGGCGAGTCTCTGGCTTACCACTAAGGTGACATGCATCGGGACGCATGGGGATGCGGAAAAGTAGGACTAAATGTTGAAATAACTGAGCTGAGATTTCAGCCACCTCTCCCTGAAAAAGAAGCAGAGCGTGTGGTTTGATTCCAGGCAAGTTAATTGTTTCCTGAAACAAAAGTCACCCTACAACACAATATTCATCATGCCCAGTATCCAATTATCCTCACAATAACAATAACCATGTAATAGAAAATGTGGCTTGAACTCAAAAACAAAATACAGTCAATAAGAATTAACACCGAGATGACACAGATATCGTCATGAGCAGACAATGACTGTAAACAGGCATAAATATATTCAAGGACTTAAAGAAAAATATAGGCAAAATGTGTAAACAGATGAGACTCTCAGCAGGGACACTGGCAATACAACAAAAGAACCAAGTGGAGATTTGAGAGTTGGGAAAGTATAAAAAAATCAAATGAAAACTAACAGGACTTAACAGAAGATTGGGGACAGAAATAAAAAGAGTCAGCAGACTTGAAGATAGAGCAATAACAATGATCCAATCTAAAGCATAAAAAGGAAAAAATGTTAAAAATATATAACAAAGCCTTAAACACATTTATGAAAATATCAAACTGACTAGCATATGTATTACTGGAGTCACACAATGAGAAGAAAGAGGATGGGGCAGAAAATATATTTAAACAAATAATAGTCAAAGATGGCAAAAAACTACTGTTGCTTTTGCACCAACCTGATACAAAGAAAACCACAACAGAGCACATCGTGGTCAAATTGCTGCATTCCAAAGATAAAGAGAAAATCTTAAAAGCATCCAGAAGAGAAATGCAACACATCACATGGAAGGGAAAAAATATGTACAAACCTAGGGTAGCATTCTCATCATAAATGTTGCAGGTAAGAAGAAAATTGAACTCCATCTTTAAAGCACTAAAGGGAAAAAAATCAAAACAGAATTTTATATTCAATGAAATGACCCTTCAAAATTAAAGATGAAATAAATTCTTTTTTTATAAATAAAATTCAAGAGAAGTTGTCAGCAGCAGACTGTTCTAGCAGTCCTTTAGGAGGAAGGAAAATGATAGCAAACAGTATGTGTGTATGTGTGTGTATATAAGCGGTGTGTGTGGGGTGTAAATTTACACACACACATACATACACTACATATACCAGAAATTGTAATCCTAAGAAAACAGGAATTGCTATATTAACGCCATGCAAAACAAGGCTCAGAAAAAGAAGACTAAAACTAAGAGAACATTTCATAATAATAAAGATATCAATACATCAGGAAGACCCTACAATTATAAATGTGTGTGCCTAATAACAGACCTTCAGAGTGTAGGAAGCAAAAGGGGCAAGCAGACGAATTGCAACATGCTATCAACTAAAAACAAATGTGAAGCTGCCTTAGTGGCTGAGATGTTCCATGAGATGCCAACTACAGGTGCCAGCATGTCTCAGGTTCTCCGTTAACATAGATTCTGTTCCTTCCCTTGCTCTTGATGGGAAACATATTCTTCACCGAGCACCTTAGATTTCTCATGTGCACCTGAATGTCCCATCTCTTTGCCGTCTCCAAAGCCCCCTGGGAATGGAATCCAGGTGCAGTGCTCATCCAGGCTTTAGCGCAAGAAGCTGAGGCCAGAACTGTCTCTGGCTCAGGCGAAGCCCTTTAGCCGGGTCATGGAAAATTTATAACTAGAAATTGTGCCTTGCCTTCCAAAGCTTAATATTCTTTACAATTGACTTTTAATAGTCTGTTTTTTTTTCCTTCCCAGATGCTTAATTCTGAGCCCACTGACCTGAACTCCATGATTAGATTTTTCAAAATAATAATTTATTCTACATGGATACGAGGCAACACAGAGGAATGTAAGTTTGTGATTAGAAGACGGAAATTGTCTCACTTCTGGTGTTTTGTTCTCATTTTGAAACTTGACAAATGGAATGCTGAATGGAATCGTGAACTCCTAGGACTGTGGATTACTGACTTAACTCATGGGTTGTTACACACCTGCTTGTTGGAACGATGTATCCGTCGGGTCCAAGGCGGGCTCGGGAGTGCTGAGTAATCCAACCTTGGTACCACGTCCGTGCGTGGCTCCTCCCGCAAGCCAGGCTCCTGTACTTTGCCTTCATCGCTAGCACTTTGCAGGACATGGGCTCTCCGAGGAATGCCCCCTGCCCTCCCCACCTCAATCCACATCTGCTGGCCTTAGGCTCATTCTAGTCACAGCAGAATTTTTAGACACTCCACTCCATTCAGGCCTCTGGTGTCTCTCCAAGGTCAGCGTCGCCTGCTCTCC
Organism: Macaca thibetana thibetana; assembly: GCF_024542745.1. Taxonomy (NCBI): domain Eukaryota; kingdom Metazoa; phylum Chordata; class Mammalia; order Primates; family Cercopithecidae; genus Macaca; species Macaca thibetana. The sequence goes on along the minus strand of NC_065586.1, from coordinate 127,067,307 downwards.
CTGGGGCTGAGGAACAAAGACCCCTCCCTTGAATCCCGGGCCATTCTAAAGAATCAAAAGGCAGGGGCTCTGCAGTGGGCGAATGGCAGCCCCAGCAAAGACGCACCACGTCCTGACCCCTACCCCGGGTCTTGGAATGTGGTCTCACTTGGAAGCAGGGTCTGTGCAGGAATAATTCAGTACAGGGCCTTGAGGTGACATCATCTTGAATTTAGGGCAGTCCCCAGATCCAATGACTGTGTCCTCATATGAGAGGCAGGGGGAGATTTGAGACCCACAGACACGGAGGAAAGACAGCCATGCAGAGACAGAGGCAAGGACCAGGGTCATGCGCCTGCTGCCAAGGGGCCACGGAGCACTAGGAGCCACCAGAAGCTGGGGGGAGGCAGGGAATGGGGTCTCCTTCACAGCCTCAGAAGGAGCCTTCAGACCTATGAGAAAATGCATTTCCATTTTTTAACCAAGAGTTAAGTACTTTGTTGCGGCAGGCCAGAAATGAATGCAGGTGCCACCATCATCCTGGGATAGAGGTTCCAGCCCCTTGGCTCCCCTGGGACAGCCCCTGGGCTGCATTTCTCCCTCCGTGGGGCAGTTGCAGCTCCTGGTACCCTGGTGGCACTCCGCATCCCCAACACTGCCTGTTTTCTTCAAAAATGAGTACCCACTGCCTCAAGGAACCTGAAAACACAGGGACAGCCCCAGCCACAGTGACCTTCTTCATCTCCCACTGATGCTGGTATCCAGCCTGGCTGCCCTGGAGGGGCAGGGCAGGGGGGGGCTTGGTGGCCTCAGGCCGTCTGGCCTCGTTGTGGGGTTTCTGCAAAAGGATTTTCCAGAGATCGCCCTGGGGTACCGGTGAGTCAGGTCCGGGAAAAGCTGGCAGGGTCTTGATGTGACTGGTGTGGGCAGACTGGCCCCAACTCTAACCTGGGCTCTGTGGCCGCCTTGCTGGGCCCCCTTGGGGTCACTTGCTCACCACCTGGGTCATTCGTTTCCTCCAGTGTCAAATGTGGGGCTTGGGTTCCTCCCACTGTGGCACAGTGTGGCTCGCTGTCAGCCACGCTCACCGACCGGGAAAGTTCCTGTTGGAATAAACACTGTGCAAATCACTTCCAGAATCAAAAGACCAGAAAGTGCTGATAAAGCATGAGCTACCTGTCTAGCACCGACTTCATCAAGAAATGGGAAGCCGTGCCAGAAGGGAACCACAAAAACACTGGGAGGAGGGGCACTCTGTCATGTCACTCAAGAGAACCAGGAGGAGAATTAACTCCGGGACGCTACGGAGACAAGTGCGTCTCACATAAAGCCTCCCATGTTGACTGCAACCTGTGTATCAGAGCCCATGCTCAGCTCCAGGGAGAATTCTAAGACCAGAGACACAGTCAGCCCTGCACATCCCCTGTCCTGCTGGGAGATGACGTGTGTCCCAGAATTGTTTGCACAAAGGGATTCAGAGGCTTTCAGTTGGGGGAGTGTGCCATGAGAGGTGAAGGGAGGCAGACAGTCATGGGAAGGCTTCGGGGAGCAGGTGCATCTCCAGTGGGCCCGCAGAAAAACGTGCTGTCTACAGTGAGGAGCAGTGACCTGCTGTGGCCTCCACCTGCTCCTTTTGTCTTCAGCAGTGACTAGAAATGCTCAGGAAGGCCGTGTTTCCTGAAGGAAGTCAGCCCCAGGGTTTTGATTTCCTCTCCTGGAGGTGTCTACCTTGGTTTACCTTCCACAGTTCAGCATCCTGGAGGTGTCTATCTTGGTTTACCTTCCACAGTTCAGCACTGGTGAGCTGCTCTGACACATCTGAGAATGTCTTTATCCTAACCTCTGGCATCACCAGCTTCTAGAGGTGCTTTTTTTTTTTCAATGGGCATGAATAGCTATCTTCAGTTCAGCATTATTTCCAGCTCTGTGCCTTCCTGGTCCATGGTGGCATCATAGCTTCTACCCTTGGAGACACAGCACATGACCTTGAGCTTGCTTTGACCAATGAGGTGTGAGTTGAAATCACCTGTGTCACTTCTGAAAAGAAACAGTAAGAGCTAGTGGCCAATTTTCCATATTCCCTTTTTTCTGCCTAGACAATTGGGAATCACCCAGGTGGGGCCTCCCTCAGCCTCTGAACAAGGATCACATAGAGTAGAAGCTGCGTCTGGTCCTTCGTGGGCACGGTGGGAGTGAGTGGTGGCCCCTTGCTGTTCTGTGCCCTTGAAGTCTTCGGGTGCTTGTGATGACTGCTTCAGGGAAGGCAGGTTCTTGTGTTGCTCCTCAGAGATATAAAAGCTAGTAAATGTTTTCGTAGTTGGGCAAGACTGGTCAAGCTAGTGTGAAATATTAGATTAATTTCTAAGATAGAATAGACAGACCAAATGTTAAGTGTGAGTCTAGATTATTTTATATTTAAAAAGAGTAAAACATAATTTTCAGCACTTACAGAAACTGGAATGAAGAAACATCTTCCAGAATTTTGTAAAGCATGAGCAGCTCCTACGTGAGCCTTTGCAGATTGGTCTCTGACACTGTCCTAGTTCACAGGAAGAGCCCCCCTTGCCCATTTAGAATAAAGAGGCGAGCAGCTGAACTCTAATTCCCACCGTTTACAAGGTGGTTCAATCAACCCAGGAATAGAGTTTCCAAAATTATAAACCTGTTGGCTTGGATCATCTGAACGCCACTTTTTTCCTTTTTACATAATAGCTACGCTGTGGCAGGACTGCATTGCTGAGATTCTGCCATCTAAAAGGTGGTAGGAGGCGAAGGTGTTTTTATTTGCCTTTTCCTTCTTCTTGACCAATTAAAATACTAAATATAAGACAGCTTGGGCATATTGTCCAAGTTCAAAATACTCTCCAGATTCACCCATCCTCTTCCCCAAATGCCATAAGTTTCAATAAAAAGAGATAATTTAAGATGATAAGATGAGGTCTGCACATATCTCCTGCTCTTCCCACCCTCAGCATCTGCTGATAGCTGAAGGAAAGCCAGCAATGAGGTTGCTCAGTGCCCCATTAGCTCACGAGTGCACTGTGCTCACCCAGGCACACGGCACACTCAGCACACTGGCCAAGACTTGCAAATGAGCCTATATGAGTTGAAGGAGCAGGTCTAATGGAGCTATGGACTCTCTGTGGTTTTCCATGCAGGCAGCAGATTGGAGATTAGGTGTGTGCCCTTCCTGTTTGCCACGGTGCTCTCTACGCATCCAAACACACGGCATTGGTCAGGCTCGCTGGCTCACACCTGTAATCCCAGCACTTTGGGAGGCCAAGGTGGCAGGATCCCTTGAGCCCAGGAGTTTCAAACCAGCCTGGATAACATAGGGAGATTCTGTTTCTACAAAAAATACAAAACTTGGTCGGGCATAGTGGCGCATCCCTGTGGTCCCGGGTACTGAGGAGGCTGAGATGGGAGGATCACCTGAGCCAGGGAAGTCAAGGATGCAGTGAGCTGTGATCGCACCACTGCACTCGAGCCTGGGTGATGGAGCGAGACTCTGTCTCAAAAAACAAAAAAACAATTTTTTACATATTAATATATGTACAAATATTATTACTATACAATGTTGCATTCAAATATACAACAAAGAGGAATTCTCTCACTAAGATTTGCTTGAAACATTAGTGAAAGTCATCTATGGAGACACTACCAGTTCTAACTTGAAGACACTGATGGGTCTGGTGGGGGATCTGGCTTTCCTGGATTGGTCTCATTTCCACTAAAGGTATATCATACAACAGGTGCATCAAGAAAAGGAAGCATTGGATGCATCTTTGGTTTTAATTTTCATGGCTCTGTTGTTGTCTCTCTATTAAGTATTAGATGATCCTGGGATTTAGAGTCTGTTCTTGGTTTACATCAAGAAAACCATTTTCTTTATCCCAACATGGATCTTTTCTGACCATGCTTGATGACCCATTCTGGGCAACACTGATCTGTGCTGGAATACACCCTTTGTCTTTTTGCAGGAATAATTGACTTAGTAGCAACCGCTATTGATGTTCCTAGAATTCATCTGTATCTAGATGACAGAAATCTTTACCCTTCTGGGTAAGCATTGAATAGACCAATCTGCTTTATGAGACGTTGTGAGCTGGGCCACATCCATCACCCGTCATTTGGAATGACTTGAACTTCAGCATTACTGGCTTCCACTGCAGATGACATGTGGCATACTGGATTTTTTTTTCTCTCTCTCTCCTTAAGGAGCTTTTGATTCTGATTTATTTTTTCCTGTGTATTTCTCTCTGCTCATCAGGAGGATGTGATTCTGGAAGTTTCTTCCGAATTGGCAGCTCTTTTAAAGATAGCCGTTGCTCACTGCCGACGGGCCTGGGTGGGCAGCTTGTCTGGGCATCACACTGGACCACAAGATAATGAATTGGCCTCATCCTCAAGGCCAACTGCTCGGAACCATGGTGACGCTTTGCTGGCCTGTTTATAAACCAGTGAAGTGGCAAAAAGCTGACACCAGAAACCAGGTGGTTGGCTGGTATTTGTTTTTTAAATGTGTCCAGAATTAATTGGCTTATATATCGGTTGGCAGTGGGTCCTGACGAGATGCTGTAAGACACAGCATTGAAAAGCGACTCCCCACTGTGCCTTCTGAACACAGACGGCAAATATTTGTGTATTCAATGGATTTGCAGCTCATAATCTTCTATTAAACTGCATATCCCAATCCCATCTGGAAAGTTCAAAAGAAAACTATTTCCCAATTATATGTTCAGCTGATTGTTCTTTGTTCTTATTGTTTCATAGATGGGACTTTTGTGACAATCGTCAGCTTGTTTACAAATGTTTTTAATTAAAGCCGAGAGATGCTGGGAATTCGGTCCTGGAATAAACAGCTTGCCACTTAAAAGGCTATTCCTCAAATGTTTGACAGGACAAGAGTCATTTTGGTAAATTCTATTCTGCTAGGAGTGAGGAGAAGGAAGAAAGGAGGAAAGGAAAACAGACAGGGAGGGAAGCAGAGAGGGGAGAGCAGGACAGCCCAGGGGGCACACAGGGGATCCGGGAGGTGTGAGAGGGCCAGGGGCCTGCTGCAGTGGAGCCTCATTCCCATTCACCACGGGGCCTTGACAATCACACAGGCACAATCAGTACAAGTTGGCAAGGCTGCAGCCTGTGTTTTCATCCAAATCCACAACCTGAAAGGAAATAACTTTCTGGCTCGTGGGCTGGGCCAGGGGAAGCTGTTTACCAGTTTCTCTGTCTGGTGGCAGCTTGTTCTGGGTTGAGCTGGTCCCGACCCCGGCCTGTGCCTGGGAACTCTGGATGCAAGAGGCTGCAGACACATCCAAGCATGATCTTGATGAAGATGTTGCACTCATCTTGGCTGAGCCAGTGCTGTGGACAAGGGGAGTTCAACGTCTGCCCTGGAATCCATCCTTCTTCTGGACAGAGACTTGCCCGGTTGACCCCGTCATCTGCCAGCCTGGTAATCCTCATCTGCTCAGCATTCGGTCAATTCTCCTCTCTCTGCATGATCAGAGGGGTTGGTGGATAATTTAAATATTACTTCTGTTTGGTTCAGATGCAGCTAATGGTTCTACAGGGTAGTCTTCCAGGCAGACTGAGTTTCAGCTTATATTAAAGCTGGCTCCACTCTGGCCTTGAAGAGAGGGACAAGGGCCAGAGATACACAGGTAGAAGGGAAAAACCAGGTTCGGATGGCAGAGGGAAACTGAGAAGAGGCAGTGTGAGCAGGCGGTACAGCAAGCTTTCCTGAGATGTCTTTATCAGCACGTGTGTCTTGCCCTCGCCAGTGACACAGCAGCCCCTGGGTCTCCCGTCACTCTCCCTTATCTTGCTGGAGCACATTTTCACACACAGCATCAGAGAAGTGTGCCAGGGTCCTCACCTTCCAGGAATGTGAGCACCTTCTGCACCTCTGGTGCTGGGAAAGGTCCCAGAAGCACAGCAGGAGCTCAGCATAGACAGCGGGTTTCCTTCACAGCCTGCCCTTAGCTGCCAACAGGCATTGCACACGTTCAAGACAGTGGACAGATGGTGGACAGGCAGGCTGAGCACAGAGCCTTGGCTCTGGGGAGCACTGCTCACTCCACACCAGCATCACCATCTCAGATCCTTTTAGGTTGTGGCGATATTGGGCGCTTATTTTCTGGTCTCAAATATAAAGCATGCATGCTGTATAAGCAGCAGACATTAGAGAAAAATGGAGTAAAGAAAGACCTTCCCCCGAAGTAGAAAGAGCATGAAAAACTTTCTCCTAAGTGCTCTTGGTTCAGTGCATAGTCTGTCTCTCCAGGGGACACACTCATGCCACGCGCACTTTTCTTTTCTTTTCTGTTTTCTTTCTTTCATTTTTTTTTTATCATAGTCTCGCTCTGTCACCCAGGCTGGAGTGCCATGGTGCGATCTCAGTTCACTGCAACCTCCGCCTCCCAGATTCAAGTGATTCTCCTGCCTCAGCCTCCTGAGTAGCTGAGACTACAGGCACACACCACCACTCCCGGCTGATTTTTTTTTTTTTTTTTTTTTTTTTTTTAGTAGAGACGGGGTCTCACCATATTGGCCAGGCTGGCCTCTAACTTCTGACCTCATGATCCGCCCTCCTCAGCCTCTCAAAGTGCTGAGATTACAGGCGTGAGCCTCTGCACCCAGCCCGCACTTTTCATTTCTATATAGCACACTGCGAAGTGTTTCATACTTAATCATAAAACACTGTGTGTGAGGGTCTGCATCCTTCTGGAAAGAATTTCTACCAGTTCATGGCCCATGGGAAATATGGAGGCTGCCCCGGGCCACACCTGTGGGTGAAGCCGGCTGTGGGTTCCATGAGGCCAACCGTGTCCTGTGGGTGTTCTGCTCTGAGAAGGTCTCTCCTCAGCCGGAGGTCACAGGCCCCAGAGGCCAGTTGTGTTGTCATGTTTTCAAGGAAAGGACCTGCCCTGGAAGGATGAAAGAGCAGAGTCCTTCCTTCCCGGGGAGGAAGAGCAGGGCACGGGGCGATACAGCCCAGGGCCGGGAGGGTGGTAAGAGTGGAGGGCCCAGGGAAAAGGCCCAAACTCTGTGTCTGAACACGCAAGAAGCCTGGGGACATGGGAGCAGCTGGCAGAGTCTGGTCTGGTATAGCATCCCTGAGAGGACCTTATACCCACACTGGGCAGGGGGGCTGCAGGCAGGGGCTAGAGAATCCAGGTGCTGGAATCAGAAGGCAGTCTGGGACCTGGAGGGGAAGGACGGCTCCAAACGCTCCTTGCAGAGGATGGTGAGAGAAGTGCATGGACCGCTGCCTTCCGGGAGCGTTTTGCAGACAAAATGCCAATTTGTCAGGTCCCTGGAGACCCAGCCAGTGTGTCCCAGAAAGCCATAGTTCTGTGTCCCTTACAGTGACAGGAAACGAAGCTGCCACAGATCACCCCTTAGAAGCTTCCTGAAGAAGGCTTCCCTGGGATGGCCTGACTGGCCCTGGGCCTCAGAGCTGGGATTTCAGGGGCAGCCACCCAGGCTGGGGCCCCAAGGAAGCTGAGGGTGGAGGACCGGAGGGGAGTCTCTGCAGGGCAGTACCCATGGAGGGGGCAGAACCTGAGCCTTGGAGGTGAGTCTGAGGGGGCCTCCCAGGCCAGGTGATCAGAGGCCCCTGCAGGCCCAGGAGAAAAGGGTGATGGACAGGAATGTGCGTGCATGTGATCCCCAGGTAAACCGGGGCAGCCAGGCATGCCTGCTGGATGCCCTGACAGCGAGGAAGGAGCAGCGCTGGGATTGATGGCAGCTTCTTTCCCGCTGCAGCATCACACAGGTGGGGGTCTCCATTTTGCAGCTGACCAAGAACCAGGGCAGTGCGGCTTGCCCGTGTCTGAGCTCATGGCCAGGCAGAGGGCAGTTTCTGGGCCGCTCAGAGCAGAGGACAGTAGAAGAGTCCCACCTGCAGTCATTGTCTCTCCTGCTCACATGCTGGGCTGTGCCTTCAGTCACCCATGGAGATCGATCCCCCTGTGGGTAACCTTAACCAGCCCATAGGATGCCATTGTTTCCATAGCAACTGGCTTACTTCAGAGTGGAAAGGAGCAAGGCTGGGAAGATGAACAAAAGACACGGCAGAGCTGCGTGGGGCGCGGTTGCTATGGTGTGGCCTAAATATGCCCCCAGGCCTATTCAAAGGCACCTGCATCCTTCACAGATGCCTCCTGCCCTGGGCAGTGACCCAGGCACCCAGAATAATGCTTGGAGCCCTTATCAGATGACTCAGCTGCTGCTCTTGGAGGACCCCGGGCTGTCCACCCAGTAACTCCTAGGCTGTACAAGTCATTTTTACAAGGCACTTTAATAAATGTTCTTACATAGAAAATTAGTCAAGGGGAGTAGGAGAAACAAGGAAGAAGATAGGGAGGCAGAAAACGCAGTTTGTGGAGCACATTTCCAAGTATAATGGAGAGTTGGGCAGGGGATGGGAAAGCCCAGAGCGCCCCTGGCCAGGGGGGAGGGTCAGGCTTTCTAGAGTGCCTTGGACTTGGGACTCACCCCACTGAAGACTCCTATGTACATGGCCCTCAAACCCTCCTGGTAAATGCCCTTTACAGGTGCTCTCGGGCCTGGCTCCAAACACCTGCCCTTCTGAGCTGCTCTGGGGCTGAGGGCTCTAATTCACTGACATGAAGGGAAAAATAGCTAGGAGACCACAGAGCACTTTCTCTCCTTCTGAAGTTCACCAAGGACGCACTCAAAGTCTTAAATCCAAGAGCAGATCCCTAGAGGTAGAAGATGCTGGACCTTCTACCTCTGTGGACAACATTTACAAGCATTCAGAGGGGAATGTTATTTGTGGAAAGACTCTTTTTTTCCAGCATCAAGAGACATATTCCTGAAATTCTTCTTTGCCCTAAGGCTTGGGTCGTGGGTACTGCGGAAGGTTCAGGGTGGCCCTCTTGTCCCAGTCGCAGAGAGACTGGTCCATCCCAGCCTCAGGCAGTGGTGGTGTTTTACTCTGACAATTCGCGGCATCCATTGATCAAGGCCTGTGAGGCCCGTGCCGGGCATAGCTTTCCCCGTCCAGTCAGGAAACCCCTGAAAGGGCTGAAGATCTTGGCCTCAGAGGCGAAAGGTCTGACTCGCTTCATCCTCACAGCAGCACCAGGCCAGGCCAGACAATCCTTATATCTGAGTATTCAGATCCGACATCCCTGCACCCACGAGTGCCAGCCACAAAAGGCAGAACATTTGTTATAAGCGTAAAAACGCGGCCATGTGCACAGGAAATCCACCCCGGGATGCAGGGGTGTGCTCTGAAGCCACCTCTCACTGCTTCGTCACCCGCCCCGGGATGCAGGGGTGTGCTCTGAAGCCACCTCTCACTGCTTCGTCACCCGCCCCGGGATGCAGGGGTGTGCTCTGAAGCCACCTCTCACTGCTTCGTCACCCGCCCCGGGATGCAGGGGTGTGCTCTGAAGCCACCTCTCACTGCTTCGTCAGAGCCGTTCTGCCCAACCATTCACCAATGGAGGGGAGGAGAGACTTTGCTTTGCAAAAATCATGCCATAAGATTTTTTTATTGAGCAATCTTCTGCTTCTCAGACTATCAGAAACCTGAAGACGGCTGAAAAGTGAGGCTCAGGAATGTCTGAAATAACAAATTGATTTTTTTATCTCGCTTGATTCCATACTGCCGTGAGTCACATATTCTCCACGTATCTATCCCATAAGTGGCAAAATACGACCATCCTTTTCCTGGTGGCCTGCTAACCCAGCCCGTCCATCACGGGCTGGGAGGGAGGGTGGACCGGCACCTGTCTGTAAACCCAGCTCCTGATCCCGCCCTGCTCTGCTGGCCCAGGACACCTGGACTGACGAGGAAGATCCTGCCTCCCCAAAACAAGATAGTTCAGTGGAGAAGGCGGCGGTCAACCCATCATTGCACAAGAGAGACACAAACGGAGTCGATTGATGGACGTTTTCACATCTGATCTAGACAGCTTGGTGTGGAGTGGAAGGCCTGCTGTGGGAAGGCACCCACGGCGCTCCCCAGGCACCTGCTTGTGCCGAGGAGAAGAGCTCCCAGTTGCCCGGGATGAATGCGTTTCTGGTGAAATGCTCCGGTGTGCCTGCTGCGTGTTGGTTGTTTCCACTCTGGCTTCTCTAAGATTCTTCAAAATGTATTTATCACACGCCAGACACAGCAGCTTGATGTGCAATTAACGGCTTCAGAAGTAATAAGCATGGGATGAGAGGAAAATTGAATTCCTGTCTGGGAGTGGTCAGTGTACTTGCCTTCTCCCAGGGAGACCATGGAATGGGTATCCTAAGAGGGATGGGCAGCGTCCCCTTATGAAAAATTGTCAGTCCCTAATTGTCCCCAGGGCAGCAGAAGGGGGCCTTTGGAGGAGGAGGGAAAGAGAATCCTCTGTGGATCCCAGGGCAGGGTCCACTCCAGGAGCTCCGCTTCCTCTCGGGGCCCCACTGTGGGAGGGCAGCAGGGACACTGCAGTGGCGGCAGTCTGGGGAGGTGCAGGTAGGGACCATGGGGGTGAGGTCTTGTAAAAAATGGAAGGAAGGGGGTCTCAGGGTCATTCAAAGTGGCCTGTGTTCTGCCACCCTCGTGGGGAGCAGAGCCAGGAAAGACGTGGAGGGTGGGGGAAGGTATGTTCCCCAAGATGCTGGACCTTCCTTTGTGGACAACATTTACAAGCATTCAGAGGGGAAGGTTTGAAGAGCACAGGTGCTCAGAAAGAGGCCCAATAAACCCAAGTGGGAACACTGTGATCTCTTCATTTATCTTAGCCAGGAAAAGCAGAAAAAATTTGTGTGGGGCTCTGGGGGTGTTTATGCTGATGTGAGACCCGAACACATAAATGGGTTCATGAGAATCATGAATTCTCCAGTTCCTGCCTCCCCACAGGCACCCCAACCCCAACCCTCCTCCTGAAAGGCCCAAGCCCCTTCCTTTCATCCCATGAGCTCCATGTGACTGAGGCCCAGAGAAACCATCGCCTTTTAAATCAATGTTTATTTGACGCTACTTGCCCCCATCCTAACACACACCGAAGGGGTGATGCCACATCTCTCTGTTCCCCACTACGGCAAGTCATTGAAGATGGCTTTCCATGATCACTACCTCCGCTTCCTCGCCCCTCATTCTTGCCTCATTGGCTGCAATCCAGGCTCATTTTGTCTTTGGCATGACACGTGTCAAGGTCACCAGCACACCATGGGTTCCCAATGCAGTGAGCCTCAGCATCCAGCTCACCTTCTCAGCAATGGTCTTCACGGCTGACCTCTCCCTCACTGAAGTACTTTCTGCTCTTGGCTTCTGGGACATTACATAAACCCCATTGTTATTCTCGCTTTCTTTTCTAACCGAAACTCTCACATTCACGAGGTGGCAGGCAGAGTGCTCTGAAGGGTCTCGCCTAAGTGGTGGGGAATGATTAGCCTTTGACCAAAGGCTGTTCTGGCCCCAACTGAGAAAGCTTAAAAGCAAGACCTGAAAGGATCCCACTGTTTCCGTGTAACCAAAAATATTTTTGGTCATGACTCAATATTTTTGAGTCATGTTGAGTAACATGAGTAACATGACTCAAAAATATCAGCACTCTATAAGGTTTATTTTACGATACCTAGAATACCACCAAAAATTATGAAGAAGGCAAAGAAACAGGAAAACACAACCCATAATAGAGAATAAATTAGTCAACCAAAACTAACCCACAACTGGCACATAAGATAGAATAGATAAAAATATTAAAACCATTATTATAATTATGTTCCATGTTTGAAAAGCCAAAGGAAAGATTAAAAATGTTAAATAGACTCATTGGACATATAAAAAGATTCAAGTCAGACTTCTAGAGAAGAAAGCGGTAATGTCTGAGGTTCAAACCATACTAGATACGATTGCTGGTGGATCGGCCATTGCTGAAGAAAAGATTTGTTAGCATGAAGACCAAGCAACTACCCCAAATGAAGCACGCAGAGAATAAAAGAAAACCAAAAGATGAAAAGAGCATGAGTGAGCTGTGCTCGAGCAGTTTGATAAGCAAGATATGTGGAATTGAATACTACAAGTAGGAGAAGGAGAAGGGGTCAGAAATAATATTTTTAGAAATAGTCAAAACCTTCACAAAATTGATGTAAACTGTAAACCCCTACATCCAAGAAGCTGAGTGAGTCCCAAGCACAGCAAACGCGAAGAGAACCACACCCACACGCAGTGTAGGCACATTGTTCAAAGTCAGTCATAAAGAGAAAAATCTTCAAAACATTCAGAGAAGAACACATATTGCATATGTAAGAGCAAAGATAATAGGGATGGAAAAATTCTTGTTGGAAATACTGTAAGCTGGAAAACAGAGAGCCAGCAACTTTCAAATGCTGCAAGTAAGTAGATGGGGTGGGGAAACCTGTCAGCCAAGCATTCTACACCCAGGGAAAACAGTCAGATGCCAGAGACTCTTAGAAGACACTGAGCATAGCTTGGGTCAGTCTGTATATCTGTCTGTCTGTCTGTCTGTCTATCTATCTATCTATCTATCTATCTATCTATCTATCTATCTATCTATTCAACTATCTATCTACCCATCCATCCACTCATCCATCTATCCATCTATCTATGTATCTATGTATCTATCTATCTATCTATCTATCTATCTATCTATCTATCTATCCATCTACCTACCTATCTATCATCTATCTATCTATTCATCTATCTACCTCTCTGTCCACTGATTTATCATCTATCTGCCTATCTATCTATCTATCTATCTATCATCTATCTACCTATTCATCTATCTATCCATCCATCCACTTATCTATCTATCTATCTATCTATCTATTCATCTATCTACCCCTCCATCCACTCATTTATCATCTATCTATCTATCTATCTATCTATCTATCTATCTATCTATCTACCTACCTACCTATCTACCTACCTATTCATCTACCTACCTATCAATCCATCCACTCTATCTATCTATCTATCTATCTATCTATCTATCTATCTATCTATCTATCTATCACCTATGTATCTACCTACTTACCTATCTACCTACCTTACTATTATTATAATTATGCCACAGGAACCCACTAAAAGCTTTAAAATAGGAAAGTGATATATGACTTGTATTTGTAGTTCAGGTTTGTGAAGCTAATTCTTTTAGCTTTTTGTATGTCTTTTCAGACATGTCTTTATTGTTTCTTTATTTTTAAAGCATATGATTTTCTTAAGTATTCTGCTCAAAAAGGAGTCACACAGTCAAATAACTTGGGGGGAAGTGCATTCCATACACTTTTCCTGAATTTTTATATGCTTAATAGCTCTGTGAAGTCTTGAAGTATAGAAAAGTTATCATCTAAATATATATCAATATATATCTATAAATATCTATAAACATATATTTGTGTGTATATATATATTATGTATATAAAATATGTAAAAATATTTTTATATATTTTTATAAAAATATATAAAAATAAATATTATTTATACATTTCTATAACTCTATCTATCTATCTACCTATTTTTTTTGAGATGGAGTCTTGCTCTGTTGCCAAGGCTGGAGTGCAGTGGTGTGATCTTGGCTCACTACAACCTCTGCCTCCCGGGTTCAAGTGATTCTCCTGCCTCAGCCTCCTAGGTAGCTGGGATTACAGGCATGCACCACCAAGCCTGACTAATTTTAGTATTTTTAATAGAGATGGAGCTTTGTCATGTTGGCCAGGCTGGTCTCGAACTCCTGACCTCAGGTGATCTGTCCACCTCGGCCTCCCAAAGTGCTAGGATTACAGGCGTGAGCCTCCATGCTCGGCCAAAATATATTTTTAACTTGGTATATATTTTACTTAAGAACTTAGTTTCTTAATGTGGGAAGTATTTTCTTCTCCTCAGGTCTCATCTTATTTAAAGAACTAATGGTACTATTGTGGAATATCTGGATTTAGGTTATCCATATATCTAATTATGAGTTCCCCCAAGGTAGGTACTGGGTCTCCTTTATACTCTGAATTACTAGCCTGGAATTGGAGCACATTTTATATTTAAAAAATGCTTATAATACCAATGCATTTAGTTTCCTATTGAGATAACCTCATGTTTTCGTATTGACATAACAATGTAATGTAATAAGGACTAATAACAAATTCCAGTTTTCTTAGAATAAATTCAATATTCTAAATATAAACTGTCATGCACTCTTTCAAATATTCATTGAATGTTTATGATGTGGCAGAACTCTTCTCATATTGAGAAATACAGTAGCAATTGGGCAACATCTCTAGAGATTACTGGGAAAAGACACAAAATAAACAGGTAAATAAAATTTCAGAATAGTGACAAATTACATGAAACAAATATAACAGGTAAGAAGATGGGGAACGAATGGGGATTGGTGGCTGTATTTATACTTAAAACTAAAACCATTAAATGGCTGTATTACTTACAACTAAAACCATTAAAGGGATGAAATCTTAAGTTAAGAACCCAGTGGGGTTCTTCCCTTCTCTCTAGTATCACCTCCATTTACAACTTTACCCCAACAACTTCACCACCAAGGAAATCTTTGCCACGTTGATAAGATATTATTGATCACAGTTCATTTCTCCCTCTGCCCAATCACCCTTCTCTCCCCTTTACAGGTTATGATTCCTAATAAAATCTTTCAACCTAATCTCCACTTTAGCTCCCACTTCCAAAGAACCCAGCCTGTGACACTGTGCATAATAAATAGCATCTACCAAAAATTACAGAAAAATAACATATTTACAGATTAAAGTGTTTCCTTTTCAGTCAGAAGTAAGAGTGGTTGTCATCGTTGGGTGCTATTTAACATTATATTAGAGTTTCCAGAGAAAATAGTAAGATAATAAAAATAAATTACATTTTAAATCATGGAAAGGATGAAATAAAACTGTCAACATATCAGACAAGAGATTCTGTAGAAAAAGTTTTCATGTGAATAGAAGAGTTCAATGAGGTTGCTAGAAACAAGATAAAACACAAAGATCAAAAGCTCTTCTAGACACAGAAACATCAATTAGAATCATACTGTATTTTTTTAAAGCTAGTGAAAAAACAGCAAAGGATATGTAGAGAAAATCAATGTGAAGGGAAATCCAAAGACCCAGGAACATGATACGATTCTCAAGCTCACTAGCAATCAGAGAAAAATAAAATGAAAACCAAAAGAAGTAGACCGACTCAGACTGACAGATTCAAAATTCAGACTCTGTCAAGTGTTGATAAAACTGTAAAGCAATGATGGTGACGGCGGGTTAAATTTGTGTAGCTAATTGAACAAAATCTAACAAAATTAAAGATTCAAATATTCTCCAACCTATAATTTTACTCTTAGGTATATAATCACACACACAAAAATAATACAGATACTTACAGCATCATTGTAGAGAGGAAAAGGGACACAATTTCAGTGTTTATGATCAAGGTGAAAATGTGTTTTCATGTGTTGAAATACCATACATTATTTAAATGAACGAGCTGCATGTGTCAACCTGAAAAACTTAAAATTTAATGATTGGAGTTTGATTTCCAAAATGTCATGATAATGAGTAAAATGGATCCTCTCTTCCATGAAGCAACAATTTAACTGCTGAAAATTATCAAACAAAAACAAAACAATGTCTTGTTTAAAAAGATGTTTATCTAGATTATGTGCCCATGTTAAAAAGATATGATATTTTAAAATTATTTACTTTTAAGAGTTTTGGAGATATTTTGGAGATAAATCCCTTACCAGAGATATGACATTCAAGTTTTCTCCCATTCCATGGGTTGTCATTCTGTTTTCTTGATGGTATCATTTTCAACACAGAAGTTTTTAATTTTGATAAAGTTCAATTTGGCGGGTTTTTCTTTAGTTGATTATGGTTTGGTGGAATACTTAAAAAGGTTATTCTGAGACTCTTGCATTTCCATAGAAATAAGTTTTACAAGTTGCTTAGCAACATTAAACTTTCTGAAAGTGCAAGTTCAAACCACACTTAATAACCATTAGGGCAGCTATAATCAAAAGGGCAGAGAGTAACCAGTGTTGGTGAAAACATGGAAAAACTGGAGTTCTCATCTATTGCTGGTGGGAATGGAAATGTTACCACCACTTTCAAAAACATTTTGACATTTTCTCGATATGTTCCACATAGTTACCATACAAGTCAGCAACCCTAGTGGGAGAGAAATGAAAACATATGTCCACATAAAAGCTTGCACGTGAATGTTTATGGCAGCATTATTCACAAAAGCCAAAAGGCAGAAACAACCCAAAACAACCCCAATGATCATGAAGTGATGAGTGGGTCAACAGAGATGGCGTAGTCATACGGTGGAATACCACTCAGCAGTGAAAAGGAAAAAAGTAAGGAGGAGAAAGAAGTCCTGACTCACACCTCAGCAAGGGTGAACCTTAAAAACACGCGAGGTTACAGAAGAGAGTCACGGAGGCTCACACATTGCATAGTGTCATTTATGTGTGTAATGTGTTCAGAATTGAGACAAAAAGCAGCTGAATGGTTCCCTAAGGCTAGGTGGAGTGGAAGGAAGCAGAGTGATTGCCTATAGGAGCTGGGTTTCTTATGGGGGTGATGAAAATATAAAATTAGATTATGGTGATGATTGTGCAACTTTGAATATACTTAAAAAAACCCCACCACGTTGTACACTTGAAGCGGATGAACTGCATGGTCTATGAATTACATCTCAATAAAGCTATTTAGAAAATAGGAGGATGATTAAACCACCTGTGGAACAGCACACTTAAAGCTTTGATGCAATACGACATGTGTTTTGTGAGTACCCACCTTCATAATGAGAGTATCCAAACCTTTTTGGAAAAGAACCCACATGAACTTTCAGATGGGGTCCACCCTGAGGCCGAGGAGTGGTTAAGGCGAGAACAAGGGTCAGGAAGGATGGGTGCCATTGGCTGGATTTTTTTCCTTCCATAAAAAAGATTAAACAGGCAGGGCACAGTGGCTCATGCCTGTAATCCCAGCACTTTGGGAGCCCGAAGTGAGCGGATCACCCAGGGGTCGGGAGTTCGAGACCAGCCTGACCAACATGGAGAAACTCCATCTCCACTAAAAATACAAAAATTAACTGGGCATGGTGGTGCATGCTTGTGATCCCAGCTACACAGGAGGCTGAGGCAGGAGACTTGCTTGAACCCGGGAGGCGGAGGTTGCCATGAGCCAAGGTCGTGTCATTGCACTCCAGTCTGGGCAACAAGACTGAAACTGCATCTCAAAAAAACAAAAAGATTAAATATAAATATTCGTTAGCGTGGGTAGTCCTACGTGGCTATGAATCTTAGGTGCTTCTGTGTTTGTTGCGTCTTCCCATTCAGAGTTGCAGCTTCCGGCTCTCCAGCACTCCTGGTCACCCTCCAGCTTTCCTTCTTTTCTCCTAGTGCTGTCATTTGACATCGGCATTTACTCATTTGACGACTATTCCATCCCAGTCATTGGAAGGTGATTCCCACAAGGACAGTGATATACTTCCCTTTTGTTCTCTTCCACAACTCTACTGCCTAGAATGCTGTATTTATTGGCCACCTAGGTTAGGTTAGGTGGCCAATAAATACGGGTAGGCATAATAAGTAAAATTTGCAAACACAAAAATGCATTGGATAATATTCTATCGTATTCCTGTACTGGATGACGCTAGATAGCATGGAAGTGACTGATTGCTGGGATACTGGACAGAATTCACCGGTGAGAATGCCTGTGCCAAGAGCTTAAGCTGATGTCATTCTTTGATCTTAATCTCTTGAAATGAATGAAGAAATATGCTCAGTAATGTTAGAACCATCAAAGTTTAGATGTGTGTTTTGCTCTGGGTGGAAACTGATTATCCCTTTGACTTCTTGTTAGAGGAAGTTTAGTGTGTGCTTTTCCCTAAACACACCAGGAATGGCTTATTTACCTGACGAAAATCACAACCGTGTAGTTAAGACACCACATTTGTTTGATCAATTTTATTGTGTCTAGAAGTAAACACATAAATGTGATATTGCCACTTTATTTTTGGATAAACATTTTACCGAAATTCTATTTGCACAGACATTTGATTCCCAGAGCGTTGACAAATATGGGTTGTGTGTGTCGCCAGCTTCCTCTGGTTGGCCAGCTGTAGACAACCCATAAGGAGGAATCGCCTCTCCTGAAATTGGAAGTGAACTTGGTACCTTGTGAGCACCGCAGTGGTGTCCATCTGTTCCTGCATGTCCGATACGCAAAGCGCATCTCTCCAACACACCAGCGATGTGCGTCATGTCTCATTTCAGAAAAAGATAAAAGACAGGACACGGATCTTCCAAAAACACATGCCCAGGGCCCAGGTGGCTGAAGAATGAATGACTTTGGAGACAAAGAATGACTTTGTCATATAAGGAAATAATTTTATGGATAAATTGTGACCGTATTTCACCAGTTTTGTGTCCAACAGAATTTAGGGGGAAAGTTGACAAGCGGAGATCATGGCTTAATGTCTCTTTCCGAGCAACTGCGTACAGATGGCTCAGTAAATTATTTTTATAGGGGAACTTTTTATTCCACCCCTTTCTATCATTTGCACATGTCTCAGCTGCAGACAAGTATCCATAAAACCCACCCCTCTGCCACGAGGCAGCTTGATCTCCCTCACCCTGCATTCTGTAGTGGTTCAAGAAACCGTGGGCTGAAACCAGGATTTGAGACACCTTCTCGCAGCTTCGGGCTGGCACAGAGGGCTGGGCAGCCTCACTGCGCATCCCGTGGGAGGGCTGTCTGGGCCCAGCCCGCACCTTCTGTGGAGAGTCCACGGAGAGGCTTTCCCCACCCCCATCAGGGTCAGGGGTCAAGGTCAGTTGCCCTCTTCATCCTGCAAGCACAGCATGGTGAGGGCTCTGTCCTGGACTGGTGGAGCTGGGCAGAAGGACCACTTGGCAAATGCATTGAGGCCTGGGCCCCACCGCTCCTTGGAAGGACCCACAACAAGGGCCACTATAGTTCCGCGTTTGAACCAGGCCCTGTTGAGCATGAAAGAGGAGCCACCAAAAATGAGGCTGAGGACACAGGCGTCCACCAGGCCAGTCCTGGGGAACCCAGGCCGGCAGCTCCCCCTGTGCAGCAGGGCCTGGCCGCACCTCCACCTGCCTTCCAAGGAGTCGGCTTTGACCCTCCGCATGTGTGCAGAGGAGGCCACCAGGGGAAGTGGACGTCTACTGTCCCCTGTGACATAACAAAGCCACTCACAGGGCATTACTGCTGAAAGCACCAAGCATTTGCATCAGGGTTTGTGACTTTCAGGATTGGAGTCCCTGCAGGCTTGGCTTCAGGTGGGGATCCTCGCTGCTGTGCCAACTAATGGACCTCAGGGCACTCACCTGTGGGCGGCTTCCCTCGCGTGTCAGGCGCCATAGCACGGGGGCTGTGAAACCAACTCCAGTGGGCTTTTGACAGGGTTCCTAGGTTGTGTTGGTCTCAGAGTAGAAGGGCTTTCATGGGCACCTGCACCTCGTGCTCAGTGGCTCTGCACGCCTAGCTCTTGGGTCTCTGCTGGGCAGGGGCACTGGAGTCCCCTCACCACCAACAGATGCCATTGGTCTAGAGCACTGTCCCTCTCCTCATGGACAGGGCTGGTGGTGAAGCTCAGGTCCTGGGCTTGGCTACAGAAGGGCAGAAGACCACAGAGCTACGGGACACACTGGGGCCTCAGCTCTTTCAGAGAGCTGGCGTGCAGAGGAGGCTCACAGCCTGCGGGTTCCTGTGTAGGGGTTCCTGCCCTGATCAGGCTTCCTGAAGGCAGGGGGGGCACCCGAGGGCCCTTCAGTCCCCCAGGGCTCCCCGCACACCTGTGCGCAAAGGGGTTGGCCCTTCTGAGACCCCATGTTTTCAGGGATGCCTACGTGTGTGTGTGAGAGAGGGTGAGACAGTGATAAACCCTCAACTGGACCAGAGCAGGCGACCCCTAAGCCAGCAGTGTCTGCTTTGGAATGAAAAGCACCCACATCTAGTCCTTGCATCCCACTTCTTCCCCAACCACTGCACTCAGGGGTGCATTCCCTGCCCCTGTCCCAGCTTGTGCCTCTGGCCTGGGCCACCCTCTGCCAATGCCTCAGCCACAGTGGATGGCGGGGGGGGGACCAGATGGGACCCTACATCCTCAAGCTCCCTAATGTGTTCCTGCACAAGCCCTGCATGGGAGCCCAGGCCTGTGCTGCTCAGAGGAGCAGGTTCAGAGCTGGAGCAGTGCGTCCCCGCCACTCCCTTGCTGGGAGCATGGCTTCCTGGCACTCCTCTTCTGGGCATCGCCAAACTTCACATTTCTGCGGCTTATAGAGTTCACAGAAGCTTCGATTTGAAAAGAAGTCCCTCTTTTGAAGGTGCTTCCACATTCTTCTGTGATTTGGACGGAATCTCCATGTAGTGGCTTCTGTCAGTGACTCCCTTTACTGGGGAGAGAAGCAAAGCTCAAGAATAGAGAGCATCCTGGGGTCACAAAAGTAATGTCCAGGGCTAGCATTCAAAGCAGACGGCATGAGCCAGGCGGCCGCGGGCTGGAAACAGCTCCACAGTCATCAGGCTGAAAAATAGTTGATGCACCAAAGTAGAACTGTGGATATTCCAGTTTCAACTCAGGTGTATTGAGGGCTAGTTTAAACACAGTAGGAGTCCCCTTTTGGAAACAGGTTCTGTGAGTTTGGACAAATGCACGTGGTTGTGCAGCCACCCCCAAATATCATGAGAAGCACTCTCACTTCCCCAAAGCACCGGACCCTCTGCCACCAGGCCCTGCCCCAGCCACAGCCCGCCATGCTGATGGACTTTCATCCCGTGGCCCTGTCTTGTCCAGAATGTCTTACTGAGGGCACCACACACACGTTTTTGAGATTTAATCATATGATGTCGTGTAGTTTGTTACTTCTTATTGCAGGATAGTGTTCCATGGTGTGGTCTTATTGCAAATTGTTCACCCACTTACCAGTTGATATGTGGATTGTTTCCAGATTTTGGCTATTGTAAACAAAACTGCTGCAAGCCTTTACAAACAGATCTTATGTGAATATTTCCTTTTATTTCTCATGTACAAATATGTAGGAATGGGGTTGATGGATTGTATGAGCCATATATATATATATGTATGAAACAGCTGTACTGAGGTATAGTTTATAATAAAACTCACCTATTGCATGAGTACAATTCAACTATGTTTTATTTAATTTTTTAGAGTTGTGTAACCATTGCAACAATCTGGATTTAGAACATTTTCACCCCAACAAACTCCCTGATAGCCATTTTCAGCTTAATCTCTGTTCAACCTCCAGCCTTTAGGTGAGCACTGGTCTGCTGTTTATGCTTCTAAATGTACTGTTTCTTATAAACAGAATCGTACAGTGCATGTAGCTTCTTTTGCACCCAGCTTCTTTTGTTCAGCTTGCTTTTGAGGTTCATCCACTCTGTAGTGTGTCTCAGCAGTGTCTTTCTTTTTCTCACCCACTAGCATTCCAGCGCATGGATGCAGCTCATCTGTGTTCTAAATTACCCAACTGATGGACATTTGGACTGCTGCCTGCTCTGGGCTCTTATGAATAATGCTGTTGTGAACACTCATGCACATGTCTTTACATGAACATATGTCTTCATTTTTCTTGGGTAGATTCCAAGGAGTAGAATGGCTGAATTGTATAATAAGCCTGTGTTTAACTTGCTTGATTTCTTTTGTTTAAGAACTCTGCGTGGGGCAGCAACAATCTACTGGGTTAGGTGGCAGAAGCAAGTGTCCTAATTCTCTGAGGATGTGTCCCTGGGAAAAGGGTGCATTTAGTATCTCTGAAGAGCAACCCTGGCCCTGCCCATGAAGCCAGAGTCCTTGCTGTCCTCCTTAGAAGATACCTGTTTACCTGTTTCAGCCCCAGAGATCCCTGAGAAGGGCTTGGGCAGGAGGGACTCTGTCTAGAGAATATTTGCAGACATTTCCAGGCAAGCTTACACCAGTCCCTGGCCCCAGCAGGCTTTTTAACAAGTGGGCCTTCCAGAGGCCAGCAACAGCCATTGGTGTGAAGGACGTGACTGGGTTTGTCAAGGAGCTCAGTCAAAACTCCAGGTTCCCTTTACAGTTCTGGACCCCAGATCCACCATGGGAGTCACAGAGAACCAAAAAGCATGGAAAGCCTCCTGCTCAAACACTTTTCCACACCACCAGTGAGGGCAGATAAAGAAGCTCCATTTGAAAAGGAGAAATGTCCATTGAAATGGATGGCTTTGGAGTGCCTTGAGTGTTATTGCTATAAACAAATACCCACATCTCCAATATGAGTGGCACTTAAGTATCTCATCCTTCAATTCCGAATGAGCAAGGAACACCATAAGATGGAAGGGTCAGTGTGAGGATTGATCGTGAGGTCTTTGAAGAACCATGAGAGTGGTATTCACATCTTCAGAGACAGAAGCTTGTATTAGTCCATTTTGCATTGCTATAAAGGAATACCTGAGACGAGATCATTTATAAGGGAAAGAAATTTATTTGGCTCACAGTTCTGCAGACCGTACAGGAAGCACGGTGCTAGCATCTGCTTCTGGTCAAGACTTCAGGAACAGGCAGAAGAGAAACAGCATGTCGCATGGTGAGAGAGAAGACAGAGAGAGAGAGAGAGAGAGAGAGAGAGAGAGAGAGAGAAGGAGTCAAGGTCTCTTTAATAATCAGCTCTCTTGTGAACTAGCAGAGCAATAACTCACTCAAGGACAGCAACAAGATATCCATGAAGTATCCACTCCCATGACCCAAATACCTCCCCACCAAGCCCCTCTGCAACACTGGGCATCAAATTTCAGCATGAGGCTTGGAGAGGACAAACATATGAACTATTAGCAGAGCCTTTAGACACTCCTTTCTGGACATGTAGCCTCGATGTTTCAGCCCCCAAAATCTGGGGACTGTTTGTTACTGCAATATAACACATCCTGCTCTGACTGATACTGATACTGTTTACAATAGCACTTAGAAAAAGACACAGAATTAACCAAAGAAGTGGGTCATCCTTTATGAGAAAATTATTATTCTTTTCTGAAAGACATTAGAGGAGACATACATAAGGGAGAAGAGATGCCAAGTTCATGGATAATAAAATCCAATGTTGAAAAATGTGAGAACTCTTTGTAAATTGGTCGATTTTTTTCAATACAATTCTAATCAAAATCTCAACAGGGATTTTCTTGAAACTTTACAAACTGGATGTAAGATTTATATGAAAATGCCAAGGGCTAGGAATAGATAAGAAACTCCCAGAGAAGAGCCAAGCACAGAGAGTTCCCAGCCGTATAATAAGACATTTATATTCTAAGGTTACAGTAATTGGACAGTGAGGGAAGGTGCAAGGAAGGGCACCAGGCCAATGGGAGGAGAGAGCCCAGAACAAGACCCACACAACCCTGGTGGCATCCTGCAGCACCAGACGGTCCCATGGTGGATGGAGAATACTATTTTCTTTACGAAAACATATGTAGAAAAGCTACAAATGGAAAAATAAACACAAAATTCAGGAAGGCAGGAGGGCAGGAAGATGGGAAGATGTGCTCAAGGCGGGAGACCCAGGGGCTGCATCGAAACTTCTGTTGCATAAGCAAGGTGAGGGGCGCATTGCTATGAATTATAATGTTCTTTCTGCCTTAGACAGTTTAGGTATATTTTCTTAAATGTATGAAATGTTTCAAGATGAAACTTTCAAACCCAACCCCATCTCTTTACTTTAGACCCTGATCTGGGTACACTGCCCTTTCCTTCTAGTAGAAAAAGGGAAAAAGTGAGAAAACAAAAAGCTTGGAGGAAATGTGTGGTGGCTGGAAGGTTTCTGTATCTTCAATTCTCTGGAGAACTTTTTACATAAATGTTAAAGAATGAGGTATTTAGAATGATCACGTATATGTCCATAGTCTTATTTGAGAAATTATGTAATTAATTCAAAAATTCATTTTGAATATAATTTAAATACAACTAAGCCAGCCTCCTGTCATTAGCAGAGCACCTGTCTGGGGCTTTGCAGACTTGGGCTCCCAGCATCTTCGCTTTTCTGTAAATTGAACTTTCCCATCTTGGAAATATGTACACAGGCAGGAGCATGCTCGAGTTTCACTGATGATTGGTCCTGGAGATGGGGCAGGGTGGGGCCATTAACTTCTATTTAGTACCTTGAAGGTCTAGTCCATCATTCAGTGACTGTTGTTTGGTGATACTAGATACCAAGATAGAAATGAACTAATTTGATAATGTACAAAAGAGATATTCCAGAGAAGCCCAAAACCAGCATGCCACTCATGGTCCAGAGGATGCCCTTGCAATAGACAGAGAGGGACCTCAGAGCCCTTTTGTAGTTCAAAGCAGCAACAATAAAAGCCAAAATAATTGAGCTACCTGCAAGTGCGGTTTGAAGACAGATGAGAGGCAGGTGCATTAACACAGATAATCTGAATCTGTTTTTCAGATATCCATTGGTTTTAACCTTGAGAATGAGGACAAAATGTTAGTTGAGAAATATAATAATATGTAGAAGATCTCTCTCTCTCTCTCTCTCTCTCTTTTTAAACAGGGTATTGTTGTGTCACCCAGGCTGAAGTTCAGTGGCGCGATCTTGGGTCACTGCAGCCTCAACCTCCTGGGTTCAAGCAATCCTCCCACCTCTGCCTCCCGAGTTGCTCAGATTACATGCATGAACCACCGCACCTGGCTAATTTTTTGTATTTTTAATAGAGACAGGGTCTCACCATGTTGGCCAGGCTGGTCTCAAACTCCTAGGATTACAGGCAAGAGCCACCACTATGTAGAAGATATTTCAATCAAATAAAAATAGATACCACCCTCAGCCTCACAGTCTGCAGGAGATTTAATTAAACATTACCACTTGATTCCATTAGTAACTCCAAATCTGCAAGGCAAATATTTCCAACTTTTCCAGTGAATTCCCTGAGCCAGGACTTGACCAGGACATGTGTCTCTGGTCTCCTTGGTCAGTGTTTTCTTGCTGATGTCTCAGCTTTCCGCCATGACGATGCCAGTCCCTTTCCAGGGTGACACATCTCTGTGCAGTTGTACTAAGACTTGAAAAGGAGGGTTTGAGTAAGACTTGAAAAGGATGAATTGGGGCCAGGCGCAGTGGCTCACGCCTGTAATCTCAGCGTTTTGGGAGGCCGAGGCGGGTGGATCACCTGAGGTCAGGAGTTTGAGACCAGCCTGGCCAGAATGGCGAAACCCCTTTCTACTAAAAATACAAAAATCTGCTGGACGTTGTGGTTGATACCTGCAATCCCAGCTACTCTGGAGGCTGAGGCAGGAGAATTGCTTGAACCCGGGAGGCAGAGTTTGCAGTGAGCAGAGGTCGTGCCATTACACTCCAGCCTGGGCAACAAGAGTGAAACGCTGTCTCAAAAAAAGGAAAAAGAAAAGAAGGAACTGAATCAAGTAAATGAGTCATGGTACATGAAGAAAAGACCCAGGCCCCAGAAGTTTGGTTTATAGGACGGGGACCTGGAGGCCAGCCTGCTGGGCACCCTTCAAAGGGACAGGTAGCTGAGTGCAGGGAATGTCAGTGGGTTCGTGAGGCTCCCAGAAATGTTCCCTAAATGTACGGTGAGCTGCAGAACCATTTTCCCGAGAGTCCTCTAGATCCTGGGGTTAAGGTGCAGTGGGAAAGGTGTTCTTCAGTGGAAGCCCCCAGCACCAGGGCCCCACCTTCTCTTGTTCCTCTTCTTTCTTTTCCCTGGGACACTCGGGAGACACAACGTGTTTCTGCTGGTTGAGAAGAGAGTTGAATTGGTTTTCTCCCAACTCCAACATGGGAAGTGTTGTTTTGACACTGCAGAAAATACATAATTTCTTGCTGATTTATTTCTGTCTCCTTCTGGGCCTGGCTGACGTAGGGGAAGCAGGGATGTACCTATTCAAATGACAAACATATCACCAAGACGGTGTGGTGCTCTGGCATTTCAGCATCCCAGAGCATCAGGCTGTGTTTCTAAAATAAATTCTGCCTTGACATGGTGCTAACTCTTTGTATTTATGGAGCACTTTTAGTCCCAAAGTGTCTGTGAATATATCGTCTCCTTTCCTCCTCATGGGCTAATGCTTACAGACGTCTCCCCGGAGCACGGAGCTGCCAGGAAGGACAGATGGATGGTGGTCACGCTGAGGTGCGGCCCTCTGCCCCCCGCACTTTCCTGCTCCTGGTCATGAATCAGCCAGAGGAAACACAGAAGGGGCCATCCCAGCGAGGCCAGCTGGACGGTTCCCCGCAAAGCTTCCTCCTTCCTCACGGTGCATGCGCTCGCTGACTTAGTGGCTCTTTCTCCTACAATCTCCAGCCCTCCCCCAGCCCCTTCTCACTCTGCAGGCTCCTACCTCTGCACCAGGCTGAGGGGCAGTCCCCTTCATGTGACAAACATACTCCTTACCTAGGACCAGTACACCCAACCTTTTCTGGTCCCCTAAGAACTTCCAAGGCCCCCACTAGCAATAGCCACATCCGAACTCACTTCTAGCTAGAGATCTGCATGGCTCATGGCCCAGTGAGGCTCCCTATTTTATAGCATTAGAGGGAAAGTGGCACCAGCCCTCTCGCCAAAGGAGTATCTCTCCTGGAGATGGGGGTCATCTCCCCATCCACCCTCCCTCCCTGGCTTCTCTGCCTCACTGGGCTCAACCATGGCACAGCTCCTCTTCAGTGGCCTGAGCTGCTGCCCGTTCCGCCTCCTAGCCAGGCCTCCCTCTCCATGGCTGGCTCAGCCCTCGCAGGCAGGGCCTTCCCCCGTCTTCTCTTAAGTCACCCAACTGCACCCTGGGTTGCCTCCCTTCGGTTCTACATTAAGGCTTTCTCTCTGGTTCCATCCATTGCCTTCAGTAACTGTATTTCTTGTTGATTGGGAGACAATTTATCTTCTTTTTTTTTTTTTTGAGATGGAGTCTCACTTTGTCACCCAGGTTGGAGTGCAGTGGCGTGATCTCGGCTCACTTTAAGCTCCGCCTCCCAGGTTCAGGCCATTCTCCTGCCTCAGCCTCCTGAGTAACTGGGACTACAGGTGTCCGCCACCACACCTGGCTAATTTTTTTTTTCCATGTTTTTAGTAGAGACAGGGTTTCACCGTGTTAGCCAGTATGGTCTCAATCTTCTGACCTCATGATCCGTCTGCCTCAGCCTCCCAAAGTGCTGGGATTACAGGCGTGAGCCACCGCACCCGGCCGACAACTCATCTTCTAACCTAAAGTGTCCAAACTTAGAATAAATAATGCACTTTATAGCTTCCCAGCTCTGCCTGGCCCAGCTGCCAGTCTGCCCAGAGCTGGAGGTGGGGATGTGGAGCCTTCTGGTTACTGTCTTCCCCTTGCCCACGGATGGACCCTGCTGGGCCCTGCCAGGGACCCAAGGATCTTCTTTGCCTCCTGCTTCCTGGTGGGGGTTGCTGCTAACAGCTTGCACCTGCAACCTTTGCCAAGGCTGCCCTGGGAGGCTGGAGCTGCCTTGCCTGAAGGTTCCTGGATGATGGGACGCCCCAGCCCAACCAGGATGGCCCAGAGCATTCAGGTAGGACAGATGCCACAGTGATGTGGATGATCCAGGGCCCCCGCGGGGCAGATTGAGGCTGCACTTGACCCTAAGCCGCATTCTTCAGCTTCCTCCCTCATCTTCGCTGCTTGTCTCCCTCCTTCAAGGGTTTCTCCTGAGACACTGCCTTATGTGCTTGAACCAAAGCCCTTGTTTCCAGCTCTGCTTCTACGGAAACCAGTCCCTCACGTGAGGTCACCACATGAGGTGGTCACTTCCCTCTGGGCTGCCCTGGGAGCTCTGGTCTCGGTGCACACGGCCACCCCTGAGCTTTGCCACTCCTCAGTGCAGGAGCCTCCCCTCCCGCTGCAGCTCCCAGGGCCATCCGGGGAATCCTCCACCCTCCACTCAGAGGCCATCACTGGATTTGGAGTCGGAAGAGTGGAGTTGGATCAGATGTCAGCTCTGACTTTGAAGATAGTGAGTACCTCAAACTCAACCATTCATGCATGGTGAGGATAAAAGCCACCGCCCTGGGAGGATGAAACCGGGGAAGACAGCAAGTATGGAAAAGTGAGCACCGCAGATGCCACCGTGCCACCAAGCATGAACGATTTCATCTCATGGCGGCCTCTCCTCCAAGACCAGCAGTGGCTCCCGTTGCCAAGATCAGAGCCTTGGGCAAGGGTGAAGGTTGACTCCACTCACCCCGGGGGACTCCCACTCCTCAGCTTTCTGACCCTCTAGGATGCTCAGGTCCGTGGGTGCAGCATCAGCCAATGCTGTGCGGAACGAAGAGGTTCCAGTTCTCCCAGCCGCATTGAGAGGAGAGGAGCAGGTGTGCCAGGACAGGAGGACCCTGGTCTCAGGGAAGAGAGAGTGGTGCTGGGGTCTCGGG
Organism: Macaca thibetana thibetana; assembly: GCF_024542745.1. Taxonomy (NCBI): domain Eukaryota; kingdom Metazoa; phylum Chordata; class Mammalia; order Primates; family Cercopithecidae; genus Macaca; species Macaca thibetana. The sequence continues at coordinate 127,038,939 of NC_065586.1, read as the reverse complement.
AAGGGCTTGGAGGGACAGGGCTGACACTCTGTCGGCAGAGATGGCAATGAGTGCACAAAGGAGGAGAGATGAGGGAGCACAGAAGTCAGCCTCCGAGACAAGAGACGGGAGCTGAGGAAGCTGTGCACCCTCGAGGTGCACCGAGATGAGGCAGAAGCTGCTCATGCTCGCAGGAGAAGGGAAGACAGGAGGGGCCAAGGAAGGGCTCAGTGTCTGCCTCTGAATCTCAACCCCCTTTTCAAGGAAGGTGGCTGTGCCCACATCCATTCATGCAAGACGCCATGACGAAGTGCCTCTGTCTCCTGTGGGAGCCGTCCTGGTTCCCACAGCCAGAGCACTGTGCAGAAAGGCTCCCACCACAACCCAGACTCTCTCTTCCCAAAGCTTTCTGCACATGCACTCATCTCTTCTTTGGGGGACTGCCTACGGTATTTATCTTCTAAGCTGCACCTGCATTTATCACATCCACTCACACTGGTTGTGACCCTCCAGACAGATTCTAAGTGTCTGGGTGTCTCCTGATAGGGTCTTGTGCATGGTCACCCACCTGATAGATGTGTCTCAAGATACGTGTGTTTAGTTAATTCTCACCATTGCACTGATGGTTAAGCTGTGACTCTCTCTACCTGAAATGAGAAACATGGTTAGAAAGCAAATCAGTCTCACTGGGGTTTTCCAGAATTCCTGCCATTGCATCATGATGAAACGTGATGGGATTGTCATGTCTCACCTGGATTTTGATCAATGATAATGGTCTAAAGAAAGGGGCCAGCTAGAAAAATGGGCTGAGGTCACCACCAGTACAGGGACACTCCCAGACCTCTCTTCCTGTATGTTCGTGCCAAACCACGTGGCTTCAGGGGGAAACAGGGTGGAAACAGAGGCCTGCCCCTGGAACCCACCACTGACCAGCTCTGTGAAGACAACCAGGATGGACAGATGCTGACTTGACTTGTGTCACATCTGCTGAGAGACAGAGATGAGCTACCAGGCCATGGCCAAGTCAAGTGCCATTACCAGCTGTCTGGCTCTGCTGGCAAGTTTGAGATGCTCCCCATCTTTAGAAATATAAAAATCGGATGATTAGCTTTCCCCCACAGATAGCCTGCTTCAGGATGTGGGAGGATCAGGTTTTGGGGGGACAGACTGTGTTCTGCGTGAACCCCCTCAGAGAGAGGGGGCCCAGGTAAGGCCTCAATCAGAAGAGGAAGTGGCTACACAGTGACATTAGGCCTCAGCAGAAGCTCAGAATCAGACTGAACTTCGCCAAAGCCAAACGTGAGTATCACAAAGCGAGTCAAGGTAAATGCATCGTGCCACGTGCCTCCCAGAAGATGGTATCGTCCGCCGCCTGCACCCCACACAGAGCCTTAGCCTCTGGGACAGAACCCAAGGACACAGTGCAAGAACAGGGCTTGGAGGCACAATTCTTGGCCACAGGCAAAGTTGCTTTGGGGCTTTGGTCCACAGGCCACCTACTCCTGTTCCCAGGGGCAATCATCCCCGGGGCACAGCACACCCTTTGCTCACCCCTCCTCCCTAGGACCCCTTTCAGGTGAATGTGGCCATATGCACAGGTACAGGTGACCTGGGTCCACCCATTTCTGCCACTGAGGACACCCATCTGAGACCTCTACACAGTTGGTGCAGGCCCCCATTTTAAGCAAATGAAAGACTCTGAATGTGCGGATACTTCCAGATTCCCCCTCCGTAGCCGCACTCTTCCGCCTCAACAATCACAACCCGAAATACAGCAGAATGTCCACAACAAACTCAGCTGAGGCTGCTAAGTTTTTGTCATTGTCATGCATCATATTAAAGCATCTCCTATGAGTTGAGCTCTGACTTTTAAAAAATGCACAGATGAGATGTCCCTTGTCCACAGGGAGCTTTCATGAATGTGTAGGAGACAAACAAGCAACCCCACTGGGCAGTGAGCGGCTCTGTCACAGCAAATGCCAAGTAGCGTTATTGAAGCACACCGCAGAAACCAAGGAAGCCTTCCTGGAGGAAGTGATGATCAAGCTGGGAGCTCAAAGATGAATACAAGCTCTGTAAGCCAACAAAGGAGGCATCCAGGGCAAACAGATCAAACCTAAGGTTCCAGAGGCCAGATGTGGGGCAGGAAGTGGGGCTGGAGAGGTGAGCAGATCAGGCAGGCTCAGTGGTGGAGAGAAGATCTTTGTGTCAGCTGGAGTGGTTTCCAAGGCCCTGCTCACTTCCCTAACCCTTAGGCTCTTGATCTGCAAACAGAGACACAATTAGCACTCATCTCACCAGAGCACTGTGCAGTCATCAAAACGTGAACACACAGGCTACTCACTCACAGAGATGTCAACTATTGCAGTGACTCTCACCCTGGAGCCCAAGCAAAGCAGTTTTTATTTTTCTTATGACACATGAAAAGCATCCCTTGGAGGGGACCACAAGATGCGGTTTCTATTTTAACATGGTAATGCAGGCTACAGGGTGGAGGTGGGTTGTGGGGAGCCCGGTGGCAAGGTTTACGCCGTTACTAGAAGACAGGACCTCATTCTGGACTCCGGAAATAGCTGGGATTGAAGAGATTCTGATTTAGAACGGACAGAACCTGGCCACTGATTAGATTTAGGGTAGTGAGGGAGAGGAGGAGCCAAATACCACGTCGAAGTCTGGGTCTTGAATAATTCAGTGGGCAGTGGGGTGTGCATTTAGATTAGGAGCACAGGAGAGATGGGAGCCATAGCAGCAGTGGGGGCGGGGCGGGGCAGCATGGGAAAGCAGGGAGAAGAGACGACTGCAGAACAGCACTAAGCACGCTGGGTTCACAACGCTTACAGACTTCAATGAAGGGCACTGGCTCTACTTGGGAGTGATCTCTGACCTGGACACATTCGGTCATCAACACTCCCAGAAGCACATGTCCTGGGACTGACATAGCAGTAACCGGGCTTGCGGAGCACACATTCACCTGTTGGCTCACATGGACAGAAGTCAGGTGGAGCCCAGTTCATGGGCACCTCCCCTGCTGGCGGTCACACTGAGTGCACATCCTCCTGTTGGCTCCCATGGATGGAATTCAGATGGAGCCGGGCTCATAGCACCTCCCCTACTGGTGGCCACACTGAGAGCGCATCCACCTGTTGGCTCCCATGGATGGAATTCAGGTGGAGCTGGGCTCATGGGCGCCTCCCCTGCTGGTGACCACACTGAACTCCATGTGCAGTCCACCTTCCTACTAACACCACCTCTGATGTACAAAAAACCTCAGGAACACACAGACACTGGATTTCCTGGGTCTTGATCACCTGAGAAGCATGATGGAGTGTGTGTGCATGTGTGTGCACACCCACATGTATATACAGTCAGCCCTAGGTATACATGAAAAACTGTTTCCAGTACCCTTCAAGGATACCCAAATCCACAGTGCTTGAGTCTCCTATATAAAAGAGCAAAGTATTTGTTCATCCTACACACATCCTCTCATATACTTTAAATCATCTCCAGATTTCTTATAATGCCTAATACAATGCTTACATGTCACTTTAATTGCATGGATTCTATACAGTACTTGGCATGCAGCAAATTCAAGTTTTGTTTTTTGGAGCTTGGTGCATTTTCCTCCCCCAAATATATCTGATCTGTGGTTGCTAGAATCCACAGATGTGGTGCCCACAGTCACAGAGGGCCCACTGTGCTATACATCAAATGGTATTCAATAGTTATTAGAGTGCTGTGATAGCCATGCAGGTAACAGGACTTCACGTGTACAGCAAGGAAATTAGAGAAGCAGCTATTGCATCCCTTCCTCCCTAATTTAATTAGGATTTAGCTACAATCACTGTCCTTTGCTCTTTTCTCCAAGCATGATTGATTCCTGTAGCACCATTTACTGTAAACCCCCCAAACTATAAAGGCATATACTACATTCATCTTTCCGAAGAAAATTACTAGGCGCTTATTTATTGTTAACTTAGACAGGGCCACAAGATATCATCCCCACAAGGTTCCCCAGGAAAGAAGATGAGTGAGGTCCCTGGGAGAGTTGCTATCGATCATTCCAAGCTCTCCACCTCTCAGTGCAGCTGGTGAGCAGGCCAGCATGGGGCTGATGGCGGATCTGTTGTTAATGACCTAGTTAGCAGCTTAATAGAGAATTGGAGGGCTTGCATTAGAAGGAGGAGCTCTTGTGGTAGGTTTAGCTGTTCCCTGGATTTATGGGCCTGGAGTTACTAACTTTTTAAAAAATAATCATTGTTCTTATTACAGAAAACAGCCTATTTTTAAAAGCTGCAGAAGGCTCTTTGAACACAAAACAACTTTTGCTATTCTTTTGTCTTTTGTCTATTTATTCATGAGGGAATGTTGTTTTCCTTTAGTCGTTTCTTTGTGGGAGCTGCAAGCATTCTGAGGAATGTCTGTGGAGCATCAGTCTAGCTCCATGACACTGAGTTCTGATACCTGCAGAATGAGCCTGTACTTGGCATGGATCGTGAATTGCTAAGAGGCAGTGTCTAGGGAGAGAAACTTGCCTTGAGAGCCATGTTAGGCACTGAGGACCACGGCCATCCGAATATCTGGGCAGGTGTTTCTAAGGCTTCATCTGGTTGGACCCTGCCTGGCCCTTCTCTTCCACAGCCCTGTGTGAGTCTTTAGACTATTTCCCATCATCTGCCTCTTCTTTCCTTGTATGTTGATGCTAAATGGGGTGCTGACTCTGCACTTCTGGATTAGTGGCCCTCCCCATTACCTGGTCACTGGCTGATGCTGTCAACTGCCCTCACCTGTTTGATTCATTTCACAAACAGCTACTAAACAACTTCTATGTCCAGATCAACTGTTCTAGGTGCTGTGCTATACACACAGGTAACAGGACTTCCTGTGTACAGCAAGGAAACAAGAGGTGATTTATTTAAGATCAGTATGTTCAAAATTATGGAAGAAATCCAAATGGAGGGTGGGGTCCCAGAGAGTGAAGGGGCAGAGCTGGTTTCATGGTTCATCCGGTTGGGTTGTGCTTGTCAGATAAAATATCGACTGCTCTATCTGGGATGACAGAAATCCAAAGTTGAGCCGTCCTCTAGGAAGGAGGTCATTTAGGGACTGTGGGTCCTGCTGTCCCCGCTCCCGAAGCACTCACTTGCTGGATTTGCAACCTGCTAATGAAGGTCTGCCTTGTTCCTAGACCTCTAAGAGATAGGGGGTTGGGGGACATCTGCCTTGACCCTTAAACCTGAGGCCTGGGTGCTGTGGCTCCCAAGGGTCCCGTGATGATCAGTATGTTCCAAAGTGAATGAAAATGCACAACGAGGTTAAGGATGTGTCTTTTATGTCCGCAATCCTATTGGACTCTGCACTTTTGACATTAATTATCAGACATGCCACATAAATTGGATATCTGAGCTCCACTTGTGGCTCCAGTGTCCAAAATAGACCCCCAATCTGACAGAGTTGCTACTTCAAGGAAACAGTCCATGGAATTGCATTACATGATGCTGTCTTTTATATATGAATATCCACACCTACACATGCAGTGCATTTAACTTTTCTTAAATAACAAGCTTTTTTTTTTTTTTTTTTTTTTTTTTTGAGGCAGAGTCTGACTCTGTCACCCAGGCTGGAGTGCAGTGGTGCGATCTCGGCTCACTGCAACCTCCACCTTCCGGGTTCAAATGATTCTCTGGCCTCAGCCTCCCGAGTACCTCCCCAGGATTACAGGCACCCACCACCACGCCCGGCTAATTTTTGTATTTTTAGTAGAGACGGGGTTTCACCATGTTGGTCAGGCTGGTCTCGAACTCCTGACCTGGTCATCCACCTACCTTGGCCTCCCAAAGTGCTAGGATTACAGGCATGAGCCACTGCGCCCAGCTGAATAACATGCTATTTTGTCATGGCATTGCTTAGTAAAACTTAACAAAAACATTGAAAAATGTGTAAGCCCTCATTATTCCTCTTTAATTGAATTGCAGCTCAAAATCCCGAAGTCCAGGACCACAGAGTGAAGGTGTAGAATGAGCAAGACTCCCGGAGCCCTCTGCAGACCCCTCTCTGAGGCCCTTCCTTGCCCAAGGGGCGCGCCTGGCTCTGCTCTGAAACAGCCCCCGCCCTTGTTCGGCGCTTCCTTAGTCCCTGGAGCTGTCCACTGCTCGGTGCTGAAAGCGGCGTGGGAAAAGCTGCTGTGTCTGCACCTGCTGCAGGCCGTACAGCATTGCATCCATGCCAACTTACACTGGCTCTATTTTATTCTATTTTAATGCAAGGTTCACATTTTGGCCTCAGTCCTGGCCTAACTTGCTTTGTGATGTAGGATAAAGGACTTCTGTTCCTTAGAAAACGTTTGGGCCTTTTCAAATTGAGGGTAAGCTAGCCATATATTTCAGAAACACTTTCTGCTTTTTTGTAGGTTTGCATTATTTTCCAATTGAATTAGATAATACATCTGGGCTAATAATAGAAAATAACTTTAAAATACATGAGAGCTAAAAGAAAAACGATCTATTGCTAAATCACTCAGAGTTAACTCCTGACAGCAATCCTGTGTGAACTGATTAAAGCTGAAGTCTACACATCACATTTTTACACCACACACTTAAATATTTACATATATTGGAGACTGAAATGAGACACCACACACCCACTAGAGAAGATGAAATTTTAAAAGATGTCTGTACCCAGTGTTGGAAGAAAGGTGGAGCAACTAGAACTCTTATACTTTGCTGCCGGGAGTGCAGAATGGTTCAACCACTTTGGAAAATCATTTGCCAGTTTTCTGTAAAGTTAACATACAACTCTCACATGACCTAGCAATTCTACTTATGAATATTTACCAAAAGAAAATTTTAAAAATCATAAATTCACACAAAAATCTGTATGGAAATGTTTATAGCAGCTTTATTCAACATAGCCCCAAACTGAAGAGAACCCAAATGTCCATCAATCAATGAAGAGACACACAGCAGCATGTCCATATGACGGAACACTACTCTACAATAAACAGGAACAACCTACCTTGTAACTCTTTGGCATGAAGTAGATTCTCAATAAATACGTGTTGAATGAATGTAGTCCAAGGCAGAATGGATGCCCAGAACAAACGTCAGGGAAAGAATGAGCCTGATGTGTTTGAAACAAGCAGGAGGTCAGTGTGACTTCAATTGCATGAGAAATAAGGACGGCAGTGCAGCTCAGTGCAGACACATGACAGGTGGCCAGGTCCCATGGCAGTCCATGTGGATAACTAGGGACTCTCAGAGAAGAAAAGGGTGGCTGGACCCCACAGGACCCTTTAGATACTCAGGAACTTTGACTTTCACTTTGGGGGAAGTGAGGAGCTATTACTGTGTTTTGAGCATTAGGATGACAGGTTTTGACTTACAAAGTTATTCTGGCTCCTGAGTGGAAAATACATTAGTGGGGGAAGTGGAGAGTCAAGGAGCAGCAATGGATATGGTAGGAGCTGAGAGCTTTCCTGTGGATTTTGAAGTTGGTGCAAGTATGATTTGCTGATGGACTAGATTTGGGTGTGAGAGAAAGCACAGCATTAAAGCCCACACCCAGACTTCAGCCAGGGCCACCGGGAAGATGAGATGGGAAGACCCAGATGCCGCTGAACAAGGTGGAGGTTAGCATGGGTACGCTGAGTGGGTGGTGTTAACGGGACGGCCAAGTGGCCGTGCCAAGTAGGCTTGGACAACTCAGTCCTAGGGAGTGTAAGTAAGAGAGGCACCTCGGGACTGCCCTTGGTGTCAGGACATCTGGGATGAGAGGGTAATCCAGCGGAGGAGACTGAGAGGACAAGCCCTGAGCCGGGAGGAGTCGAGCGAGCATCTAAGAGGGAAGAACAGGACTGGTGCGATGAGCACAGCTGGCAACTGAGTGAGACCAGGGTTGAAGGCGCCCAGCTCTGCAGCAGCGTCCCCCAGAGCCAGAGGGACCTGCTGCACTTCTGCATGTGTACATGCACCTGTGCATACATGCATGCATATGTATACATAACACAGGTGTACCTATTTTATTTATGTATATACATGCATACATGTTAATTAAACCTTTTGTTTTGACATAATTGATAATTGTAGATTCACAAGAAATTATACGAAATAATTCTGAGATTCCTGTGAATCCTTTACCCATCCCCCATCCCCAAGTGAGAACATCTTGCAAAACTGTAATACAGCATCGCTGCCAGGACCTGGGCATTGAAGCACATGTTTACCTATGAAACAAACCTGCACATTTTGCACATGTACCCTAGAACTTAAAGTATAACAACAATAACAATAACAACAACAAAACCCTATTATCACATTTATGTGTTGTTTAGATAACCTCATGACCACCTTCAAGTTCTTTCTTATGTCCACTTCTCAGTGAGGTCTGCTGTGACAGTCCTTCCCCTCTTCCCTGTCCTTACAATGTCCCACAGGACTTCTAGCTTACCAACATGCTGTATGATTTGCATGGGTACTGTGCATGCTGTCCGCAGTTTCTCCTGGTGGAGATAAGAGTCCTAAGGACTGTGGTCGTCACCTGTTCAGTGGTGCTTCTCAGGAGCTTTCAACGCTTTGCCACAAAATAGATTCTCAATAAACATCAATTGAATGAATGCAGTCTGATCCGGCCTCAAATCCCAGCTTACTATTTAACCTCTCTTGATCTCAGTGTCTTCATCCAGAAATGGTTGTGTACTGCAAAGGACTCACCATGGAGATTCACTGCAGTATCATTTTCAAGGTGTGATCCTTGTGTCTGGCATGGAGCAAGCACAGAACCTGGCTCACCTGTCCTATAACCTGCTGGACTCTCTCAGTAAGGTGTGTTCTGGTGTAGAAAAAGGGGCAATCATATCACCTGCCTGTCGAGTTTGACTTCACCATGATGATGAGGTCCAGTCTATCACGTGCTTCCCATAAGCCAGGTATGAGCCAAGCACTTTCAGGTGTGACCATATTAAATCTGATAACACCACTGCCAGGTAGGCACTGCCATCAGCCCATGGTTGGAAGCACATTGCTGTCATGTGCCTGGCCCCGGTCTCCCGGGGACTCAGGACCCATCTGTCTTCAGAGACTCAACTTTTTACTGTCATACTGACGACTCCCCTGATTCATACCACACACCTACTCCTACCAAAGGTGACATCAGAAATGCCTTCCGGCGGGGCACATCGGCACACATATTCCCTGCTCCTCTGATTATGCGTTTAAGATGAATCCCTACAAGTGATGCCAAAACTTTTTGACCACTCTTTGATGCTAGTTACCAAATTACCCTCCTGAATATGTTTTCACAATTTACAGTCCCATCAACAGAAAATAAAGAATTTCACAACATTAAGAAAGATCAAACATTTTTTGTTGAATCTATTTTTCATGATATGTTGTCAGATATTTATTTTTAATTCTTAGTTTTACAAATAAGACTCTTTCAACATCCCAACGGACAAAATACTTTCTCTTTTGAGAATTTCCCTTCTCTTTGGAAAAAATTTCTTTGATCAAAAGCTTAAGACTTGTATTTCAAATTCTTTTTCAGAAGAGATCATCATTGGCCACTCAGGGTGGCTCACCCTGTAATCCCAACACTTTGGGAGGCTGACGTGGGTGGATCACCTGAGATTAGGAGTTCGAGATCATCCCGGCCAACATGGTGAAACCCCGTCTCTACTTAAAACACAAAAAATTAGCCTGGTGTGGCAGCAGGTGCCTGTAATCCCAGCTACTCAGGAGACTGAGGCAGGAGAATCGCTTGAACCTGGGAGGTGGAGGTTGCAGTGAGCCGAGATCGCGCCACTGCATTCCAACCTGGGTGACAGAGACAGACAACATCCCCCTCCCCCTCCCACAAATAAAGAAGAGATAATCATTTCTTTATTTTCTCCTCAAATATTAACTGAGGATTTAACAGGGGTCTGCCCCTGTTCCAGGGCTGAGAGCCTCAAATTGGCAACTGATCCTATTTGAAATGCATTTGCCCTCTGGCTCTCCTATGAGGCTGCCTTGAGGGAGGTCCCCCTTTCTCCTGGCAGAGGTGGAGACCACACAGTCCTGTCTCAGCCCCTATCGCAGACCACGTGTGTGCCCTGGGCTTGCAGGAATAGAGAAGAGAGCCAGTCACCACCCCCTCAGGTTTCTAGTCACAGAATCAGGGAAGCGAAAAGATATGTTTTTCAGATGGTCGTGTTGGTTATGTGAATGTAAGTTTTGTTTTACATTTTTACCACTATGAATCACTTGACAACGTTGAAATAGAATACAAACATTTTTATTTAAAAATATGGTGAGCTCTTTGAAGAGGTAGCGCCCTTCCTCAGGCCTGACCTTTCACAGCTAAGTGTCTTCCTTGGGAGTGGACACTGAGGTTTCTTGCTAGTGAGATGAAACTTCTCTTAGGAGGAAGGCCACCTTGTGACTTTTAGGTTATGCTGCAGGGCTGTGTATCGAGTGCAGCTCTTGTGACTAGAGTGGCAGGCAGAGCCGCCCCTGAGTTTTAGCCAGCAAGTGATGGCTTCTGGGACCACTGAGGCACCAGGGTGGGGACCATGGCTTGTGGGTTCTGGTCCCGTTCCCTCCTCCAACTCCACGGCCTCCATCCTTGACTGCCTTCAGTTGCAAGTCCGGGGATCCTCACTCTTGTCTCCTTCAGTTGCAAGTCCGGGGATCTCACTCTTGTGGAGAATGGCAGATAGGTTCTGACTCTGATCTGATTCTCCTTCCGTTTTGCTGGTAAGTCATCAGGGTTATTTCATCGGGTAAAGACTGCAAAGATTGCAAGGTATGATTGGCTGAAAAACACGTGCTATTTCTCTATATCATGGAATCCAGCTGGTTTTGCCCTTGCAGAAGCAGTTTAACTGGCATCACTGCTACTCTTTATCTGGGCACCACTGAGTTGGTAAGTATCCTGTAATTGTGTGCTGGCCAAAGCAGTCTGAGAAGTATCCTGTAATTGTGTGCTGGCCGAAGCAGTCTCAGGTGTAATTTTCTGGTCATCCAACTGCTCCTTCACCAGAAACCTCCCTTTGCTCAGAGTGAGATGGTCTTGGATAAAGGCTCTGTGGTGACTGTGAAGCCAAGGGTAAGGGCATCTGTCCAGCATGATGCAGGGCCATAGCCCTTGTTACCATGGTATTTTCTCAACACCTGCATCTCAGCTTTTCTAGATGGTGCAAACGACTGACATTCACAATTCCAGAGTCACAGACACACACGGTTCTATGGGGAATAGCAGGTGCTGTTCCCGATGGCAAGGGAGGGCCCTGTCACCCTAACTCTCAGCATAGCCACAGTGACCTTGTAGCTATGGGGAGACAGAAGGACCACCAGGTGGGAGCTGGGAACCCTGCACTGCTGTCCAGGGCCGGACCTGCTCTCACCCAGGGAGGTTCTGTAAGGATTCTGGCCCCCACAGCGAACATGACAGTGACCGGACCCTGCATCATTGGCGTGGGAGGGCTCTGCTCTCCTGCTAGTGGGTCTTGTTGGAGCAGCACCAGCAGTGTCCATGGGGGGACGTGTTAGAAACGAAGCCTCTCCAGGCCTGTCCTAGACCTATTGAGCTGGAGTGTGCATTTTAACCAGATCCCCGGGAAGCCTGCACACCCCGTGCAGTTTGGGAAGTGCTGGTGTGGCTGAAAACCCTCGCCATGCTGCAGAATTACTTAGGAAATCAGGTTTTCAATTCTCATGCATGGTACCCATTGCAAAGGTTTGCTTTGCATTGTTTGGGGAAGGAGACCAGTTGTTTGATTTTTAAATGTCCCTTTTGTAGCCGGAGGTGAGAACCCCAGGGCTAGATACCCATAGTCATATATATTGCTTGTCAATATCTTCTAATTTCTCTGCAGGTCAATAACCATGTCGAAATGAAGAATAGTTTGGACCATCGAGGGATGATGCAAAAACACTCGGGAAGAAATATTTACATGAACTGCACTGATGGGCCCAAGCAAGGGGACAGAATTAACTGTGCATTCTGGCATATTTAGGAAACAGCGGCCATTTAATTTCTCAATGTACTGGTGGTAAAATAAAACCAACAAATGTGACTTGTCCCCTCCCTGGCGTTCTGTCTTGCAGTGTGGATAAATTTAATGTCACAGTGCTTTCAAGCTCTGATAGAGTTTATAACTATGATAAAATTCTGACATGAAATAAATTTTGATCCAGGTTTGGTTTTATTTGGAGGTTATAACTGATAGTGCCTTAAAGTGCCTGGAATTATGTTACAACACATTCTGTGGGTGTCTTAGGTTTATAGTGAGCTGCATCACTGCCCAAGAGGGTGGGTGTGATGCCCCCAGAGGGCAGCCAGAACCACAGGCTCCAGTGAGCCCCAGTCTGGTGTGGGGGCCTGTTCCGGGGATATTGCCCCACCACCAAAGCACCATATTGCCCCTGGGGGCAGTGTGCTGAGCATGACTGGGACAGTCGAGAATCAAGGACTTGTCCGTCACTCATAACGTCAAAATAAGACAAGCTGGGGGAGGGAGGAAGGAGCCTTTTTGTGCCAGGACTCACTGACCTAACTCTACTGTCGCTTTTGTAGGCATCTGTTTTCACCCAGCCAGGGTGCAGTTATAAGCTCTTCTTCTTCCCAGGGGTCTCCATGATGTCCTAGTCAGCACCAGTCATGCTCTGATCAGCCCAGGAAGCAGGGGAAGGGACACCATCTGGTGCAAGGCAGAGGGAAGCTGGTGCATGGTGGGCTCAGGAGCACTGGGAGAGCCAGGCAAAGCCTAGTGCAGTCTTGTCAGGTGGAATGGCCTAGGCAGGGGAGGGGACAAAGTCAGGGAGGCACTTTAACCATGAATTGGGAGGAGGTGAGTCCCACCCTAGAAGGCTCTGGGGCAACAAGAGGCTCCCAGCATGGCTAGCCTGGGGCTTGGGTCTGGGCTCTTCTCTCTCTGGGTGGTCATGCTGCCTTTGTCCTGCACTTCCAGCCAGGCGGTCTCGGGTCCATGGGGGTCAGTTGTTGTCTGGAGAAATTCCAGAGATTCACAAACAGGAACAGCAATGCAATTCCAGAGGAGCACATGAGGTTCTGCAGGACCCTTCAGACAAGGAGAAGTTAGAAACATGGAGGGGGTGATGGAGAGGAGGCTGCCGGCAGAATGAGGCATGTCTATACCACCCCACAGGGAGCTCATACACTTTCTGTGGTTGAGCTGGTTGACCCTGGTGGTTGGTCCCAGGACAAGACAAGCTCCTGGAGATGCTTTCTTCTTTCATTTCTGCTTGAGGATTTGTAGAATTGGTGATGTCTGAAAATTGCTATTGGATTCATCAAACTCCACGGGGGGGTTCTTATTAGAACGTTTTAATTGCTTTCTCTTATAGAATGATTCCATGGGTTACCAGGTAACTGGTTAGAGCTGCAGCACCCCTTTCTGATTCCGTAAAATGTAACGATATATTAAAAGATAATTTACCAGTCTTTCAACATAGATGATTACACTCGATATGTATGTTACTTTATGTGTCTGAAGAAGGTAAAAATCTCAAAAATACAGTGAGATTTAAAGAGAACAATGAAAAGCGGAATATGGGATAGGCACCCTCAACAGCCTCTCATCCAAGAACAGAGCCTGTATTTGCCTCTTCAGTCTAGAGTGTGGGCAGCTGTGGCTCAAGGGCTTGCTGAGATGCAACCTCTCCCATGTGTCTTGATGCTGTGTAGATGTGTGTCAGGATCACAGGGCATTGCTGGCAAGACCCTGGCGTGCTGATCATGGGGAGCCGTGCACCACGGTATCTATGCCTTGGAGGCTGCAAAAGGGTCCCACAGAGAAGGAAGGTAGAGTGGGAGGCTGGGTAGCTCCAGATCGCATGGCACCAGAGGAGAAAAACAGCAGCATATTTCAAGTGACCAGAAGCACTTCCTCTGTTTTTGCAAAAGAGCATACAGAAAATGGCCCCAGGACCAGACTGGGGCTGCGTTGGCTTCCAGAAGTGGGAAAGTCCAGGAGTTCTGCCCTCTCTAAAGTCCACTGGGCACTGAGCTGGGCCTCTCTCCCTCTCCCTCTCTCTTTCTCTTTTACTCTGACTTTTTTTTTTTAATAAACATTTTCAGATCTATGGAAATAAAGATGCCACATTATCACGTACAAAACGTCCATTTTTACTAGGTTCCATGTCTGGAACATTTTCAGTGCCACTAACCCACCTACTCAGGAACCAGCCTCCCCTCATTTTGATCATGGAAATTTCAGGTTGGTTTTAATATCAGCACAGCTAGTCCTCCTCATTGCTATTGCTCAAGTGTTTCTGAATGTTACTACACTTTTATTTTTTCCATATAAACTTTAAAGTTAGCTTGTGAACAAAAACAAACAAAATCAGTAAACAAAAGCTCCTCTCCAAGTACATGGCTGTGTTTTCAAGTCTACCTTAGTGGCTTTTTTGATTGACACTTAAACATTTTTCTTTTACAGGTATCATATACTTTTTGTTAACTTTAATCTCAAAACTTTAATGTTCTGCTCCTTGTTATTGATGATAGGGTTTTCTTTCCCATTGCTGATTTTATTCTATTATGTGTTCTGTTATTATTTAAAATATGATGGTTTTAAAACGTGTATATTAACTTTATACCCTGCTATGTTAGTGAATTATAATATTGAGTTTGTTTACTGATTTTATTGCTTTTTCCAAGTATCCTATCCTATCTTCTGAAAATAGAAATGGTTTTATTTTTTCTCTAATAATTATGTTTCAAATTGTTCTCCCTTGCTAATTGCATTGGTTGATGCCACTAATATAACATTAATTAGGACTGGGAATGGTGGGTAATCTTGCTTTTTCCTGACCTTAGCAAAGTGCTTCTGGTGCCGCGTATCAGGTTTCCTCTCGTCTTGTGTCTGTGTGGAGGACGTACGTGTCTGTTCACTCATTTGCCACTGAATGTATTGTCGGGAATGAATGATATTGCCTTTTGTTAGAAGGTATTTTAATATCTGCAGACATAACCATATAGTTTTTATCTTTAGATTTATTAATATGAGTAATTATAAAAGATTGAGCCATAATAGTATTATTGGAATAAATCACATATGTTTAAAATATGTTATTGTTTTTTCTTAATAGAATGTTTTATTCTACTTGCTAATATTTTATGATTTTTATATTGATATTTGTGATATTGGTCTCTTTCTTGTACCGCCATTTTTTAACAGATTTAGTTCTCAATTGTGTGTTTCCTTCACGCAAATGATTTAGAAGATTTCCTTTCCTTAGTATGTTTTTTCCTTTCTATTTCTGCTTTTTAAAGAGTTTATAGAATTCTCCCAAGACACTATTTTGGGTCTGGTAATTTTTTTGTGTATAGTTTCTTCATTGCTTTCTATAGAAATTAGCCTGTTAAATCTTTCCTTCTCTCTTGGGGTCAATTTTGGTATGCTGTATTTTCCTAGAAAATTATCTTTTCCATTCAAGTTTTTCAAATGTATTTTCAGAGAGTTATGGAAAGTAGACCCTTGCAATTTTTTTAAAGCCTGTGTTTCAATGATTTTTTTCTCCCTTGTAACTTATTATATTGTATATTTTCACTTTCTCATGTTTTAAAATTAGGTTACCTAGTTTGTCTATTCTTTTCCCCCCAAAGAACGAACACTTTTTAAAAAAATAAATTCTACAATTTTTTCCACTTCACTGATTTGTGCTTTTATCTTTACTATTTCCTTCTCTTGGGAAAGTGCATTTTTAGCCTTTGATTTGGAAATTTAATTTTGTTATTTTATTTTTGTTTATATCTAAGATTATGAATTTTCTTCTGATTACTGCTTTAATTGTGTCCCATAGATTATGATATATCATGATGCCGTTATCTTTTTTTACAGAAATTATGTTATTTTGAATTGTATTTCCCTTCCTCAAAGAGTCGTTCCGTAGAGTTTTTAAATTTCCAGAAGAAAGGATCTACTCAACAAGTGCGTCACTAATTACTATTTTATTGCATTGTGATCAGTGAGTATTATTGGCATTATTTTCACTTTATGAAAATATGTGGCCCCTCTGTTGTGACCTGCAGTATGGATAATGTCTATGAATGTTTCCTGTGTGACTGAGAAGATGTGTTCTCTGTTATTAAGTTGTAAGTTGATATGTATTCATGATTCTACCTAATGGATTGTATTCGTTTAAAAAAATCTTTTACTTTTTTTAATCCCCTTGACTTGCCTTAGACTAAGAATGATATATGAAATTTTCTTAATGTGAATTGCTTCTATTTGTCTATACATCTCCTATATATTTCAAGAAGGTGGTTGCCATGTTCTTTAGTGTAGATGCATTCACAAGTGTTATAACTCCATTTTCAATCGTGGCCCTTATAGTACAAAATATTCTTCTTTGTGACAATTTGGTGGTGGGAGAAGCTAAATTCTACCTTCTAAAATATCAGGAATATAATTCCTGCTTTCCTGTTTTGTTCTAATTGCCTGATACGATTTTGTCTAATTGTTTTATTTTTATTATTTTAGCCTTTCTGAATCATTTTAAATGTGCCTTTTGTACCAGACACAGCTGGATCTTTTTTCTTGTGGTCAATTTGCAAACCTTTTTTTAGTAGCTGGAATAATCCTAGTTATATTTGTTGGAATGACTGACATGTTTGATCTTATCTCTGAAATATCAATAGTATGTGATGGTGTATTTCCTGGGTGCTTTTTTTTTTTTTTTTCTGTGTATGGTCAGTTTTCTTTTCCAGGTAATGTTAAAGGTGTTCTGGTGTTTGGTACAATGTGTGTTTTTATCCTAGAATAACCTTCATCTATGTGTCTACCTCAAACAGGTTTCAACTATTTGCGTAGTGAACTTTAAAAGCAATGTCCTTTGACTTCCTCTTCTTACCTGTGTAACAACCAGTGAGTTTATTTATTTTCCTCTTTTCTTTCTCCTTTACCTGTTGTTATATGCACTATTTCTGTTTCCAGAACATGTAAGATGTGTTATCCCTATGTTACCACTGTCCCCATGTGCATTTTAGTCTTAGGTTTATAGATACAATGCTGTCTGTCCTTTTGCCAAAGTTTCCCAGCTATGTTTTGGCGGGCAGACCCCTTCTGCTAATCTATTCTTCCAAAAGCACTGGGGAGACCTGTGTGTCTGAAGTCCTTGCTCCTTCATAACTGTGGTTCTATGGCGTTGATATTTGAAGTAAGGCTTGGCTGGAGCTATCTTCCTCAGCTCACACTGCCCTTAATAGTCTTTCTTGAAAATGAGGCTCCACTGTTGTCCCACTTTGGAGATGTCTGCTCGAAAGCACAGCATCAGCTGTGCCTACTGCTTTTACTTTTCAGATCCTTGGTCTTCTTCTCTGGAGGCTCTGAGAAATTTTCTGTTTCTACTTTGGCTTGTTTCATTCTTAGAGTCTAATAGATTTCCTAGGGCCTGCTGTGGAGTTGACGATCCCGGCTCAGTTTCCTTGCAGACACATCTGCTTTTGAATAGGCCTTCCTTTATTTCAGGAAGCTTCTTTGGATTATAGCTGGAAGTATTAATTCTGCATTTATTTTGTATGTCACCTTTAGGAACTCCAATTAGACATAAATTGTATTTTGTTTTGCTCATCTCTTACTTCCATCACCGTTTCTCTAATCCTTTTTATCTATTGTTTTATTTTCGTTGCATTGTTTTCGTGCATTTTCTTGAGCCTTTGGCCACAGACTGAAGGCTGCACTGTCGGCTTCCCTGCTTTTGAGATGTTGGGACTCAGACATTTCCTGGCTCCTCAGCTTGCAGATGGCCCATTGTGGGAATTCACCTTGCGATTGTGCTAAGTCAATACCCCTTAATAAACTTCCTTTCATGCATGCATATATCCTATTAGTCCTGTCCCTCTAGAGACAACTATTACAACCAGTCACCAACTATACTCCGGGCAGGGGGCTGGGTGACTTCCTTGGCTCTTGGTGTTGAGCCCTGAAAGATGTGGGAGTGTGTGTGGAGAGGCCAGGGGTAATCATGTGCTATTGTGATTCTGGAATTTTGTTCATGCTGCCTAGGAACTTGTGGGTGTTACTTTACACTGTAACAAACTTTAAAAAATGCTATACTGTGTAAAAATGTTTTCAACAACTTTCTAATATTTCATTAGGTGGATTTATTTATTCACTTATTTATTTAACTGTTTCTCTACTACTGAACACCAATAAAACTATTGTTTTTCTTCATTTAGAGTTATTTTCTTAACCTACATTTCCAATAGTACAATCAATTGGTAAAGTGGTATAAATATTGTAAGGTTCTTTGTACAGTTTTTGAATCATTTTCAAATCTACATATCAATTTGAACTCCCTGTCTATAGTTGAAAACCTGTTGGCGGACCCCTCTCCAGGATTTGACTCTTGTGTGTCCACCCTGTGTCAACTTTGCTAACCACATTTCTAGAATTCCCTTCCCCGCCAGTGCAAGTGAGGGCTGGCCGCCGAGAGCTGTGTGTGAGAATCGGACACGGCACGTGGCAGTGCTGTCCTGAGGCACCAGGGCTACGGAGGAGCCAGGCACTCTGGCCACTGCATTCACAGTTCCCGGCCTGCCGTCCTCCTTGCTGACATGGGCAGTACCCAGTCCTGCAGACCCTCTAGGTCCCAACAGGTCTTCTCTTTCAACGTCCCTGAGTCCAATGATTGGGGCAGCTCTCTAACAAAGGATCAAGCTTCTTCTAAAGGCCGTCGTGTCCTTAGGCCTAGAGACGGTGTGAAAAAAAATACCAGTTCCGGTCAGTCCTGATGGAGTCTAGTTCATCCTCGCTCTCTCCCACTTCAGTCTGACTTTTCTTCTCAGCCTCTGGCATGGAGGATCCTGAGAGACTACAGGTCCAAACCAGATGCAGAAGGAACAGGCTTGCACGGACTTCTCCACCGGTTTGCACACTCGCAGAAGCTCTATCCTTGATAATGAGCCTCTTATTCTCTATCCCTCCTAGTAGTTCTTCTTTTGTGATGAAGTCCTGGGCGTGCCTGCAGCACACGTCGATGGTGGGCTTTGGGAAGGGGCTGTAACACCACGAGTCCATGCAGAGCACAGGTGCAAGGGTGCAGGGGTCAGCAGGCAGCTGTGGTCCCGGGAAGCAGTGTGATGGGCAGGGCTGCAGCCGGCATGATCACACCACTCAGTGCCCTTCATTAGGAAACTTGGGAGCCTCCTTTCAACATCAACAGCCCACTCTTGAGGCCAACTGCGGTGTCTCCTCAGTCTCCATGCCCGCTCCCATTTCTATAGAGTGCCTCACATACAGTAGCTGCTCAACTAATACTCACTGACTCTTCCTGCAGGAACTTTGGTAATTAACCCCTCTGCCTTAACCTCCCCTTCCTCACCCCAGAGTTACTCTGAGGCCCACACCATCTCCTTTACCTGCTTTGAAATGAATGGAGAACCGTCCACCATAACCCAGGCTCTTTGGGAGTCACGCGAAACACCTAGCCTGTCCTATCCTAATGATAACCGATGTAGCGACAGACAGGGGAGACAGGATGATATGCCCTGTGCAGTAACCAAAAACCAAAATATTTATTGCAAAGATTTTTTAAAGTGTCATTCCTACTTGCAAATGTTGTGCTGCAGACATATGTTAACTGACTGTGCCTCCAGCACAAAGAATCAAGTGAACAAAGATATTTTAATTTGAGCTACAGTATGCGTCCTGGCTGACAGTTTTATGACGGGCCTCATAGCTTCCATATGCTGCAGTGATGACTAACTGTTTACCTTCAGAAGCCAAGGAATGTAGGAAGAAAGGGAGCAAAGGGGAAAGGAAGCACACACACATTTAATACCTATTGTGTGCAAGTCACTGGGTTGAGTGATTTTTATTTCATTTTAGCAAAATTCATATGAAGAACTGTAGGAGAGGAACACCATTCTATTTTACACACAGAGAAGCCGACTCAGAAAGCGTAAGGCCCTCGCTGAACGTGCACAGCTCGAGATTCTCCGATCTGTTCAGAGGTAAATTCCTTGTTTATTTTACTTATGTACAGAAATAGCAAGGCTACCCTTGGCAGGTGGACAAGACCAGATAGAAAAGGTACAGCAGAGCTAGCAATGGTATTCCTGTGTTTCCCTTCCCCTGGGATGTCCTAATATCATGATTAAGAGAGGGGAGGACTGAGAGACCTCTCATAGACCTTCAGGCAGAAAACCGTAGAAGCGATTGTCTCTTTCCTCTCAACTCTAGGGAGAAGGTGTCTGTTTCTCAAGGCAGGGGCTTGGGGAGGGAAGAGAGGACCATTGACTGGACAGCCCAGCACAGCATTGGTCGGGGCTGCTAAGGGGGCTTTGGATGAGTCAGATTTGGCCTTGAGTCCTGATCTGTCACTCACCATGTGACCTCACACAAGTCACGTGATCACCTTGGGCTTCAGCCTCTCTGCAAAGTGGAATATTCCCCACCGGATTCTTCTGAGGGGTGTGGGTATCACTGGGTGTACACTATCTACTGGTGTAGACAGAGGGAATGGATGAACATCAGCTACCTCAGCTGCCAACCCAGAGGTGTCCCAAGGCATGCCCTGGTAGCACTGCACCCAGTGTCAGCAGAAGCATATGGGGGAGGAAGCAGGGGGTGGTGCTGCAGCCTCTGCAGGACGCTGCTCGAAGGGGTCGCCAGTGCTTGCCTGGGCTCCGCCATGCAAGATCCTGCTCTTGAGCATGCAGAAGTCGCAGCCCTCCATCCTCAGGCCCCCAGGAGGAGCCTTCCTGATCAGTGCCCCATTGGATGAGTTTCAGGAAAGTATCATGCCATGACAAATTAATTATTTTTCTTCTTTGTCTAATCCAATATTCTTTTTATTTATCTTACACACTAAAAACCTTCAAGATAAAGTCCCTTCCAAATTACCATTGCATTTTTATCACAGAAAACTGTTTACATCTCTTGTTTCTTCTTATTTTTAGAATATTATGAGTTCTTATCCTGGGGTCACAGGGTTCAGGAGATTCACAAAACTTTGGACTCAAATGTACAATTCAGTGTGTGTGTGTGTGTGTGTGTGTATGTGCATGTGTGCATGTTTGAGTGTGTATTGTATTTTTGGGAAGAGGAGATTCATAGCTTTCATCAGATTTCCAAGAGCAAAGAAACCCTGCTTTAGATGGTCTCTAAAAATATCCTAATTGTATTATTTGGCAGTGCTTGTCTTAACCTTTTATGGGTCACTTGGGTGGGAGCAGAGAATAAAAGTTTCAGTCCCAATACAGGATGTTGTATGTTGAACCTGGTCCTTCCACCACAGGCAGAAGAGCAAAGGACTTTAGTTTTCTCTGTTGTCAGATGAAGGAACCTGGGTACTCTTAAGTTGGTGGTTCTTACAGTGGAATGTCCAGTCGCCAGCGTTCTTTCCACCAGGGGATTTGTTTAAAAAGCAAATTCTGGTGCCCCAACCCCGACAGGCTGAATCAGAAACTCTGGGGCTGGGGCCAGGCATTGCGGGTTTATCTGCAACCTCCCCCCTCCCCGCCCGCTCCTCCTGGAAGCACTGATACGCTGTTAAATGTGTGAGAGCCACCGCCCAGAGAAGGACACAGCAGGCGGTGCGGGGAAGGAATGAGGCCACTCCCTGGGCCTCCTGCTATGCACTGGGCTCAGTGCTTATCGCACGCTAAGTGACCTCTTTATATTCCTAAAATGTTTGAAACCCATCTGCTGATTTAGCCTGCGGAAGGAATTTGTTTTTATAGTTAATATCAATATATTGAAGCTACGTAGCCAGAGAAAATGATTTTCATATTTCAATCACATAACAAATGAGGCACCACGACTGGGAGCTGCATCCCCAGAGGGCGGCGCTCTGCATGGTAAACAGTGATCTATTTCACTGGTAAGTATTTGTCAGCCTGCTGAAGAGCTTGCTGCTACAAATCTTCGTTCTTGTTTGACAAACGCTCTGAAGCGGTTCTGGGACTGAGACAATCGTGTCTCCTGGCCAGGGCCTCTGTTTTGGCTTCTTCATGACAGAGACTGCCTCTGAGCAAACTCTCCCAGGATCCTTTACGCCTTCCTATAGACCAGGCCTCAGCCTCGGCCCTGTCCTTGGCGGTCCAGCGCAATTTTAACAAGAATCCGGTGACCTGAGTTTCCTAGGAATCTCCCACTCTCCATATCTGATCAAATTCCTCACCCCTACCCCATGCCTGCCTTAGCAGGAGCCCTGTCAGGCTGGTTTAGCAAGAACCCCTTCCCCACAGTCTCGTCTGCGTGGTTTCCATCTGGTGACCGCCCACTGCTTCTCGGCCGCACTTCCCAGCTGCCCCTGCCATGGCTGGAGTCGAGCCTCTCTCCCTTGCTGCAATGGTCCTGTGTAAAGTCTGTCTTTCTTGCCATTTATCGGGGTCCAGCTCTGCCACTTCTGACAGGACAAAGACTCCGCCCCTCTTGCTGAAGGTTCATTGCACATGACATAAAGCTTCAGTGCCTGTCCCTGGGCAGACCAGACTCCAGGGAAGACATGGCTCCTGGAGGAGTGAAGAAGAGCAGATGCCCTCCAGGTCGGGGCCCCTTTGTTCGGGAACTGGAGTTTCTTTGGCAGCTCTGTTCCAACATGCATTCATGCCCTCATGCACCTGGCAGATAGGCTGAGTGTAGTGACAAACATTCCCCAAACCCTAGCAACTCCACACCACGGAGATTTATTTCCTGCTCAAATCACAGTTTTATGGGTGACAGCCGAGTCGTTCGGGGCCCTCCAGGGGCATTGCCCCCACAGAATCTTTGGATTCCCTGCTTCAGCCTCTGTGTCCCCAGCAGATGAGGACAGAGAAGGGGATGCTGAGCACTTCCGCATTGAACCACCCAGGGCAGAGGAGAGGATGCGCCCTTCCACTAATGCTCCAGTGGGGAGAGCCAGCCCCATGGGGGCCGGGGCCCAGCTCTGCTCTCAGGAGGAGAAGCAGAAGCACCATTGCCACTGGCGGAAGCTCTGCACAGTCCCTGTGAGGACAGCCTCAGTACAGAGAAAATGCACATACGTGCAGAGACACAGCTGGGTGGGTCCCAAGGGGCAGCGGCTCACATGGCAATACCACTTAGATCTGAGACTGGGGCCCTGGCGAAGGTGTCTCCTGCCACCCTGAGTCATGCAGGGCCCACCCTGGTGAGCACCCGTGGTCTGTATGGAACCCCCCTTTGCCTGCAGATGGTGCATTTCTGGATCTCAGATTCTGTCCCATGGCTCTTGTGCCATCCACTCCTGAAGCAGGCCTTCTTCTGACTTTCTCTCACTCTGGACTTTGCTTGCACTCCAAGGAGAGCTGGGGTATCCCTTGCTTCCCAGTTCAGGATATTCAAGCCCCATTCGAACTCCTGGACACAGTGGAAGCTACAGGCCCATAACCCAACACATCTCTGGTCTCCCGGTAAAGCCCTCCGCATCCACGCTCACCTGAACCCAGGGCCTTTCTCCTGCCTTGTTTTCTCCTCCAGCTTCATGCTTCCGTGTTGGGCTTCACTGCTCCACAGCCTCCCAGCCTCAGAGCAGGCGGGGACTGGCCACATGGCCCACGCCCCATATCTGCCAACAAGTCGAGTCCCTGGTGCCGGAAACAGTTAATGCTTTTATTAGTTACCAAATCATCATTCAAAGCCCCCACATCTTTCATTAAACTTCAGAAATGAATCACTCTGCGCTTGCTTTAGAAAACGGCAAGGCTAAGTGAGAATAACCTCCCCCCAGACAGCCCTGTGCTGCATCAGGCCTCCTAGGTGCTGACACTCATGCTGGGAAGGGACCTGCCACGCTGAATAACCCACGTAGCAAGGCAGCAGCCACCGTGGCATCGCTGACTCCACACGCAGGAAGCCAACTGCGTTCTGTCTCCCTGTCAGTTTGTTCTGGGGTAATTCAGTCAGAGCTCACGACTTTAGACAGAAGTTTGTGTTGCCCTGGCTTTGGTATTTGGGCTTGGTGTGAGTCTCCCTAGAGCTTCAGTCCAGAGCTGACATCTCTTGTGATCTGAAGGTAGATGTCCCCTTCCGGGTTTCCAAGCCCAGGAGAAGCACCCTGCCAATTGCTTCACATTTAGCGTCACGTGTGTTCTAGAGCACGCGTGTTGACAGCAGCAGAGGGTCGGCTGAGTCTGGAACTGAGAGTGTCAGAAGAACCAGAGGGTCAAGGACGAGATGCGAGCACAGGAGACACCTGGACCCCAGACCGAGAGCAAGGGCCGGCAGGTGGGGTGGCAGCATGGAACGAGATCTGGGCACAGGGATGGGGTCTGGAGGACTCTTCCAGGAGGCTGAGATGCACCCAGACTGCCCAAGTCCATCTGCTGCTGCCTCCTCCTTCGGGTTAAGTGGGGTATCTGATGCCCATGTGGGACCCTCACCCACGGGGGGCCTTTCCTGGCTTCTGAACTCCAGAGGAGCATATTAGAAGTTTCCTTCCCAGAGAAAAAATAAAGTAATAATACTTAGACCCTATATGGTGCTTTGCCTCTTCAAAGCAGTTTCACACACAGAGCTATAAAAATGAATGTAAACTTATCAAAGTAACACTATAAAGATGCCTGGGAATTATGAATGTGCTGTAAGTAAAATTAAACCGTGGTGATAGCAGAAGCATTATTTTTATGCCTTGAAAACCTCAGTTACAGATTGACTATAGAAAACACGATGACTCCTGTATATTTAAAGTCTGTATTTTAAACAGTTTTCCGCTATGCAAGTGTCCTAGTCTGGCCTTCGGGGAGAGATGAACGGATATGTGCCGGTGGTGTTAGCGGTTATCTCAAGTTCTTCAGGCAGAGACCCTGTCCTCTTCACCGTCCACAACCCTGCAGGGGTCATGCCTCCCTGTGCCATCTGCAAGGTTCAATAAGAGTCCCTTCCTTTCCGGAGTCCCCCTCTGAATCGGTGAAAGACCACAGTGCTCAGAAACTAGAGATCTGCCCTCTGTTCTCTTGGAGCTGTGAGAATAGGCAGGTCAGGGAGCTTCTCGGAGCCACAGAGCTTTTGTCTAAGCTGGGGGATGTGCAGCAGGGGTCCTTCCTATCTCCCTTGTGAAGCTTTGGGAACAGGCCTTGCAGATGCTAAGCAACCCACATATAGTGACAGCCATGCTCCTCCCTAGTTCATCTGTCCTGCCTCCTTCCCTCTCATCTCTTCCATGATCAGCTCTTAAAACTGGAAGAATCCTTAGCAATGATCTCATCTGGCACCATGCCCAAGGAACAAGAACCGTCTGCACCTTCCCTGCCTGTAGGAATCACCCAGTCTGGAAATTGCAGAGCCACCATGGACCTGGTGAATGGGCCCTCTGCCGTACCGTCCCCAGATCCAACTCATTACTGAGTGCTGGAAGCTGGGGACACTGTGGTTGTTAGCTACCAAAAAGTTGCTCCAAACTCCCATATCCAGTTTCAGGAATGAGTCCCTGCACCTGCTATTTTATAAAATGTTACAGCTGCGTTAGAATAGCCTCACCCCAGCACCCCCTGGACTGGGGTCAGCTGTGTGTATGGGATTCCTGACGAGGTCTGCTCTTACTCTCCCAGACCTCCTTCCACGGCTGAGGCTGTGTTGAGACTTGGGATGGCCTTGTGGGGTGCAGAGCCCAGGCTCCCACTCTCTCTGAGGCTTTCCAGCCCAGCATCCCAGGGTCTCACTGGAGCATGTGGCAAGGAGCTCATCCACCCCACCTGGAACAGCGACCGAGCCACAGGAGGAGGAGGAGATGCTCATGGCAGAGCCCTGGTCCTGCCCCACCTGGAACAGCGATGGAGCCACAGGAGGAGGTGCTCATAACGGAGCCCTGGTCCAGGCCAGGTTCCCGGTGAGGGGCTGTCCGCTGCAGCCCATCAACTCCTCACACCAGCGATGGCAGGAAGAAGGCACAGGCTGTCACACGGTGCTCAGCCAGCATCAATGCAGGGCGTCAGTCTGTGGCGTCTCTGCTTCCAGGGAGGGGCAGGAAGTGACCATGCCCTTGGGCAAGGCTGGCTCCCCACACCTGCTGGAGCTGCTGGGAGTCACACACCAGTCAGGTGGGGGTTCATTCCCCGCCCAGGCCGTGTGCAGCAGCCCATGCTGCCAGGGGCTCTCCGGCCTGGGCATTGCAGGGGATGGCTCAGCTGGTCCTGGTATCGGGCGGGGGCAGGGGCAGTGTGGCCTCTCAGACTCTGGGGCAGCTGCAAGGCTATCTACTCCACGGCTTTGGGACACTTTGCGTCCCAAAGACGACGCGGTTTCGTTCTGAAAACTCTCAGAACGCAGCTCCTTGGAGGGAGTCAGCCACTCACAGAGTCAGGCTTGCTCCAGGCAGGTTTGGCTTCCGTCCTTATATTTGTTCTCTGGAACAGTCCCCAAGGATAGCCCAAGAGGGCCATGGCAGGGGGTTCTTAAGGGGAACAGAGGGCTTTGTTAGGACTCCAGGAGGAACAGCTCTACCCGAGCAAGCTGCAAAAGCTTCCAGTCCGTGGCTGCCTGGCATGGCTGAAGGTTGTTTCTTTATTAAATAAGACAATGTTGAGGGATAACTGAAGAAAACTCCCATTTTTTGTGTCAGAACAAGCAGTGCACTTGTGGTCAGGAGTGTGGGCGCCTGGGTGGGCAGAAGGAGGCTCTCAGGACTCCTGTGCTCCTGAGAGTGGGGCTCCCGGGACCTGGATCCACAGGACAAGGAGAGCAGCTACCCAGGCACGTGAGATGTCCGTGGAGCCCACAGGCCTGGTGAGCACACAGAGGAGACGGCGATGATGGGCGTGTGAGAGGAAACCCCGAGATCGGGGTCCTGGGGAGAAGTGACAAGTCCAAATCCTCATCGTGGGGTGCCTAGAGGAGTAAACAGGGCCTCCTCCCCCAGCCGTCCTGGATCTCTCTCTGTCACTCCCTCTCTTCCTCCTCACCCCACCCGTACCTCTATCTCAGGGCACTCACAGCTGGCGAGGGCTGCTTACATTTTGGTGTCTCCCTGTCTGTCTGCCTGCCCCCTCTCTGACTGCGGTGGGCCCATCATGTTTGCCTCCCAGGCCCTTCCTGCAGAGCCAGGCCTGGGGTCTGGGGTCTGTAGACCCCACACAGTGCTGGGGGAGTTGTGGAGCAGCCCAGCAGCCCTAGTCTTTTTTCTCACCATCCCTGAGAGAGAGATGAAGCATGCTGAAGTCTGTCTAGAAGGAAGAAGGCTTCTGAAAAGCCAGGTGTCCCAGATGCCACTCCCAACGGGTCCTCCTGCCTGCAGGAGCATCTCCTTCTCCTTGAGGCACTGTTCAACTCAGAACCAGCTTTCTCCGGGGATGTTGGCTTCAGAACCTGGAAGATATTGTGGAAGGTTCTTGACGGGGAGAAGTGTGCTGGCTGTTTTCTGTGCCCTGCCCCCCGGACCCATTTGAGTTTTTGCTTTGCTTGGTGCTTGGCAGGAGGCACCCGGGCTGCACCCAGGGCTCCCCCGCCTTCTGCTTATGACTGGATCTGGCTAGCGGGAACAGAACAACAGGAGGAGAAAATTCCATGCCCCTCCCCACTGTCTCTCGTGGGCACCATGGCTCTGGCATGCTGTGCCCCCATGCCAGGCTCTGTTTCCTACAGCTCCAGTTTTCTCCCATTTCTAGTACATTATAGCATTCTTTTCCACTTCTCTTCAGGCCTGGAAGGAGTGATGGGTTCCTATATTTGCCAGTCTGCTGCCCGTAACCTTGCCTTTACCCCTCCAAATAGTTGATTCATTAAATTTCTGCATTATTCCAGTTCAGTGTGTCTTTCATTCTGGGATCCTGTATGATACAAATGTTTGCCTCTTTGTGATCAGTTTCATCTCGGGAGACAACTGTATGTCTTTATGATGCAATTAAAGGATGATTTGCCATGTGGCTGACTGCACATCCCAAGAATTTTAAGAGATGAGTAAACTGAATGGCTGCAGATATACCCCCCAATATCTCTCCTGAATAGGTAAAGCCTGTGTATTTATGGTAAAATTCAGCAGCATTAGGCAATGCTCATGTTTCTAATTTGCAGGCTTCTGGGTGCTACCACACATTTATAATGTGGGGTGGGAGGGAGGCTTCTCATCCCTGTGAAAGGCTGCCTCATTAAACGGAGGTTTCTTTGTGAAATAATCTGGTGTGCTTTCCTCCCATTATCATAAGCTCAGCTCGAGGCTCACCCACTCCAGCCTTCTCAGAATTCATTGTCAAAAGTAACCGCTCCTTCCTTTAAACTGACAACTAGCATTTAAAATAACCTAATAGTCCAAATTTCCATAGGTAGCTTGTCTTCCCTACAGGTCTACAAACATCTCAAATGAGTTCCTTGTTTATGTGCCCAGGTTGATTAGCAAAAGCCTGCCAAGAGTGAGCTCATAAATGTTCTGCTCGTCCCACTCATTGGATGGACAGCTTTTGTACAGTAGTTTCAAACACACAAGTTCTTCCCTGCATTCTGAAAACACAAAGATCAATCACACATTGTCTTAGAAGCTGGTGAAAGATCTGTATTCCATGATCTTAAAAAATAGCAGGGGGATTTTCACTTCCCTACAGTGGGTAGAGTTACCAAGCATCTAACTTATTCTGCAAAGAAGGGGAAAATTCAATATTCATGATTACTTAATGTTGCCATAGCTTGAGTTACAAGTTAGAAAGACTTGAATTAAAGAGAATTGAATTCCCCACTAAGAAACAACCTGTTCTCACCAAAGTAGTTTTCATTTTCTGTTTTGAATGTGAATATAAGTATTAGGTAGCTTTTTCTAACCAGAGGACAGAGGCTCTTCCCCTTTTCCTCCATGGACCCATGGGTCTTCGTTCTACCAGCTCCTGTAAGGGAGAAGACAGGCTTCAATCTCGGTTTCCCACAAAGCCTGCTATGTCTATTCTTCAGAAACTGCTCAGTTTTGAAGTTTGGAATTCTTGCTCTGTAACAAAACAAAACGAATGGAGAACACCACATGTCAAGAACACCACGGGGGAGTTCTTGAGCTAAGAGTTACCCAGAGAGATACTGGGAATGAAGAGTGTAAACCGGCAGGAGAGGTTCTCACCTCCAGCACTGGTGCAAGTCTCAGCTCTGGCTGCCAGAGGAGGGGGATGGCCTGGAGAACTTAGGCAAAGAAATGGTAAAACATGCACCTGCTCACCCACATACACATAAACATACACTCACCCACACAGTCACATTCACACACACACATACACAACCACACTCGCACCCATTCACACATGCACACTCTCACACAGTCCCACACATTCACCTCATACACCCTCCCACAATCACACAGACACCTCACACACACTCACCGATATTCACATATACACAACCACACTCACACCCATTCACACAGGCACACACTTTCACACACATACACCTCATACATGCTCCCACACCTCAGACACTCCCACAATCACACAAGACAACTCACAAACACCCACACAGTCATATTCACACATGCCCACACAGACATCTCACACATACACACATGCTCACACAATCACACACAGTCACACACATACACCTCTTACACGCTCCCACAATCACACAGACACCTCACACACACACACGCAGTCACATTCACACACTCACACATACACAACCACACTCACACCCATTCACATATGCTCACACTCTCACACAGTCACACACATACACCTCACACACACTCCCACAATCACACAGACACCTCACACACACCCACACAGTCACATCCACACACTCACATATACACAACCACACTCACACCCATTCACATATGTGCACACTCTCACACAAACAACACACCTCACACACTCCCACAATCACACAAGACAACTCACACACACCCACACAGTCACATTCACACACACATATATACACATCTACACTTACCCATTCACACATGCCCACACTCTCACACAGTCACACACATACACCTCATACACACTCCCACAATCATACAGACACCTCACACACACCCACACAGTCACATTCACACACTCACACATACACAACCACACTCACATCCACTCATATATGCACACACTCTTACACAGTCACACACAAACACCTCATACATGCTCCCACGATCACACACAGACACCCCCGCCCACACACACGCTCCCTCAATGATACACAGACACCTCAAACACACTCATACTCACATACATCATCACACAATGGCACATAGACACTTCACACATGCTCATACACACACCCACAATATCAAACACAGACACCTCACAAACTCACACACATGCTCATGCACACAGACATCTCACAATACACACATACTCACACAATCACACACAGACACCTCGCACATGCTCACACTCATACACATCATACACATGCCCACACAAATCCACACAGGCACCTCACACACTCACACACACACAATCACACACAGGCACCTCACACACTCACACACACAATCACACACAGACTCATCACACATGCTCACACTCATACACATGCTCACACAGCCACAAAAGACATCTTACACACATGCTCACACACAAGTTCACACAACCACAAACATACACATCACACATGCTCACACTCATACACACACACAACCACACACAGACATGTCACACCCTCACACACATACACTCACACAGACACCTCGCGATCACACTCATACACACGCTCATACAATCACACAAGAACACCTCACACATACACATGCTTGCACTCACACACACTTGCACAATGACACAGGCAAGTCCAACATACTCAAACTCATACACATGCACACACAACCACACACAGACACCTCACATGCTCACACACACAGACATGTCACAATCACACTCATATACACGTTCACACAATCACACAAACACACATTCGCACACACTCACACTGTCACACAGAGATCTCACACACACTCTCATAGACATGGTAACAATCACACAGAGACACCCCACACACTCACACTAACACACACTCACAATCACACACACGCTTCACACACACGCTTACACACACAGACACCTCACAATCTCACTCATACACATGCTTATACAATCATATACAATCACAAACGCTGCAAACATGCTCACACTCACACACATGCTCACACAGTCACAGACACCTCACACACTCACAGTCACACTCATATACGTGCTCACACAATCACACACAAACACACACACTCACGCTCACACAATCACACACAGAGATCTCACACACACTCATAGACATGCTCAATCACACACAGACATCTCACACTCATGCACACTCACACAGTCACACACAGACACCTCATGCATGCTCACACTCATACACACTGGCACAATTACATTCTTATACATGCAACCAAGACTAACTTGAAGGAGCGTGGGCTTCTTTGATCCTGTGTCAAAAACCATCAGAACTGCAGGTGCGGTTACTCCAGGAACCGGGCCCCAGCCATGGCCAGGAGGGGAAGCAGGTGGTCCTGCTCGTGAGAACTGCCCTGACTGGCTCTCTGTCCCTCTATCCTCTGCCAGCTCACCTGCCTCTCTAGTCATCATCCCATTCCTCACCATTCTCCTGAAACCCGACCTTTACCTTCTCAGGGGCATGGGGCAGGGCTGACTTCTAGGAGCCAGCGCGGCTGATGCCTGTCGGTGGTTGTGCTTGTCCTGAGAACAGAACCTGGCCCACAAACTGCAGACAGCCTCCATGGAGGACTGGGTGCTGGGGGTTGAAGGGTGTGAGGTGGACCCCCTGTCTCTGAGGAGCTCTGCCACTGGCTGAGGGAGAAGGACCTTGCTGCAGCCCCTCACCCAGGCCATTTTGAATTCTGTAGTGGAGTGGCAGAAGGAGCTCAGACACCCCTGAGCCGTGCCAACACCAGGGAGCCAGCGGCAGCTGATTCTCCTTTAGTGATGTGGACCCCACAAGGCCTGCGTTCTGGGGCCGGGACCGCTGTCCATGGTGCTGACGCAGAACTTCAGCGATCCCAGTGCCCAAAGGGCCGTCGGCAGCACGGAAGGAAGGGAGGGAGGGAGGGGCTTGAAACGCCTCAGGATAAACCCTACATAGCTTCTGTCTGAAAGAAACAAGAGGAAGTAAAGAAAAATCAGCTTGAAGCAAAGCTGAAACTGCATAAAATATTTCCAGAAAAGAAGCAATTGGAAGGGCCCCATGGCCTTTGTACAGCACAGGCTGGGGTAGAAGCTGCCAGCACGTCGGAGAAGCAGGGATGCCTTTGAACACCATCCTGGTGCAGCAGCCTCTCTGAGTTTCATGATCACACTCATTCCCTGAGGATCCAAATTCCAGTGTCTTCTGCTTTTCCTAAATCAAGTCTGAGAGAGATTTTGGCACCTACCCCTCACCAAATGACTCAGGGAAGGCCACCTGCCTATGAATGGAAATGTGGGCTATAGAAAGTCAAGACAAAGCATCCGTGGAGAATCAAGGCAGCAATTCGCTTTCACAAATAGCTAACACCTCTCATCGGCCATCTGGCTCTGCCACAAGTTAAGCAAGCTGGGAATGCTGGAGATGTGACTGCCAAATCAAGACATCCCCCATGGGTGGATGGGGAAAGGGGTTTTCTCCAATAAAGGCAGACTGTGAGTTAGGGATCCACGTGGAATCTAGCAAAGGAGCTACAAGGGGAAGCTGGCGAGCATGTGAAGAAGTGACCCAAGCTCCAATTATCCTGGCATTTATTTACATAAATATTTTACTTATGTTCTAGAAGGGATTGCATCCTGTGTGTGCTGGGGATTTGAAGGAGATACTGAATTCAGAAACTCTTTAAAGAACAGATTTGGTTCAGGTATCAGATGATCGGGTGTTGGGATGCTTGTACCTGAGCTCCTCCAAATCCCAACTTTACCCCTGCACAGGTGGTTGCTCCAATCCTCTGGTATTAGCAAGTATTGCAGTATCCAGTACCACATGTACTGGGTTACTGATTTGTCCAATTCTAGCACAACTGGACACAGTTTACGGTATCTCAACCTTTCAAAGCTCAAAGGACATTTTACAAATTAGACTGTACTGTGCTTCCGATGTTCTGCTAATTTGGTTCCTATGTGTGATTTCACAGCTGTGTGCAGTGTGGGAAAGCCAGAGGCTCACATGCTGGAACTACTTTTCTAAACCTATTGATAACATTGTCTTTCCTTTACGACTGAGGACAGATGATACTATAAGCCTCTCTAACACTAAATGAAAAAAATAATAATTTTATCCCAGCAGAGTGTTTCCCAGGTATTTGTGCTGACCTGAACCTCTACTCCAGGAAAAGTTTCTATTGATCAGCGTACATGAGCCCCTTTATGGCTCCATGTGAAAAACATACAATAGGCTGACTCTTCACGGGTTTCGTTAGAGTCCACAGTCCAACCTGAATGTTGAATTGCTCAGAGAGTTTTCACCTGGAAAACAAAGGTCTTTATTATAATAATCCTTTCCAAGGAGCTCCATTTTTTAATCCAGAGTTCAGTTACTGACAATGGTGTTACAGAGGAAATATTTTTTTTTTCCTAAGCATATTATCAACTTAGTCCTGACTTTCAGGTTTTATGCTACTAATATTATTCACTCAATTTTCAATACATTTTGGTCAAGTTAAATGTATGAAATAC
This sequence comes from Macaca thibetana thibetana, assembly GCF_024542745.1. Classification (NCBI taxonomy): domain Eukaryota; kingdom Metazoa; phylum Chordata; class Mammalia; order Primates; family Cercopithecidae; genus Macaca; species Macaca thibetana. The sequence goes on along the minus strand of NC_065586.1, from coordinate 127,005,462 downwards.
ATCCGCATAAAACCAAAAAGCAATCCGAAGGATAGATTCATAAGCAAGGTGGAATTTTCTCCTTCTTTATGAAAATGATAGTATTCTGTGAAGGAAGTAGGAAGAAAATGATTGCTTTTACTGCAAATGCAATGGTCTAAGAGTTTGGATAGTTTTACATAGAACCTGCCGATTACGTAACTTTTAGTAATAATTTTCAGAGAGGAAATATCGCCATCCAATATGATGCTTCTCATGTAATGTAAAATGTTACAGTCTAGCATGTCTCTACTGGAGAAAAATGCCCACAGAAAAGCAGCTAAGAAGGGGTTGTTTCACCTGCAAGTTTTGCTTTATTGATCTGTACAGCCCTAGGGGTCTCTTGTCTGTGGCGCCTCTCCTTGTGAGTGATGTATGTGCCTTTTTACGGAGATCATCTGGAGACAAAGCCATAGCTTTAGAGAAGAGGCGCTAAGGTGGAGTTGCTGTGCAGGTTCTTGTCATTGTGACATCACTACCACCCTTTCTGAATAGCTGTTGCTACATTGCAAACGAAGCCAACTTCTGTGTGAATTTCCCAGGAGTCCCTTCTCTGTACAGTGCTGAGTTAGAGTCATCCAAAGAGAAACATGTGCATGAGATTTGCAATATGAAATAGAGGAACGGACTTTCTTCTCCAAGGCAGTTGGAGACAGGATGTATGCAGATGTGAAGTTCTTATCATCTCCAGCCATTGAGTTTTTTGTGTGTGCACTTTGGGGCCCTGAAGCCTGAATCAAAATTCTATGTCAGGCTCTAAGTGCCCCTGGAGATGTGGAAATAAACACTATAGTTACTCTTCTCACAAAGCCCAAGCCTGTCATCAACGGGGACCAATAACCACAATAAGTCCATTACCATGTGGCTCGTGCTACACACCTTGATGCAGGTCCTGAAGGGGCAAGTGCCTGCCTTGTAGATGACAGCAGGCTTCCCCGGGGTTGGGGAGATCCAAGCCAGGATGCAGGGGTGAAGAGGGAGCTGTCACTCTTTGAAATCCTCCCAGAGAATGCGCTGATGCAGGGCCCTGAGAAAGGTAACCAGACTAACAAAAGATGTATGGGAAATACATGTGGAAAGCTACAAAACTCCAATAAAATAAATCAAAGAACTAAATGAATGGAGAAAACTTCCCTGTTCATGGGCAGAAAACTTGATATTTTTAAGGTGCCAATTCTTCTGAAATTGATCTATAGATAAAGCACAGAATTGTTCACAACACCAGCAAGTTACTGTGTGGATACTGACACACCGGTCCTAAAGCTTATATGCTAAGATGAAAGACAAAGACTAGCCAATATAATACTTAAAAAGAAAAATATTGGAGGACTGACGGTATCTGACAATAAAACAGTAATCAAGACAGCACAGTATTGGTGAAAGAATAGACACATAGATCAGCGGAACAGAATAGAGAGTCCAGAAATAAATCCACACAAATACAGTCAACTAATTTTTTGACAAAGGAACAAAGGCAATTTGACGGAAAAAAAAAAAGCATAGTCTTTTCAACAAACAATGTTGGAACAACTGGATGTCAATGTGTGAAAAAAGATCTAGGCACAGACCTTATAACTGTCACAAAAATGAATTCAAAATGTATCAGGAAGCTGATAAAATGCAGTATTATAAAACATGTTGAAGAAAACATATAAGAAAATCTGTGTGACTTTGGGTTTTTAGACACAACACCAAAAACATGATCCATGAATGAAAAAACTGGTGAGTTAGACCTTATTAGCATTTTAAAACTTTGTTCTGTGAGAGAAACTATTAAAAGAATGAAAAGCCAAGCCACAGACTGGGAGGAAATATTTGCAAAACACGTATCTGATAAAGGTCGATATCCAAAATATACAGAGAACTCGCAAAACTCAATAATAAGAAAAAAAAAATTTAATTAGGCAGAAACACCAAGCAGTCACTTTGCCAAAGCAGATACGCAGATGGCAGATAAACATATGAAAAGATGTTCAACATCATTTTTTTTTTTTTTAGACAGGGTCTCGTTTTGTCATCCAGGCTGCAGTGCAGTGGCGAAATCACGGCTTACTGCAGCCTCTATCTCCTGGGTTCAAGTGATCCTCCTGCCTCAGCTTCCCAAGTAGCTGGGACCACAGGCATGTGCCACCATGCCCAGCTAATTTTTCACATTTTTTGTAGAGATGAGGTCTCACTGTGTTGCCCAGGCTGGTATCAAACTCGTAGGCTCAAGTGATCCTCTGACCTCAGCCTCCCAAAGTTCTAAGATTACAGCCGTGAGCCACAGTGCCAAGCCTCAACGTCATTTATTAGTGAATTGCAAATTAAACAACAACGAGGACCACTACACACACATTAGAAGGGCTAAAATTCAACACTGACAATGCCCAGTGCTGACAAGGATGAGAAACCACAGGAGCTCTTGTGGGCTGCAAAATGCAAAGGGTGCAGCCACTGTGGAAGACAGGTTAGCAGTTTCTCACAATGCAAAACACAGCCACGCCACAGAGTTCTGCAATTACGCTCCTAGTAACTAACCCAACTGATCTGAAAACTTGTGATTAAGCCTAACTTTGAATGCAAATGTTTATAGCAGCTCAATTCATAATTACCCAGAACTGGAAGCAATCAAGATGTCCTTCAGCAGGTGAATGGACAAACTGTGACCCATCCATTCATTCACTGTAATACTATTCAGAGATGAAAAGAAGTGAGCTATCAAAGCACAGAAAGATGTGGAGGAATCTTGAATACACGTTACTGAGTGAAAGAAGCCAGTGTGAAAAGACTACAGGCTTTATGACCCCAATTATATGACATTCTGGAAAAGGCAACACCACAAAGGCAGAAAAACAATTAGTAGTTTGCAGTAGGAAGGAGCCAATTCAGGAGGGAGAAGGGAGCTTTCGGGAGACAGAATAGGTGAAGTACAGGATATTTTTAGAGTGGTAAACGTGTACTGTATATACCCTAATAGCGATGCATGACATTATGCAAGTGTCAAAACCCATAGAACTTCACAGAACAAAAAGTGATCCTTAATTAATGCAAACTTAAAAAGTGACTGAGGAGGTCAGAGACCCCAGGAAGAAATGCAGACTGTGATAAGACATGAGTGATAGCTGCTGCATTACAAATATATAAAGCAACCTCACTGAAGCAGGTGGAGAGGTGCTGACTTGAGCAATTTTGGAAATGAGTGGCAGCTGTGAGACTATAGGCAGAGGGAACTCCATGGAAGCACCAGACTCTACTTGATAATGTCCCTCCCCACACAAGAATACCTGCTAGCAATTCAGATACTTTCCCAGATATGCTGGAACTGAACAATTCAGTAAATGACCAGTAGATGGTGGGACCTGGTTTCTCACTACTGGAATGGAAGGGAGAAGGTTAGAATGATCCCCTTGGTACAGATTAGATCCCCTTAGTGATGGAGGCATCACTAAGAACTCATGTTTAACTTAACACAGATAAGTGTGTTTGCATGTCTTACAGATTTAGAAATATGTAGAGATATGTTTATATACATGGATTAATATATGTGTATGTATTTCCTTGCTCCATCAGTTCAGAGGGTCAAAAAGAAGCAATACTCCAGCAGCAACAAGCACACTGAGCACCCAACCCTTGTTCCAGGTACCATAATCCAATAGAAGGACCCAGGGCTTCTTGGAGAAATGGCTAATTCTATGGAGCGAGATACATACCAGATCAGCTGGAAGCATCTGAGTGCTGGAGAGTAAGAAGACACAGCAACTGCCACCACCACCAGCACCACAAACCCCCACAATGATCAGGGTGTGTCATGGGGCACATGGGTGAACTGAAGGAGCACCCAATGGCCAAAGCTCTGGCCATTTCAGCAACAAAATGAATAAAGGAGTATTGGATTATAACCCATAGTCTAAAATCAATGCTTATGAGTTTATGCTAATGTACTCAAGGATGACTGGTTTCTTGCAGCTGTTGTAACAAATTCCCACAAACTTGGTGGTTTAGGGAAAAACATTCCTATCTCACAGGTCTGGAGCCCAGAGTCAGTATCACTGGGCTGAAATCCAGGTGGTGGCAGGTCCTCTTCCAGCAGCCCGTGGCTGCTGCATTCCTTGGCTTGTGGTCACTTCCCTTCAGTCTTCGAGCCCAGAATCTGCAAACCTCCCTGTTCCATCCCTATGTCTCTTTCTCCACTGCATAACTCCCTACTCCTTGGGCTCCCAATGGCAACTTCCCTCAAAAGAGTACAGTGTGGAAAGGAGGAGAAGCCTCAGAGCACCTGAGACAGGTGACCAAGGTCAACATTGACAGGCCTAAGTCCTGATGGGACACACCTCTGATGTGCTGTGATAAAAATGGCACTCTATCTCTGTGACCTTTCCCCAGTACACAACCCCAGTTAGTCATGCAGAAAATACCAGAGAAATTTTAATAGGGGGCCATACAAAAAATGCCTCATCAGTACTCCCTGAAATTGTCAAGGTCATCAGAAACAAGGAAAGGCTGAGAATCTGTCGCAGACAAGAGGAGTCCAAAGAGACACAAAGAGACAAGACAGTGAAGTGGGATGTGGCATGCTGGGTGGCATCTTCGTACAGAAAAAGGACAAAAGCTAGGGAACTCTGAGTAAACTACGGACTTTAGCTAACAGTAATTTCCTGTTACTTCTTCATTAATTGTGACAAATGTGTCATACTACTTCAAGATGTCAGTAATGGAGGGGACTAGGCACACAGCATGCGGAACTCTGTGTCTTCTCACTATTCTTTAAATCTAAAACTATTATAAAATATAGTCTACTTAAAAAAATCAGCCAGAAATGAGAAATAAGAGAAGTCACCTTCAGTCCTGGACCACCCACCCAGGAGAAACACCTGCCTCTCTGTGTTCTTGTTCATTCTCAGGATGGAAAGTGCAAATGCAGAGGGCTGTTATATGAGCAGCTCTAGAAGCAAATCCTTCTACTTTCCTTCTGCTCTAGTTTGTTCTGAAATTGTTCAACTCCAACTTTTGATGCGAGATTTGGAGAGGAAAGACTTTCTTTCTAAAATGTATATGTGGCTAGAAGATAAGCCATTGTTAAATAGCTGAAAAACTTGAGAAATGCCCTGCCCTGAGCAGGTTTCATGGCTGCCCCCGCTGTGGGGAAAACAGGCCAGGGAGCTTCATTGCTGTGTAGCTTTTCTTTCCCCATCAGGTTCAGAAGTGGGATTAACCAACCCCTCATCTCCTTCAAACAAGCCTTGGCCACTTAGAGGTTGTCAGACGTTGAGCTGCACGCTTGAAGTTGTAGAGCCAACCTTCCAGCAATCATGGCAGAGCACACGTTTCCTCTCTCACTGGCGCCACAGCCCATCTGTATCAGCCAGGCAGCTCACAATCCTCACCCACTCTGTGACTCCTTCCTTCCTTCTCTTGGAACTCTTGCAGTATCTCTGTGCGAGAACATCTTCCTGCCAGGCCAACAGAGTCCCAGTGCACACAGGGAGGGAGGGTGTCTCTACTCCCAAGGCAGACCTCAATGATGGGTCCCCAAGCCCTGCAGCATCTGGGCTTGGCCTCTTGCTAGCTGCAGAAACACCTAAATTCTCTAAGCCTCAGTTACCTTGTCTATAAAGTGACCCCATAGAGTTGCTGCAAAAAGTAATGAAAGTGAATAAGTTATCAGAGATATGGGCATAGATCATGTCCAATACATCCCCAATAGTTTTGTTTTCTTTGCATTAAAAAGAACATGAAGCTTGTATTAGTTTGATATATGAAGCTGGCACTGAGAGAATTCATTGTAAACAATATGTTATCTTTAGTCTTCATTATAAGCCAATGGTCTGCCTGACTTTTGAGGACAAAGATGCGTCTGTCCCTGCACCTTGACCTGGGTGCTCCCTAACTTCCCACTGGCCTATGGGGCAGACTGGGGAGGTGGGTTCAAGGTCTCAATCGACTTGTTGCTGTCTTCATGCTACTCAGGAGTCTCTTTAAAGATGACAGTGAAACCTTGGGTATGTGTTTGGGGTGTGAGGAGGCAGGATGGAGGATCGTCTATGCCATTTTGGGTGTAGAGTTTTGAACATTCTTTTCTTCTGTTGGAACATGACTTTATTTTAGTTTCACATGAGTGAGCTCACCAGGTTCAGAATCTTCTTCTCAATCTAGCAGCAAGAGGAGGGGGCTCTCTGGCCCCTAGTGAGAGTTTTGCAGCCCCTTCCCTGCAAGGTATTTTGCCAGATCCCTCGCTTTGCTCTGTGTCTTCCAGTGACTCCACCTCCTCTCTCATGCCCGGGGAGGTCTCCTCTCCCTCATGCCCAGGAAACTCCCTGTGCCATTCAAGTCATCCCTCTGTAGGGGACTCCTGTGCCCCAGGCAATGACAGCTTCCTCATCCATGCATTGGATTGCTGACTTCCCATCCATTCATCAGTCATTTATCAAAAGCTTAGAGATTGCGGGTTCTGCCTGATGTTGGGAGCTGGAGTGACCCCACAAATTCACCCTTGCCTTGCTGGGCACAGGGTTGAGGGGGAAACACAGACACGTAAATGGTTCACGCTGCTTTTGGGCTGAATTAAGTAAGTGCCACAGCCGGATTACAGCAGTGTGTCTAGGGAGGGTTAATTCTGGCTGGGAGAACAAAGACAAAGGTTTGATTCAACAAACACTCTCCTGAGCCTGTGAATAAGGAGCTGCCATCTCCACAATGAAATGGGAAAAATGATGTTGAATATGGCAAAAAATCAGGGAGGCAGAGATATAGCTTCCACATGCGAGAGAACTAAAATAAATCGTGACACTTTGATGAAATGTCTCGATGGTGGAGAGATACAGTATTTTTATGGTGCTGCAGGTACATTGTAATTGATCAAAAAAAGCCCTTTCAACATGGAAAGCTTTCAGGTCCATAGCTGATCCGGACCATAAATCGCATTGATTGTGTCTTTCAGTTCACATGCCTGACTTGGGGAGAGTATTGAGAAAGTTTTTGATAGATTTGCTTACTTTTCCTCAGGTCTCTAAAAGGAGCTATGGGGACGGCAGTGGTGCCTGGAGTGTGATTCAGGCATCGTGTCTTAGAAGTCTGAGCCTAGCTCTCAAGGTCCCACGACCAAGGTGTGCAAGGTAGGGATGTGTGGTAACCTCCCTGGGCTGGGCCTCCCCAGGGAGCCTGGGATCAGGCAGCACAGGTGACTGCATGGTATCCCACAAATCTGAGCTGGCCTTTCTCCTCAACCCGGCCTGCTGTGCCTGCAAGCAGCTCAGTGCTCATGCAAATCCTGTTCAGGGAGCTGGTGCTGTGTCTTCCATGTGGATTCTGGCCCAGCATCTGCACTGTCTGCAGTTGGGTGGTTGGTTCTTCCCCGAGGGCCAACCACTGGACAGACCCCAAGGGGACCTCTGTGGTCTTTTCGTGCCAGGGCTCCTCTAGAAATAAATCTTCCTAGGAGCGTGGGGATAGGTACTGAAGAAGACAAACTCAGCCTTTGACAATTTAGGAAGATTTGCCCTCCTTGATGCCATGCTTCCCTGGCCTCCAGCCCACCTCAGGAAGAAAGAGAGTTTTCAGGGAAACTTAATGATGAGCCATTGACCATATATCAGCCTTACCTCCAAGTTCTGTCTTCCTAATCATAGTGCAGTCCTCACCCTCAGGCCACCGTGACAGCCCACTTGGGATAGCTTTTCAAGCTTAGCATTTCTGAAATACATTCTTTGGAATTCCTGATGTTTTAGAATCTATGTCACTAATTAATCTGTCTAAATTACTGACATTCCTACCATTCTCAAAACGAAATCTGAAGTCCCTTTGTCGTCTCACCAACATCAAGCTGCCACATTCATGTTACTGGTAATTAATGAGCTCATTCATTCACTTGACAGCGACAGTGTGGGGACTGGTATGTGTCAGGTACCATCCCGGGAACTGGAGGATGGAGACTGGATCAGACAAGGTCTGCACCTTTACCTGCTCACCTTCTGGTGAGCATTGAAGGGGCCACCTCTGCCAGGAGAAAGGGGGACATCCCCCAAGGCAGCCTCACAGGAGAGCCATGAGACTTCTTCCAGGCACAGCAAAGGGCAAACTCATTTCAGATAGGATCAGGTGCCAATTTGAGGCTCATATTACAAAAATATAATATGAATGTATCATTCCATAAACAAATATTGGTGCACAGCTTTAATTTTTGAAACAGTCTGTCACCAGTGTTAATCAGGGAACAAGAAAATTAAGTCATGGGTGTGAGTTATCAAAGGAACAGGATGGGGGCTTTTATAAAGAGAGAGAGACCTAATGTAGGCAATTTGGCATTAAGAAAAAATAAACATAACCCCCCCGAAAGGTTTCTGATTAAAACACAAAAAAGAGATTCAGTGTCATTACTCCAATTCTGTTTTATTCCAGGTTACCTGAGACCCTGGAATACAGTGACACAAAGCAGGGATTCTCATGATATCCTCAATGGATATCATATCCACAGCCCAGGTCAATGCCACTGGCATGTCTAGTGGGAACAATGGAGAGAAGGCCAGCAGCTGCATATGGCAGCAAGCAAAATGGTGAGCCAGCTAGAAGCCCAACAGAGAGCCACAGAAAGAGACAGTCATGGAGAGCTCTGCTGGGGCCAGTGCAGGTCTTAAAGAGGAGACAAGAGACAACTCCAACGAAGAGACTGATTTTAATTGGATCCGATAGTGGAGTAATTTATGCCCCAGGATGTTGTCAGAAACCATAAAGCAATCAGGTAGACATTGGTAAAGGATAACAGCTGGCTGTGGAACCAACACAGGCCAAAGAGCGAAAAGCCTAACCAGTGAGCCAGAGGAGGAGAATATCACCAAGAGCTCAGCCGGAAACACTGTTATCCCCAGAGAAGGAGGTCAGGGCGGCACGGCCATGGCCAGGCTCTCTGAGGAGCGACACCAGGGGCTACACACTGCTGTGGAAAGAGTCTTCACCGAGCCGATTCTGTCAAGTCATTAAAGAAAAATAAAGTCAACAAGTCAAAACAAAATAACAAGCCCTAGGTTGCTACCACTTGTATATATTTTTTAATGCCCAGTTTTCTACAGTATAAAAAACAAGAGGCATACAAAGAAACAGGAAAGTGTGACACATACACAGGGAGAAAGAAATAAAACAAAACCAGGCAATTAAAACTACCTTCCAGAGTGTTTAGAAATAGCAAAAATGTCAAGCAGCTATTAAAAGTAAGTTAAAAGAACTAAAAGGAGGAATGTTTAAAGAAGTCCAGAAGGCAAAATGTCAATGTCTCGTTACATATACAATAATGATAAAGAGATAAAAGTAAATATGTGTAGAAAAATACCATATCCAAAATAAAAAATGTCACTAAAGGGACTCAGTGGTGGATTTGAGCTAGCAGAAGAAAACACCAGAAAACTCCAAGGTGGATGGATAAAGACTGTGTAACTGGAAGAACGGAGAGAAACAGTAATAAAGAAAAATAAACAAAACCTCAGGGAAATGTGGGATACCATTAAGTGTACTAAGGCATATCAGAAGAAAGTGAGAAGAGAAAGGAATAAAAAATACTCCAAGAAATAATGGCTCAGGCTTGGTGCGGTGGCTCACGCCTGTAATTCCAGAACTTTGGAAGGCTGAGGCAGGCGGATTATCTGAGGTCAGGAATTGGAGACCAGCCTGGCCTACATGGTGAAACCATCTCTACTAAAAATACAAAAAGTTAGCCTGCGTGGTGGTGGGCATTAGTAATCCCAGCTACTTGGGAGGCTGAGGTGCAAGAATTGCTTGAACCCGGGAGGCAGAGGTTGTAGCGAGCCGAGATCACACCACTGCACTCCAGCCTGGGGGACAGAGTGAGATTCCATCTCAAATTAAATAAATAAATAAATAAATAAATAAATAAATAAATATATAATGGCTCAAGACTTCCCAAATTTGATTTTTTTAAAACCCTCTCATCTACACATCTAAGGAGCTCAGTGAATATTTGGTAGGATAAACAAACATACCCACATCTTGACACATCTTACTCAAAATGTTGAAGGAGAGAAGAGAAACTATTGGAAAGACCGAGAGAAAAATGACTCAGCATGTACAAGGGAACCCCAGTGAGATGAACAGATGACTCCTCGTGAGGAACAAGGGCAGCCAGAAGTCAGTAGTACAACGTGTTCAAAGCTCTGAAAGAAAAACTGTTAACCAAGAACCTTATTAAGAGAATAACACAGAAAACAGAGTGAAAGCTAATGAAAATAATTAAAACACTACTCTAGAGAATATTCACATAATAAAAAGAAAGCAGTAAAGAATAATCAAAGTAATACGAAAAATAGGAAATTGTTTAAAAAGTAAAATAGGCATAAATGCAATTATGTCAATAATAACATGGTGACTGGATTAATCAGTGCATTCAAAGGACGAAGATTGTCAAACTAGATCAAACCAAGAAACAACACAATCCAACTATATTCTGTCTACAAGGCAGGAAAAACATTTAAATTCAAAGATATAACATGAAAGTAAAAGTAATTACTTGCAAATTGCAACCCTAAGAGAACTGGAGTGGCTATGCTAATATCAGACAAAAGGGATTTTAAAACAAATGTATTGCTAAATGGAAGGAAGGACGTGGACATGCATGTGCCAAACAAGTTCCAAAATGCTGCAGCACAAACGGACAGCACTGACGGGAGAGGTGCTCAATTCATACTCAATTCAACCATATTAAGCTGGAGACTTCAATATCCGACTTTCCCAGAATGGATGCAGCTGAGCAGAAGAGCAACAGGATGCAGAAGGCTTGAACAACTCCCTCTAGCAGGCATCTAAAGAGCACTCCACCCACCACCAGCAAAATGTACATTCTTTCCAAGCCCACGTGGAAAATTCTCCAGGATAGAACATATGCTAGGATGTAAAATAAGCCTCAAAAATTCATAAGAAATAAAATTCTACAAAATGTTTTTCCAACTGCAATGGAGTAAAACAAAGCTTGACAACTGAAGGAAATATGTAAATTTACAAATGTGTGGCGATTGAGCCACACACTTCTAAATAACCAGTGGGTCAATGGAGAAACCACAAAAGAAATTAGAAAACGTTTCAAGGTGAGTAAGAGTCAAAGCGCAACAAGTCAGCACTTGTGAGATGCCACTAAAGCAGTGCTTAGAGAAAACTTACTGTCGACTCCTATTTTAGCGAAAAAAAGGTTCTCACCTAAGCTTCCATATTAAGAAATAGGAAGATGGTGGGTGCACAAAACCTAAAGCAAGCAGAAGGGCAGATGCAATAGAGATTAGAGTGGAAATAAGTAAAACAGTATAGAAAAATAGAGAAAACTAACAAAAACAAACTTAGCTCTTTGGGAATATCAGCAATGTTGGAAAATTTTTTATTACACTAAGAAAAAAAGACTCAATAAACTAAAGAATGAAACAGGAGATACCACTATAAACTTTACAGAAATGGAAAGAATTCTAAGGCAATGCTATGAACAATAGTATGTTGACACGTTAGATAACTTTGATGACATAGAAAAATTCCTAGAAAGAAAATACCAAAACTGAATTAACAATAAATAAGAAATCCAAATAGATGTAAAACAAATAAAGGGAAAATACCCCATGAAAATAAGCCGAGGCCTATGTGGTTTTCCTGGTAAATTCTACCAAACATTTAAAGAATTAACACCAATTCTTCATCAACTCTTCCCAAATTTTAGGTGAGAGAACCATGTCCTGCCCCATTCTATGAGGCCAGTATTACTCTATACAAAAAGCAAAGACTTCAATAAGAAAGGAAGCTACCACATAATGTCTGTTATGAATAATCCCTCAAAAACCCTCAACAACATACATTGCAAACTGAATCTAGCAACTCATACAAAGTTTGCCTTGAGTTAGGCAAAATTTTCTTAGATATGACACTAAAATCACAAGAGACTAAAAAAAATAAAGTAAACTAAGTAAAAATGAAAAATGTTAGGCCAGGCACTGGGGCTCATGCCTGTAATCCCAGCACTTTGGGAGGCCAAGGTCGGTGGATCATGAGATCAAGAGTTCGAGACCATCCTGATCAACATGGTGAAATCCCATCTCTACTAAAAATACAAAAATTACCTGGACTTGGTGGCGTGCACTTGTAGTCCCAGCTACTTGGGAGGTTGAGGCAGGAGAATTGCTTGAACCTGGGAGGCACAGGTTGCAGTGAGCCATGATCATGCCACTGCACTCCAGCTTGGGTGACAGAGTGAGACTCCATCTCAAAAAAAAAAAAAAAAAAAAAAAAAAAAGGAAAAATATTTGTGTTTCAAAGGGCACCATCAAGAAAGCAAAAGCACAGCCCAAAGATGGAAGACAACATTTGGAAATTACATATCTAATAAAAGACTTGCATTCAAAGTGTATAAATAAATCTTAACAACTCAACAATGAAAAGTCAAACAACCCAATAAAATGGGCGAAAGTTCGGAATAGACATTTCCTCAAAGAATACATACAAATGGTCAATAAACACATGAAAAGATGCTCAGCACTGTTAGTCATTACGGAAATGGAAATCGAAAGCACAAAGGACACCACTTTGCACCCACGAAGATGTTGAAAATAAAAAAGACAATATCAAATATTAGTGAGGATGTAGAGAAGTTGAGAAAATCAAAATACCCTCTTGTATATTGCTGGTGGAAACGTACAATGATGCAATCACTTTGGAAGTTTGAATTCTTTAAAATGTTAAACTTAGAATTACCATATCACCCAACAATTCCACTCTTAAATATCTACTCAAGAGGAAGGAAAATATACACCTCACAAACTTGTACATAAATGTTCATCACAGCGTTATTCATAATAGCCTAGAAAGTGGAAACAACCAAAATGGTCATCAGATGATGAACAGATAAATAAAAGGTGACATCTCTAAATAATGGAATATTATTATGCAATTAAAAAGAAGAAAGTGCTGACACACACAGCAACCTGGATGAACTTGAAGATGTGATGCTGAGTGGAAGGAATCTCTCACGGCCAGGTACGGTGGCTCACGCCTGTAATCCCAGCACTTCGGGAGGCCGAGGCAGGCGAATCACCTGAGGTCGGGAGTTTGAGACATGCCTGACCAACATGGAGAAATTCTGCCTCTACTAAAAGTACAAAGTGAGCCAGGTGTGGTGGCGGGTGCCTGTAATCCCAGCTACTCAGGAGGCTGAGGCAGGAGAATTGCTTGAACCCGGGAGGTGGAGGTTGCAGTGAGCCGAGATCGAACCATTGCACTCCAGCCTGGGCAACAGGAGCGAAACTCCAACTCAGGAAAAAAAAAAAAAAGAAATCAGTCACAAAAGAACACAGATTTCTGACGCTCTCTATAAAATATCTATCATAGGCCAATCTTTTGGGACAGAAAGTAGAAGGATGGTTGTTTAGAGTGCAGGTTCAGGTGGGGAACATCAAAGTGCCTGTGTTTCTTCTTGGGTGATGCAATATTCTAAAAATTAGATTGTGATGCTAGTTGCACAATGCTGTGAATATATGAAAAAAATACACTGTACCCTAAATCGTGTGCTTTAATGGGTGAATTGTGTGGTATGGGAGTTATATGACAATAAGGCAATACCAATTAATGGGTTTTTGACTATTCTATTGGTTGTAGAAAGCAAAGAAGATGCAGAGGCTGATACAATGTCTGTAATGAAGATAACTAAGAGATACGTTTATTCAATATGATATTTAAGGGTCTACTCTGAGCTAGATCCTGGCTAACCAATGAAAGATACAGCCCTCTGTAACCTCAATTACTTAGAACTTACTGGAAGCATCATGATATGCCAACTGCAAGGAAGAGAGGCCGGGAGTGGGTGGCGCGGATGAGAAGTGGGTAGGGAGTGGTGGCCAGGAGGCAGAGTGGGTCTCAGGGAGACTGCAGAGAGCAGGCAGCCCGGCTTCCCAGGGGGTCCTGAATGACCGCCAACGCTGTATCAGTCCCCCAACATTCAACATTTTAGAAATAAATTACCTTATTGATCATACAGAAATTTGTGTCTAATTTTAAAAGTTTGCATAAATGTTAGAATTTAAAAGAAGAACAGGTTCTTATAAAGTTAACCGTATCCTTCCCATGTGAGCCAGAAATTCCACTTCTAGGTATTTACCCAAGAGAAAAAGAAATTATCTTCAAAAAATACTTGTACATGAATATTGATAGCATCTTTATTCACAATGATCCCAAACTGGAAACAACATGACTGCTATGGATAAACAGGGTGGGGTTCATTCCTACGTATTGAGAAACAGGAACAACCCATTGATACAGCCAACAACATGGGTGAATCTCAAATACATTTTACCAAATGAAGGAAGCCAGACTCAAAGATTACATGCTACATGATCCCATTTCTATGGAAGTACGTGAATAGGAAACAAGTCACAGTTTGCAGGAACAAGGTGAGAGGAGGAGCTGACCACGGACGGGAAGCAGAGGGATTGCCGGGGATGGGGGTGAGGGGAAGGATTTGCTGTGATCCAGGTGGTCATGGCTTATGCATCTGCAAAATCGCATCGAACTGTGCACTAACAAGCAAACTCTGCTGTGTGTAAAGCATCCTTCAATAAACCTAACTAAACAAAAGAGAATGAAAGAAATACAACATAAACCCCCTGCAATACCATCCTTTTCATCTCTCAGATTGGCAGAACTAAGAACGACTTCACACGGAGGAAAAACAACAGAAAGTTGGTGTGGAAACACGAGGAAGCTCACTGAACCTCTTAGGGTCAGTCTTTCCGGAAAATGCATTTCCTGAAATAACACGTCTGACCTGCTTTGTCGGTGCGGGGCAGCAGGGAGGCCCTGAGCTCTGCGGAGGACTGAGAATGGCACTTACCGACTGCAGAGTCACATCCGGAGTGGTCTGCTTAGAAAGGCAAATTCTGGCACTTCCCCAACAGACCCCAGAGCACCTTTGTTCTGAAAAGGAAACCTGGGACGATGGGAGCCTCTTTAACATGCGGAGCTCACACTCTCTGCTACGCATCGCCCTGGGCTAGATACCGGCCCCGGGACGGCCTGCAGGCTGCGTCCTCACAGCCCAGCATCCCCCAGGGCTGCTTCGTGCCTCAGGAGGGATAGACTCAGGTCTCCTTCAGAGCCTCGGAACACACTGAGAGCAGCTCAGAGCGTGTTAGCTCAGCCGGAGCCTCACGGAAACTGGGAGGATGGTTGCTCTGTGACAGGAGGGAAAACTGACACTAGAGGTGGGAAATCACTCATCCCAACTCACCTCACCTGACTAGAGAAGGAGGTGGCTCTGAGGGTGGTCTGTCTGGTCCCCGGCTGCACTTTCTTCACCTCACCTCGAAGGAAGAGAATGAGAAGGAACAAAGAGAACATGAAGAAGAGGAGATGCTCTTGGCCTCTGTGGCCCCAGGTGGACAAGCTTAGGCTTCACCATTGCACAGATCAGAGCAAGCAGCGCTCCAGAGAAGCTTCAACGACCTGCCCACATTCTCAGACAGTAAATGGTCCATCCACAACTGGAACTTGGGGGTTAATAATCCAATCCCAGGTGGCTTTCATTCGATCTGCTGCCTCCTTAAACTCTGCCAAAGTTTACCCAGAAAAGTGAGGCCTGAGAGACAGTTTTACAACAACCTAGGATCAATAGTTTGCTGCTCCCTCCTAAGATTCCTAAAACTCTGTCTGCAGTCTTTTTGCAGGTATCCAGGATGGACTACTTTGCAGCAGTTCTTCAATTTCCAGTGAGCTGATAGCCACCTCCTGCAATGTGCCTTCACTTATCCCAAATCATTTTCTCCACCCGATCCCCGAAGCCAGAGAGCCTGCCTCTGACACCTCCATGTCCTTCCATAGTTGATGGAAGGGTTTTCTCCAGAGACAAGAGAATTGTTCCTGGGCCTCAACTCCAGCAAAGGCGGAGTCCGGACGGAAACTGTCGGAATGGGCCAGCTTCTGCTGCAGGAACAGCTGCTCCTCAGGTCCTGGGATCTTCACCAATGGAGGCTCACATGCCCCCTCACTCCGTGCGCACATTCCCCTCACTCCGTGAGCACATCCCCTTCTGTGTGCACACCTACCTCTGTGTGCACACCCCCCTCGCTCCATGTGCACACCCCCTTCACTCCTTGTCCGTCATAGGCCACATGGGGTGACCCAGGGCCTTCGCTCTGTGGCCCCCTCCTGGACTCGGTGGGTGGAAGGCCACTGTCGTGAAGTGAACTGCCCCAGGTGGGAGCTGTGGCAGGGTCTCTGTGCCAGAAGGGACTCTCCTCATCCCCACTGCTGATTTGTTGGCCAGAACATGTCACTAGGCTCCCCCACCCCAAAGGCAACCAACCAGAACTACCCTACACGGGCCCGGGTCAGGGAGTACAGGACAAATCCAGCAAATGGAGCTGATGTGGTGAGCAAAGAGGCACATGGAGGCGTCACCAAGAGCCTGCTATGGAGCAGACATGCGCTTTTATCAGAAGTGACCCAGAGAAGGGCTGCTGGTGGCAGGGCTGCAGAGACCCGAGGGTGCTGGAAAAGCCTACATCTGCCCACCCGTCCATTCATTCAACAAACAGTGAGTACCTGCCATGAGCAGCCTACATCTGCCCACCCGTCCATTCATTCAACAAACAGTGAGTACCTGCCATGAGCAGCCTACATCTGCCCACCCGTCCATTCATTCAACAAACAGTGAGTACCTGCCATGAGCAGCCTACATCTGCCCACCCGTCCATTCATTCAACAAACAGTGAGTACCTGCCATGAGCAGTCCTGCCTGCTGTTTACATAAGACAAGCCCTGAGAAATCCCGGTCGGACTGGGGAGGCAGATGAGGTCACGGAGCACGCTGGCTCGTTCCGAGGAGGCGGTGGCACAGGTGAGCACAGGTGGGGCCTGAGCCCCATCCAGAGAGAGCAGGGGGAGGTCAGGGAGGACTCCTGACCTCCTGGAGAAAGGGTGCCTGAGTGAGTCTGGATCCAGAGAGGGTTAGGTGTTGCGGGAAGTCAGGAACCCCGAATGGAGGGACCGGCTGAAGCCGCGGCAGAAGAACATAAATTGTGAAGATTTCATGGACATTTATTAGTTTCCCAAATTAATACTTTTATAATTTCTTACACCTGTCTTTATTGTAATCTCTGAACATAAATTGTGAAGATTTCTTGGACACTTATCACTTCCCCAGTGAATATCCTTGTGATTTCCTATGCCTGTCTTTACTTATCTCTTAATCCCATCATCTTCTTTGTAAACTGAGGAGGATGAATGTCGCCTCAGGACCCTGTGATTGTGTCAACTGCACAAATTGTTTGTAGAGCGTGTGTGTTTGAATATGAAATCTGGGCATCTTTAAAAAAGAACAGGATAACAGCGATGTTCAGGGAACAAGAGAGGTAACTTTGAACTGGCCGCTGGTGAGCCGGACGGAACGGAGCTGTATTCTTTCTCTTTCATAAGCAAATAGGAGAAATATCACTGAATTCTTTTTCTCAGCAAGGAACATCCCTGAGAAAGAGAATGCGCCCTGAAGGTAGGCCTATGGACGGCCCCTTTTTAAGGTGTCCCGTCTTTTATGGTCGAAGCCAATGGGATGAAATAAGCCCCAGTCTCCTGTAGCGCTCCCAGGCTTACTAGGACGGGAAAATTCCCGCCTAATAAATTTTGGTCAGACAGGTTATCTGCTCTCAAACCCTGTTTCCTGCTACGATGTTATAAATGACAATACATGCCTGAAACTTCATTAGCAATTCTAATTTCACCTCATCCGGTGGTCCTGTGATCTCAGCCTGCCTCCACTTGTTTTGTGATATTCTATTACCTTGTGAAGTATGTGATCTCTGTGACCCACACCCTATTCGTGCACTCCCTCCCCTTTTGAAAATCGCTAATAAAACCTTGCTGGTTTTACGGCTCGGGAAACATCACGGATCCTGCCAACATGTGATGTCTCCTCTGGACACTCAGCTTTAAATTTCTCTCTCTTGTGCTCTTTCCCTTTATTTCTCAACCCAGCCGAGACACTTGGGAAATAGAAAAGAACCCACGTTAAACATTGGGAGTAGGTTCTCCCAATAGTTAGGCAGCCAGCAGGGACATCCAGGCAGCAGGGACAGGGGCTCAGTGGGGATGGCCAGGGAGGAGAGGGCAGCTGAGAACCGAGTGAGGAGCAGAGGGCAGGGCCAGAGCAAGGATGTGGGAAGAGCATCTGCCAGGCTAGGAAGTGAGAGAGTGATCCTGAAAGCCAAGAGCTTCTGCAGAATTCAAAGCAGAGAAGTTGAGCCCGGATGCATTTCATCACTTTGCTCTTCCAGGTTTAAAAGGAGGAGCTTGCTGTGTGACCCTGGGGCTGTCCCTTCCTTCTCTGATCTCCTTAAGTCCCTATCCATAAAACATGCTATGGTATCACTTAGATCTCTTCCAGCCCAACTTGCCAGGATTTCTGACGGTGATCGCCAGTGAAGCCATGGCCCTCCTACCGCACACTGCCACGGTCTAGCCTGGGCTGTCTACAGTGTAAGTGGGGTGTCATCCATGGCCGAGAAGGCTTCAGAAAGTCTCAGGTGCCCAGGAAAACAAGGCCTTTGAGAAGGACGCTGTCCATCCTGTGACCTGCTGTGGCCCTCCCCACAGAGGAGTGTAGACGTATTCATGGGGCCTGGGGTCCAGAGGGTCTGTCTACCCATCAGGAATCAGGGCAGGGCAGTGGGGGTCAGCCATCCCTGCACGGGCAGCCATGCACTGCGTCCATGGCCGGAAGCCAGCTGCCGGCCCTGCTGAGGACGGGGGAAGGACGCCTGCAGCCCTGCCGAGGATGGCCCCGATGGAAACGGTCTCAAGATGCTGCCCACTCCGTCGCCTGGGTGCAGCATCATCAAGGAATTTGTGGGAGGGCTCCTGTATGCTTCAGCATCTGCTCAGAGACTAATGTCTGTGGCCCCTCCAATGCAGGAGGCCACCACCCCTGCACCAGATGGGCCCTGGCCTGGGGGAGGTGGGGTCACTGACTCAGGGGCAGGGGCTTGGCAGGTGGGAAGGCAGGGCCAGCTTTCACCCTGGAGTGGCGAGCTGACTTCCAAAGTCCCTTGATGAAACACGCCTCCTTTTGAGCAAGTAAAACATTAGCCTTCTGAGCCTCTGCTTTTGGGGATGCTGGGGCTGCTTTACAGCAGGGTGAGGAGCTGACGTGAGCCATCTGCCGAGGGTGGAGGGGGGTGGGCCCTTAGGGAAGGGCTCAGAAACAAGGGTCATGGGTCCAGTTTTGAGCCAAGGATAACCGGCAGAACCTGCAGAGGAACAAGCCTGTGCCTTCTGATAAGCACTGTCCTCTGGGCCGTCGGAACATCTGGCTTATTCCTCCATTTCCGGTCTCCACAGACAGAGTGCAATCCGTGCCCCACTCACTCTCGGCACTGACGTAAACATCATGTGTAGAGGGCACCGTCGTCAGGGCACGGGGCCCCAGGCAGGTTTGTCCCCATCCAGAAGCCCCATGCAGGGGGCTCAGGGCTCCCTTTAGACCCGAAGGGCACAGAGCATCTGAGCCCTTGGCAGGCAACTATCCTGCATGTGCCCAGGACCCTGACTGTCCTTCCCTGTGCAGAGGGAACCCCCGGGTCTCTCGGGGTGTAGTGGTCAGGGGCAGCCGAGGACAGGCATGAGTGTGCAGGTGTGGCACCTCAGCAGGCGGTGTGGGGAGGCGAGTGGGTCATAGCAAGGAGCAGTCGGGCAGGCTGCGGAGCCTCTCCAGCTAGAAGTGGCCCCTGTTGGTACGAGGAGACTAAGTGGGGAGCTGACTACTCACCCTCTGTCTTTGCCCTTTGGTGAACCCCCACTGCCACCTGTCACTGCCCCCCTGCAGCTGTGTCCGTGCGAAGCACCTACAGACAAATGCACGTCGCCTGGCTGTGGCACTCCTTGGCTGACACTGTGCGGGAGAGGCTACCCAGGGGTCAGAACAGGACATGGCGGGAGCCTCTGGAGATCCAGCGGGTCCCCCAGACCATGAGCACTGGGGGTGTAGCAGAGCCGGGTCTGAATGAGAGAAATAGCCAGGAAGCTGCTGGTCCCTGGGAGCCCCTGGCCCAAAGGCTGCACATTTGCTCTGTGTTTCCACCTGAACAGAGGGAGCTCCTGTCCTCCATGGATGTTCTTTTATTCCAAATTTTTAACATTTTATTTTGAGACTCTGAAAGGGGCTGATAAAATGTCCCTAGCTTCAGGCTAAAATGCTTAAAATAGTCCAGGAGGACTTAGCAACATCAGGGCAAGGAATAAAAGCCTAGAACCTGGCATAAGAGGAGGTGAAAAGTTGGGGGCAGAGCCCCTATCTGCCACCAAAGAGACTGGTTTCTCCCTCTCCTGGGCTCTGACCCTCGGCTGAGCAGGGCCTCTATCCCAGAAGCCAGGGCTTTGGGGACTTGATTCTCCATTTGGGGCCCTTGTGACATCTGAGTTTCTCTAAGCTCCCGCTGTTCCCTCCCATGGAGGAATGGATGTGTCCACTGGGGTCTGAAGTCCGGAGGGTCTGTCGGCCCCATCAATGTGGGGTTCATGAAGGCAGTACCCGCTCTGAGACCCTCTCAGCTCGACCATGTACCAAGGCTGTGGCCTCTCTAAGGCAAACAGAATCAGCTAGTGAGTAACAAAGGTCATTACTTAAGAAAATGAATGGTTTTACAGAATCTTTGTGCTTGGTGAAATGTTGTTTTAAAAGCTTCTTCAACAGACTAGTCTCCCCACTTAATTGCTTAAAAGATTGGAGGAGGCAAACACCTCGTGGTTTGTCTTACCTGTGACGTGAAGCTGATTTGTCATACAGTGGTGCTGACACAACGTCAGAAAAACAGCCGTTCGAGCAGGAAAACCAAAGCCAGTGCTCGTCATGTTTGACAATTGTGCCATGGGAGTTCACAGGGGAAAAGCTGACTTCTGCAACATCCGTCCCCGAATCCTGCTGTAGGCCAGACTGCCTGGGCACACGGTTCCCTCAGGACTTAAAAATCTCGTTCAGAGTCAGTTGCCCAATCTGTATGGTCTAGTTCTGATTCAGGTAGGGTCCGGAAAAGTGTGGGAAATCTTAGCAGAGATCTGGTCCCCAAAAGATGAAATCTAGTGTCACATTAGGGAAACGAGACCACAGAAGTTTGAAATGAATATTTGAATTCATTTCATTGGGCCACAAATATTCATTGGGCCACTGATGTATACTTTCCTGGGTCAGGGATTTTTATCAAAGTCATTTTCAATAAGTGAAATGACAATGACAGTCACAAATGCCACACACCTGTGATTCTCTGGGGGTGCTCGCTGATCCACTCTATCTCACTCCTCCTAATCATAAAGCCATCGTCCTCATACATCTTCATTTTCTATTAAGTTTGCACAACTTCTGCCAGTCTACAGAAATTGCAGAAATACTGAAAATGTCCATTTTTAAGTCCTTTCTTTCTCCCTGCTTCATACAAAGCTTATGCTGTCTGCAGGGCTAATTGGGATTAGGCCCGATGAGCTGTCTTGGTGTGAGAGATGCCGCAGAGCTGATGTGGAGGGTCTGTCCGCTCACCAGTGGGGCGTCCATTGTCCTATTTCCCAGAGCCAGGGGCAGGTCAGCCCAGCTCTGAGATCAGCACCACCCTGGGGCCTCCTGGCTATGGTGCTGCAGCATCTGCCCGGAGGCTGCACCGGCTCCCCCAGAGGCTCCCTGGAAAGCATCTAGGATCTGCCATCACTCTCGGAAGATTCCCCAGGCTTGCAGGGGAGCTGCAGTTGTAAATAATACATCACTTCCCAAGTCCTCTCTGATCTGCCAGTGCCTGAGAGCCCGAGGAACTCTGCAGGCACATGTGCAAGCACTCCACGTCATCTGCAGCCACACACTGCGCACGGGGGTCCCGCAGCCACACACCGTGCACGGGAGGTCCTGCAGCCACACACTGTGCACGGGGTTCCCACAGCCACACGCTGTGCACGGGGGTCCAGCAGCCACACGCTGTGCACGGGGGTCCTGCAGCCACACGCTGTGCACGGAGGTCCTGCAGGCTGCTTCCGCGCACGCCTTGCTGGGAGGAGACGTTTAAAGGAGCCGAAAGAAGCCAAAGGGGAGAGGAAAAGGAGTCACCCTCCCAGCAGGGTCACCCTCAGATAAGGCCAGTCCAGGGATGCACTGGCCATTCTTCGAGCCTGGAAAACAACCTGAGCCCCACGGCAGGTGTGCGAGCTCAGCCATCAGGCATGGAGGGGAGGGACCCACCTACAGAATCCCCAAGGGCAGGAGGCCACAAGGGGGATGCTGAGACCTTCTGGTGCACAGCATCGGCTGCGGGATTCCCCTTCGAAGTCACCAACATCCCTTGGAGATCCCCACAGGGAGGACAGAGAGGGAACCAGCCCCCAACACATCTGGAAGGAGGTCATTGCCCACTGCAAGTCTTGGAGAAGGACCCCTTCCCACTCATGAAAACGAGGATCCAGGCGCTTCCTTGTTGACCCGATTTACAGAATAATTTATTTTTACTTGGTAGTACCACGACGCTGTAGGAGAAATCTTAACTAAATTAATTCTTTTTAGTATACAAGCAGGTATTTGGGGCTCACGTCAAAAGGCAGCATATTTTCAGGAAAAATGAAATAAGTAATTCTCTCCAGCTACTCTTTACACTAAAGTTCATGCAAAACGTAGGAGGCCTTCCACAGGGCGTTGCCAGCCTGGGAAAGGAATCACCCAGGAGCCTTCTGATTCTGGAGGGAGCTGCCCTCTGTGTTCCTGCGCTGCAGACCGTGCAGTGCTGCTCTGGCCTCCCCACTCGCTAAGGCGTTGCTTGTCTGTGACACTGCCACGCTTGGCTGAGCCCTGCAGTGAGTCTTCCTGAGGCAGAGGGGCAGGCAGGAGGCAAGGTGGACATCACTCTACCCGGGAGCCTCAGGGGCAGTGAAGGACAAGTCCACCCACAAAACAGGCAGTGGTTGGACACCATGGGAGGCCTTTCGCCGCACTGCTCCATTCCCTCAAGGCAGAGTCACCATCAAAGACCACAGGGTTGAGCTGAGCTTCCCTGAGCAAAATTGAAATGAGAGGACCAGTGCTGGGAAGAACATCAGGCTCCAGGGTCCAGGATGGCCAAGGACCTACAGTGGGCACTTTGCCAAAACTGCTGCACCAGTCTTGTTTGGGAACTTTGACAATTTTTTTTTTTTTTTTTTTGAGACGAATCTCACTCTGTTGCCCAGGCTGGAGTGTAGTGGCATGATCTCAGCTCCCTGCAACCTCCGCCTCTGAGTCTCAGGCGATTCTCCTGCCTCAGCCTCCCAAGAAGCTGGGGCTACAGGCATGCGCCACCACGTCCAGCTAATTTTTATATTTTTGTTAGAGACGGGGTTTCACCATGTTGGCCAGGCTGCTCTTGAATGCCTGACCTCAAGTGATCTGCCTGCCTCCTCCTCCCAACGTGCTGCGATTACGGGCACGAGCCACCCCGCCCAGCCGGGGACTTTGACTATTAAATGAACATGGTGAACTAAACTTTTCCCAAAAAACAGTTCTTGAAATTGTTATGGAGGATTGGTAAGAACCAGAGATTGCTGTCTGAGCCCCGTGGCCCCAAATGCCTCTGTGGACATTCCTCGCAGAAATCACCTCTAGGTACCTTCCTGACGCCCAGGCTCCTGATGCTGTCAGCCCACCTCCCAGGGCCAGTGCTCCCCGTTTCCACCCTGGCCCCCTTAGCTCCTCTTGGGAGCTTGGTAGGAGAGCACCCGCCTGACCTCTGGAGTCGGAATCGGCCCTGTTTTAGGGCCACAGGCGAGACCCCGCCTCCCCTCTGTGCTTGGGAGTGCATCTGTGTGCAGCTGGCCAAACTTCAGGTGGTTTCGCAGCCTCGGTGGGGTCCCAGTGGATCCCTCTTCCACACACTCATCTCCTCTCTGCTCTTGCCAATGCTGCCCATGCCCATGCCCCTGGCTTAGTCACAGCTGCCCCGTCCACCCCAGCTTCAACCCACTGCCTGGCAGCCTCTCTTCCTACTTCCTACAGTAGCCAGCTCTCAGGAGCAGGAATTCCTGAGTCGCTTCCACCAGGGCCATGGGAAATTGGAAATGGAGACTTTTCTAACTCCATCCTTCTGCCTGGAAACCTTCTTTCTCAGCGGTTTTTTTTTTTTTTTTTTTTTTTTTTTTTAGTTTAATGTATTTTAATAGCAAACTTAAAGGAACAACACAGAATACAGACAACATTAAAAACATGTACTTGCATGTAGGATAACTCAGTTAGAAAAGTATAGTGAATGGATGGAATCTACTGTATGATAAAAATGCTACAAACACCACTGAGTTGCCGTCAATAAGAAATTTACTTGTTTTAAAAAAATCCAAATGCTGGCACTGTCCAGAAAAATTTAACAGGTTTATTTATAATTATTATAAAGTTGAACCACTGAAACTTGTTCACTGAAACATTTTAACTTGCATTAATGCTTTACGTCTCCGCATTTATATTAAAAATTCACACACAAATGAAAATGGAAAAATTGCCAATAGCTGATTTCTGTCCCCTATTTTTCCACTCGCAATCATATACTTAGGTACCTTTTGACTCCACGGAAAAAAATATCTAACGTTCACAACTACCAATAACAGGAAGAAGAGATTTTTTTTTTTTTTCAGAACTACCAGTAACAGGAAGAAGAGAATTTTTTTTTTTTTTTTTTTTTTGGAGAATGAAATGTTTCCCATCATAGTGGATTCTTAAGCACGTTCTCCACGTATGCGGCGTGCCAGCTGGATGTCTTTTGCCATAATTGGTACACGTTTGGCATGGACAGCACACAGGTTGGTGTCTTGGAAAAGGCCAACCAGATAGGCCTCACTTGCCTCCTGCAAAGCACCGATGGCTGCGCTCTGGAAGCGCAGATCTGTTTTAAAGTCCTGAGCAATTTCCCGCAGCAGAGGCTGGGGGCAAGTTTGCGAATCAGTTCAGTGGACTTCTGATCACGTCTAATTCCCCGGAGCGCCGCAGTACCCGGCCTGTGACGATGAGGTTTCTCCACCCGTCCAGTAGAGGGCGCACTCTCGCGAGCGGCTTTGTAGCCCGTTGCTTCCTGGGAGCTTCACCGCGGGTCATTTCCGGGCTGCCCGCTTTGTGCGCGCCATGGCACCGGAAGCTGCTTACTTACCCCGCTTCTCCTTCGGCTCAGCTCGGGAGAGCGAGAGGCGGCGCCGGCGTTGGAGAGCGACGGCAGCGCGGCGGCGGCTGCAAACACAATTCCTTTCTCAGCTAGTTTTAAGCCAGTCTCCACTGTGCCGTGTTATTCTGGGAGCCTCTGTAAGGAGCTTGCTGTGCCCCAGACTGGCACCTGAGACGGGCGGGGCTGGCCCTCAAAATGACCCAGCTCTTCTACCACCACTGCCCTGCACCTCCAAGAATCTGGACTTGGAGCAGGACCCAAGACCTTCGGAGTTGACCTCTCACCTCTGCCTTCTCCTGCTTCTGCCCAGCTTCCCCAGCCAGATCCGTTTCTCCTGGGGCGGGGAGGGAGACTTCTCCCGCCGAAGTCTGCGGCTCTAAACCCTGGCCGTCCATCAGAATTGCCCAAGAGCTCTTTAAAACACCAGATTTCCTGGTCTCCCCCAGAAACTGCTGTAGTGGACCGGGGAAAGGGAGCGGGCATCGGGCTGATGCCAGCCTGGTGGGGGGTTCTGAGGAGCGGAGACCCCTGCTCGGGCCACAGTCTGAGGTTGTCCTTCTCTCCTTTAGAGGCAACGTCTGTGCCCCGGTGCCCCGGGCTCACCTTTTGATGGGCACTGAAGCCTCTGGAATTGGGAAATCCTTTGAGAAGTCGCGCTGATGACTATGAGATGATAGCTATCATAGCCATGTTTTAAAAATGTTTCTCAATATTTTAAAAAATCTAACAATCAAAGAAACCTCTGTGCTTCCAGTGTGTAACCTTTACTCAAAACACAGAACTTTGTTGGCCTCGTGGTTGGGGCTCCAGGATTTATTATTTAAGGGAAATGAAGTCCACTGGAGACTAACAAGAGGGGGTCTGATTAGAGATAGGACCGCCTCCTTCAGGGCTGGGGCATGAGGCCCTGGGGAATCCCACGGGTGCCACTGAGGCTGTGAGCAAATCCCTGTCCTGTTTGCTCAGCCGGACTTCAGGGACAGTTACTGTTGCACAGGCACCATCCTCCTTGGGGATCCCATGGAGGACGAGACGGGATGCTGGTAGACCTAAGGAAATGCTAGGCACAAGAAAGCACCTGCTGAGAGAGGGCGTGTGATGAAGAGCTGATGGAAAAGTATGTGTCAGGGAGGGGCTGGAGACCCTGCCAGGCTAAGGGCAAGACCCCTGTGAGTCGGTGGTCCACGGCGGCCACCCCTCCTGCACTGGCCCGGCCTGTGCCTCTGGAAGCCTGACTATGCAGCCATCAAACCTCAATGTCCTGCAGGAGCTGATCCCAGAACTCTCCGAGGACCAAGTGGGCCTGGAAATACCCAAAGACAAAGGGGGTCGTGGCACAGGGCTTCCAGGTGTGACGTAGGGATGGCTGAGCTGGGACTGGCTGCCGGTGCCTTCTTCGCGTGAATCACGGCATTTTGCTCCATGCAGGTGGTCAGGGTAGAGACATGAAGAGGTGAAAAGGCTCTCCTAGGATCACCCAGAATCGAGGTAGAACTCACAGGGTTGGAAGTCCTGGCCATCCATCTATTAGCCTGAAGCTTTGGAAACATTGGCTAGCCTTTCAGAGAACGGAATTCTCCTTCCCTTTGCAGATCCACGTGGGAACCAGTCATACCACATGCCCCCCAGAGCAGGCAGGGGCCACCTGGGGGTTCTCTGAGCACCCAGGCCCCTCTCAGCCTGAAGGTGAGGTCAGGAGTCCCCACTGGCCGAGATACCTTGCTGGCTGGGATCCCTTGCTGAATGGGACCTCTCTCTAGCCTGAACCCCCTGCCCACTAGGACCCCAACTGGACTCCAGCTGTGCTGGCTTGTGGACCTTCAGGCTTTGCCCCCCTCCACTCCAGGAACTGGGGGAGAGGTTTACACTCTCCCTGCCTGGGAGAGCCAGAGGAGGGCATGTGGGAGGCACTCCACAAGGATTCTGAATGCATCAGAAAAAGGAAAGAGAAAAAATGTCTTTCTCCAAAGCCCCCCTCCACATGCCAACCATAGCAAGGTTACAAACAGTGGTAAGAGTCAATTTTCCCTTTAAGCAGTGGCAATCAATGGAATGCACTCTAGCTTTTGTAACTAAGTTATACCATTGGCAATTTTCATCCCACATCAAAATTTAAAAATCAGATCTCGTTAGAGCAGGTGGAGCAGAGAGCTGAAGGCCTCCCATTGTGGGCTGCTGTGCTGAGACTGAAAATAAACGTTGCTTCTGAAGGCAAGAACTTTTCATCTGGAGTCCGTGGGGTGAGCACACCCTTGGCCTGGGTAAGGGAGCTGTGGTACGGTTTTGTTTATTTGTTTTCTGGATGATGGCTTTGTTGAGTAAATCCAGCAGAGGATGACATCTGCAGAGGTTTCTTTTGAAACATGAAAACGAAAGTAGAACACACATGCCTTCAAAATACGCAAGTCTTGAAATGACGATGGCTGGAGTGGTAAGGACACAGTTACACAGGATCCTTCCAGGTCTGAGGGGCAAGACGGCTATAGTGTGACTTTGCCTGGTGGCCATAACATCTAACTTAGAACGTTTAAATGGCTCCAAATATCTTTTAACAAGATTTTTTTTTTAAACCAAAAGATTTTTCAAAGGCGAGCGTAGAAGGTGCTGTATCACCTGAGTTGAGCGTTTGCATCAGGAGAGGATTTGTGTATTTAATATCTTGTATATCTCCTATAATATATTCATGAAATAAGGCAATTATGTCTGAAAACTCAGAGTTATGCAAATTCCCATAGTCTTATGAATGTGTGTGAGTGAAGACTGTCCAGGACAGTTGCACAGAACAGGCACTGCCCATACCCAATCTGTGTGAATGGTACTTTCAGGGTTGTGTGATATGGAGACCCTAAAGAAACATCATAATTTGTCTTTTTTTTTTTTTTTTTTTTTTTGAGACAGAGTCTCATTCTGTCCCCCAGGCTGGAGTGTAATGGCACGATCTCGGCTCACTGTAACCTCCGCCTCCCGGGTTCAAGCAATTCTCGTGCCTCAGCCTCCCAGGTAGCTGAGATTATAGGTGCCCACCACCACACCTGGCTATTTTTCTGTGTTTCTAGTAGATACGGGGTTTCACCATGTCGCCCAGGCTGCTCTCAAACTCCTGAGCTCAGGCAATCCACCCACCTTGGCCTCCCAAAGTGCTGGGATTACAGGCATGAGCCACTGTGCCCAGCCTTGTCTTCTTGGAATTACTTTGTTTCCTGTAAATTTCCATCCAGTTGGGTCAATAAGGAATTTAGCCACAGCCAGTGTGGGGGACCCTGTGGGGTAAAGTGATGAAAGATATCGTCTTAGTCCACGTGCGCTTCTATAACAAAGTACTTTAGACTGGGTAGCTCATAAATACTGGGAATTTACTTCCCACAGCTCTGCAAGCTCAGATTCAGTGTTTGGAAAGTGCTGAATTTCAACTTCCAAGACGGCGCCTTGTTGTTGTGTCCTCATCGTAGGGAAGGACAAAAAAAGAGAGGAACTCACTCCCTCAAACCCTTTTATAAAGGCCCTAATCCCATGTATGAGGGTGGAGCCAATCCCCTGCTAAACCCCTTATCTCTCTGTACTCTTGCATTGAGGATTAAGTTTCAACACAAATTTGGGAGCAACACAAACATTCAGACCGTAGCGGATGTCGGGCTCAAGGCAGCGGGGAAGCCCTCGCAGCAGGGTCAGCAACACGTTGGGGTACTAGGGGAACTCCCCACCCCCAACCCACGCAGTTCCACCAGGGGCCTGGCCTGAGGGATGGGAAGCTGGGGGATCTGGGGGCCCGATGGCCATTCTCCACTGTGCGCTTGCTGTTCCCTGGCAGGCTCTGAACCCACAGGTACAGCCTTTTGTCCTGAGTTCATTATGGGCAGCTCCTACACATCTCCCTGAGACTTGAGGGTGCTCCGTATTCAAAGGTGCAGAACTCCCCTGTGCAGGCAGTGGGGAAGGGGCAAAGGTCGCCTGACTGAGCCCACCCAGGTTTCATTTCTCTCCTTGCCAATACTCCCCACTTAGACTCCCATTATACCTCACTAGTGCTGTTCCAGAAACTTCCATTCTTATCCCTTTCTCCAACCAAATTCAGTAAGCAAGCTGCAAGAAAACAGATCAAGGATGCTAGTGCACAGCGGATCTGGGCACTCCTCTAACGCCTCCCATGGCTCCCAATTTCCATGTGCACAAAGCACACTTGTGCAGCTCTCTACGTATGAGGCGCTCTCTGCACAGTGGTGCAGTCTTTTTCTCCAAATGCAGCCCCCACCTCTCCTGTCCCACACCTGGGCTCCTGCAGAGCCAGGCTCCTCCCTGTGCGCTGCGTGGGTCCTACACTCTCTCGTCTGAGTGAATGCTCTCTGGCTGCTGTAGTGCCTGAGATGCCCCCTGCTGCCTGTGGTCAGAGCCCAGTGCCCGCTGTCATCTCAGAGAAGGCAGCTGTGTTGGGCTGCTCACAGGTCCTCCAGGAGGCAGCCGAGTAAACAGAGCAGACCACACAAGAACAGGGAGGTCTCTATGGGTAAAGCCAGTGCAGACAGGAAGGGCAAGGGGAGTTTGTTGGCTTAACACATTTTCAAAAGCATTTCAGTAGAATCACTGCTGAGCTGTTGTCATCAAGGAGATAGGAAAATATGTTCAGTCTCGATTGGGTTTGGTGTTACTGTGTTGCCCAGAGACTAGTCTTGAACTCCTGGCCTCGAGTGGTGCTCCCACTGTGGCTTCCCACAAGCATGAGCCATCACAGTCAGCTTCAGTGCATGATGTCAGAAGTGTTTGGGTTTTAGCGTGAGCCGTCACACTCAGCTTCAGTGCATAATATCAGAAGTGTTTGGGTTTTTAAGTTGAGTTTACTGCTTTTTAAAATCAGAAATATGCTATAGGAACTTAAACTCTTGTTTACATCAAATAGTTTCTGGTAAAATGGGTTTTGTTATATGGCGTTTCACTTAAATCCAAGTTTCAATGAGCCCATTAAAAATGCTAAGTTAAGGCTTCTATATGCCCCAAACTGATACAAGTCCACCTGGACCATCAAGAGATGGAATAAGTGCCAAAAAAAAAAAAAAAAAATTAGTGAGCACAAGGGCAAACATCTCCCATGGCACTGGGCTCCCCACACTCGGGGAGGGGGTGGTTTCTGCTGGGCAGGTGCTCAGAATGCACGTGCCGGGCCTCAAAGCTCACTGCGTCGGGTGTGGGGTTTCCTGTCCAGCCAGTGTGGGTGTGTTTAGGCTTGTCTGACCTGCTACACATCTCCTGATGGAGAGCCAGATTTTCTGAAAAGATGCATCTTTTCATCAAAAACAGGTGATGAATTTTACTGCCAGGCATTTTGAATTTAATGTGCTCCGGTCATCACCACCAAACCTCCAAGTGTAGCACCCGGGACTTCTCGAACCGCTGGAATAATGAGGTCTCTCCTGATTCTGCCTCTCGCGTTCCTCTGGTGTATTTGGGTCTGCCCATTGTTTGGCATTCTTCTTTTTTCATAAAGAAAACGTGTGTGTGTGTGATGAAAAACTTGTGTCAAATTGAAAGCTGTAAGTCAAGCAAGTAATTTTGAAAATATGTGGAAACTGTGGTTCATATGTACCAAGAATAAAGGCTGGTAACCAGGATTTGAGTTGTAGGTTGGTTTTACATAATCCAATAATTTTTTTGCTTGCAAATTTGTTCTTGAAGTTAAGCTGCTGGAAACACATTATCAATCACCTTCCCTCGTGCTGTTTCTCTCCTGCCTGGTCCTTTGCTCCTCTGAAAGGCCTCAATTAATTATACACACTTTGCTCCTTGCCACCAAAGACCCTGCATTTTCCATGTAACGGGTGAGGTATGCAAATAGTGGAAGCCCATGAGGCCAATCAGAGGTTTACAGTGGGTTGCAAAATCCATCCAAGAACCCTTCAATCTTGCAAAGATCTTTTTTTCCTCTAAAATGCAGTCATATTTTTGGTCCTGAAATGCTGTACACTGTGCAGCCTTCATCTTGGGCTAACTTTGAAAAAATATCCCTTACTAGAAAATACAAGGCAACTTTTTGCATTGCTTATGCACAGCTTACATAAGAAAGATTAGCCATCCGTCAGGCCTCTATGGAGGGTTTGCCTTGCACGATGGTGAATGTCTCAGAGTGCCCAGCCCAGGTGGGGAAGAGCACAAAGCTGCAGGATCTGTAAATTACACAACACCTCCAATAGAATCCAGACAGCATCTCATAAGCACATGCATTAATATTTCTCCTGAGAAATGCATGAATATTCACACTAAGAGGAATAAATAAAGATTGCAAATGGCTCCACATCAGATCAGAACAGAATTTGCTGCCAAATGAGTTTTTGGCCATAATAAAATAAAGTATTCGATTTTTGGGTTGTGGCACTGCAGATGGGAGACTGTGGCCCTCTGCTCTCCTCCCCATGCTCTTGTGGGTGCCAGGGAAGACACCCAGGGAAGGGCAGCTCTGTTGATCTCTGGTGTTGCCAGGCAGAAACAGTTTCTCCCATCCCCCCTGGTGTCTAGCATTCAGGCACAGTCCTGAGGGTCCTGGGAACCTGGGTCAATGGCCCTGTGGATCAGGTGTCCACAGGTGGCTGGGCCAGCAGCCTTGAGGGTCCTGGGTCACAGCCCCATGGTGTGGAAGTTCTGAGCGCCCAGGGCTGAGCTGGCAGCCACAGTGGCTGTGGAGTGAGACTTGAGGTGAGGACAGTGGCTGATTAGCAGCCCGGGAATCCCAAGAAAGGAGGAGCAGAGACCTCCCCTCTGCTTGTGGGAGGCCACTAGGGAGAAGAGGACGATAGAGCCACGCGTGGCCTTCGTCCAGCTGTGGCGATCTCCCACCTTCCTGTTAGCTGATGTGCAATTCTGAGCATGGTCCTTTTTGAAGCTGTTGATGTCACCACAGACCAGACCTAGACGGAAAACGCCAAAGACCCTCACCAAAGCTAATTTTCCACCCCCATCTATTCAGTGAGTCTTTTATTATTAATTTGCCTCCATTTCCTCTCTCTCTTCTTTTGTCCCTTTCTCCATGATCCGGGTGTGTGAGCAGAGAACAAATACGTTTTCTCTGCCCTGACTCCAATCTTGCCTACCTCTCCTGGGCTGCTCGCCCCTGATGCTGACACCCCAAATCTAAGACATGTCCTTCCAGCCTCCCAGTGAGCCTGTGACCTGAGAGCTGGACTCTGGCCCTCCCTGTGGAGAAGAGGGAGGAAGAGGAGGGGCTTCCATCTCCTTCTCCTGGCCAAGAAAAATATTCTTGCATACATTCCTGAATTTTTTTTCCAGAAAGAGCCGAGATGGATTGACAGTGGAGGAGACAGAGAGGCTGAGGGCTTCACGAGCTTGAGTCTTTTCCTGGGGTATGTATGATATGGCTTTTAATTCAGTGTCTTCTATTTCTGCAGAAACTGGAACATGCCAGTATTTACTTTTTCTTAATACTACCAGACATCTGTCCAGTTTAAGGACCAAGCAACAAAAATGTCACTGTATGTAAACACATCATTCTTTATCGAGAAAACAGCTTTCAAAGAAAAATCTGGAATGCTAAAAAAAAAGTCTTTATTTAATCAGGGGCAGATATGAGAAGTAATACCTCGGGCTAGAATACTCATAAGTAGAAACTGAGTTTACACTGAGCAGCAAGACTTTTTATTGCCTATACTTGCTCCTTTGGTTTTCGGTAAAAGTTATGATGACTTAGCTAAAATCGGTTCGGGGTTATTTTAAGTTGATATAATCTGCCATTTTAACTTCTGTAACCTAATGCAACCTCTATCAGCAGACAACCTTCCCCTCCATTCCTCAGGTGAGGGTAATAATTGCAGGTTATTTTCCTAGAGGCCCCTGAACTTTCACAACGTCAGCCAGATATTTGGGAACATGAGGAAACTGAATGCATTTATCAGGGACCCAAGAAAACACAGCTCCCTCATGTCCAAGATGCTGCATCTACAGGAGTCCCCACTATGCAGTCACTGGGAGGTCAAGAGACGATCCATGTGTGTGGGTACCTGTGTGTGTCTGTGTGCACACCTGTGTACCTGTGTGTGTGCACAACTGTGTGTGTACCTGTGTGTGTGCACAACTGTGTGTACCTGGGTGTGTGCACACCTGTGTGTGTACCTGTGTGTGTGCACCTGTGTGTGCACAACTGTGTGTACCTGTGTGTGTGCACCTGTGTATGTGCACAACTGTGTGTACCTGTGTGTGTGCACAACTATGTGTGTACCTGTGTGTGCACAACTGTGTGTGTACCTGTGTGTATGTGCACAACTGTGTGTGCACACCTGTGTGTATCTGTGTGTGTGCACAACTGTGTGTACCTGTGTGTGCACACCTGTGTGTGTGCACAACTATGTGTGTACCTGTGTGTGCACAACTGTGTGTACCTGTGTGTGTGCACAACTGTGTGTACCTGTGCGTGTGCACACCTGTGTGTATCTGTGTGTGTGCACACCTGTGTGTACCTGTGCGTGTGCACACCTGTGTGTATCTGTGTGTGTGCACACCTGTGTGTGTACCTGTGTGTGTGTGCATGTGTGTGCACAATAGAAGAGTGGGCTAACCCAGCAAGGACATTAGCAGTGAGTGTGTGGGGGCAGCGGGGGTGGGGGGAGGCTGCAGGTGTCACCAGACTGAAGGTGTATGTCCTGACAACTTAGAGACACGTTGATCTAGGAAAAGCAGTGGAAAGCAAGCCACCACCATCCCACAGTCAGGCTGCATAAGCTCATTCACACATTCTTAGCTCTGAAAGACTTTCCATCTTGGAATACTTTTACATTTATACAAAAGTTGTAAGGATAACACAGAGAATATTTGTGGGGGTGTGGGAGCAGCTGCAGGGATACTGGGCGCAGTAGGGAGGGCCCTGGGGGCTGGGGAGCCCATGCCGGGCATTGCCATACAAGTCTCTGATTCCTGCCCCATTCGGGTGCATGCCGGGCACAGGAAGGCCTGGTACTACGGTCGGGGCACTCCCCATGGAATTAGGCAGAAGTCGCTGTGGCAGTGGAGCCCACACTTTGCAGGACATTTTCCACTTTGGAGAGTGAGGAGCTCATCCCTGGCCAAGGAGACCTGATGTCAGAACAGGAGTTGAAGCGCAGAAGGCATGAGGACAACAGGACCCTCCGAGGACCACCTGTGACTTTAGCAGCACAGAGATTGCTGAAGCCAGGCCCTGATGTCCTCAGCAGCAGTATGCACAGATGTGCTTGGAAGAGCGGCCACAGATCTGATTCTGGCCGTTTCTCTGCCTGACCTCGCCACCCTCAGGGCTGGCTGTGGCCTTGGGAAAACCCATCCTTCCACCTTCAACCCTGAACCATCTATCGGGCGCTCCAGGTCGCAGTTTCTGTGCAGGCCTTGCTGGCCTCTATCTTCTGCCCTTTCTCCTCTTTCCCTCTCTCCTTTTTCCCTCTCTCCTCACTCTTTCTACCATTCCTTCTCCCCCTCCTCCTGTTTTCTCTCTCCATCCTTTCCCCCTCCCCACTCCTTTCCCACTTCTCTCTTCCTCCTGCTCCCACTCTCTTTCTTTCCACCTGATTTTGGCTTCATCATAATCTAGTATGTACGTTTTGATGTTTTCAAGTTTTCCTCACCTATCAAGAGAAAGAAGAATTATATGAAAAAGTAACTATAGAAAGGGAAACCCTTTATCATTTCTGCTTCAATAGGAGGCTTTTGGGCTTCAGAAAGAGATTCTAGACCTCAGAGAGCCAGAAGTCATGGGATCCGGACCAAGGGCACCAGGCAGAGCAGCAGCGGCTGGGATGGAGCCCGCTTTGATGCTTGGTACCCTGCAAGAAACAGGTAACATTGAACGATGGAAAGTGGTGCTTGCCACAATTGGGTTGAAATTGTGTTATTTCCCATCAGCACATAATGTACAGCTATTAGTTTCGTTATAATGGCTTAGGAGTCATCTAGATGTATCTTTCTTAGCTTGATTTTTAGTCTGTTATTTAGACAAATGTTAAGTTGGAGCCTGGCTTACATTTTCATTATGAAATCTCAGAATCCATCCAAGCACTGGGGTGCGCTTCCCATGGTTGAGTCCCCTTTCTTCATCCCTGCTTCCCAGGCAGAGAGGGGGATGGAGCCACCTATGGTGCTGGCTTCAGGAGGGAAACCTCAGCTCCCTCGGCCTCCACTCTCTGCAAAAGGAGGGTCCTGGACAGGGACAAGGGCTCATTCTCATTCTCCTACCTCAACCAGGAGGCATCATCTCAGCCCTTCCAGGACCTTGTGGGCTGAGTGTCACTGAAGGCAGTTGCTGTGGGCAGTGCTCTCACTAGCTACAGTCAGACACAGCCAGGCTCACTTCTGACCTGTCACACCCCTGGTCTTGCCCCGCTGGGAGATTATATCATCTCCTGGAAAGGAAACAGCAGCCATACTGCATACTGCTCCTCAGAGTGCTTTGCTCACCACCTCTGACAGCCTTGCCAACTGTTATGGTTTGGCTGTGTCCTCACCCAAATCTCACCTTGAATTGTAATTCCCATAATCCCCACACATCCTGGGAGGGACCTGGAGGTGACTGAATCGTGAAGGTGGTTTCCCACATGCTGTTCTCGTGATAGCGAGTGAGTTCTCATGAGATCTGATGGTTTTATAAGCGTCTGGCGTTTCCTCTGCTTGCACTTTTCTCTTTCCTGCTGCCCTGTGAAGAAGCACCTTCCACCATGATTCTAAGTTTCCTGAGACCTCCCCAGCAGTGCGGAACTGTGAGTCAATGAAATCTCTTTCCCTTTAAATTACCCAGTTATAGCAACTAAGGCCTGAGCTGTCTTTCTCCTTATGCACAGGAACCCATAATGACTGCTGCCCAGGGCCCACCCCTCTCTGTAACACTTCAGTCACCCCTGATGAGGCCTTGGATCTGAGGACACAGAGGGAGTGGACGAGGAAGTTTGGGCCTCCAGGTTCCTGATTCCAAAAGCCAGTCTTGCTCCTACTCTGGCTGACTCTGACTTTGACGCATCCACAGAGAGGAGCCAGCCACCTCTGGAAGGCCATGGAGCGGGGACTTGACTACCTGCAATGCTCTCATTGCCTCGGGGGGCCAGGGGGTGGTTCTGGGGCAAAGGAGCTCACACTCCCCCATCCCCTTGTGCAACCTGAGTGCAGTTGTGCACCAGAGCTGAGGATGGAATGGGAAGAGTAGGTTGGGCAGCCAGAGAAACCAGGTTCTCACCCCAGCCACAGGACCCCAGGCTCGCCTTAACCTCTGAGACCCATGGTTTCCTTTTCTGTATAAACAAGGATGTCGCTGCCTCCTGGTGCAGGCTCAGGAAAACGGGAGGAGGCAGCCCTCCGCAGCTGAACATCTTCCCCGTCCCTTACACTTCTTTCCCCTCAGCTGAGGCTTGGCCATGCCAAAATTTGGGGAGTGGGTGACAGACTTGCCAGGTGGGTGTCCCTAGTCCTCGATGGGAACATGACTGGTTTTAGTGTTCCCTGCAATGCTGCCTGGCATGTGCAGGCTCAGGGCACAGAGATGAAGGACTGAGGCATGGACAGGCATGCCACCCGCTCCCACATGCCCACATTTGCAGGACATAACTCTCCGTGGGGGGGGGGGTGGTTCAGGCACACTGGGAGACAGCCGGAGGGATGAATAAAGGCTGAAGCAACCTTCTGGAGGCCTAGGTTCAAATTTTCTCTCTGCATTTGCTGTGAAACCTCGGGAAAACCAAACGCCTCTCAGGGCTTTTGATTTCCTGATTGGTGAAATGCCAGCCAACGGGCGGTTTCTAAGCCTCACTGCCAGCTCCCTCTGAGCCTCTGCACATGCTGCCCCTCCACTGGGAATGCCCCTTCCCACCGTCCCACACCCAGCCTGGCACCCTCACCTTCTCCTGCAGCCTCCTGTGCTCAGTAATGTTCCCCCAACCTGGTGACTCCCCCTGCCTTCCCCCAAGCCTCTGTATCACTCTAGGCAGATACCAGATAAATGTGCACCACATGGACTTCATTTTCAATGCACCTG